>NC_068969.1:77805068-78442880 GCF_026419915.1 Harpia harpyja | reverse complement strand
AGTTTAAAAAAAATTGTGAATTTTGCATAATCAGCATTAGGAGTTTGTATTACTTATTCTTCTAGTGGTTATTTGTTTTAAAATAAATTCCATGCTGAGGCAAGAAATATATTTACATAGAGATGTTTCTAGAAAAAAACTTCTTCCCCTGTCCCCAATGTTACATTCATTCATAATTTCACATCTGTCACAACTGGTCTATTACAAACTACCCAAAGGATTGTGTTCCTTGAACTCAGGAGGAAATTGTATTTTATGCTTGCAACAAAAATATTTTATGAATTTTTTGGTCTAAATAAAAAACCCAGCTGACTGTTAAGTGAATACAGGAACTGAGAAATGCTAATACTACGTTTGTAAACCAGACTGGATTAAAAGAAACCCTGAATGTTCTATAAGCCCTAAGTATGGCTCAGACAAAGAAAACTTCAGATCAGGCAATTTAAAGGACAACTTACCTATTCTTGTTAAGAGAAATTTGGGGTACAAATAAAAAAAAATTGTATTTCCAATATTGCTTTATTTGCCAAATGCTGTATTATCTGAGACAAAAGATGTTTTCAAGATGATATGTGAAGGATGGGATTTTATGGACTAGCCTTACACTATGATTGGTTTTTTTGAACAAATACCAAAAATGCAATTGTTTGGCAGCATAAATAAAAATTTAGGGCCACAGAAAGTTCTGTATTGGATCAGATCAGTGTTCCAACTCTGACCAAGAAATGCTTCAGATATCTCAAAGACACATACCGGAATGGATATTTTTGGAACAGCCTATTATAAATCACCTTATTCAGCAATCTAACTTGTGCCCCCCAAGCATGAGAGTTCTTATCTTATATTTTTAATACTAACTAATCTGCAGCTGTGGATGATCACATTATTCATATAAATGCATAAACCCCACTGAATCTATGGCATTTTCTGGACAATCATTCCATACAGATCACCAAGTGTACAAGACAAAATAAATACATTACCTGGCAGAAGTACCTGAATCACTTACTTTATTTCAGTTATATGTTTAATTTGTGTTTTGACAGAATAAATAACCACTGTGTTTTCTACCTGGCCTGAAACTAGGAGCTTTCCAAACCTTGTGATTATTTGTAAGGAACATCTTAGGATGTCTCCTATTCCTGCTACATCCTGTTAGAGATAAGGATGTCTGGAAACTGTAACAGTAGTTCCATGTAAGAGCACATTATTGATACTAATGAGAAGTAGCAGCACTGGTGGTGTTCCTGCTGTGTTCTGTATGTAGCTGGCTGTGCCCATTAAGCTATGAATGACTTTGACATGTAAGTGCTGAGTAATGCCCAGCACACCATAGGTCAATGACATATTAAAATCCATATTTTGAGAGAGAACGTTATAATATTATCAGGTAACTTAGTTGATTGTTTTCAAACAGTATAGGAGTTATTGCATGAGGAGGAGAAAACCTGGGTTCCTTCTGTTTCTTCTGTGTTGAACTGCTCTGTAGGTGGCTTTAGCTTTACTCCTTGTCTTTCCTATGGGCCAGCTGGGGCAGAGGCAGGGCCCTCATGCTCTTAGACCACTTGTCTCTGTTTCCAGTACATAAGGTCTGCTGAGATACCTGGAAGCAGCAAAAAAATAAATGCATGGATTTCAAAATTAGCTTTCAGAGGAGTACCCTTGTTAAGATTGGAAATCTATAAAAACATGTGTTTTAGGTAACGACTTTCTTCCTCCTAAAGGAGAAAAGATTTCAAAGGGCCCAGTGATTCCCTTTAACTTGAAGAAAACGCATCAGGCTGGTAGAGGAAACAAATCCTGGAAATGCAAGTGTTACAGTTTTACAAGCAAGCACAAGGAAAAACTCGCACTCTTAAAACTTGCATGGCTAACATAAATGAGATAATCTATTTTAAACTGAGTAGTTGTGTGTGGCTGCACATCAAAATAACGCGAGGTAAAGAAGCACAGGAGGAGCCTCTTTTTGCCGGCTTTGCTGTGTTAATAGGAACTGCCCTTTAGGTGGTACTCTTAAAATTCACCTGTGTACCAGAGCAGCGGCTGCCCAAGCAGGGTGTGTGGTCCTGCTGTGCAGTGCTGCACACATGCCATCAAACAAATCTTCATCATTTTTAGCTTCTTTCTCAGATACCTAGCGTGGTCCTTGGTAAAGGTACTTCCAGTCTTTTGCCTCAACACACTTACACACTTTCTACATGATCAGTATTTTTATTGCTGCAATACTGACTTCTCCTCAACCAATTCCTGCACTGCTGATGAGTACGGGAATAAGAGAGTCTGGAGACAAGGAAACTAAAGAAATATCTCTGTGCAGTGTGTCACTGCACGTGACCCTTCTCTTGAGTTCCTGGTTGAGTCCTGGAATGCTGCCTTAGCTGTTTGCTGGATGGGTAGGCAGCAAGAAGTGAGAAGGAGGAGGGTAGCCATGTATCTTTCATTTCAATACATTCTGTTTTAAAATTATTGGTAACATTTTCTGTGGAAAAATAACTTGTTTTGTCATCACAATATTCAAGTTTATCCACTTTTTTGCTCTCTCACCTTTTTAGCATAGAAATTCTCATGAGTTTTGAGGTAATGTGAGGGGACGACTTTTCTTGTAGTGTTCTCAATGTTTCCTCATACTGCTGTTACATTGCAAAAGCAGGAAATGTCACGTGTGTACAAAGGGTGTAAGAATACAAACACAGTTCTCTAAACACTCTTGGGCTTTTGAGAACAATAGTATTTCTCAAGATCGACTGATCGTATTGCGTATACACAATGCTTTCTCTCTCTGCTAAATATTTATGACAAAAAAGAGAATGAACTGCCTATTTGTCAGCTGAGTATATTTTCCTCTGGCTACAATCTGCAAAAGATAAGTGTTAGTATAGTCAATTTTTCCATGTCAGAGCAGAGCTCTAGCCGGTGCCACTAGAAACATGTTCCTGCCCACACTTGTTAGAGAAACAGCAACTCCCTGTCCCAGAATGAAGCCCCAGGTTACAGTTTTCCAGCATGGGGTGTCTCTATAGTCCAGCTGGTGTCAGCTGTTGTTCAAGCACCGCAATAGCTAGCCGATGTCTAATTCTTCATCAGGACAGGGATTCATTCTATCTCAAGTGTGGAAACAGCACTAATGCTTCATCCTTTTCTGTGTAGTTTTCAAGTCATTTTGTCATACAAGATTCTTCCTTTCCCGATCCAAGGTTTTTTCAATGTTTTCTTTCTTTCTTCCTTTCCTTCTCTCTCTTTCTCCCCCCAATATTGGCAGACATCTAAGGCAGTAAAGGCTCATCTGTTCACCCTGATTTAAACTGAATGTGGTTGGTCTTTGTCTTTCTTGATTGTTTTTTCTAACAACCCGGATCTGACATACAGGGGCATGCAACATGCTTATAAAAATTTTCCAGTGTGTCACATTTTTCCCCCTTGAGGGAAAGGACTGAGCAGGAGTACATTGAGTGCTCCTGGGAACTTCTTCCTCTGCTCTGGGATGCAGTGCCTTCTAGATTTTTCTTGTTTCCTTTCCATTGCCAAGCAACCCACAGCCCTCAAATTATTTGTAGGCACCTTTCTAATGGGACTATGCAATCAGGATGCAAATGACTAAATTTTTTTTTTTTTTTTTAATGTGGTACAGCTCGTCTTCATTGCTCCTGAGAGCTTGGATTTTCAGGTGGGACAAGGTCCTGCCTCTGCCTCTTCTTGGTTACATCAAGAGCCACCCCTCCCTGCTGGTGGGTGCAGGTAGCACCCCGTGGGACAGCTGGGCCAGAATAATTCTGGCCCCCTGCAAAGCTGGGCATGTGCCACAGTAATTTGCCTTTCCTCTTACGCAGGTTAACTAAGAAAGGACTCAGATGCTTCCCACTTCAGCTTCCACATTTTTCTCAAGGGTTTTGTCATAAAAATCTACAGTCTTTTTAAAGGGGAGTAGATAAATATCTCCAATAATTTGGGGCAATAATTTAATCCTTATGCAGGACAGATACTCTGGCCTCTCCACAGCTTCCCAATCTCTGACTCAGCATTTTATCACTTGTCCCAGTGTACAAGCAGTTGCTTTTTTTCCATGTGAACAATTGCTAAACCCTCCTGGTTCCCATCTGCTGAATTCTGGGTTCCAGAAAACCACAAGAGAAGCAGCACAGTGCTGCACTCCTTGTCCTTTGGGCCTGCACGAGCAACGTCTTGGCAGTGTGGGTGCATGGTGGCCTCAGTGAACTGGTCAGCCTTCAAGCCAAGAAAGACTCAGGAAAGCTTCTGCTACAGAAACCCATTTAACTGAGGGGATCAGGTTTTCAGCTTGGTTTTAGGCAAGTCCCTTTGAGGCCTTGTTGTGACCATCCTGGACTGCCTTTCATAGCTGGATTTTCATGACTTTTCTGACCTTCTAAGAGGGCCTGAGAATTTTTTTTTCTCCAGAGACATGTTCTTTCTCTCAAGAATGTCTATATTTCAGTATTTTCTCATGAAGAGTTACACTACCCATGCAGAGGACATACTTCGGAAGACTGGTTCAAATACTTCTACCAATAATTACTCCCACCCCTCAATTTATAAAAGATCATCTTCTGTATGGGAAGGTCTGGGTATCAGACCTTGCTCCTGACCCTTTCTTAGCAGTAGGGGAACATGTGATATATAATGAAAAAGAAAACTATGCAGAAGAACAGGAAGATGATCCACTTAGTTCTTTCCTTTCCAAACTAACAGGTACATAATGTTCCTGTCTTTCATTTTACCATTAAATGTGCCGCAAAGTCTTTCATCTGGCAATCGTTACATTGAATTCAGCCAGTTTTGCAAAAGGCTGAAAGTTATTTCTATGGCAGAGATATTTTATATCCTTCAAGCCAAGTTTCATGGGTCTCTACTCCACCACATGCATGAGAAAACCCCTCAGCAAGTACAGCTTTATTGAGTTCACCAGTGACATCCCTGGGAATGCACTGGGGGCTATTACAGGC
Organism: Harpia harpyja; assembly: GCF_026419915.1. Lineage (NCBI taxonomy): Eukaryota > Metazoa > Chordata > Aves > Accipitriformes > Accipitridae > Harpia > Harpia harpyja. The sequence continues at coordinate 78,437,922 of NC_068969.1, read as the reverse complement.
CAGGCTAAGCCATGCTGGGAGGCCATGGAGGCATGAAGTGGTTATAAAAAAGAAAACAAGGTTTTCCTTTTTTATCATTCACAAATTAAAGTCTGCTATGAACACGAGTTTTTAATTAGGTTGATGACTATGGAAAATGTATGTGCAGTTAAACTAACAAGTTCATGAGGTCTTGATCATAAGCTGTCCTGTGATGAGTAGCACAAACCTGACTGTTTCATCAACCTGGTGAGTTTTTCAGCATAAGTGAACTCCTGAGAAGGACACTGCTCACCTGAGAAAGCTTCTCAGCAATTTACTGATGGGTTTGTTGCCCCAAAAGAATTTTAATTGTCAGCTTAATACACTGGACTCCATTATTTGAAACAAAACCTTGAGTTGTTTATCTTTTCAGATTAGGTTATGTAACTCTCTAGGCCCTAATTGGGAAAGTAATCAGGCTTCTAGGAAGTGGTGAAGAAGCACATTCCTTCTCTTTCTCTGAAAAGGCAAATTCCTTTTCGTTTCTGCTTTACTACACTTCAGCCAAAGTAATGGGAGGATTTTTGTTGTTATCAGTGGACTTCAGACCAGCGCTATTGCCTTGATGGTTGAACTGGTTTTCTGATCTTAAGCCTGAAACAACAAAGAGTTTCTGTGTATTTAAGGTTTTATCTTACTATCTAATAGTAACAAAGTGGTCGTCGTCTTCTTTTTTTTTTTTTTTTTTGCCAGACCCTTCCTTGCTGACAGTGATGACTTAGATCTTTTACAAGTTTGAAAACAGAGGCTTTTTCAACAGATTGGTAAACCAAGATATCACTCTGACTTTCAAAGATTTGAATGCGTTGGGAAGAACATGTTTTCAAAATAATATTTAGGGTAGCATTTAAAGGAATTAAAACTTTATTTGGAATATAAATATGAGTCTAATTTTAAACAGTATAAAAGCATTGGTGTGGGCATGATGTCTGAGGACAAAGATAAGGGATGGAGGTAACACCTTTTATTAGACCAGAGCAAAATACAAATGGAGAAAATTACCCAGGGTTTAAGCAGATATCTATGAACTGATCATCTCTTAAAGAAAATGCACCTGGTATGTGTGAAGAAGAGGGACCATTAATTTGAAGTAAAGCAGAAATGAAAAGGAATTTGTCTTTTCAGAGAAAGAGAAGGAATGTTTCCTAGCCTGTTTAAATTACTAGTGTAGATGAAGGCAGATCTTGAAGTTATTTGTTTTCAGTTGGTTTGTGGTTGGAAGGAAGTTCTACCTCTGTCTAATTATCTAACTCCTTCCTTGGGTTGTGCTTCTCTTGAACAAGCTCCTCATTATATCAGTCTTTAAAGAACCACTGAGCAAAGTGAGAGAGCAGCAGCTTGTGTCATAGAGCTAACTAATGACAATAAATTCACAAATGTGCAGTTGGAGCCTTCGCAGGCTTCGAGGACAGGACTGAACACCTGTCAGACAACCGGGCTACAAGATACCGTGAAACTCTGGGAAGAAGCAACAGAAAGGGCCAGGGGGTGGGGGAAAACCTTTAACTTGGAGCTCGGTAATGAAGAAATTGCTTTGCAAAACTGCTTGTTTGCCTGTGTAGTCATTATGGGATGCAGCACTTAATGGGGACAGAAGTTCAGCTAGTACAGTCATTCTACCTGTTCTGGAGCGGGGGGCTGCACTGTGAAGAACTCCTGGGAAACAGAAGCACTAAACACTAGTGTCCAGAGTGATGGTTCTACAGGCTTTCTTTTGCCCATATACACCTAGATTGGATCACTTCCTTTGTATACTAGGGTGCAGAGTGATTTTTACTGACCCTGTTTCTCTCTGAGCACAAGAACAGAGAGAAACATACATTTTACATGGCAGCAAGGATATGTGATACATGTCCCAACCTGTGTGCTACATGGGACTATGCTAATGGTTAAATCTTACTTTCTGTGTCCTTTGTGACACTCTGCTGCAGGCAGGTCAGATTTTCCTCTTTCTGAGCAAATCAGTTTTCTTTAGAACAACATGCCCTTTCCATATCTCACAGGTTCAACAAACTTTGCAAGAGTTTGCAAAGTGTAAGAACACAAGAAAAGGCAGATACAAGAGATCCAATTCTTGTTTGCACTGTAGCCACTCCATGCTTATTGGCAGTACGCAGGAGCTTCAAAAGATAGCTTACACTAACCTTAAGGTGGTTTTAAGCTACCAGATTGATGTAAATGCTACTCAGTGCATATTTGTCCCGCACAGTACCCATGACTTAATTGTGCTGACACTGTAAAACCAGAAGAGCTCTGCCTTGAGCTTCTGGCCATCTAAGGACAACATGCCAGAATTTAACCTCCTGCAGAGCTTGTCCTTCTTACCTAGAGAGAGGCATGACTTGTGGCACAACATTAATATACAGATGTGAGCATGCTGCTGTAGCAGATGGATTGTCATTTGGATGTGTATTACTGCAGTCTGCACTAGATGGACAGACTACAGCAAAGGAAGGTGCTGAACAAGGGAACTGCATAAGGTGAGATGATCCATGAAGAAAAATGTGCCAAGTATGTGCTTTTATGGGAGACATAGGCAAAGCAAGCTTCCCTCAAATCATTAGTCTCAGATAAAGCTACCACATGCCAAGCAGAAGTGTTGCTGTCAGTGCTTTCTGAAGGAAACAGCAGCATGCTGAGAAGGCCTGCGCCTTCCCATGATGATCACAGAGAGATACGTCCTCAGCACATGCGCTGAAGGGAAAAGATTTATCACCGACAATCCAGTGTGGAGACAAGAGGCCAGATGTAGCTGACCTCAGGGCTTGCTTACCTGATAGAAACAGAGGGGATTCCCTTACAACATCGATGACCTTTACTGTACTGAGAGCTACTCCTGGCACCATACGTTTTAACCGTGCTGTACAAAGCCGGAGACATATTATTTTGGCAGAAGACACCACCAAGCGCTGGAGCATAGGCACTGCATGTAGGCTTTGCTAAAGGAGAAGCTGTTATGAACCATACTAACTGCCCTGTACAAGTTTTTGGCCATGCTATAATGTATTTTTTCTGCAGTGCCAAAGCAAACTAAAGACCTTTGACACTTTTAAAATATGCATTAACTTGAAAGCCCTTCAAACATAGTTTTAAGGTTTTCTAAAATAGATTTGGAAAAATGGAAGAAAACTGAAATGAGGCTTCAGGGAATGAAGTACTCAAAATTAATTCTAACTTATTAGGTGACTGTGTTTCAAACTGAAGATGCTCCTGATGATGATAATGCACAACATAGTACTGACGTACCTCTACAGCTTCCAGCTGAGAAATCAGCTTGTTTCACTCAGGGTCCCCTACAGCATATTATACTGCATGCATGAGACCCGCATAGGTATAGGAGCTAGTGTGACTGAAAAGATCACCTACTACTTTATTTTATGCTTAGGAGAAAAATTATTGTAACCAACTATGTGTAATCAGAGTTTTTCATGGCAACATGAATTTTAAAGGAATGAGGAATTTAAATGTCTTCAAATAGTTACAAGATTAAATATTAAAAAACACCTGGGCTCTTCTTGGAAACCTGACTCATCTGCTCCCATGGGCTGTGTGATGAGACTCATTGTTCTAGTGCAGCACCCACCTGAGGAGGAAACAGGAGAGGCCACTCCATGATCACCTTGAGGCCAGGGGGGCTGCAGTCCTGGAGCAGAAGTCTTAGCATTGCTGGAAGGTGCCTTCTAAGGGGCTTGTAGGTTTCTGTCTGACCTGAAAAGCCTGAAAGCTGATGAAGGGAAGGAGACTTTGCTGAGGCATCTCTTGTAAGCTGCCAAGTGGGAAAAGCTAGTTTTGAGTCTGCTGCATACAAGAGGACTGTGCTGGTTGTCAGCATTACATCCACTCTTGATGCAAGAGCAGAAAGTGTTTACTGGATGCAAACTGTGTTTAAAATCCTAACAGCATTATCAGTTTTAATTCTTTGAAATCAAATAAATAATATTTGTCTGTAGGGCAAATCACAGGCCAAGCCCAAGCTTGCTGGCTGCTTTGCTGCCCACCAGTTTTATCCATGTGTTGAAGAGATCAGTATATGCTCATAGAATTTAGCCAGAATTCACTGTTTTCCAATAGAAAACTGCCCTGCTCAGATCATTTACCAGCACCTGCATTCACTCCTCACATAGATCAGTATTGATATCTGGGTCAGATTTTTTCACAAATCTCTTACCTCTACTGAAAACCAGCAGAATTATGACATATATTTAGCAATATCTTCAGTTTCAGAAATGTACTTGGTCAAATGTTTATCCACATGGGATTCCTGTTTTAGCCCAGCATTTAAAGTATTGTAACTCATGTTGCTTTCCTTCTATGTTAATACCGCTTTACTCTTTTCCACTTGCTTCCCTTTACTTGTTCTCTGTGTGTTGCATTGTGATATTTCATGTGTGTTGAATGAACTCCTTGTGAACCTGCAAGAGCCCACTTTAGTGACTGGGTTTGACCTGGCTGGGACTCCTGGCTAAAGCTGCAGTAAAGCCAAAACTCCATGATTCAGGCTGAGAAAAAATTAGCATTTTAATTTTCTATCTCCTATTCTGTTCCTCTTTTTCTGCCCCTGATTACTGGCAAGCCCCTGGGAAGCTCACTTCATGCTCTTTTGCAGCAGTCTGCTCAGGGAGGTGTGATGAGATTTAGGAGTGAAGGGAAGGCAGAGAAGAGCTCTGTCCTGTTAACAGACTAATGCAAGATTGCTTGGCACACAGACTGGAAGCTGCCTGCTGTGGCAGTGTCAATGGTAACAGCAAGAGGAGGTGACTAAAACCAGGCTGCCTCCTCCTGAGGCAAAGTCACAGGTATGTTTCAGCAGAAGTGTCCAAAGCCTCAGCTGAAGATCTTGGCATTGCAGGACTTGCTCTGAAACATCCCCTCCAAACTCCTGTCAGCTGATCTCTATGAGGACTGGACGTCTGCTTTGGAGAAGCGGAGCAGCAAGACAGATTAGAAGAACTGGAAGAGTAAGTTTTTCAACCAGTCCCACTGCTATGGACCTACTGGGACCCCTTTGTTAAAGGATGGCAGCCCAGCCAGCCTGGCACTGGGCCTTGTGACTCTTGATTTTTGACGGGTGAAAAATGGGGGCAGAAAGGAAGGTGCAGAGGTGCGAACTCTGTGGTGGACAGAGCAGCAAACTTCAGGGCTGTATCCCCCCTTCCAGCCCCACAGTCAGTAACTGCATGCTTGGCCACACAGCCCAGGGGCAGAGGATCCACTGGAGTTGGCACCGTTAGGGAAGTGTTGATTGCCCTGGGAGGCATGCAGGTAGCACTGGAAGCTGTGGGATAGGAGGGCTTATGCACAGTTTGGAGCCAGGTTGAAGACCTTCCTCAGGGTAAGGACTGGCTTGTCCCCATAGACATGTGCACAGCTGCGCATGTGTGGGAGCTCATGCAGAGACAGGCTGCATCCACGCCACCTGCCCAAAGCCCCTGCTCATGCAGATGAGCTCTAGGAAGGAGCAAATGTCTGTTCTGAGCCCTTCACCAAGGAGCAAATCACCCTGATGCTTGCTCTGCTTCTCCTGTGCTTCCTCCAACTCCTCATGCTCCTCTTCCTCCCACCTATTGTGCTCTCAGCCCAGCTGCTTTTCACCTGCAGGACCCAGTGCCCCCCTTTCTCTGCCAACCCTACTGCCAGGGCCTGGGCAGGAGGGTGAGGAGCAGCAAGTCCTGAGGCAGGGCCTCTTGCAGGAAGCCTGGGCATTCCTGCAGCAGCCCTAGCTCCCTACTAGGAATCACAGCCCCTTGGGAATCCTACAGGACAGTCAGGGATAGTCCACATGGAAATCAAGCTGATGCTGGAGGCATTGATTCAGGAAACTGTGCAGCAAGCTTTGCTCGAAGATCTGACATGGTTGCAGAGTTCGCTGAGGTTCCATGCCAGGAAGAGCAGAAGGGGCAACCCGGAGAGGAGGAGGTACAAGTCACTAAGAGCAAATGGGACAGTCTCACTAATGCTTTTTGTAGCAGTTACAATCATCTGCAGCAATGAAAGGCAAGACCTGAAATAGTCTGATTTGCCTCAAAGGGTTCTGCTGGGTTTGACACCCATCAGAGCAGCGTGGTCCCTTCCCACCACACTTTGCAGAGGGCTTCCATTCTGCGACACAGGGCAGGAGTATTTCTTTGGAGTAGCCATGATCTAGGGACCTTGTGTGGCCAGGTACCTGATCAAGGATCAAAGGAAGACTAGAGAAAACATGGGCCTGCTGCTGAATGGTGCAGGGGACCTAGTAACAAATGACATGGAAAAGGCCAAGGTACTCAGTGCCGTCCCTCCTCAGTGTTTACTGATAAGACCAGTTTTCAGGAATACCAGGTCCCTGAGACCCTAGGGAAAGTCTGGAGCAAGGAAAACTTACCCTCAGTGGATGAGTACTAGGTTAGGGACCACTTAGACAAACTGGACATACCTAAATCCATGGGGCCAAGTGCTGATGAAGCTGTGTGATATCATTGCAAGACCATGCTTTGAATGGTCATGATGACAGGGAGAGAACAAATGACAATCCTGTCATCAAGAAGCCAAGAAAAAAGATCTGAGGAATTACAGGCTTGTCAGCCTCATCTCAATCCCTAAAAAGGTGATGGAACAACTGATCCTAGACACGAGTTTCAAACACATGAAGGACAAGAAGGTGATCAGGAGTAGTCACTATGATTTATGAAGGGGATAATCATGCTTAACCAATGTGAAGGCCTTCTACAAGGAGGTGACTTGCTTGGTGTCTGAGGGGAGGGCAGTTCCAACAGTGGATGTTGTTTACCTTGACTTTAGTAAGGCTTTTGGCACTGTCTCCCAAAACATCCTTGTAGACAAACTGATAAAGTATGGGCTAGAAAACTGGACAGCGAGGTGGTCTGAAAACTGGCTGCATGACTGGGCCCAGAAAGTTGTGATCAGTGGCAAAAAGTCCAACTGGGGACAAGCCACTAGTGGTGTACCCCAGGGTCAATACTGGGGCCAATACTGTTTAACATCTTCATGAGTGACCTGGATGATGGGACAGAGTCCATCCTTGTCATGTTTGCAGATGATCCAGAACTGGAAGGAGTGACTAGACTAGGTGGCTGCACTGCCATTCAGAGCGACCTGGACAAGCTGGAGAAATGGTCAGAAATTAACCTCATGTAGTTCAACAAAGGAAAATACAAAGTCCTGCATCTGAAGAAATATAACTGCAGGCACCAGTACTCCTGGTTCACAGCTGTTCTCCTCCAGTCAGATCAGATGCCACAGTTACAGGGTCATGGTGGATTAAGGCAGCAGGTGCCATTCTAACCAGAACATCAAGTGCCCAAAGCCTTCTGGACCTTTTAAAATGTTTTACATATTTAAAACCACTTTAATGTTGGAAAATTGCCATTCCATCTATGTAGGGTGTTGCTGCTGAGCTGAAATAATACAAGTGTCAGGCATGATACCCTACCCTCTCTGCTGGCTTCATATTGCTTCTGAGATGGGCTGCTCTCAGGGGCTTGGCTGCACTCAGCAGCAGTAAAATGATGAAAGATTGCTAATTATTTTCCCTATGTTAATCATCTGTATACTTTATGTATTACACAGCCAACATGCTCTGCCCTTTTCTGATAGTACCTGCGCCCTTGTTGTGCAAAACGAAAATCACACTGTGCCTGCAGTCACGTGTATCTCATGAAAGGCTTTAAAATCCCTTCTTCTAAGCTTCCTCAGCTACAGATTAGGACATTCATCCTAAATGAAAGGGTGAGAGAAGGATAATTCCCAAGATGCAAAGAGTAGCTACAGTGTTTGACAAATCCTGCTGACCTCTCCCCAGCTTGCTGCTCCTCCTCCATCCTCCCTGGCTCACACCTCCTCACCCACATAGCCAAATACCTCAGAGGATATTTTTAATGCATGTGAATATAGAATCTAACTAATGGATGGATTTTTTCTGTGCCTCTGAGTGAAAGCACTGCAGTTGAAGCAGGCTATGTTCTTCCTCCCTCCTTCTCTAACAGTTGGACTCCATAATCTTAAAGGTCTTTTCCAGCCTAAACAGTTCTATGATTCTCCTGTGTGCAAAACTCAACCCAGCAATTGCCATTGGAGCTTCTTTTTTGTACCTCTGTTGTGGCCTGTTGTCTCTAGTAAGACCCTCCACCCTCACTATTGGTCTTAAAGCAGCCTCACAAAGAATGCACCCAGCAGGTGCTCTTCAACTGCTTTTCAGAAACAGAAAGTATTTTGGAGGGTTGATGGTGCCAGTGTTTCCTGTTGCCAAGAGAATCATGCTGTGTGCTTCTGGTCCCCTGGCTAGCCCTTGTTCCTGACTGAGGGACCTGCTCTGACAGTGACAGGAGAGCAGGGAGAAGAGCCAAACACCATAATCCAGCTGGGCCACTTTGACTGACTGCTCTCCATTTAAATAACTCCTTTGACTGGGGCTAGGCTAGTGACAGGGATTGGTTTTCTTCTTCAGGCCCTGGTCCCTTGACTTCTAGCATTGCATTTCATTCTGTGCTCCATCAGGAAGGTTTAAGAGATCAACAACAAATAATATCATGTTGAATTAACACTTTTTTGCCATGCTTTTTCATGGTGTCTCTTTGGCAAACAGGGGTTGAGAAAGGGTGCAATGCATTCAGCTGGGATGCAGGCAGTGAGCAGTCAGAAAACCCAGAAGCTGCTGAGGAGCCTGGGCTGCAGCAGTGACCTTCAGGCACTGGGGCAGGCAGAAGCTGCTGGTCTTCTCACTGCTCAGAAAGGAGGGACTGACCCCTCAGTCTGTCAGGAGCAGTTTTCTCCTCCCATCTCTTTCCAGCTGGAAGAGTCTGATCAATTAAACTGAGGATCGGGAAACACACTTTGAAGCAGACAAGCAGACTTACCATGTCTGAGTGCTCAGTCACAGAGATGAGCATGACTCATCGTGAGAGTTAATAAGGGAAGGTCACATCTGCGTCTTCTGTATGAATGAATATCTGTAATATGCATCAGAAACAGTTTTTCATTTTACCCACTGTGAGTTTACACAAATTGTCATATTTTTGATAGGCAACTTTTTTCAGGTGAGTTTTGAAGTAGTTTAATATGAACAAACCATGTCAGATCAAGGCCATCCTGAGACAAGCTTCTTCCAAGAGACTGGTTAGCAGTTAGCTGCAATTACAGAATCAAAAATTGAAATGGATTTAGAAAATAGAAATAGAAATGGATTGCAGCCTTGGCTTGCTAAAATTAAGTACAAAACATGTACTGGGTAAATTAAGGCTTCTCATTGTGCCTCTAGATGATTTTTTGCTGCTCTGATCCAGTTAAAAAAACATGACTTGCTGATTGCACCGTACAAGTGAGAAGCAGGTCTGGCACAATACAACTGCCTGGGAAATGAATTACTCCTTCTCTTGCTGGCTTCTCTGGCAGGAGTGATGAAAGATGATTCTGGTAAAGCTGGGAAAAGCTTGTATTTTAACCACAGGAAACCTAAACCACAAGGACAATCAATCAAGCTCCTCCTGAGACAGTAACCTGAGAAACTAACAAATTATACTAACTTCAACCTTTCAAAATTTTCCAAATTTTATTTACTAACAGTCCCAATTATCCTAGAAAGTCCCCTTTCCTGAAGTAAAAATAATAAAATGACAGTATTATGTATATAACCATTAAAAAAAAAAAAAAAAAAAAAAAAAGTACGTATGTATGCATGCATTCATCAGGAGTTCTGAGTTAATATCTGAGCTGGTTTCCTTTCTTGGATTTCATTAATTTCAGAGCTCGGTCTCACAATTGCTTTAAGGTGATCTAATTGCAGGGTCTTTCTGAAAGAGCGCAGGCTTTGCCTCTGCAATGCTCTGCTCAAGCCTTTCCTTTGATTTTCTATATTCTATTACTATTTCACAGCTGATTTTTTTTCATTTAAATTCCAGTTTCATTTCACCTTCCTCCTTTTGTTGAAGATGTTTTGTTGTTTAGTTGTTATAGCAGACAAAAACAGTTTCACAATAAACTGTTTTATAACCTGTTGTGTTCATATTTTTGCTAGATAAACATATATTTCCTTTCCATTAGAAATTATTAAACCTATGTGGTACTGTATAACATGAGCAGCATCTTTGATTTCATTATAATACACACATTTTTACAATGTCAGTGTTTTACCGTCAGTTGTTGCACAAATGGGTATTGTGGTCCTTAGCTTCCTATTTGCATTTTGCTGATGTTGCAGACTTTAGGATTGTTGGCACAAAGTATCTATCTAAAATAATTTCATGCTATATTCTCTGATATTGCTACTTTTAGAAAGGAGGAAAAAAAGAATCCAGTATTGTGGAAGAAAAATAGTTAATGTCTCACAGACCTCTGCAGGCCTCCCTAGTTAAGACACATTTGCAGCTAAGGGTCTTGCCAGTCAGCAAGATTTAATTACAGAGGAGTGGATTATTCCTAAAAGGAGTGAATTATTTATAAAATGATGTACTGTATAGAGCCTCCTTATCTTAAGGATTTAAATTGCTGTTGTTATCTACCATATCCTGCTTATCTGAAGAAGGAGTTGTAAAACCTGCAGTTATATCAACTCTGTAACTGCCCCATTTGGGCAGAGTTTGCATCAACAGGGATGGTCCCTCTGCTGCTCTACATTCTCTCCTATAGCGACAGTAATAAACTGCTGCTGTTCTGACCTGATCTAAATTGTATTCCAGTTACTTCTGCGACGGTATCAACACTTCTCTTCCAGCATATCCAAACAAATTAATGCTAGTGTAGGACCACAGAGCCAAAGCTCCTTTCAATATTATTAACATGCACAGCATTAGATTCTTGTCCTTACTTTGCTCCTTCTTTGTCATCAAGCTTTCAACATCCACTCAGATTTCACCATATCTCTTTTTTGATAGGGTGCAATTTTGTCAACTTTCTGTGAAACTGGCAGAAATTCTGTTATTTCTGAATTTTCATTCAGTGACGTTTTTGCTGTACATTGTTTATCTTTGTGGATTTCTTTTTTTATAGCAGAGTTACTAGGATCAGCAGAACATTTTTCCATTTTTCAGCAAGTCATCTATTTTTCACAGGATTTACCTCTGGGCAGTCTTTCTGTATGCCACCTTCATAAAAGTACCCTATATGTTATTCCCAAGAAACTACTGAAACATGGGATCTGAACACATGGCTTTTCAGGCACTCCTGTGGGAGATCTGATGTATTATGCCAACTTTGAGTAACATACATGGACTGATATTTTCCAGTACTGCCCTAAGTGAAAGAGGGGTTGCTTTTCTGTACTTGGCTGGGTGGGGAGGTGAAAAAGAGAAATAAATGGTGCAGGGCTGTTTCTGGATCTCTGCAAGAAAGGCCCAACAACACAGGGCTTAATAAAACAATTGTTTTAATGAAGTAGAATAAAAAGAAGAATATAAACAATGTGTAAATCTTATGTCCCTTCAGACACAGGGTACCCTGCTTTTGTGCAGCATCAGAGGGATCCAGGATGGATTTCCCCCACATCACGCTGTGCAGATTCTGTCCTCCCTCCCATGCTGTGGTGGCTTTTCTTTTGTGTAACAAACACGAACATATATCTTCTCCTGATAGGTTGCAATATTATCGCTGTCATATAATCACCAGCACACAGCACAGGCAAGCATGGGTCACTCCCACTGGTTCCCTTACAGCATCTACTCATGCGAACACATGGGCCTTAAGTACAAGGCGCAATAGACATGGCTTGCTCAAGATCACAAACTCCTCAATGTCTCCTGCAAGGCTCCCAATACTGGTTAGTGCTGTATTGTGCACAAATGCAGACATTCCCTGCATGTGTTTGGGAGACAGCATCACATTTGAGTGATGGCAGGAGTATTATAAACATCCAGTTCCATTTAACAGCGGGAAAATTTTCACCACAATTTTTCCTGTTTGCTTGGTCATTGCTTAGTGTGTGAACAAGGCTGTAATGGCAACCTCTGTTGCTCAAGGACTCCTTTTCATATCAAGGTACAGCCCAGGAAAGGTAGGAAGAGTATGAGCTTAACAAATAATAACAAGCAAGCAGGAAAAAGCGTTGCAGCCATTTCCTTTGCTACCTCCTCCCTGCAATGTGAGTCACCAGGGCCACCATTTTCATCTTCTCTTTCTGATGCTATTGCATAGGTAGAAAACGTTTCTCCCTTGCAGCTTGAAAATTAACAAGGCCTTTTCAGTTTTCTATAAAGAGTATAAAAGCGAGGGCCAATGCAAGCTATTCCCGGACAAAAGAAAGCCTACACAGATGACACGACACCTGCTCTCTTTAGGTTTTTATGGCTATTATGTACAGTAGAAAAAATACTTAAAAACTTTTCACTAACAACAATAGCTGTAAAAAATGTAGCATCAGCACAGAGCAGAAATTCTATTCCAGCTGTGTGATACAGTGCCTGTGTTTTCTAACTGCAGGTATGAGCTACTAAACTGCTTCTCTTGGCATACACGTTTGTAACTAAAATTCAGCTACACTTTTTGAAGAAACATGTCTACTAAATTTGAATACAGGTAATTAAATTCTACTTAAGTAAAATCCTCCCTCCAAGCTGAACTAAGTACTCTTTATTACAAAAGAAAAACGTGTCCAGTATCAAGGATGAATAATTTTTACCATGGATCACAGTAACCCATCACGCCTGGGAAGAAGGATTAATATTAACAACTATTTGACAGAATGAGATATAAGCCATCAATGAGACTTCTGTGAAATTACTAACCATGTAGTTCTTAAGCAAATATTTATCTGACTTAGTTTCTCAAGATCTGTTCTGTTACTCTCTTTTACTGAGATAAATTTGTAAACCCTGTGCCCAAATCTGCAGATACTGAAAAAGAGATCGAGTGCCATCTTGTGGATGCCACAAAAACATAAAAATTTATTCCAGAAAGAAGTATTAATTAAAAAAGAATGGAAGTACGCAAGTATACATCTCCTTATATGCAAATCATAACCAAAGGCATAATTCATTATAAACTTTTATGAACAATATAAATGTACCTGCTTCACAATTTTTTTTTGCTCTACAGCTGAAATAAACTCAAAATTCCAGGGGCGAGTGGTCACATCGTTTACTGTTATGGCCTGTCATTAATATAGGCAACTAAGTAACAACTTTGATATTCGGGCTTAGATAGTTCCCAGATAGTTCGATTACTAAATATCATTAATAAAACTTTTTGTAACATCTCTCTCTCCATGCTGTCAGATGGCAGAACAGAATGTAAGCACTAGTGGCATATTTAGGACTTCTTTTTCTTCCACTTTTCCTTCTTTTATATATATTACCACCATTCTTTTTTGTTCAGCTGAAGTTATGTAATGATTCTGTAAGTCAGTCAAAGTTACTCAAACTGAAGCAATGAATTAAAATGTTAGCATTAAACGGTTGGGAAGTAGGATGAGAGACAAAAGAATTGGAGAGAGGGTAAATTTGAGGTGGAATCATTTTTTCAAATAATTTTGGCTTTATCCTATAAAATAACTAGTGTCCACAGATCCGTGAATTGGTAGCATTCAGCATTTTGTGGTGTGACATAATCAGTTTCTCAAGACAGTTCCCCATCATTAGAATGAACTGGCTACCATCAACTTTGACTGCAATTAGATATGAACACGTCACAGGTACTTGGGCTGCTTTTCCTTACGTTCCGGTTTCGGCTGGAATAAAGTTAATTTTCTTCTTAGTAGCTGGTATAGTGCTGTGTTTTGGATTTAGGATGAGAATAATGTTGATAACACACTGGTGTTTTAGTTGTTGCTAAGCCCTCTTCATACTAAGCCAATGACTTTTCAGCTTTTCATACTGCCCTGCCAGTGGAGGCTGAGAGTGCACAAGAAACTGGGAGGGGACACAGCAAAGACAGCTGACCCAAATGAGCCAAAGGGGTATTCCATACCATAATACGTCATGCCCAGTACATGAACTGGGGGCAGTTGGCTGGGGGGCACCGTGGCTTGGGGATTGGCTGGGCATTGCTCAGCAGGTGGTGAGCAACTGTATTGTGCATCACTTGTTTTGTATATTCTCTTATTGTTCTTATTTTCCCTTCCATTTCTGTCCTATTGAACTGCCTTTATCTCAACCTAGAAGTTTTACTCCCCCCCCCCCCCCCGCAATTCTCTCTCCCATCCCACTGGCAGGGGCGGGAAGGGGAGTGAGCGAGCAGCTGCATGGTGCTTAATTGCTGGCTGGGGTTAAACCGCAACACCTTATAAAAAATTAGCCAACAGAATTAGAGGTAACTCCAGCAGCAGTTTTGTAACTAGTTATATCAAACTGGTAAGGCTAGCAACTGTGACTTATAGGAATAATTGGAAATGACTGGGAGTTCAGTTCAGGGACTTTGATGATTTTTCAAGATATTGGTATGTGCTTTTATATAAATACGTGCAAGTACGCTACAGCAGTCCTGAATAAGACCCCCAAGACTTATTTGGCATATATACTGCTGACATTAACAGACCAGCTTAGGCTGATTGCTATGTAATGGAGCCTGAATATGCACCTGTATCCGCTATCTTGAACACAAACTCAATTTATTTGAGCTGGATCAGGCCTATAGAAGAGAGAGTGTTAATCAGCTGGGTATATTAAAGCAGTGTTTCAACACACCTATGACATGAAAAGTGACTGCAAACAGGTGTCGTGGTTTAACCCCAGCCAGCAACTAAACACCACGCAGCTGCTCACTCCCCACCCATCCAGTGGGAGAAAATTGGAAAAAAGAAGCAAAACCCGCGGGTTGAGATAAGAATGGTTTAATAGAACAGAAAAGAAGAAACTAATAATGATAATGATAACACTAATAAAATGACAACAGCAATAATGAAAGGATTGGAATGTACAAATGATGCGCAGTGCAATTGCTCACCACCCGCTGACTGACACCCAGCCAGTCCCCCTGAACGGCAATTCCCCACCCCCCCTTCCCAGTTCCTATACTAGATGTGACATCACATGGTATGGAATACCCCGTTGGCCAGTTTGGGTCAGGTGCCCTGGCTGTGTCCTGTGCCAACTTCTTGTGCCCCTCCAGCTTTCTCGCTGGCGGGGCTTGAGAAGCTGAAAAATCCTTGACATTAGTCTAAACACTACTGAGCAACAACTGAAAACATCAGTGTTATCAACATTCTTCGCATACTGAACTCAAAACATAGCACTGTACCAGCTACTAGGAAGACAGTTAACTCTATCCCAGCTGAAACTAGGACAACAGGAAATTAAAGAAGTGTTGAGGTGGGCTTTACTTTCCAATACGGAGTGAATACAGGATGAGTGTTTCTGTCCGGATTTCCTGAAGGAAAACCCTGCAGTACTAGGCTGACGAATCATGGGAGAGCACAAATTATTTACCTCTAGCAAGCAACTATAGTTTGTCATAACTACCTAATGACCACAAAAAAAAAAAAGAAAAAAGAAAAACCCCCTATTTTCACAAATTTCCCCAGATGTCTGCCGTATTGTGAGGTATTTGAGCTTTTTCTGAAAGAAAAAGGAAAAACAGAATTACCTGGGCAGAGCCATTCCCTGTTTCTAGGCAGGGGCGAAGGGCGCGAGACGTGACTTCTCCGGTCCGGGGCTTACAGAGCAAGGCCTGGCAGCTGCCCGTCACCGCGAGGAGGCCTTGCCCACGTTCTGCGCTTCCTCGCACGAAGGCTGCCGGCCCCGCCAGACCCAGTTGCTCCCCGAGAGCGCAGCCTGACGAAGCCTGTCGGCACCAGGGAAGGACACGCCCGTGAGCTTAGCAGCCGGCGACGGCTCGCCCCGAGCCCTGCCGCCTGCCTCCCTCCGGAGACACGCCTCGGTTCAGCTCCCAAAACCAACGACCCCCTTCCCGCCGCGTAGGCTTTCGTTGCCAGGGCGAGCCCCCGCCCGCGGCCTGCCCTGCGCAGCCGCCGGCAGCGGGCCCTGCGCAACGCGCTGGCCTCGCGGCCCCCCTTCTTCCCTCCGAGCAGGCCCCCGCGGCCTGGCCGGGGGAAGGGACGAGAAGCAGCGCGGCCCCCACCTGAGCAGCGCGGCACCTCAACGCCGCCGGCATGGGTGGGTGGGGTGTGAGCGAGTCCATTTTTGAGGGGAGGCAGGTGCCTGCCGGAGAGTTCTGTGAATTGAGGGCTGGAGCGCTCCACCGGTAACTCCTCCTCCTCTTCCCTTTCCCTCCTCCCTCCTCTCCGTAGCCCCCAGAGCACGGGGCAGGGGAGCGCTGCGCGCAGCTGGAAACGGCTCCGCAGGGCGGCCGGGCTGGGAGCTGCCCGCCGTGAGGCGCCTGCCCTATTTCTGCCGCGGGGAGGTGGTGAAGGGCTTCGGCAGAGGCTCCAAGGAGCCGGGCATCCCCACCGGTGAGCGGGGTGCGTGGGGGGACCGGCCCGCGGCGGGGCGGGGCGGGGGGGGGGGGGTTGACGCCTCCCGTGAAGGGCCACCGGCGAGGTGCTCGGTGCTCGCCCCGGCGGAGCCGGGCCCGGGCCCGGGCCGGCCCCGGCCCACCCCCGTCCCCCCGCGCGGGGCCGGCGGTCCGCACCGGGTCCCTGTCCCGGGGCCGCGGCGGGGCTGGAGCGCAGCCGCCAGTGAGACGCCGGGCCCGGGGGGGCTCCCTCAGCAGCCCGCACCGCTCGGGCCGGCTGAGCGCAGACGTGCCGTGCTCCCGCCGCCGCCGCGCAGGAGGGGCAGGGGCGCCCGGCCCCACTGCCGGAGAGGGGAAGGTGGGGAAGCCCCTTGGAAGGCGGGCACGGCCGGCGGTGCCGAGGCTGCACTGCGCTGCGGGCATGGCTCGCTCGTTCTGGGAATAGGCTCGGCTTGTTCCGTGTTAGCGTTTTGTGGTGGTCTTTATTTTTGTTTGTTGTTTGTGGTTTTTTTTTTTTTTCCCCTATTGCTTGCAGTCTGGTTCACTCATTTGTTTTATTTTCCGACCTTCTGTTAAACGATTTCTTTCTGTTTGCTTTTTTTTGTTGGTTAGCTCATCCGATGATGATCATGGTGATTTGCAAGATGCTGAAAAGCGATCATACACACTGTGCATAGCAGTTTGAAAAACGTCCGTTTTCAATTTACAAACTTGTAAGATCTCAGATTAGGACAAGAAAGGGAGCAGGCACTGGAAGTAGCTTTAAGGAAGGAAATGTAAAGCAAGTAATGCAGAGATTAAAAAGCAGAGCAAGTGCAGCTGTCCTAAAGAGAAGTGCATTTTCCCATTGCCATTCTCTGTTTGACTTGTCTGAATACAGATAGAGGTGCAATTCAAATGGATTTCAGCCTTTTCTAAAGATAAGCTGAAGTCAGTGGGCATATTTGCACAAATCCTAATAGGCAAGAAAACCTCCTATAACAAATCTTGAGGTACTGGACATGTGATGACATCTGTTAATATAAAGTTAGGTTTTTTTCTCTTGATTGTTTATATATGGCTTAATATCAGGGAATGTGGGAGGGAGGTTTTTTCTGCTTATGAGCTAGGATAGAAATCCACTAACTGTAAATTCTTTAAAATTGGCTTGAAACCTTGCATGAAGAGCTCTACCCATGTGTGAACTTAAAGTAGGACGGTTGTTTGGCTAAAGGCTTAGATTTATTCCCCTCAGTCAGAGAGGAATCTATTTTATTTCAGGTCTGCAGTTTTCTAAGAAAATCCTAGAAATCCCCAAATATGAATAACCTAAAAGGCGACATGAAAAAAGTGGCAGGTGACTAAAATAATAACTTCATTTATTTTTACATATTTTACTTACTAAAAAAAATTACAAATACTTAAGTAATTCTAAGATGCTACTTTACAGTGGAAAAGAGACATTTTTCTGTTCTTTGACCGTATTAAAGCAGTGATAGTCCTAATAGTGAAATGCATTCAGACTGCATGTGTTTTAGTTTATTAATTTCAGCTACTGAATTAACTATTTAACTATAGAAAAGAATGTATATAACTATGAAATAGTATGCCTAGGAGATGTGGGACTACGTTTTATGAGGCTGTTTTCTGGCTTATGCTTTGTAAGTGGCACGTTGTATCACTGTCATCAGTGTTCTGCTTGTAAATAGCATGTAGGCAGAGCTTGGCTTTTAGGCGTTTGAAAATTCTGTGATGTGCTTTTCCTAAACAAATGTACACTTTCTAAAATTTTTGCAGCTAACTCTTCTGCAAGTAGTTGAAAACTTTCCTTCTGATATCTCTACTGGTATAGAGTATGGATGGGCCTCTGTTGGAAATGGAGATGTGCCTAAAATGATTTGGAGCATAGGATGGAATCCTTTCTACATGTATATTAAGAAATCAGTGATAAGAATTTTGCTTTGTGTGGTACTTTGATTATAATAAATGAGCCAGACATTGACTTCAAATAAGATACGCAGAATTTGATCCATAAATGAGGTTAGAAATTCTGTTTGCTGTTAGAATTTGTTTTAATTGCTTGGGAGCAGTTTTATTTTGACATGAATCCCTGCTTTGGAGGTAGCTGCCTTCACTCTGTAGAATTTTATCAATTCAGACCCTGTGAGTTACCTGTAAAAGCTCTCTTTAAAACAACTGTTTCAATCAAATTCATTACACTTATTTGGACTCAGCAACTTAATGATCAAACAAATCTAAGCATTATTTGTCATTTGCTACCTTGAAAATCTTATCTCTGAAATAAATACCACAATGTTCTTAAATGCCATGCAAAGTACAATTCTCCCTACTAACATAATCAAAAGCTCTAGCCTCTTAATCTTGAGTTACACATGTTAGACTAAGTGTCTTAGTTTTCCTGATATGTGTGGAACAGAATTAGAATTAGAGGTATTAGCTCAACATCCTTGCAACAAGGGAAATAAACTCAAAATGCGTCATGATAATTGTCCACGTATTTCTCTTCTTTTAGGAAACCACATTACCCAGTTTCAAAGATGACTTTTATGGAGAGATTCTTAGTATAGTCATTCGTAGATATATTCAATCAGAAAAAAACTTCAGTTCTTTAGGTCAGCATTGCAGGTCTCTTAAACTAATGTTTTATTTGTCATGTTCTTGCATATTGAAAGTACTGTGTCATTGTTCTCCCTCTGTCTTCATAATCAGCTGTTTCATGTAGGGTAGCTGTTTCTTGTAATCAGCTGTTTCATGTAGTTGTTTCTCAAGGGTAGAGAGGCCTTACAGAGAGATCTGGATAGACTAGAGAGCTTGGGCAATCAACAAACCACATGAAATTTAACAAGACCAAGTGCCGGCTTCTCCACCTGGGATGGGGTAATCCTGGTTATACGTACAAACTAGGGGACAAGAGGTTGGAAAGCAGCCCTGCAGAAAGAGATCTGGGGGTTTGGGCTGATGGCAAGTTGAATATGAGTCAACAGTGTGCCCTGGCAGCCAAAAAGGCCAACCGTGTGCTGGGGTGCATCAAGCACAGCATTGCTAGCCCGTCGAGGGAGGTGATTGTCCCACTCTACACTGCACTGGTACGGCCCCACCTCTAGTACTGTGGGCAGTTGTGGGCACCTCAGTATAAGAAGGACATCAGACTACTACAGTGTGTGCAGAGGGGGGCAACCAAGATGGTGAAAGACCTCGAGGGCAAAATTTCTGAGGAGCAGCTGAGGTCACTTGGCTTGTTCACCTGGGAGAAGAGAAGGCTGAGGGGTGACCTCATGGCAGTCTCCAACTTCCTAATGGAGGGCAGTGGAGGGGGAGCTGCTGATGTCTTCTTTCTGGTGGTCAGCGACAGGACACGAGGAAATGGAAAGAAGCTGCATCGGGGGAAGTTCAGATTGCGCATTAGGAAAAGGTTCTTCACTGAGAGGGTGGTCGGTCACTGGAACAGGCTCTCTAGGGAAGTGGTCATGGCCCCAAGCCTGTCAGAGTTCAAGGAGCGTCTGGATGACAGTCCTAGTGATATGTTTTAGTTTTAGGTAGTCCTGCAAGGAGCAGGGAGTTGGACTCAATGATCCTTATGGGTCCCTTCCAACTCAAGATATTCTGTGATTCTATGTCTTACCTTTGACTATTCAGTAAAATGTTTTTTTAAGCTGGATCCACTAATATATAAATTGGTCATACTAAAAAAAGCAAAACCCCACAACTTCCAGACTATCAGTACTTATTTCAGTCTGAAAATTACATTGTCATGTCAGTCATCTGTGGAGTAGCTTGAAAATCATGAGCTGCTTGTAAAAGCATTATAGTCTAGTCTGTCCATTTCTTTTAAAAATGCATTGATGTTAACACTGAAACAGTTAATGAAATTCCATTGAGTTTTTTGATAAAATGTCTTGGAACAAGGAAAAAGTAGTGTTTACTGCAGTGAAAAGTGCAACGCATGTCAAAAGCATAAAAGCACGTCATTTTAGAAATAGAGAATGTTGCTTTTCCAACTTCATAATAATAAATATATTCTGCCCCTGTGATTGTTCTGTAGTACACCCTTTTCAGTTGCTGTTGTGTGTTCAGAATTCAGACCAGCTCTTAAATATTGCTTTTCTTACTTCTCTTTTGCAGAGGCACTCATTTCAGCAGTTCAAGAAGACACTGAAGAGGCAAAAAGACAGCTAGATTTACCAGAACATCTTAAACTCAAAGACAACAACTTCTTTCATCTGCTAGAAGGCAAAAGAGTAAACCACTAAGCAAAACCATGTGGGTTTTTTTTCATCTCTTGGAGCTCTTTTCTTTACACTACCATGTATCCTGTATCATTTGATATATGTATGACGTGTGTGTGTACTGGGCCTGGCTGGGATGGAGTTAATTTTCTTCATAGCAGCTCATATGGTGCTGTGTTTTACATTTGTGACCAAAACAATGAACATAACACACTAATGTTTTACCTATTCCTGAACTGTACTTGCACAGCATCAAGGCCTTCTCTGTTTCTCACTCTGGTCCCCCAGTGCATAGATTGGGGCTGTGCAAGAGGTTGGGAGGGGACACAACCAGACAAATGACCTGAACTAACCAGAGATATTCCAAGCCATATGATGGTCATGCTGAGCAATAAGACGGAGAGGAGGATGTTTAGGGCGGTTAGCCATCTTTTGTTTGGGAACATCTTTTGTTTGGCTGAGCATCAGTTTATCCATGGGAGGTGGTGAGTGATTGCCTTTGCATCACTTGTTTTATTTTCTTTTTTTCTTCTTCCACTTCTCCTTCACTTGTTAATCTATTTTTATCTTGACCCACAAATTTTCTTGCTTTTATTTATCCAATCTTCTTTCCCTGTCCCACTGCGGGGGTTTGGGGAAGTGAGCTAGTGGCTGTATGCTGCTTAGCTGCCTACTGGGGTTATCATGCAACAACATGTTTAGGTAATTGTGATTGGAACTGAACACTAAAACCACACAAGATTATTTAAGTTTGTTTATGTTACCTGATTATTTAACCAGTCTGTAAAAGGAATAGAAGGCTGTTTTAGGTCTTTAGAGAAAAATCATGAATTTGAATGTTACCAATCATTTAGAGATCTTAGCATTTGTGGAACAAGACCAAAGGTAGTTGTGACCTCTTCTGCCCCTAAGGTGTGGAGAGTTAAATACTTCAGTGAAGACTGTCAGTGTTTCAGACAGAGAATATTATTCTAAACTCTTTTCCCAATTTTATGTCAGTCTTACATTTGGATTGTAGGTAGCAGCTTAGAAAATTTTTATGTTGATTGGTCAAAAATTTACCTGTGGTGCAAGAAGCCAATGATTAGATAACAGTAACAAGAATAATTCATTATAGTTCCTATTTTTCATATGCTGTACAGCTGTTGCGGTTGTAGCTGTTATTTTAATTGAAATTGTTTATTGTAATTTTAATTGAAATAGAGGAAATGACTGTTACTCATTGAGTTACTGGAATGTGAGATAGATACTTCTACCTAGTTGACTGTGCATATGACAACACATAACTTGTGTAGCTCCCTTCTGAGGAAGTGTTTCACTAAAGCTCAGGAAGTGAATGACAGGGAGAAAGTTGGTACATTGCAAAAGTTCAGGCTTAAAGGGTGCAGAACCAGTCTAACAATATTTCTGCTCTTTGGGCCCAAAGGCAGAGGAGGTAACTAAAGGCAACTGCATTTTGGTTGCTGCTGGCAGCTGCCTGGATTGTTCACTATACTGACAGCAAAATCAATGACTTTAAAGTTGAAGTTAGAATGTAAGGCACAGGAAAATCCTTTCAACCCTCTGCACTAAATGCAGGTAAGATCCAAATTTTTGGCTGCAGATTAGAGAAAGTCTTTGGAGATCAAGTCATGTCAGTCAGATGAAGTCTCTAGTGACTGGAAAAGGGAAACATTGCACCCATTTTTAGAAAGGGTAGAAAGGAGGACCCTGGGAACTACCGACCTGTCAGCCTCACCTCTCTGCCTGGGAAGATCATGGAACAGATCCTCCTAGAAGCTATGCTAAGACACATGGAGGACAGGGAGGTGATTCGATGCAGCCAGCATGGCTTCACCAAGGGCAAATTGTGTTTGACCAACCTAGTGGCCTTCTATGATGGAGTGACCACATCAGTGGACAAGGGAAGAGCTACAGATATCTGTCTGGACTTCTGTAAGGCCTTTGACACAGTCCCCTACAATATCCTTCCTTCTAAGTTGGAGAGATACAGATTTGATGGATGGACTATTCGGTGGATGAGGAATTGGTTGGATGGTTGCATCCAGAGGGTAGTGGTCAATGGCTCAACATCCAGATGAAGATTGATGACAACTGGTGTCCCTCAGGGGTCTGTAGTGGGACCAGTACTGTTTAATATCTTCACACATGACATAGACAGTGGTATTGAGCACAGCCTCAGAAAGTTTGCAGATGACACCAAGCTGAGAGTGCAGTTGACATGCCTGAGGGACAGGATGCCATCCAGAGGGACCTGGACAAGCTCAAAAAGTGGGCCCATGGGAACCTCACGAGGTTCAGCAAGGCCAGGTGCCAGGTCCTGCAGCTGGGCTGGGGCAACCTCTGTGTCGTGGTTTAAGCCCAGCCAGCAACTAGGCACCATGCAGCTGCTCGCTCACTCCCCTTCCTGCTGCTGGAATGAGGAGGAGAATCGGAAACAAAAAAGTTAAAACCTGTGGGTTGAGATAAGAATGATTGAATAACTAAAGTAAAATAAAATGTAATACTAACAATAATAATAATAATAATAAAGGATAATAATTGTAATGAAAAGGAGTATCATAAAATAAAATAAAAAAAAAACCAAGAAAAGACAAGTGATGCATAGTGCAGTTGCTCACCACCTGCTGACTGATGCCCAAGCAGGGATGTGGCCAACTCCCCCCAGTTTATGTACTGAGCATGATGTTCTATGGTATGGAATATCCCTTTGGCTAGTTTGGGTCAGCCGTCCTGGCTGTGTTCCCTCCCAGCTTCTTGTACACCTGCTTGCTGGTAGAGTATGGGAAACTGAAAAATCCTTAACTTAGGATAAAGCTCTGCTTTGCAAGAACTAAACCATCAGTGTGTTATCAACATTATTTGCACACTAAGTCCAAAACAGAACACTGTACCAGCTACTAAGAAGAAAATTAACTTTAGTCCAGCTGAAATGAGGACACCCCGGTAATAATACAGTCTGAGGGATGAAGGGATTGAGAGCAGCCCTGCAGAGAAAGACTTGGTACTGGTGGATGAAAAGCTGGACATGAGCCAGCAATGAGTGCTTGCAGGCCAGAAGCCCAGCTGTATCCTGGGCTGCATCAAAAAAACTGTTGCCAGCAGGTCGAGGGAGGTGATTCTCCCCCTCTACTCTGCTCTGGTGAGACCCCACCTGGAGTACTGCGTGCAGCTCTGGAGCCCCCAGCACAAGAAAGACATGGACCTGTTGGGGTGGGTCTAGAGGAGGGCCGCAAAGATGATCAGAGGGATGGAAGACCTCTCCTATGAAGAAAGGCTGAAAGAGTTCATGTTGTTCAGCCTGGAGAAGAGAACATTCCAGGGACACCTTGTTGCAGCCTTTCGGTCCTTAAAGGGGGCTTATAAGAAAGACGGGGACAAACTTTTTGGCAGGACCTGTTGCAATAGGACAAGGGGTAATGGTTTTAAACTAAAATAGGGTAGATTTAGACTAGATAGAAGGAAGAAATTTTTTATGATGAGGGTGGTAAGACACTGGAACAGGTTGCCCAGCGAGGCAGTAGGTGCCCCATCCCTAGAAACATTCAAGGTCAGATTGGATGGGGCTTTGAGAAACCTGTTCTAGTGGAAGATGTCTCTGCTTATTGCGGGGGGGTTGGACTAGGTGATCTTTAAAGGTCCCTTCCAACCAAACCGTTCTATGATTCTTGGAATAGTATATCAGCACTTTAGTAGATACTGAGTATTTATTACAAGTTATTGAGGCCTTTCCCACTCTGAAATGTTTGCACAAGGTATGTTGTCAAGATTGATAGTAATTTGGAAAATATTTATTAAAATTATGTAGTATGTATGTATATATATAGTGTGTGTGTGTGCTTCCAAATCTACCCCCCCACCCCAGTACAATTTTATGAATTTCCTCCTTGTCCCATCCCATTCTGATCCTGCATTTCACTGTGTGTTTCAGAGACCTCTGTCAATGTAGCCTTATGGAAATTCTCTGTGGTGGGCGCTGTCAGCCTGCCAGGTTTCTAGTTCATAATGTTTTAACTTGCAGCCAATCTCATTGAGTATTTGGGAGAAGGCCTTGGGCAAGTCAAGGAGTCCTGGTAGCTCTGCAGGACTTCAGCCGAAACTTGATTATTCAGATGAATTGCTCATCAGTCCTGTTGATGGCAAAGACAGAAGGGATATACACCTTTTGAGGGAGGAAAGAGTGATTTCTGTGAAAGCACTGATTAGAATAAGCAGCATTTTGACCTATGTTGCTAAGGTTGTTTATAAATTTAACTCTCCAAAGACATTGACAGTTTTGGCTTAACTGTTGTCTGGACATTTTCAGCACACTTTGGCTTTTCTAGTAGGAAAATATTTCAAGAAAATGAATGTACATGGTATCAGAAATACTTTTTTAAAAAGCAAACAAACAAACAAACAAAACAAAAAACAAAACCCCAAACCAGTTTAATGGACTTTTACTGTATGCATGTTGGAAACCTGTACAAAAATTTTCTTGAAAGTGAGTTGTTTTTTTCTCCACTTCAAAATTGAGGGATGATGTGAGAATTTTTTCAACTTTTTTTTTTCCCAGTATAGGGAGGCATTCTTGAGTATATAACAATGTCAAGGTCTTACTTTTTGTTTTACTTTTCTGGAAGAACAAATAGTAGCCATGTTAGTAAATGTCATATATTGTCAAGAACTTATTTAAAGAATAAATCTTTATTGATTGTGGTATTATAGCTAAGTTCATAGCTGCCTTTTAAAATTATTTTTTGCCAGTGACTTCATGTGTGTCACAAAATGGAGTGGTTTGAACTGCTTAAAGAATCACCTTCAAGGGTATTAGCAAAAATGATTTAATAGGAATTTATAAAAGCATGACCTCACAGAATTCGATGGTAAGGTTCACTCTGTTACTTAATACATGGATGAAACGTACACGGGAAAATTAAGTCAGAATCAAACTAAAATTATGTATACAGAGACCAAAGATGCAATAGGGTAAAAGAGAAACATACAAAGGAAGATCGAGTTAGAATTGATTTCTGATGATTTGTACAGAGATCAGGAATGTAAAAAGATAAGAGAGACCCTCCTGTTGAGTCACAAGGTTCAGAGAAGATCCCCTTGCTTTCTAAACTCGTGATGGAGCTTGGGTGTGGCTGGATCCAATCCTAGTCCCAGACTTGGGAAACGGTTTATGTCTAATGGAATACAAAAAGATAAGGGAGACCCTCCTGTTGAGTCACGAGGTTCAGAGAAGACCCCCTTGTTTCCTAAACTCCTGTTGGAGCTTAAGTGCCGCTGGATCAACTCCTAGTCTCAGACTTAGGCAACGGTTTATGTCTAAAGGGATTATAATAGGAACCTGAGATTTATTCACAATTGAATAAAATTCACGACAGTGACTTATGTATAGATTAATATACTTGCTATGGAATATTCAGGTTAGTACACACACACATGCACAAAGACACTGAGGGATATACATGTAAGCAAGTAAAAGAGATATACCTGTTAAAAACTCCCCTCAAGTTCAGTGAAACTATTCACGTCAAATGCTTCAGCATCTTTCTCAACAGGCGAAGGATTGAGCCTCAAGGAGCAAAGAGCATCAGCCCAAGTCCCATTCGCTTTTGGCGGCAGACCTCCGATCTTCGCAAACTGAAGAGTTTGTGAGCTCTGAGAGGCGTCCCAGTCAGAGGGAGATGCTGGTCGCAGCCTGCTGTGGTCCAGGAGAGCTCAAAGGGTCTCAGTACCGCTGTTCATGGGTTCGGGAGATGATTGGCTTTAGTCATCAGCAAATTACTGGGATTCCAGTAGCACTGGCACCATTTCACAAGTGACGATTCAGATAAGGAAGGCTCCAAGGCTGTCAGAGAATGACTAAAGACTCAGATACAGGATGGTCCAAGGCTGTCAGGAGAGGACTGAGATCTGTCCCAAGGTTGTCAGGAAATGACTAATTATCCCTACTCCCGTAGCCAGCCTCCGCCAGGCAACAGGAGTCTTTAGTACGGTCAGTGCAGCTCCCTGTGTTAGCCACGCAAGAGTTCCTGGTACGGTCAAGGGACGCTTAACCGCCCAACTCATTACGCTTATGCTAAGGCCTAATGAGACTTCCCGAGTTCATAGATCAGCCCAGAGAGGGGGGAAGGAATGCACCACCACAGTGTGTCTGCTGTGGAAATCATAGTGCCCCCAGCTGGTTGTCTTAGTAATACTATTCTGTAACTGCTAATGAATGCTACTATCCAAAATTCATTTCATCATTTGGTTTTAAAACCACTATGCTTGAGGATAGAGAACAGTAGAAAACTTGAGAAACTTAGTTCACAGCTCTCACGTGACGTGTGAAGTATGTATACAGTAAAGTAATAAACTGCTGTTTGCATATTTGCCTTCAAGTTAGAGAAAATGTGATTGCATGCATTCGGCTAAGTGTACCTGTCTCTGCACATTATTTAATATCAAATATTATATATCGATTTTTAAGTTCAATACATGATTCCTAGCACAGTATAAACTTTATGAAGGGTTATTTTTTTGTATTATGTGCAAATAACTATTTCAATTTATATTGTGACACTGTACCACTAATAAAGAATGTAACTGAGAAAGTAGCGATGCTGCTTATCACAGGTTTTCTGATTGATTGTATTATATGTGATCCAAATAATCTGTGCATATTCCTTAGCAAATACTGAAATAGGTGCTGCAGAGTTCTTTCATTATGGTGCTTAAACTTCTTTTAGTTTTGGGAGGGGGGGAGAATTGTTCTTGCTTACAAACTTGGTGCTACATTATTTTTTGTTCCAGATGTTTGCAGTTCTTTATTTGTAAAGCAATATGCGAACACCAAGTGAGGCATAAAGGTCACTGAAATTGTTGGAGTGCAAGCAATGTAAGTATTTCTGCAGTTTTGTATACTTTTTAAATAAAGTCTGTGGTGCATTTTAATTTACTGTCTCTTTCTGAAGTCTATTACTGTTCTGAAATGGAGTTTGTTGACAATGTGAGAAGAACAGTATAAGAATTCTTTTCAAATGCCTGTAGGTGATAATGGTCTTATTTGGATAGCTGTGGCATTAAACTATCTGACAATCTAATAGCCTAAAGAACCTGTGCTTAGCAGATGTTAAAATGCAACATGCCTTCATGTTTAGAAAATGTAAAGGCACAATGAGCACAGACAAATAGTCTGCAATAGTTATTCATACAGGCTTCTTGTATGGCTAGCTACATTTTGAATTTGGACCCTTCCCAGAAACAGATACAGAACCTGTATTCAGCTGGTATCCTTTTTACTTTAGAACCGATTCCCTATGTGTACAACATAACATTCTCAAAATCTACCTGAAAATGAAATCTAGCTCACTAAAACTTGAAAATCAATTAAAAAATCCTGATTTTTTAAAATATATTTACATACCTGTTAAATTAGGATAGTTATCATGTTAAAATTGTTACTGTTGTTAATTTA
The DNA here is from genome assembly GCF_026419915.1 of Harpia harpyja. Classification (NCBI taxonomy): domain Eukaryota; kingdom Metazoa; phylum Chordata; class Aves; order Accipitriformes; family Accipitridae; genus Harpia; species Harpia harpyja. The sequence goes on along the minus strand of NC_068969.1, from coordinate 78,409,893 downwards.
TTTTCAATAACTGTTATATATTGTGGACATGGAGACTGTCAAACATAGTTTTCCAAATGAATACAGTGAATTCAAATGTTGGAAAGGGAACTGGCATTAGCAGCATTTCTAATAAAGAGTGGTACTGTGAAGTCTAGTTTACTGGAAACTCCGTGGATGAATGAGAATAGAAAAGAAAGAGGTACAGGAGGAAGGAAGGAAAAAACAGAAAGACCCTGAGATGGAAAAAAAGCTTAAGAAGCAAGAAGGTGAGAGAAATTTGCCAAAGATAACAAGTGTGAAGTCTAGTTTACTGAGATTTTTGCAAACTCATTTGCCATATCTGCGTTGAGAGGTTGTACTGAACCAAAGGCAATGAAAGTTCTTGCTCCTTTGACTAGTTGTACATGTGTATCTGATAACTGTGGCTAAATACAACAATAACAAGGCTGCAGTCGGTGAACTTTGAAAATTTGCTTCAAAAGACTTTGTACTATTTTGATATCTTTGATACCTTAACATTTTGGTACCTTTGGTATCCTTAGAAAGCCATTTCTAAATTGCTGTGTAGAGATAATAGGTGGTTTTTAATTCTTATTCTGCCTCAGACTTCTAGCAATTCTTGGAAATAGTTTATTGAGTTTCTGATCTGTGAGAATCACTGCTTTGTTGTATAATAGTAAGGGTTATTGCCAGTATTGCTGTTCAGTAAGTTTTGTGTCTAAGGAGGCTTCTGACAATGACTTAGTTCCTAGGGTGCTTTTCTTTGCTACGTCTAGCACAGTTAGGTATCTCGGTCCTATGCAAACCTTTGTAAGGGTGACTGCCTAAAAACTTTGACAGAAAAAAGCATTCAGAGGTTGCCTAAACTAGCTAAAATTAAAGTGTGTCTGAAAACCAGTCCCATTCTAGGGATTTTTATGCTTTATTTAGGACATGGGGGAGCTACATCCTCAGACCTCTATAACCTGGAAATAGATTTGTCTATTCTTTAAAATCTTTAAAAATTTAAAACTGCTTGGTTCTTTTAGAAGTCAGGTGGAAAGGTTTGCATCCTGTTCTTCTGTTCTGGTTCAACTGTTTAAACATTCATCTGGGTCAGGGCAAAGGTCCATCTGCTACAGCTGAAAATGAATCATACCTGTATCTTGAAACACATTAATCTGTCTTAGGGCTCTTGGGGTAAAGTTTCTCTGATACTTTCGTGCTGTTTATACATAGATCTTTATATAACCTCTATATGGCATCCCCTAAAGTTGCATCAGGATAGAATGTAACATAATGTGGTGTTGCGGATATGTCATAAGGATTGCTTTTTGTGTTAGATGCAATGGACTCTTCAGTGTACTTTGGTATTTGTCATGAATCATGCCATTGTTCTAACAGCACAGTGTCCACACTGGAGGCATGGATTTAAAAGTTAAATCTTCAAGCACCTACGTTTAACACTCAAGCACTATAATTTCCAAGGATTCAGATATTCAATAGTTTTCATTCCAGAACTGAGATGAGATAAAAAATTGCCTTCAAATTTTTTTGTAATGAATGTGGTCTATATAGGGCTATAATTTTTTCCCCTAATTTTTCTGAAGGGAGAAGAAAGATGTAAGAGGAATTATAAACACAATGCCCTACTTGCTAGTGTGATGGTTAGAGAACTTGCATTATCTGTTGCCCCAGGGGAATGTTTGCATAGATTTGTGGCCTGTTTAGGTTTTTAAGGGTACTAGAACTTTATAAACATTGCTGACAATGACAGTTAATATATAATTAGTTAGATAACTTAAAGTACTGACTTTACATAATGGTCATCTTCTGTAATGACTGAGAATTAAATTTTGCTTTCTTTTTTGTGGCTCAGAGTTGCAAAGTGCTTAGTATCTTTTCTTAGTTTGTTCTGAGGTTATGATTAGCTTGCTTTTCCATAGTGCTAAGATTTGTCAGTGAAAGAAGGTAGAATTCAGTGCAATGAGTACAGTAAGACTTACATTTGGCTTTTTTTTTTTTTTTAACTAATGGTGAGATACTTAAGTGACAAAATTAGAGTTTTGCATCAGAAAAAAAAAGAACTGGGAAATGAAGATGATGCTAGGTGACAAGAAGGAGGAGAAAGGATACAGAAAAATAATTGGATGAGGATTTTAGACATGACATGCAGTGAGCAAGGATGGAGGAACACAGTAAAAGCAAATGCAGCCAGAAGAGCAAGAACTATTTAGCGTAATGGTTGTTAGGTAAGTGTAGTACCTGAACTCTTCCTGAGAAGGAAAATGTGCTTATCTAGATGTTAAATAGACAATATAAATAAGGAAGGGTAAAAGAATACTTATTTCCCTTTTTATTTGTCAATTAAATGTGTAATATAAACCTGCAAAGTCATGCAAAGAGATAATTAGTGCATCCGTTTTGTTTGTTAAGGTCTGAGAAGAGATCTTCTGCCAGTGTAAACCTAAATCTGAAAAGAGATGATAGGGGAAAAAAGTAATAATTACTGCCTGCTTTGTAACATATCTTTTCCAAGGGAAAAATTGTCTTTTGTCACGTTAACAGTTAATAAAATCACAAGAGATATGGTAAAATCAGCCAGCGTGTTTTAGGCAACTTCCTAGATATTTCTGATCAGTAGGAAACAACTAATAAAGTAGCAACACATGGTACCTACCTTGAAAGGAGAACAGAAGTTACATGTGCACATCTCCTATTAATTTTGCATCTTAACACCTAATAAATGTATCTAGTTCATTGCGGGCATCTCTGTGTACAGTCAGAATCTTTAGTCATTTGTTGTTTGATATGATAGCTTATTGTCATATATATGTACTAATTAGGAAAAAAAGAAAGAGTGGAAAAACTCTTTCTGTTCAAAAGTGCTTTTGAGACTTTAGTCAGAATATCTGTCCCTCATCAGGATGCGTGTCTGGTTACTCCTTAAAGTTCAGGCTTGAAACTGCACATACACATAAGGGCTTAAGGGTAGATGAAAAATCGATAGTTCTGGTCTACTCTGAAAGATATTCTTTTGCTCCCCTCCTGCCCCCACCCCAACAGGGACTCAAATGAACATAGGTAACCAAGGTAAAATAGTGACTTATTACGGATAATCAGAATTTTTCTATAGGTAACTTTTAAAGTGGGAAATTTGATTGGTAAGAAAACATTTTTTAATGCAAAAATATTTATTTCTCTTGAAACGCGTGTTATTTTTCATGAGAAAACCAAATGCCTCAAAATATCCATTTGAAGGGCTTCTGTGATAACTTATGCAATTAAATTTATCGTATTTTCATTCCTATCTTTGGTCTGAAATTTCAGTTTGAGTCCTCAGCCAGAAGTCCTGCAACTGTTACACAAGAACCAGAGGCAAATTTGTGGTATGCTGTGAGAACGTAGTCCGATCAGGGAACAGCCTGTTGAGGAGGGAGTCTTGGGCCTCAAGACACGTGAAATGTAACTCCTACAATATACTTTCCTCCACGACCTTTCTAGCAAAACTTCAGGGTAGAGTCGCGGAAGAGAAAACTTTTCCTAATTTACATAAACTCTGTGGAAAGAGAGGGTAAAGAACAGTGGTAACCTACACTTTCCTCTGAAATCAAATTACTGGATTATGTGAGAGGTAAGTGGGTGGTAAAACTATGCAGGAGATGTGATTTTTATAAGATCTTTTTTTTGAAAGAGCTCTCCTACTGAAAGGGTAATGAGAGAAGGATAGAGATAATACAAGTAATTGGTGAGGACTGAAGGACTTTGGAAACTCCATGGATGAATGAGAGTAGCAAAGAGGTGCAGGGGGAAGGAAGGACCTTGAGATGGAAAAAAGCTTGAGAATCAAGAGAGTGAGAGAAGTTTGCCAAACAACAACAAGAATCTGAGGCTGATTAAATAAAAATTAATTAGGGAACAGTTGAATGGAAGAGATCCTGTAGCAGCTTTGTTTATGAAAGATACTTGTTTCCTTTGGGACATCTTTCTCTCCTATGGTGGGTGGAGGAGAAAGCGAGAAAGCACGAGAAAGGAGAAGAATTGGCTTTATAGCAACTAAAGATTTGTGGAATTGAACAACTGTGGATTTGAATTTCTCTACCTTTTTTTTCAGGACAGACCGTAAAGGGCTTAGACAGTAGAAGTCCATAAAATAATCCAGAAAAGCAGTATTTCCTTTGTGTGCTGTGTTGTCCGTACTGTTATTACTGGCTTCCTTGGTTGTACTCTTGTTTTCCATGAAGTTTCTTTAGAAGTGTGAGTGACTCATGAATGATTTCCTCTTGTGCCAATTAACTGTTAAACTTTATTCGTCTTGGGCTCCCTGTGGACTCTTAGCAGGGAGTTTTAACTGTGAATGCTGTAAAAGTGATATGGCTTTGCAGGTCACTAAGTTTGTGTCTCCTTGACCACTATTTTGAAACTTCCACTTAAAAAAAAAACAAACGATCTTGAATGCGAATCCTCATATCATATCCTTCTAACTTAATTCATCAGTTATTTACTGCTCTCCTAAGAAGACTTCAAGGTTTACCTTCAAGGCAGTTATCTGCCATTTTGTAAGACATGTGCCTTGTCACCCTCCCCATGCAGCATAAAATCATGCATGCTGCTACCTCTTAAGAACAGGCTTATCATTTGAGTATTCACTTGAATTCCTCCCCAAAAGCACTGCTTATTTGGGTGGAGGGAATTTACCAGTATTGCTTCTCTCCCAACAAGTGGTGTCTCAGCTCTGCTTGTGCAGCTTTAGCACTACAAGGAAGTCCCCTTCTGCTTTTGGCATCCAGGATCCCTGACTGCATGTGACAAGCTCTGAAAGCCAGAAAGGAAGTGTCAGACTGCAGAGCAGGAAGAATCAGAAGTGAACGAACATGCATCTGATAACTCAAAATGTGATTGAAATGGTGTGCCCAATCGACGACAAAGAACCTCTAAAAAAAAAATTGGCATTTGAAAAGAATTTGGAGGTTTGTGGTTTTGTGGGTTTTTTTTCTTCGTTTGTTTGGGTTTTTTTGGATGCATACTTAGAAATGCAAATTTGTCCCAGTCTGACTTTCACAAATTTAGACAAAGTTCTTTTAGGGAACAGGTTTTCCAAAATGAGTGCTTATTTGCATTTTTTGTTGGTGGTTTTTTTACCATTCAGGTTAACTTTAAATGCAAGAAACTGTTTTCAGAAAATGATGATGAATTTAATCTGAGACCCCATAAGCAAAATGCTTGTTACATCTATCACAGTGGTTTCAGACTGCTTAGGCATAGCTAGGATTAAGCCTTTGAAATGTCAGGAGAGATTTCAGGTCAAAGCAAATCCTTACAGTTGTGTTTTAAGCCATTAACAACAATAATAAAGCATCTTGTTAATCCAAACAAGTTTAGGAGAGCATAGGATAACACAGTCTCTCTCTTTCAGTATGACCTTCCAAACTGATTTTTCCCTCTTCTGTCTTTCTTCTGTTTTTTCAGAACTTCATCAGAGCAGAACTTGAATTAAAGTGACAGATAACATGCATCTTTCTGAAGTACTGTGCTATCATATAACTTTTGATAAATATAGGTGTTTGTTTTGGCTTTTGTGAAGTCACATGACTTTTAATTCCTCTCTCTTACTGAAGCTGCAATGATTAAAAGGTTATAATTGAAAGTGGAAGCAATAAACCTCTCCATAAATCTTCTTTAAACTTACAGATGGAACTATCCTGAGGTCTTACTTAATGCAAAATACTTAATACAAAAAATTCCACTAAGGCCTTGAGCCATAAAAATTAGGTATTTTCACACGATTCCTTTGTAGACACTAAATCTAATTAATTGATTTATAGTTCTAGAGCAGCTTCTTACTGGAAATCTAAAGGAACTCAGAGAGTGAACGAAACTTTACAAATAACAGCATTTTCAAGACAGTTTTGTGCAAAGAATTTATTCTTTCACAACAAAGGGCCATAAAGAGCATCCTTTTCTTTAGTATGATAAATTATCTTTCTATAATAATAATAAAAAGATCACATTGCTGTGTTCCTTTAAGTTACATTACTAAGTAAGTGCTAATTATTCCCTTTGCCATTGTCTGAACATCCTGAGCCATTTACAACAGAAATGGAGAAGCTGCTTGAATAAATGTTCTGTGTTTAAATCACTGAGAAGGTAGTTGAAAAGCCAAAAGGAGTCCTTTTCTTGTGGGCGTGCTTATAGACCATATCCCTTTGCAGTAAACGGAGAAGTTTGTGAGTACAATAAAAGATTATTTGACAAACACCACAGTAAAGATTAATCAGAGGTTGGTATATAAAATATTTTAGTTATGTTTTACACAAACTGTGAAAACAATGTAGTTACCTGGACTAGAGTCACAATCAGAAATCTTAAAGCATCATGTCATAGGTGCACTATTTCACTGGGAAGTATGCTATAAGATTATAAGGAGGAATGTGTTGGCTTTGAGGAATACAGATGCACCAGATGATACCAACAACGAAAATCTGGGTAAAGTCAGCAAACTTGCCTATTCTAATATGAATTGCTCAGTAACTATAATCACAAAGTAGTAAACTACTGGCACCCTATCCCAGAGTCATTCATCAGGTAGATAAATACACCCATCTTGTTTATATCTGCACATTTCTAGTAGTGATTGGCCAGGTTCTCAGTAGGTGTGCGTGCATGGTTTGCAGAGTTTGTATTATTTATAACGCACACAAATACATACTGGGAAAGGATTTACTTTCCACACAAATGCACAGAAACAAAATCTCTTAACCAGCCTACATCTGGAGTGCTACTTAAAAGCCTAGCAAGGATTTATGTAAAGCTTTAGGAAAAATTGTTTTTAGAAACCATTCTGCTCTTACAATAACTGTTAGCTAAAATCTTGAGCTCAGCATGCTAAGAAGTAACTAAACATATTTAACTAAATTGCTGTAATTTAATAGGAAAACAACAGAGCAGGAAATTCATAAATTAGTAAAGAGTTATCTAAATGAGTAACTTTCATCATCGTATTCAAGCTCATCTTCCTCATCATCCTCCAAAAATCCATATTTAAATTTGCGATAGACTGTGCCATCCTGGCCCATATATACAATGTCATCTTCTTCGTCATCATCTTCATTATCTCGATCTCTGTACTCAATCACTTGATCTTCCTGGTAACTGGGACTCTTGTGGTAGTTGCTCATGTAGGAAGGAAAGGTTTTGGAGTGATTTGTCAGCTTCTTATACCCACCTTTATTGACAGCCTGGGTTTTGGCTCGTGTTTTTCTCCAGATGAATACAATGGCTCCAATGACAAGGAGAAGCAAAATGCAGGTAATAACAAAGAAAGTAGTTTTGCTTTTGCTCTCGGGTGGTAGAGTGGTCCGTAATACACAGTCATCTACAAGTTAAAAAAAAAAAACAAACAGTTAAAAAAAATTAAATGAACTTGTGTGAGTGTGTTTGTCTTAAAAACCCTAGTGCAATGTTTAGGCCTGCTTACATTTTTAAATGCATTTGACTAAATACCTTACTCTTCCAGTACCACAGCTGTGTTCTTGTAGCTGTGATGGTATAAGGATGTAAGCAAGGTTGCTGGGATAGCTATGCTTCTTTATAAGATTAGAAATAATCGGGAAGAAGCAGAAAGGCTAACAGGCACACAAACGCATTTTGACATGGTGAGCTTAAAATGCAATGATTCAGGTGGCTATCCATTGAAGCAAGCACTTCCCAGTAACCTGGTTTATGAAATGCCTGGCCATTTAACACAATAACTGTGAGTGAAAGAAGGTGCCCTCTCCCTCATCAGTCGCGATTGTTATTTGTGCAAAGCCCTTCCTATTCTAGTGATGGAGCAGTAGAAACACACTGTGTGCCTGCAGCTGAGCAGCACATTTTTGCTCTGTTCCCCTTTTGATTTTTAAATGTCAGCCTAGACAGTCACAAAGCCCTTCAGCACCATTACTGCTCTTCAGCATGGTCTTACCTTGTGTTTCACTGCAGTCACAGCACTCTGGGGTGCCTGCTAGGTCAGAGTCACTGCAGCAGGGCAGGCAGCGGCTTTCCTCCAGGTAGAGCTGCATACTGGCTGGACAGACCGTGCAGTTGAGAGGCCCAGGTCCCTTGCACTCAGTGCACGAGCTGTCACATCTCTCACACTTGGGCTTGTCCTCCTTCGGACACAGAACACAAGAACCGCACCTTCATTTTGGATTCTTTGGACCTGACCTCGCGGTTCTGTCCTGTCCTTCACTGTCTGGATGGTCATCCTTGGCCACCACGCATGTCAATGGCAAAATACAGTAAGGAGTAGGAAAACTAAAATGTGGTGCATATTTCCTGGGTTCTCAGTGATCTGCTTGTAGGGAGAGGGGGGAAAGTGTTGTAGGAGCTTAGACATCTCACCTTGCTAGACAGCAAGATAAAATTCATTCAGACTGTAAGCTCTTTGGCCAGAAAGTGTGTTTTTATTTTGCTAGTCCCATGCTAGCAGATCTGTGGTTCTTTGGTAGTAATGATGGTAAACTGGCCTTTAAGAAGTGTACTCAAGGGTATCATAAAAGTAACAACTGACACGGGAGAAGCAACATGAAATATTCTGGAAAAAAAAAAGTGGCTGAGAGAATAAATTTCCTTTCTAACTCAGGAATGAGCAGAAATAAGGAATAAAGCTGGCTGAAAGTTTTCTAGCAAACCAGATTTTTATTAGAATGTGTTGGTTCTGTTTTACAGAAAGAGCTTAGATTCAAATACGCTTCTCAAATTCCAGCTAGGCTCCTGGGAGCCTCTGTGTACAAAGACTACCAGGGATCATCATTGTCACATCTACCTTGTAGAATGAGCTCAGGTATTTCAGGGCTTCCAATGTTCGGAGTTCCTGGCCTCCTGGGAAAAAATTGCTATTTTTCTGGCATGAGACCAGGACTCCATATGCACTGTGAGGATCTGGAAACTCCAATAACCTTTCAACAAACTTGCTGTCAGACCCACGAGGGTGCTTATCCTGAATTGAAGAACATGGGCAATATGGGAGGGTCATAGCAGGAGGTCCAGTTTCTCAGAGTCAAAGCTCTTGCAAAGAAGTGCAGAACTCTGTGGTGCCCAGCTCTTAGGCTGTTTTCTCAGGCTCACAGTTACGGAGCAGCACTGCTAAGGCGATATTCCAGGCCAGAGACTCCAGGGTATGCAGCACCTCAGGCCAGCTGGCTTGCCTTGCTGCTATATTCTTGAATAAACATCTTTTGAAGGCAGTTCGTGTGGAAATCTGGAAGCTGGAGTGCCCCGGCTTGTGGCACAGACCCAAACCTAATTGTGGTCCTACTCTACTAAATATATAGCTCTCTTGACTTCAGCCTGTCCCTCCACAAGAGGTTTCTGCCAGCAGAGCTGTCAATCAAGAATGCGATGTGATTTCTTGCAGACAAAGCAGCAGAAATCCATGGGGAAATCTCAGTTATATGGGAAGAAAAAAATGCTGTATTACTAATACAGCTGATTTTATTCACATGACTTTGGTATCACCATTGACAAAGTTGTGCCTAATTATATTTACTGGTAGAGGATTACTCTATAGTAGACAACCCCAGAAAGAGAAACAATGCTTCCTCTGCCAAGAGAAGAAAAAAAAGTAAGCATATTTAAAGATAAGCAGCCTTGAAAACTCAGAGAAGAGCATTCTGTGTTGTTTGCATTGTGTTCAGAATTTAAAGTTCAGCATACAAATCGCAGGAGAAAATGCCTACAAATAGGTACCTCTTGTCCTGGTGTCTCCTGGACTTTATATTCACCTACAAAACAGTCCGAGTTGCACATTCCACCTAGTAAACTGTAGCTCCATACACATGATGTGCAGCTGAATGCTCCCTTCCCTAGGGAAAAATAAATAAAATAAAAATAAACAACAATATTACAACAGGAAAAATTGTCATGTAACTTCCTTTAAAAATTATACTGACCACTGTCACTAAAGAAGAGGGTGTTTGTCAACAGCAAGAATCAGCAGTGAGGAGTTCAGCATGAGGAAGTTGGTATTAGAAAGAGCTTGGACCCAGTCTTGAGGTTTTATGTGCCCACAAAGTGTATTTCTTATCTGTTTTGATATTCATGAAAAGCATAATGATTTCGGAATCAGTTGTACAGGGAAGGTCCAACACATTCACGAAAATCAGTTAGGTCAGTGCACTGAAGAAATAATTGTGGGGAACCTTGGCCAAATGCTTTGGTCTCAATCAATCAACACTCTAAAAGTAAGGCAGCAGCATGGAACAGCCAGTGCAGCAAGTCACCCAGGGCCAGGGAGAGCCTGGCAGCCATGAGGGAGATCTGCATCCCCCACTGTGGCTGCTTAGGTCATGGACAGGTTGGTAGCACTGTACGTGGTATGTCTCTCTGTGATGTGTTTCCAAAATCTTGGAGCAGAGAGTTAAAAAAAAAAAAGAGATGGCAGGTATTTTGATAATCCTTGGCAGGTGTTTTGATAACCCTCTTTTTGGTCAAAGCAGAGTGTATGCTTTTACCTTCACAAGTTCGGCAGGAAGGGTGGCATCTTTCACAGACATTGTCCTTGCTTTCGTAGTAATACTCAGGACAAGAGCTAATGCATTTGTTCTTGGAGCGCAACAGGTAAAAATATGTATCGCAGAAAAGGCAGTCTGTGGGTTGAGGCCCCATACACTCCTTACAACCCTTGTGGCATCTCTCACATGATCCAGTGGAGTTTTGTGCAAAATACCTGAAAGAGATCAGATAGTCATGGCTTTGCATAAAGCCCAGCAGTGACAGGAGAAGCAAAACATCCTTCATCCTTAGCTTTTACTGTGATTACATCAATGTATAAAAGTGATATCGATGTGATCGCAGTGGACATTTGCAATCTCAGTGAAAATAGAATTAATTTCAATTTCCCTTGGCCATTGAAATTCAGCTATAAAGCAAGACTTCATAAATTGAGGGTGTGTAAAGTAAGGCTTTCTAAAATCTTGGGTGAATTCAGACACAAAGTAAGTTTATAAATAGGCAGGGCTCAGAAGACCTCAACTCTGTTTTGGCTCTGCAAGAGATATCCTGGAAATGCTGGGTAAGCACTGAATTCCTCGCTGTTCTTGATGACCTGCTGTCAGATGGAAATTCAGAAACCTCATATTTCCTTTCAGTGCACAAACAGGCTTAGCCAAAGGATACCAGCAGAGGAACAGTGTTCACCTAAGTTGTGCTGTCAGGGAAAAAGAAGAATTGCTGCACTGTGGTTTTGTTGAGATGTGGTCATTACAGACTTCCAATTTAAAGGAATGATAACTCAATTTAACACCCAGTGTGATCGTACTGTACTGCACTGCAAAATGAAATGGACCTGAACCAGAAATCATAGGTCCGCTTCCCAAATTTGGATTTCTGAGACATGTTCACAAGAGGACATTGAATCCACATTTTGAAATTAAATGGACTCATATTAATGAAGTTGCTGCCTAGAATTATGAGTCCTCAGTTGAAGGGTGTTTTAATGGTCGGTTTTATTATGATCCATTATAAACATTCACTTAATGCAAAACAAAAGTAACCTCATCCAATCTTCATGTTAAGTGGAGGCTGCAAGGGTGCTTGAAGGAAGTTACACTGCTTCCTGTGCTCAAGATGACTAACAGATAACTTAGTACATTTATTCTGCTTCACACTGTTCTGTATAAACATAACCTAAGAGCATCCTTGGAGTGTAAGTGGCCACACCACATCAAGCTGGTCTCAATTTGGGCACCAACTTCACAGTTTTCTACTGTGAAGGGAGGTTTCCACCACCTCTGTACTGGGACAACATAAGAATTTTTCACCTGAAAATAGAATTCAGTTCTGCTTCACTCTGAAGTAGAATAAGGCAGAGTGATCTAATTTCTCAATGCTCTTTCTGTGATGTAGCTCTTATCTAAAGATCTTGGACCTTACCCTGCTGGACACTGGTTTACGCATCCTTTTCCTTGTCTGTACCAGCCCGGTTTGCAGGAAAGGCACTGTGAGCTGTGTTTTCCAGTGCAAGTGACACAGGTGCTGTGGCATGGGGAACATTGTCCCTCATCGCTGTCAGCATAATACCCTTCTGGGCATGTTTCAACACAGGTTGTATCTGCACAGACAACAATTTAGAATAACACATCATATTCAGTGTTTGCTGCTATAAAACATCTCATACAGCAGTGCTAGAGCAAACTCTCTAACAGGAGATGCTGTTAGAGCATGTACCAGAACAAGAAAAGAGAATCTTGGGGTATAGTAATTGTTTTTTTTTCTTCTAAGCCTTGTCAGTTCTTTAGTCCACATTTCTGCATTTTATGTACATTAGCAGGCTCTTCAGAACAGATAATTTTTTATCTTTGGGAAATATGAATGCATAATACATAATAATGAACAGCAACTGTGATTTCTTTCAGAATATACAAAAGAAGAAATAGTAATTAGGAAACTTTCTATCTGCATTGCCATTTTCCTTAGGTTTCACTCTAAGCAGCAGCCTCATTGCATTCCATGCGTATAATGAATCTGATGGTAAATTTGAGATTTAATGACATTTGTTCATTGGTCTTTACCCCTTTCTGTGGCTGCTGCTTTATGGTATGGGAATAAATGCCTGTAATGCTGCCAAATGTACCAGCTACATCCCACTTTTTCACTGAGATTTCAGAGGGTCATTAGAATAGGAATCTTGAATGAGAAGTTAGGACTGATGCAACTAACTGCAAATGCATCAAGCTAAGAGAGCAGTGATTACTCATTAGTAGCTTGGACTCATTAACTAGCTTGTCTTTATGGTTTTGCTACTCGAGTTGCAACTGGGCAAAGGAAGATACTTCCCCTTATTTCTATTTTTCTTGCAATTCTTTCTCCACTCCAGGATGTTATTTACATACTTCCATCAACTTTACCAATTGTAATGGTGCAAAGCAGCTGAGTGTGTTGATAAAAAAGACAGGTCTGATGCAAGACCTCAGAAATTTAAGAATGCAAAATCTGCATCAGAATTAGACTCAAAAAGCTCAGATTCAGTTTTAATTCAAACTCTCTTTGGATTTTTCCTGCATGAAAGATTATTTTAACAATTTTTTTTCTCCCAATAATTTCCTAAAATTTTTGTTTGCTTTTTAAAGAATATGCAAAGAAGTAAAGTTCAAGTTCTGGGGTTTTATACTTTTTACCAGTTTGTTTCTGAGACAATGCAGTCTTTTGCTCCAAAGTCAGAAAAGTAGTTTTGCACCTCAGCCATCCACTAGATACTGACCTAGTGATCCATGAACAACTTTTTAACATCTCTGCTTAAGTATTTCTTTGCTCATCAGATCTCTGCAGGGATTAAACAAGCCAACATGAAAATGTGAGCTCTTTGTGTGTACATTTAGTAAAAAACCACCAAGGTAAGGATATCCTTCTTGTCTTTTTAAGTCCCTTGTAAGAAACAGGAACAGTACATACCAAGTAAATGAAACATACAAGTTTAGTTTAGCCATGGAGTTTGTTGCTACTTAGAAGTCCTGCTTTGGCCCCATTGAGTGGCAAGCCGAGTCTCACAAAGGGTTTCTAGGTAGTCCCGCAGAAGTAATTATCTTTGCACAAGTTATCTACTTGTCAGGTCAACTTTGCAATATTTAGATTAGCTGAAGCAGCCCTAGATGTTTCATAAATGTGACAGAAACATCCTTATTTCATGCTTTCAGCATAGAATAAAATCTAGAGGCTCCTGCAAGACACTTACTGAGAAGATACCGGTTATTTGCACAGCTAAGACACTGGTGTTCAGTGGCTCCTGAGCAGTGAAAGCATTTCTTATGACAAGGCTTGCAGGTCTGAGTTTTCTCAACGTAGTACTCAGTGTGAGAGCAGTATCCAGATGCCACACAGTGTCTGTCATGGTTCAGCGTCAGGCCATTTCTGCAAGTAAGGCAGGCAGTGGAAGAAGAACAAGTCTGGCATGTCCTGTTGCATGCTGAAATGGACAAACAGTAGTAATGTCACCATTTCTTGTTGCATTTTGGGTTATTATTTCAGCTTTAATTTTGCAAGGAGCAGCCATCATCTCAGGATGAGAGGCTGAGGGAAACAGAGTGATAGCTCTGCTTCTGCCTAGTCAAACATTTTACTATTTTCAATCTTATGCAGGCAGTTCCTTATGTTTCCTTTTGCACCGGCACTGCTTTTGCTGAGCAGTAGTTTTCAACATACTGTCTCCAGCAATACTCAGCAGTTTACCAGAGTGGTTGCCCATAATATTAAACACATCTAGCTTTGCTACCTCCCTCCCAGCTTTCTCCAATTTTTGCTGTTCTAAGCTATGCCGTGTTGTTTTTCCACATCAGCTATCTTCTCTGTTTCCAGGACATTGATAGCGACATTGTCTGGCACACGCAGGCCCTTTTGGGATAGTCTTTAACCAGACCCACTTGTATCTCAATACTGTTCTGGGGAAAACAACAGCTGCCAACCTTGACAATCTTTAGTGGCTTCTTCATAGTAAGTCCCTTCAGGGCATTCTTCAAAACACATGCCACTGTAGAGGACAAAGAAGTCGATGGTGCACTCAGTGCAGTCATCTGAGTCCGGCCCCTCACAATCCTTGCAGTCTGCATGGCAGGGAAAGCAGTGCTTGTCTTCAGCATAGAAGTTAGAAGGGCAGTCCTGCACACACTTCCCCTGGTGCAGGAAGAACTCGTCCATGCATTCTACAGAGAACAGCAAAAAACAGGTAAGCAAACGGGAAGCAAATGCTGACCTCTGTAAGTGAGGGAGTGAAGAAATCCTAGGAAACTATAAATCCTGCAGTGCTTGTCATAACAGGAGGTAAAAGGACAACTTGGGAAGATAGCGCTTTCTTCTTCAACTCTTTCTCCTCCAAACTGCCCATAATGGCCCAACCCTTGCACATCATCTGCACAACATCTTCACTGTTACATCAAGAGACTGAGAAGCGAAGTCACCTGTTCAGGTTTGCTGATATTAACCAAACCATGCTGCCACTGAACATAGGTGGACTTCTGCTGAGATATAATATCTGCATTATGAACTTCCTGCAAAATCAAGGATGACCACATCTGAAGTTTTGTTTCGTTTATTATGAAGATGTGAGTCTGGCTGGAATATATGGACCTGAATGTTTGTCTTTGCATAGAGCTGGGGTTCAGCTGCTAATTTTATTACGAGTACTTGGTTTAATAGCTTTGTTTATGATTTTTTTTTTTTTCATCCATGTTTATGTTTCCAGAACGGCTAGCTCAATGTTAACTATCCTGGAAATTTTTGTGGGGGTATTCACATTCACCAGCATATCCAAGGCTTTCCTAACATGTTTCATTACAGAGATTTCATTCTCTATAATGAGTAGTCATTTGCAAAAATGGTAAAGAGATGTAAAGTTCAACCAAACTAGGAAAGAAACATTCTGTATTTCACATTGGTGTAAATGTGTATGCAAGTGTTTAGGCATGGATACTCTAGGTCAGAAATAGAATCAAACCAGCAGGAATCTCTGAAGAACAACAGGCAAACCAATGTGAAATCTTTACAGATTAATGGTTTAGACTGAGTCTTATCATAAAACACTGATTGCTTAGCCTCTATCTTAGAGATTAGCAATGATATATGCATCCCTTTTCTAATTTTTGCTCATTACAGAATTTCTTTTCAGATCTCTGTTTCTGTCAGTCTGTCTCTAGACAGATCCAGATGGATTTTAGCTAAGTCAAGACCAGTTCTTTATAATACCTTTGCATGTTTGATTGTGAATGCACTCCTGACACATTTCAGGGCAGTGTTTGCAGATTCCATCAGAGGCAAAATGCTTCTCTGAACAGGTAGGTTTACATTTCCACTGCTCCAGAAGCAAAGGATTTTTACAGGACAGGCATTTGGTTGCACTTCCCATGCATGTCTTACAGGATCCACTGCATTCCTTGCAAGTCACAGAGTCATTAAAATACCCCCTATTGAATGAAAACAAATACAAAGCAAACTGCTGGTCAATGTATAGTTATCAAACAGTCTAGGATATAAGAATTATGAGTATATATGAGACTTTCCCAGCACACAACATTTCACTGGATCAAACAGGTTTCTCACACAATTTGTTGCCCATCCTGCACTTGCATCCCTTCTGCCTGCGGGCAGAAAATGTGCATGGATTGTGCTATGGAGGGAGTCTGGCCTTCCTTTGTTCTTGTACTTACTCTCTAAGGGATGTTGGATTTTCTTCCTTGCTCATTTCTTGATTCCCCCCTTACGTAAGATAGGAATATCTGTAATGTTTGCGGGAAGAAAGATGCAATCGCTAGTCTTGCACAGCTGACTCTCTACAGTGCTATCAGGGAAAGACAGAGAAGTGTAACCTCAGTGGCCCTAGAGGAGAGAAAAAGGAAAAACCCTGGAAGTGTGAAGGCTGGGAAGAATAAGGAGGCCTGTGATTAAAAAACCCCAACAAAACAAGGATGCTTGAGTAGTACCTGCATTTAGT
This sequence comes from Harpia harpyja, assembly GCF_026419915.1. Lineage (NCBI taxonomy): Eukaryota > Metazoa > Chordata > Aves > Accipitriformes > Accipitridae > Harpia > Harpia harpyja. The sequence goes on along the minus strand of NC_068969.1, from coordinate 78,393,473 downwards.
GACAGCCGGCTAGAAACAGTGAAGATGGAGCATGTTTTACTGGTATCTGTGGTGTGAGAGCAACCATAGACAGCCACAGTTGGGACTATTAGTCATAAAGAAAATATATAAAAAATTGCACGTATATTTCAGGAGAAGGATAAAAGGAGAGGCTGGATGCAATCCAATCTGTCTACACTGTCAAAACCAAAATGTTAGAAGTTTAAAGGACAAGCAACTCCACATTTTGAGACAATTTCTAATCCATATATATACAGCCATTGATGAAAACTGAGGAAGAAGCTGACATAGAAAGTAGTCCCAGAACATGTACTTCACATAAACAAGCTCATTTTTCCCTGCAGAGGGGTGCTTCTCCTTTCCTTCTTGGAGATAATCATACCAAAGAAAGGCTGAGGAGGTGCATTAGGAGCAAGGTTAGAGAAAAGATAGGAAGAGCTGTGCCTGCCATCTATTCTCACCTCTTTTTTTTCTCCTAACCTTTGTCATAATCCTGCCCCTATTTCTCACAGTCCTGTCTTCTTTTCCTGTTCCAGTCTTGAGTACCCTGCTAGCCCAGTCTTTCAAAATCCCCTGTCAGAAATTATCAGTGCAGCAAGTCAGCTGTTTCCATCCCCTACAGCATGTCCCCAAACTCCAAAAAATGCTACCCCCCCCCCCCTATAATCCTCTGTTCCAGTGGAGAGTAGTTATGCCTCAAGAACTTTGCCTCAGAGGCTGAAACCAGAGTTTAACTCTGGTGGACTTTGCTGAATGATACCTGGGAAGCCATTATTTATAGTCTGGAATTTGGAAGAAAGGGGGATAATAACAGCTGAAAAGACTAGTGATATATGAAAAGGTTTAATTTTGTTATACTCACCCTGTGTGGGTTAACTGGGGGAATGAGTACTGAGAACAAACATTAATGCCAAAACAATATCTTTGCTTGTATGCCACAATTTCTGATATTAAACATTGTTTCTGGAGTAGAGTAGGCTTTAGTGCAATTACTTCGCATTTACCCTGACATTTGATGATCAGCGTCTGTTCCACTGGCCCTTATTGACTTATTTGACAAAGTTAGCAGGAAAGTACTGCCAGAGAATTTGTACTGATCTCAAGAAAAGCAGGAGCTGCACATTTTTCTAAAGAAGAAGGTGAACCAAGCAAGACCTTCATACTGCATAGCACAGATTTTATGTGTATATATAGGTAAGATGAATGCTGATGAAAAGAGCACAGAAACATGAGAACATGATCTACTCAAGTGCCTGATCTAATATCCATTGCAGTCAAATGGGAATCTTTCTTTTTGAATTCCATTTATTACAGGACAAAGTAAAAAATATAAGCCAAAGAGAGAAACACATCACATAAGCACTATATTTCCATATCAGGATCCTGATACATCCACTTTATGGGTTCACACTTCTGCTCTCTACTACTTTGAGGAAGGAACAAGTTAGGAGAATCACTAGAGGCTTCTTTTCAGTCACCATAAAGAACCATCCTGAAGTACCATGGTCCTATTGAAGTCAATGGGAGCTGTACCATCTGTCATAGCATTTCATTTCTAGTTTCACTTTTGTTTTTTCACTTTTCTTTAAGCAAGAGGAAATGTTGTTTATTCAGGCCAGCTGAAAATTACTTTTACCTTGTGATAGTTCTGGTAGCTTAGGTTACATTAAGGTCTCCCTTTAAATGTTTATAATGGATCTCAATTTTAAAGAGAAGGAGGACAGTGAGAAAATAAGAAGCAGTCATCCAATGGGAGTTACTTACTCAGGGCATTCCTGTAAACATCTGCCTTTGTGGAGGAAGAGCGGCTGGTCCTGTTCAGCCTGACACTTCTGACAGTGCCAGTGGTTGGAGCATACCTCACAGCCATCCATGCACATCTCACACTTTCCGCTTGCAACATTGCCAAAAGTTTTTTGAGGGCACAGAGAAACACAGGTATCATGGATAAGAAATTTTCCTGGCAAAAGAGCAACCCAGGTGGGGAAAGGCACCAATTAGAAATATGTTTAAAAGATTCCTGCCTTGGACAGCTATAAAAAAAAGCTTTCAACTTCCTCAAAATGTAACTTTTTTGATGCTTAAAAACATGAATAAAACATTCCTTAAGCCATTTCCCAAAGCAGTTTGCTCAACCTTCACTGAAATTTAAGGTTAGAAGGAATCATCAGGATTATCTAGTACATTTTCCTGAGTAAATCTCTATTCAGTAATGCCTGCACAATGTCTACAACTTTTGATTGAAAAGAAAGAAAATGAACAACATCCACCTAACAATTTTTTTTTACCTGTAATGCCAAGGGCATGTGTTTAATTCCAAGCTGATGCCTGACTTCAGCTGGCAATTATCTGATTACCTGCATATGCTTTAAGCTGTCAGAGAACTTTCTAGTGACCATTGATGAAAATATTCCCTGGAATTGTGTAGGATACAGAATATTTTAGCCTCTTGCAAACTTACCCAAAGAAGTTGAAGTCTCTTACCTTCTGGACACGAAGTACATGTGTCAGCAGATTTTTCACAAGTCCTACATGAAGGGTCACAGGACTGCAATTTTTTTTTTGCATCTGGTTTGAAAGGAAAAAAAGTTAATTTTTTTACTGTCTTATAGGCTGTTTTTATTCATTTACCCTCCCTTTAGGAGGGCCATTTCCTATGGCTTTTTCTAAGCTGTTTCGAAAATGTACCTCTGAAGTTTTGGAATTCACAAAGTTGAAGAACTTGATGGTTGTGTTCAACTCCACTCTCTTAAATGGTAAGCTAAGAGTTGTATTAAAGGAAAATATATATGTTACCCTGAGATTCACTAAGGCATTGTTCTGGACTGCCTATCACAAATGAGAACACTAATCTGCCTTAATAATGTTAGTTTCAATGTAGTGCTCCAAACCCAAATCCAGATCTGTAATCCTAATAGTTTAAAAACAGGAAGAGCTAGAAAGTATGTAAATTTGGGAGACTTGGTGTAGTGAGGTATTTTCATAGAGGTTCTGTACTAGCTGGTTGCAGAATACCATTACCCTGTAACTAGGGGAGAAAACTCTTGAGTAGGAAGGACAGAGAAATGAGTGTTTGGAAAGAAGATCTGTTAAATAGTTCTTCCCAAAGCTATTGCCTGTCATTTCTGCCCAAAAGGAAGTGTTTTTATGCCTGTGGAAAACTAGGAATTTGGTTATGCTTTGCATAGACTTTATTCAATGTGTTACTCAGCTCCAAAATGACCAGGAGCTTCGAGGATCATGCTTAATACAGAGAAAGTCTGCTGTGCAATGTGATAGGTCCCAGCATGCAGCTCTGTATTTTGATCCAATTTTGATCCACAGGTAAGTGGATGTCTGATGAAAAAGTAATTGTGGGCCAGCAGACAGAAAACAGTAGCCTTTTCATTTTGCTGAAAATAAAAAATAAAGAATAAATCAGAAGTTGGTTGCAGATTGAATTTTGCACCTTGGTTAGCACATCCAGCTCACTCTGCCAATTAAATATGATTTCTATAAGTTGATGGCCTGGCTGACAGTATCTATTAGCCACATGCAGCGTATTACTACACTTTTTTGTTCTGCCTGTTAGGGCAAAGTAGTTTAAAATGTTGACATTTTGAATGAAAGTCATGAAAGCAAATGCTTTGAGTGAAAAGAGGAGGGAGGAGAACAGGAGACTTACATAGAGGCCTTTCCCACAAGGGGAAATGGTGGGCATTTTATTAAGCAGAGAGGCACTCTGTAGAAAAGGGGGTATGTGCGTAACATGGCACAGGGGCAGAAGAAGGAGGAATAATAATAAAAATATTACTAATTATTATTATTTATAACTGTACTGCTAAATGAGCTGAGCCATAGCTATCTCAGTGAAAGAAATTAGGTCCACATTCAATGTGGCTAGGAGATGGTCCATAACAGTATGTCACATCCACACGTGACTCTACCAGCAGCTCAGAACATTAAAACTCTCTGCATTAACAAAAATCTCAATATGCTGTCACTGGCCAGAACAAGAACAACTCAGGAGGGTGCAGGGACAGCACAGCAGATCAAAACCTGGCTGATAACAGTAGGGCACTGAGCAAGGACATGTTTAGTCATTCTTTACCAGGACTACTTGTGAATACTACTTGCACAGGCTAGTGAAAGCCTGCAGTGTTTCAACTCTTTAGAGTAACTGGCACAATATAAAGCAGCTCCAGATATAGCAGGAGATTAGGAGAGTTTTCCTCGTCATCACCCTTCTGGCTACAGCATCTCTGCCCTCCCTGAACAAGGGCCCAAGAATGTTTGCAGGGTCCAGGCACAGGCCATAGGATCTGCAGGATAATGTACGTAACAGAAGAAAGCTGCACACTGTCAGGGTAAATATGGGTTGTGACAGTCCAGACTGGAGACTGGGTCTGCCCAGTCTGAGGCCAATGGACGAAGTATTAGACCCTTGTGTATACCCTGCAAGACAGCAAATAGCGTTACCATTGGCTTTAGTAGCCAGAAGTGTTGGTGGCCATGGTGAGTCAGGGACCTATCAAGGACCAAGACAGGTGGGACTAGGACAGTATTTCAGTACGTACCACCTGAAGACATTTTTCAAATCCAAAGGTACAGAGGCCTTCTGGAGGTAGAAAATGCCTGAAACTGATTTTTGAGATGCGCAGCCTCAAGCACTGCTAAACAGCTGACATACGTAGAAACCCTGCGTTTGAGTACACAGGAAGGCTGTGTCACCTTTGTGACTTCGTATTGAGCATAGCTGAACCTAAGCAGTGTAGTATCAGGTAATCATCAGTGTGCAAAAATGAAAACCTCTGGAAAAGCTCTCTGGAAAGACAAGAGCAAGTGAGGAAGGTACAGAGTCCTTGGCTTGTGGAAGAAGAAAATGCGGAAGTGATGTATAAGCGTCAGGAGTCCAAGAGGTAGAGGGGGAGTGATTTACTATTAAGTAATCTCTGAAGTTGCACGGGTGGGAGGGTAGAACATGGGTAGGTATTGTGAAGGACTGGAGAGACACAAGGAGACCTCAGTGTGTGAAGTGAGTACGGTGCTGCCTAAAGCAGCAATGAAATGCCCCACCTTCTGGTATCAACAGTATAACTGGGGCCTCAGTGCTAGGGCTCTTTGCTATAAGGTTCCTGCTGCTGGGGAGGCAGTTGTCAGATTCATTGAACATTTAGGGTGAAAGAAGATTTCTTGAAGAAAGTCTTGACTAGCCTCTGTATTTTGCAGTATTTATATATAAGCTGTATTTACATATAGGTTAATAGTCATTTAGTTTAGGGAGTGAAGAGCTAGAGTTACAAAGTAATTTTAAAATACCGGTTTTAGTTGCCTGTAAGTTTCATCCTTCTTGAGGAGAACGAGCATTTTGTTCCGCTTTTCTTAGCACTTTTAAGCGTGTGGATGCAGATATCTTGTAGGGCTTTCTGCAATAGCAGGTCCTGTGAGTTTAGATCCTTTCTGTCTCTTGCTGACATATTTTCTATGGCCTTTTTCCCTGCCGAAAACCTGTTTTCTACATTTCAGGTTACAACATGCTGTTCCAAGAGGATTCTAGTCTGTTTAAAAGCCCCAGAGCGTAAACCGCAGGTCAAGCCTCTGTCAAGCCTCTAGATGTACCTAACCATATAGCTCACAGGCATTTTCAGTTTGCTTATCCAAATAATCCTCAAAGTAACTTGCTGGTGACCATGCTTACTCTTGCGAGATGCAGAAATTGACTGCCACAATATTTTTTTGGAGAGCCTACTCCTTAGCTTCATGTTTTTTCCTCACTCTTCATTATTGAACAAATCCTTAAAGAGTGTCCTTGATGTCATCTGTAAGAATACAAGGATTTGTCTGGAAAAGCTAGATGTTTGGTGTTAATATATTTTCTGTTTTCCTGTCCTTAAATATGCAGACTTTCTCTCTTTTTCTACTCTTGAGAGAAGATCCCCACTGGCCTGCAAATCTTAACATTTTTCCCTTTTAGAGACTAGTCATTTGGCACTCTCTGAAAAAGAAAATTGAATAATTGATGATATATTGCACAATATTTTTTAATTAATGTTTTTCACTTTGTCTCTAGAATCTTGGCTGAAAGAAAGACCATCTATTCCTGATGTCTGCCTGCCGTTGTACATCCTCCGTTCCTCCATCCGTTGCTTTGATAAACCTTCAGAATTTTTCAAGACAGAGTTCTGATTTTCCCACTGAAAATGTCATTGGCCTTTTTCTAAATATGCAGCAAATAATATAAATTTTCATTTCCCTTTTCAGCAGCTTTGCATCCAGCTACCTTACCCTGGCTTACATTTTATTTTTTTTAAATCCCTACTGGGTAGTTTTAAGTAATTTAATACCACTTATGTGTGTGGAGAAGCAAGCCAGAAATATTATTGAAGTATGTGTTGCCAGGGGAAAAGGACCTTGATCCTGGCAAGAGAGTTGGTGTAATATAAAAAATAAATAGCAGGAATGTAAGGTTAAGCAGAGAAGTTGTTAACTACTGCTGAAGAATGTTTAAACGAGCTCATTGTTTCAAAAACATTTCAAGCCTTACAATTAAAAATAAAGATCTTTTTTGGTGAAGTACTTTTTATTTCCATTTAATCCTTGCCCCTTTGGCAGCATTTGCTGTTTTCTGTAATATTTGCTAGTCGCCACCAGAGGGGAATGTACACAAGCAATTGGGCTTCTGATAGTTGGCACGGGAGACAACATTTAGGTTTCCAGTCAAATACAAGCACTTAAATGCCCCAACTTTAGTACTGACAGAAGAAATCTTACAATTAACTTTTTTTTTTTTTTTTTTAATTCTGGACTCTTTTAACGAGTTTTTCCTGTGATAAAGCTCTTACTGACTGGAAATAGGCTTTCATTTACTAAAAAAAAACCCAACACACATTTAGAATAATGTGAAGCTTTTAAATGTAATTTTCTTGCATAGCAGAAAGTTCCCAAAATGGGCAAATGTGATGCAAGAGATTTGTTTATGGAAACCTGTGCACACTACTTCCAATAATGTAACCAGAACTTTCCAAAGAATAGCCTTAAAAAGCTGAAAAATGATCATGCAAAATGTATTTCCTTGGTCTTTGGACTGATGATAAATGGAAAGCTTGGAAATGACTGGTTTTAGCTGTTGGGCTGTATTATTTTGCTTTCCACTAAAGGATGCCATTCTGTACTTGAGGATCCAACAAGCTTTCCTTTAAAATTTCAGTCTGTAGCTCTTACGGTTGCAAATGAAACTTGTAAATGTAGAAGCCATAAGTCTATGATGTAGAGTTGTAAACCACCCATATTCTAAAAGTGGAACATTGACTCTGAAAAAACACTGTATTCTATTACTATACTGTTCTGCTCTTCTTTTTTTAAAGGCCAAAACATATGAACTATTCAGACCTACTGAGCTGTTTTTATACTTACGCTTATATTTTTTTGTTTGTTTTTCTTTCAAATGAAAACGCCTTCTATTTAAACTCTATTCAGGCCAGAATCTGACTCAATCTCACATTGATTCTTGTGTCTTTGTCAGAATGAGTAACAACTTTGATGTACACCCAGCTAAGTCTCTCCTATTCCTTTCTAGAAACTGAGAATCTGAATCACACTAAGCCATTTCTTGACCTAAGGTTTACTGCAGCTCTGAAGCTACCATAGTGCTTTTGCCCATTCAGTCTATTCAAGGGATTATCAAACTGGAAGGGTGTGGGAAGATGGAAAAATATTTTTTTTTTCTATTTTCTTTTCTCATTTGGGCTTGTGCAACATGAATGAGACAATGGCTGAGTTTCTTGAAACCTAGTACTGTAAGATTTTAACTGTGACCCCAAACTGAATTAAGGAAAAAATGAGTGAAATTTCAGCTCAATTTAACACAATGTCCCCTATTTCCTTTCTTTTTGCTTAAATGATCTTACTTTGAGCTCTCAGAATTTTTCAGTCTGGTTTTAGAGAAAGATTAAATGAGTCCTCAGAAATATTCAGGGTGAAAAACATAAGTCCATGTGGAAAGAAGTGTGGTCCTCTTGACATACTCACCACTTCTTCTGGAAAATGTAAAGTTTATTAACAAAAAACAAGAAACCTTCTACAAAACCTGAGGACATATGAGCAGAGATATGGTTATATTTAAAGAGACATGCCTTTAAATGTAATAGCATTTGAAGTACCTTACAGTCCCTCCTTAATTTCATTTAAACCCACAACTGCATTATAAGAGTTCTTACTAGTATATACTTACCCTCTTTGTGCTGGCCACCTTGCTCTCTCTACCTGCTCTTTATGGACAATGGATCTTTATGCCAGCTAATGCAAACAGTAAGTGTTCAGACTGATAAAGGATGGTTTATTTTCTTCATTTTAGATCTTATTTATTCATGCTTTTCTATGAGTAAAAGGAGGACTTAAGAACTTGCATTTTAAAGTTGCTATCAAAGTAGCTCCCTGTGTATATTTGTAATACTCTTAGCTTCTAAACATTGACTTCTACAAGGAGAGTATTTTTATAGTATATTTTATTGTTGGACCATGGCACAATTGCTGCAGTGAGGAATGCAGAAGGAAATGAAGTGCCATGGCTGTTTGTAACTGCAAGCTTATTCTTTCTAGAAGGTGACCTGCCTAGCTTTTACATTGTGTAGTGAGATGTGATTTGAACGCGATCCAGTTGAGATGCTATTTAGTTAGATTTTATTCTGCATGTGGCACTGGCCTTGCAAAACTGATACAGCCATGAACAAAACCACAAAAACAGGTTACATATCTCTATGAGGTAATTACAATTACATAGACACAGTAAAACATAATGAAAACAATATACATATGTAATAAAATACTAGACCTATCCCATTTTGAAGCCTTACATAAACTGTAAATTTAAGGAAATTGTAGGAGTGCTGAGAAGTAAATCACAATCCCCAATAACCATTCATTCCCAATCTGGTTATCTTGTAACAACCATAGTATTACTTTACAAACAAATAGCTAGAATATGAAACTGGCATGCCTAAGAACATATAGGGTAATGAATAATTTTTGCTTGCCTCTAGCAACCTGAAATTTCACGAATGGATGATGCTTAAAAAGGTCTCCTAACTCTTCCCATGATGCTCTAATTCTGCAGTCTAAATGTAGTAACATTTTCATATTTGGAAGACTATGTATCACCTGTTCTCTCCTGCTGATGATTTCTCTACTATCTTCCACCGACCCCATTCCTTTTTTTTTTCCTTCCATATTCTGAGACTTTTATATGTATATCTGCATAGCTGCATTAAAGTCCTTTTAAGTAATTCTATTAAAGCCTGAATTGTTGTTTTCTCTCAACCAGTACATTTTTACTGTTTTTGTTTTAGTCTGTATTTAGGAAAAGGAAAATAAGTAAGATGGATGCAGCTGGTCAATGGCTGCTTGTGGGAGGTTGCTCTTACTATTGGGGGTGATATGTAACAGTAAACAGAACCAGCTGCTATTTAGCTGTGTAATTTACTACAGCATATATTATCTGCATGTAAAGAAGCACATATTCCATTTTGAGTTTGCATCAGAAACAGACCTCATTCCATACCCATTTTTTTCCTTTTGTACTCTTCAGAAGAATGTGGTAGACTAAACCATGTAACCGAGGAATGAACAAGTTTTTAGGGTGCGGTATTTACAGTGAACAGGCAGAATGAAGACCTGACCATAACTTGCAAAACATCTAATCCAGTTGAAAGGGTGTGTGTATTCACTTGGTGAATCAAGCTTACACTAGTGTGTCTCCTGGCTTCCAAAGTCATTTAATCATCTGGTACATGAGATAAAATACAGATGTTTCATGCTAGAAACACAGAGTTCAATCTCCTTTTTTTTTTTTTTTTTTTTTTTTTACTTTCTTGGCTTGCCCTGTCTTTTTAAAAAGCCTGGATAACAGACATGGTCTGTTTCATTATTTCAGACCTGGATATAACTTATTAATGATTCCTGATATGAGTTGAACTGTTTGCCCAGCAGAGTATACCCCCACAGTAAATATAATTTTAGAAAGTTGTTTTTTATAGAATGTTTTGGTTGTTGGGGTGTGTACTCATAAAAATTCTGATCTATCATTTATCCTTGCATAAGAAAAAGAAGTGAAATCTTAAACGTGGGAAAAAAGTGTATTCCACATTCACAAAGGTTTGATCCTCACCTAGATGGACTAGTCTCTCAAATTGCAAAGAATGTCAGACTCTATGGTGGTTTCTTCATGGCAGGCTCTGATGTGCTGCCCTTTAATTTATGTTAGCCTTGGAACCAAACAAAACAACAGTCTTTGTTTACCCAAACTCACTTTGTTCCATACGGTACGTCAACACAGTCACTAAAACCACAGTGGAATCCACTGAATCCATGTGGCTGGAAAAGCCAAAGAGAAATGGCTTCATTATTTGTAAATACAGTTCAAGGTCTAATACCTCAACTCTCTGTTAGTAACATTTCTAAAGAAGAAGAGTAAATAGAAGGCTAATGTGGTAAAAGCTGATGTAAACTACTGGATTGGGAAATTTTGGCTATCTTCCTAGTTGTGTTGTCTTCCTGCATTGTCTGGAGCAGGGCATGTGCTGAGGATAAGCTTGGTGCGATCTCATCTTCATTCCCATGACAGGGGTGAGGTTGTTTATTTTATACTTGGCCCCCACGCCCAGCTCAATCCCCCGAAGTGGGAGGACTAATAACTGTCTGGCCTGTATTCTCTAATTAGATTCTTTAATTCAGCCCACTGAAGCTCAGAGGCAGCTCTGCCATGGTGCTGCACCAATGTAAATGTGTTGAGGACACTAAGCACCCAGTGGAAGAAGCATATATTGATAAACAAGCAGAGAGGATGAGAGCCAAAAGCCAGATTTCAGCCACAGTCTTGCCCACACTGGGCTGGTGAACAAACATGGAAGTATTCTAATATCCCCTGCAGAATGGACAAGCTTCTTGGACCATGCCCATGCTGCATGACAGGCTACCCTTAGAAACTGAGTTTGACAGCAGATGAGATGGAAGATCCTTATATTTTGCTAAGAAGAAATAACTCTGGAGAAAATCAAAGTAGCTATAAAGAAGCTAAAGAACAAAAAAAGTAAACTGGGATAAAATATTTGGAGATCTGTCCAGAGCAAGCAGTGAAAAACTTGGAAAGGTGCCATGACTTTGCACCCAGGTATGAAAGAAAAAGTATTTTCTCTGTCCCCATAATTTTCTTTAAAATAAATAATGGAAAAGAGGAGGCCCTCAGAAATGCTTAAGAAGATCTGGAGAGGGACTATTGTTCCAGGCCTAGGGAGTTTTTCTGTACAGGTATGCCAGCCAGCATCCTCACTGACAGTAAGTTTCAAGGAGCACAGATAGGTTTTCATTTTGTCCATTCTTGTACCGATCCTACAGCACTGTTGAACAAAGCAATAAAAGACAGTGGTTGCTTCTCCTAAATTTTATTGGTTTTCAGAAAGCTTGTGACAATGAGGAAAATAATTGTAACAGATAGTGAAACTGTGTTTCTTTTTCTTTTTTTATTTTTCTTTAAAAATTATCCACATATTTTGAAACATTATCAGGGTGTAAAATGTACTGCAGTCTCTAACTAGGAACTACCTTATTGGTGTGATGTACCGCTAGAGTTAAATGTGGTTTTGTCCTGCTTGAATCCTTTTTTTTTTGTAAAGGATCTTCAGCATTGAATGAGAATTTCAAATATAGATGGCACAGCTGGAAATCTGGACTCAGCTGATATTTGCCTCTTGAATGCATCCTCAAAAGAAATGAGTGAAAGAGTGATATTCTAGCCAAAAAGTCAACCATTTAGATTTTGTTGTTAATTAGCAAATGAAAATGACTGTTATGAGAACTAGTTGATCCTACAGTATCTGAGCAAGAAACCTCACAAACTGTTGATAAATGTAGTTATTCAGGGCGTAACTTCAGTAAAGACACTGACAACTTCATTAATATTTTGACCTGAAGGTTACTACCATTTGGAAGCCACCTGGTGAGAAAAGGCTCAAGATATCATGAAGTTCAACATCACTTTCTCAGCAGTTACATGGCACAGCTGCTGCCACAGTGTGGGAATCCTAGCAAGTCTATCCAAGAGAAGGTGAGGAGCCTCCAGCCAGGTTCCCTGGGCTCCCATCACCAGCTGCAGCAGGAATTCTGTGACTTTGGAGCAGTCATTAATGTTCAAGCCATTACAGCTCTGAGATGTATCTTACAGTTTGAAATGCTCCTAAGTAAGATGTATTTTAACTACTGAAAGGAAGGAGAAATAGTATGCAAGATGGAGAGAAAGAGGTTTCACAGCACAGCAATGCTAATATATACAGAACTGCATCACCTGCCTGCTCAAAAAAAAAAAAAATATTGATAATGAGTCACCTTATTTGACAGCATGAGAAAAAGATAACCAATAGGTAGACCAAACTACAGATGTGCTTCTTCCATGGCATTGATGTAGAGTCTTAAATTGAAAAAATACTCATATGGATGAAACACAAGGAAATGCATGGAGGAGACCAACTTCCTATTAGTACTTCTCCTTTTCAGGTCTCTCCAATCTTTTTCTGAGGTGAAGAAATGTTATTTCTTTTGATACAACATTTCTCCGTAGATAGGCAATGAATAGAAATGGTCAATATTTTTTCTGAAAATATTTGTTAGTATATTTTAATTTTTAATGCAAGGTCATACAGATCTAAGGATCGTCATTTTTGATGGGTTTGAATCAAATAAAGACATAGGAATCAGAAGAAAATTTGTATTTGATAGAAAAATAAAGCTGGAAGGGACCTTAAGTAATCTAGTCTCTTGCTCCACTCAATAAACGTCCCTGTCAGATGCTTTTCCTGTGGTCTTAAAGGCCACTAGTGATGGAAATCCCCAAATCTCCTCAAAGATTCTACTATTACTCCATTATTCCTCTTGAAAATCCTCTTTTTTCCAATGCCAAATCTAAAACTCCTTTTCTGCATTTTAACTCCTATTTACCGCTCTTGACAGAGACCCGATCTATTCCATTCTTCTTTGTGATTGTGTTCCTCTTAGCTTTCTCATTTTGTCCCAAGCCCCTCATTTATCTCAACATTTTATTGTAAATAATTTTTTTCCCTAGATTTCTGGTAATCCTCACTGTTTCCTCTCTAATCCGTCCACTTATTTCCTTAAACACTGTGCCTAAAACTGAACGTATTATTCCAGCTGATGCTTTACAACTATAAAGAGAGTGAAAGGATTACATGACACTGACTTTTCTCTTTGTTTACAGTGATCAGCAAAGCAGCTATTGAAACTCTAGAGGAAATTTTACTCTTTGTTGGAGGGTATGGTGTACATACAATTAAAAAGTGCCACTTGCAATCCTAACTATTGAGATTCCATGTGCTGCACAAGTTTCACTTGAAAAGAATGAATATTCATAGCAAATGAGTTTTAATTTGTGTGATGGGTACTAAATTCACCATTAGCACTGCCTCATTTGGTAACATAACCTATTCAATTATACTTTATATAACTGACATAATGGGAAAGATAAATATTCTACTATGCACTTTTCATTTAATACTTTCTTAAGAAATTTTTGATAGTACTGGGATGCATTTGAAGATGCTTGTGAAGGAAAATAATTTAAAAAATTAATACAAATCATTCCTTTCAACAGCTTTAAATTTTAAAGGCATTTTCCTTCCAAATGCTTTTCTTTTTTTTTTTGGAACAGAGAATTGTTTTTCCGATGCTATATATGAGGGCACCAATAAAGAATTGACTATTTTGTGAAGATTGTGGAAATGGCCAAGGTAGGACAAGAACTCCAGAATGTAGTTCTACAGCCTGTGTTTGGTCCCTTAGATGGTAGCGAATGCCTACACTGGGGGAAGAAGGGAAAAGAAGAGAGCTTGCTTTTAAACACACACGCAGAGATGCATATTTGATTATCTTCTCTTTCCTCCAACTTACATTCACTTCTCTGTAGGGAATCAATAGCCACAAAGCCGGTCTAAAACATAGCCTATAAGGCTCCCCAGTACTTTAGATAAGGAACTCCTAGTACCTTAATCCATTATCTATCTTTTTCATATTTTTATCTTTTCATCTTTTATTTTTTAACTTTTTATCTATCCAGATAAGATAACTCCCAGATAAGGAACACCTAAGTTGTATTAAAATGTCATGCTATTTGCAGGAAGTTGAATTTCACTCTGTGAAACCAGTATTTTTGTTCAGTGTATTTTTGTTCAGTATATTTTTAAAATGACAAGAAGTTTGATGAAAGTGCAGTTTCACTCAAGCTGCAAGATCTCGATATCCTCTTCCTAAAATCTTCAGTAGTCTTCAAAGAAACAGAAAAGATTAAGGGACCTGTTGCAACTTACCACTCCAGAACTTCCCATTGGGTGGAGAATTTCTTGGATTCAGACACTGCCCACGAAATAGCTGGAAACTGTTTTTGCACCCAGTACAGTTCTGATAGCTGTACCCAACACACGTTGCACAGCTCTTGTGACAAGGTTCGCATTCTCTAGAGATGTCATCAGTGAAGAAGCCATCTCCACACTCAGTCACACATGTGCCATCTGCAACAGAAACAGAGCCTGACATCATGGTGTCTACTGACCCCTGTCAATCCTGACAAGGAGGTACCTCAGCTATAGCATCTCTCTGTCTCCAGCAAGAAATGGTTTGAGAAAAAAAAGAGTATATAAGAACCCATGATACCTTTTGTAGCTATATAAAGTCTAATTTTTTAGCATAAAACCTAAATTCTGCTCAGCTGCTTATGCAGACTTCATGAACTTCAAACCAATCTGCACTTAAATTTATATCTAGGTGGGTTTTCATCCATATCCTAAATCCTGGCACATACAAATCTTATGGAAGTCCAAATCTGGGTAAAAATTTTATGGCTGAATCCCAATGATTATACTGGCCCATTATAAAATTTAAGTTCAAAACTCCCTAAGATTGTTAGATATATAAAAATTTTGAGGATTGGCTGAATCTCTAGTTTCTGGTGAATATAGAGCTAAACTCAGGTAAATCTGATTCAGTTTAAGTGTTGGCATACTGCAGCAAAAGCCCTAGAAGTTGTTACACTGATAGCTTTTTGAGCTTCCTCCAATTTCAATTAAAAAAAAAAGTAGACCACCAGCTCACCTCAGGTTGTGACCACAGAGTTTTCCATGAGTATGATGCTTTTGTACTCCACTACCAGGCACCTTCAGCAGGCAATGCACAAGAATACCATAACCTCAGGATTTTCTGTGATTCGTATTTGACACCATGTCTGAACTGGACCTGCCTGATTTATGGCTTCATAATAAAGCTAAGAGATTCCTAATTTTGTGTAAATCTGATGTGGAATTTAGTGAGTTTAACTGAGCTTGTTTCAGAGCGTTTAAGACTTGTTAGTTTATGTGGACTTGAAAGTCAAAGTAAAACTAGACTTGCAAATAGTATGGAAACAATTTCATGTTTTTCTGTGAGTTAAACCCCCCCTCCTTTCACAAAGTCTGAATCAAATACAATATTTTTTATATTTTCCCAAAAGAGTGGAAATGCATTGAAAACAAAACTTAAAAAAAAAGAAGTACGAATATGTAGTTGTCCTGATTTCTGCTGTACTGGAGTTATTTTTTTTCTAGTAGCTGGTATAGTGTTACATTTTGGATTTAGGATGAGAATAATGTTGATAACACACTGATGTTTTCGGTTGTTGCTAAGTAGCATTTGTACTAAGTCAAGGATTTTTCAGCTTCTCATGCCCAGCCAGCAAGAAGGCTGGAGGGGCACAAGAAGTTGGGAGGGGACACAGCCAGGGCAGCTGGCCCAAACTGGCCAAAGGGGTATTCCATACCGTGTGATATCATGCTCAGTATATAAACTGGGGGGAGTTGGCCAGCAGGGAGGATCACTGTTTGGGAACTGACTGGGCATCAGTTGGTGAGTGGTGAGCAATTGCATTGTCCATCACTTGTTTTGTATATTGCAATTCTTTTATTATTATTATTGCAATTTTATTATTATTATTATCATTATTATTTTCTTCCTTTCTTTTCTATTAAACTGTCTTTTATCTCAAACCGCAACTTTTACTTTTTTTTCCAATTTTTCCCCCATCCCACTGGGTTGGGGGAGAGTGAGCGAGCAGCTGTGTGGTGCTTTATTGCTGGCTGGGGTTAAACCACAACTGTAGTCAAATATATGAGCCCTTTGAACCAAATGGCATCATTGGCTAACATAACCACCTTACCTTAATGCCAAAGACCTGATTCTGCAAAGTGCTAACTCACCTCAGCCTCCACTGTCTGCCATAGAAGAGATTAATGAATTTGAGAAGCTGGGTCCAGACTCCTTCTCTACAGAAAAAGTCTGAAATACTTTTGTATTTATGCCATACTTGGTACTTTGCTTACCTGAGAGATAAAAGCCTTCCTTACATGAGTCACACTTGTCCTTGTCACAGCTATCACAGTTGCTAGGACACTCTCTACACTGCAGAGAACTTTCATCTCTGTAAGTATTTTCTGGGCAGTATTTAAAGCAATGCTGCTTATACCTGTAATATAAAGTAGAACATCATTAGTAAGTTTCTTTTGAGGTCATTGAGTTTGTTTTCTGTATGTTTCTATGTATGGTAATGGTAAAGCTCTATTCTCATCCTAATGAACAGAAATGATTCCTCTAATGAAGGATTCAAAGTGTATTTGTGGTAATGTTACTTATTCAACTGGCAAATATTAACAAGTCATGTTTTCTAATCTCAGGGTTCTTAAGTAAAACTAATTTGATTTTCTTTTTAAATGTAGGCACAAAAATGAATGCATGCTTAATTAGAAATTACTATATTGTGTTTGTAAAGAGCTGTTTGCTTGTAAAAATATATAATCCAATGCCAAAGATTGAATAGCCTTTTTATCAACATTTTCTTTTTGTCACGGTAATTTTTACAGAGATCTCTTAATTGTTCTTCTTTTCCCTCTGTTTAAGTTAAACTTTCAATTAATCTATGTATTTTTTCCTTTGCTTAACCTCCTTACATTTTTAAGTGTTTCTGCTGAACTGCAAATACCAGAACTGGATGCAATATACTAAGAGCATACTAGCTGCAAATCCAGAGGTACCGTTTAACTTTTAGACCCTTTCTGTTTCAAATTCCTCTCTTCACATATGCAAAGTTCACATCAGTCCATAAGTTTTAAAAGGCCTTGGTAGTGAGCGATTGGCTAGTTTTTCAGCACTTCCTGAGCCTTTTTTCTGAAGTTACTGCTCTGAGATAGGCAGTACTTAAAAGGAATGGAATAACGTATACAGCACAGCTCTATGTAGTGAAGCACACAATTTTGCTTTAGAAAAATGTATGGTGTTGAAAAGCTATACAGCTATACTTACATATAATAGTCCTGAATGCATGTTATACACATTCTTGGCTCACCTGAAATTAAAAATGTGAAACTATGTAAATAATATTCAGAGTTAAAACCAGAATGCTAAAAAGAATTGTTGCTACACCATTTTTTATATTAATATTTCTTACATTAAAATCACTACAGCCATAACTAGAACATTATTATCTCTGAATCTCTGTTTACATTTTTTGGAGATAAACTATTCCACAGTCAGGTCCTGGCCTGTATTTTCGCAGTGACTTGTTACTTTGGAGTCCTCAGCATAAGGTACCTAGAAGGTGCTGAGTGCTTAGGAAGTGCTGGTCTGAAAAGCAGAACCTTCCCAGGAGCTTAGGTTAGGCAAAATGAACTCTTAAAGGGAGACTCTAAGTTAGCCAAATCCATAGTTTCACCCTATTTCTTTATTTTTTGCAGAGATAAGTTAAAAATATTTGGCACCTATAAAAGCAAACTTTTCAAAAACATGTAAGTAATCAGTTTAATCTTAAAAATCCTGAGCTAGACCAACACCTTTCTATATGGGGGGTGGTGGGTGGGTGGGGGCTTTTGGGTAAACTTTCTCATGAGAAAATTAATTTTTGCATTCAAAAATGTTGTTGCATGAACAGAAAAAATTCAAAACAAAAAACTTAAAACTGTTACAATGATGAGTATGGCTTTATGCTCACACGAAGAGAAGAATATTTTCTGTAACCTCCCATTATCTTCTATTAGCTTTCTATTTCTTTCACCCTACTCAAATATCCCAAAGGGAGCAGAATGGAAGGAAACAGAACAACCTGGGCAAATGTATTTATAAACTGTTCTACTATGAAATACCTATAAATTATTTTTGATATTAATAGAACTCATAAGGCAAAATTTTCACTGAGTCTGTTTGAACTGTGTCTACAATAAATCACACTTTACACATGCAAACTTGTTAGGCAACATGCACTTGGCTTTGCAAGTAGTTCTAGCAATTTATTTATGAGGTGTAAAGTTTTACTCAGAAATGCTGCAGATCTGTGAAAATATTCTCTTTACTGTTTAGAGCACAAACAGAAACAGCAATCACCTGATCTAGTATTATTTCTATTAGATTTTATGTTGACAGGAAATACTCTTAAAATATGAAAATATTTTCTCTGATGTCTTCCTTTACTTCCAGATAAAAGACATGTGGTTTGTCCAGGGCTTCTTTTTGAATGATTTCTGAAACTCTAATATTGTTTCTGAATAAGGACACTTCCTGAGATTTTTTCCCCCCCAAATAATTTGTGTGGTTTTTTTAACTTACAGTGTTTATACAGCATTGTTAGGAGCCAAGTTGATGTGATGATAAATAAGTGTCCTTATACCTTTTGAAAATTATTTTAGTATTGGCACATACAGTTCTTATGCTTCATTAATTCAAAGAATAGAGTACACATCAAAGAGACATTGTTAAAATTGCTGGGGTTGCTTGCAGCTTTAGTAACGAACTCTCCAAGTACTTTCTGGCTTTTATGAAGAAAGGACTCTTTCCCCTCTTGCCTGTGGGAGGTTCTGATGACATTTTTCTTTCCTAACTGCCCTCTCAGTTCTGCCTGTATGGATGACTATCTATATAGCTCAATTTGAGACAGATCTCAGCAGTAATTGCAAACAAACACACAATGTCTGGTTGTCCTCTGGAAAGAGATTAGAAAAATTAAGTATTAAGTAAAGACCATGTATTTTGAGTTGGTTTAGGATCTAAGAGAAAGTATCTAGGAACAAATGGGTAGAAATAGTTTGTTTAGATTGTGGATTGGAAAACATATTGTGGAGAGAGCGAAAAAATGTATCACAAATAGGACTTGCATTCTGCTGCTTACACAAAGTTTAGACAGAAGTGGTAATAGTAAATACCTTGTTTGAAGGCCACAAATTTCATATGAATAGCTGGTTTGCTGTATTTCACTTGGGAATGCACTGAGTCTTTCTTCAAACCTAAGATTTTGGAGGTGGGGGAGAATTTCTTGACAATTTTGCAAAATCAAAACATGCAGTCATTGGGCTAGTGTGGCTGAAGTTAATTTGCCAATTTGTCTACTATACTATGTTATTTATCAACCCTTACTGAACCATTGTTCTTTCTCGTAAAGACATATCCACTAAATAGAAGCTCTACTACCTTCTCTACTTAGTCATAGTTTCTGAATTTAAACTGTTGAGGAATAATGAACATACTTTAGAAAGGAATGCAAAGAGGGCAACTGTCTGATAGCAGGCAGAGAGAAAACTATGGAACTATTCCTGCAATAGCGAATTTGATATTTAACACATGCTATGTTTCCAAAATCTTGGAAATGAATTATAAGAGTTAACTAAGTCTAGGGAATTTTGTGGATATATATGTGCAGTTCTTCAACAGTGGCTCCTTTAAAATCTGCCACAATCAGTTCTTGGACTAGCAGTAACAAACATCCTATATTCACTGAGACCTTAACTTGCCTATAAAATAATGAGATCTCTATGGCATAAAGTGTGTTGGTTGGTATGTCATGCTCCAAAAGACTTCTTGTCATGAGAACTGCTAATATTTTATCTATATTTTACAGTTTCCATTTGCATTGTTTTCCACTATTTGAGCCTAAGCTACTGTTTTGAAGACAGAAACAAAAGTGATCTTGATAGCAATGGAAACAACATTCAACCAATTTTAAAATATAAAGCCTCAGACACAAACAAGTCCTCTGTGACTTTCTCTTCAACAAGTAAAGATCATCTAGAGTTAATAGAAAAAGTAATTTGGTTTCTTTCCTTGTCTGTAATAAACTGATACTCCTGTTCCCTCCTCCCCCCCCCCCCGCCCCCCTTCTCAAGTACAATACATTTGGAGTGCAGCTATGTTATAACACAGAATAGGTACGTGCAATGATTAAATATTGGCCAAGCGCCAAACATTCATGCATTCTGTTGGAACTCTCCAATTTGAAATGAATTAGTGTTTTTTTCTACTCTGGGAGGGAAGTATGGGCATTAGTGTTGCAAGCATAGCATTGTTGTGCTGGAAGGGTATTTTTGATCAAATATGTAGAGGAACACTGTAAGTGATTTTTTTGGTAGTATTACTTACTGTAGAGATTTAATGAAACAGTTATTACATAAATTCATCTGTATTAAAAATGCGCTCCAGAGCATTTTGGAAATCCTTGTCACTGTTTCACTATGTTTGAATGTTCATGGTATTTAGACAGATCCTAATTCTGGAAACTTTACA
Source organism: Harpia harpyja (assembly GCF_026419915.1). Taxonomy (NCBI): domain Eukaryota; kingdom Metazoa; phylum Chordata; class Aves; order Accipitriformes; family Accipitridae; genus Harpia; species Harpia harpyja. Next base: position 78,372,869 of record NC_068969.1, on the reverse strand, counting down.
TGGCTAGCCCACTGTACTTTTGAGTAGCACTTACTCACAGTATCCCGTCTAATTAGACCCAGATCTTGCAATGACTTGTATGCATGCTTGACTTCTTTATCTACAGTGTACAATAAAGCTGGGAGTTGAAGTTAAGTGCAAGGGTACATTTTGCAGGATCTGTATTTAGACTAACTTTTATTTTAGCTTCCTGTTTTGTTTATGAACTTTTTTAAAAATTAAATTTTTGAACTACTTATTGGCTAAGCTGCGAGCCTAGAATGTGCTGAATACACTCAACTTCTTTTGCATTCAGGAGAAGTTCAGGATATTCACTGCCTGTGACTTAATGCCTGGTTTACCTTTCTTTTCCAGTTGAATTAAATACAATGACTAAAAATGATTTTATATTACATTGCAGTTTTTCTTTAAGGGCCAGCCTGCAGTAGTTGTTTAATTTCAACAGTTACTGCTAGATTTTATTTGCCTTTTACATTCCCCTGAACAATAATTTACCATAATCTAAAAAAAAGTACTATAAATTGTAATATATCACCAACAAGAGTAATTATATATTTTAACTACCTTAGATGGCTTTTTTCTTTAGTTTTTATGTCATCTCAATTAAAATAACTGAAATGTGTGATCCAAATATAATAAGATTTTTGACTAGACATGGGCCCAACTGAAACCTCAGCTGTCAGTAAGCCTTAAAAATGAAGATTTCTGTTGTGGAATCAAGGGCTCTGGTTTGGATCTTCCAGTTTGTGTAAGAAGGTATTTGTTTGCCTGTGTTTTTTCTGTTGGATTTTCATTTATTTTCCTTTTTCTTTTTCTTTCTTTTTTTTGTGCGTGCATGTGTGTTTTGTCAGTAAATCAGCTTCATCTTCTTTCTTCTGATTTCTGACATTATAATTTATTTTGACAAGTCATATTGCCATGAAGTGGGACAAAGAAGAGATTGTGAATTCTAACCAGGGAAAGAGCTAGATTCTGCTGTCAGTTAGATTTATGGGGGGAAAAAAATGGCATCAGTATTTGCTTTGGCCAAAAACTATAACTTTGGTTTAGCCAAGATATTTAATGAATTAAAATTATATATATTTTTAAGGCATAAAAGAAAAAAATACTTTGAATAGACTTAATCTGTTCCAAAAATATAATTTTACTAAAATTACCACTATTTAGTTTTTGTTTTTATGTTTTTGTTTTTGTTTTAAATTAAAGCTACCTTTAATTAGGATGAAAATGAGACAAATAAAACCAAAAAATGTTTTGAGTGTTATTCTTGCTGTAAAGCTGCCTAACTTAAAAAATTCACACAGCTCTAATCTCAATTACCTTACTTTAAAAGAGGAATAATGTCAATTGCTGTTATTGTATTTCATTGACAAAATAAAGGGAATGAGGCATATTTTCCTGTTCAAATAAGGATTTTAATATGTTGTAGTTAGAAGTAGAAATGAAGTGCAGATAAGATGAACTGAAACAAAGATTAACATTATAATATGCATTACCTGAAATAGTTCCATTGTTTGTATGACTGAGGTGAAATATTGATAAATACATAAATACTTGTATGTATGTTGATAAATGCGTCAAATTTTGGGACAGATTTCACTGAGGGAAAGTTATGAGATCAGGAAACTTTAAGGAATAGAAAATTTTAAAAACTGACTTAAAAATTAAATATTGGGTCAGAATGCTCTAGTCTCTCACCAGACATAGTTGACCAGTGCTGTAGTGAGATTTACACAGCACGTGAAGCTCCAAAATGTGATATCAACCAGAGAAGTTATTGCTTACAGGGCTACAAAGAACTAGTGGTTCATTCTTACTCCTAGTAAAATAAAAGGTAGGAGTACTTCAACAGAAATGAAATCAGGACATCAGCAGTACTATCTAACAACTAAGAAAGGGCATTCAGTTTATTTGTCTTAGATTTTATTCTATCACTGGGATGTTATGTTATATTTTGTTCTTACTCTACTGGCCATTGTTTTTACCTACTAAAATCTCAGTGTGATGATTTCAAGAAGCATGAAAGATGCATATTACTAAAACTGAACTTTGTGTGTTGAGGTGCATTTTCTGAACACACTTATTATGCTGAGATGGCCCCTTATGTTTGAATAGTTTCTTACTACACAGGTAGTTCCTCTGAGTGAACAGCATTACCCAAAGAGTGCTCTCTTACAAGCAAGAATGCAGACTGTGGGCCAGAGGTCCTAAGTTTACACCACAGACATCAGTGCAGGTTTTACCACTAATTTGAACAGCTGGATTCTGCTGGTCCTCCATTAACAAAACATATTTATGCAGGAAGGACTCACATGGGAAACATCTTCTCTATATGGGGAGAATCCAAGATTTGCACTGCTACAGTCAATAAGTGGTTTCATAATACAATTGCTTATTTGAAAGATCAAGACCTTGAGCTTTAGGCTGATATAAACCCAAAGAACTGAAACAAGTACATATTGCGGTAGAGTTGCTTGACAAGAAGAGAAGAGAAGAGAATAGTTCCAGTTAGAAGGGACCTGCAATGATCATCTAGTCCAACTGCTTGACCAGTTCAGGACTGCCCAAAGGTTAAAGCATGTTATTGAGGGCATTGTCCAAATGCCTTTTAAACCCTGACAGGCATGGGGCATTGGCCACCTCTCTAGGAAGCCTGTTCCAGTGTTTGAGCACCCTCTTGGTAAAGAAATGCTTCCTAATGTCCAGTCTGAACCTCCCCTGGTGCAGCTTTGAACCATTCCCATGTGTCTTATCACTGGATCCCAGGGAGAAGAGATCAGCACCTCCCTCTCCACGTCCCCTCCTGAGGAAGCTGTAGAGAGCAATAAGGTCACCCCTCAGCCTCCTTTTCTCCAAACTAGACAAACCCAGAGTCTTCAGCTGTTCCCCAAATGACATGCCTTCTGGCCCTTCCACCAGCTTTGCTGCCCTCCTCTGGACACACTCAAGGACCTTCACGTACTTCTTAAATTGTGGGGCCCAGAACTGCAGACAGTACTCGAGGTGAGGCTGCACAATGCCAAATACAGCGGGATAATCACCTCTTTTGACTGGCTTGGTATAATGTGTTTGATGCACCCCAGGATGCGGTTTGCGCTCCTGGCTGCCAGGGCACAGTGCTGACTCATACTAAGCCTGCTGTCAACCAGCACCCCCAGATCCCTTTCTGCAGGGCTGCTCTCCAGCCATTCATCTCCTAGTTTTTACTTGTTTCCAACGTTACTCCATCAAAGGTGCAGAATCCAGCATTTCTTGGTGATTATAAAAAAACAAAGTTCTGGCAGAGGCACCAGTCTTGGAGCCAGGTGTTGATGTCCTGGGCTCACCTGTTTCTTCCAGTGTCTGTCCCCTTTACTGGGAGGATTGAGGAAAACACAACTTGTGCTCCTGAATCCTTCAGCATTCTTCCCAGGGTCCTGAAATCTCTTTTGATTGAGCTTGGTCTTCTTGTTGAAACATCACTGGTACCCACTTGAAAGAGCAGGAGTAGGTAATAATTTGAAGGCTGTACTAACCTCATCAGTTTTCTGGCGACATCTCTGATCTGGGCCCCAGGGAGGCAGCAAACTTCCCTGAAAAGAGGGTCTGGTCTGCAGATGGTTTAGATTATGTTTGTTTTAATGTATTTGTTCTTCAGTAAGTCCAGCAGAATGATTCAGCAGCTAACATTTCGTTACTGTTTTGATTCATGAAGCTCCTGAACTGCAAATTGTTGAAGGAGTAGCATTACATGCTTTGTTTGTCTTTGTAATTTTAGGAGTACATTCACTGTTTGGTCAGTGACTACTGAGCTAGACAAACCTTTGGTCTGATCCAGTATTTTTCTTCTGTGCTCTTATTTCTACAGAGAACTCTAAACTAAAATCTGGAGTATTCTGTGTTTGCAGAACGCATGGTTCAATCTCATATCTTAAGTTTTTCCAATGACTTGCCCCAAGCCTGGATTTTAGTCAGGAACTAATTTTCTTTCTCAGAGAAAGAAAAATTTCAAAGACAGAATGTTTTCTTTAATACATACATCTTGTACCTTCAGTGTGCAAGGAAATTTTCTTTTACCTATACTCTAGAAAAGACAACATCCTGTAATGTAATGTTCTGCCTACACTGAAATGTCAGTACTGAAAATCAGAGAAGAACAGTTCCAAATCTTGCTGGGCATTGTTTTTGCACAGGTTGCATATTCTCACTCCAGAAGCCTGTGGAAACAAGTCCTCTTATCTGCAAATATAAAACCTATTCTGCAAGATTAACTTCTTGAGGAAGATTTACTCTGAGTTAAAAAAGGATTCTTATCATAATTTTCTCTGGCATTTTGAAAGCCAAGGTCTATTAATCATCAGGGAAGGTTTGAAGAAATGAAGTTTTCCTTTGTGTTTCTTAGGTTGCTATGGGAACCAGATCACTCTTCACTCATTAATCATGAGCACAACTGCCAGAATTGCAATCTGTACCTGTGAGCTTGAGTCTGTTCACAGTGATGCCCTTTTAACTATCTCACAGGTTCCTTAAATCTTCTCCAAATACCTTTTCTCTCACTCCCACTGCCTTACAGACTGTATTTTCCCCCCATCTCACTGTGTATAATGGATCTCGTGGATCATTTGCGTGTTATTTAGTCTCACTTCTGCCTTTATAGCTGTGTGTTTGTACCGATATCTTGTAACCCAGACCAAACTAAATAGTTAGGTTCTGGATGACCTTTGAGAGTTGCTCAGGCTTTACCTTGCTAAAAACACTTGGGCCTAAATGCCTATTTTGTAGGCTTTTATTCTCAGGGACACTGCTCCTTGGAGTTTCTCAGTGTTTGTCTCTTCTGTAAGGTAGCTTTGAAAGAGAAAAGTGCGATGGCTATTCTGAACATTCTTCACTCTGCACCCTCACTGAGGAGCAGTTTATTCTCGGTGTTAGATTTTGAAAATAGTCCTGGTGCAAAGGTTGGAAAAGCCACCTTGTGCTACTCTCTGCAGAAACCTGCATGGGTCAAAAGGTGATATACATGGTATTTTGCTACATGGAGATGAAGTAATCTCTGGGAAGCTGTGAGAAGTATTCATATCATAACATGCTGTACTTTCGCAAACTGGGTGAGGTGAGTGGAAGTGAATCAGCGAGTAGGTGAGTAAGAATTGGATCAGGAATGTGTGGCTCCATGGGAGGACACTGGCAGAAGGCAAATAAATTGGGAGAATGCCTGACTTTCACAATCCATTCTGAGAGGAAGACCTATCCTTCTGTTGATTCCTATGAATTTATCAATGATCCACTTGAGCTCCATGTGTTGCAAATATTTAGCTCCTCAGTGAACTAGGTGCTCATATTTAGCATTATTGGTTAATGGTGTGGCAGTTTCTGCTTGTGAAGTGTACATATGCAAGTCAATACATATCAGAGAAGTTTATCACTTACCACCTTCATAAGTATTCATATTTTGTGTCTGTTCATTAGGTAGGTGCAAAAGGGCAAATGCAAATTGTATTATTAGAAAGAGAGCGAGAGAGAGAAGTGTTTGAGAAAACACTTTGGTCCATGTGTTGTATTTTAGACATATAAATGAAAGCCAGGATTGTTATGTTCTTGCATTGTATTAACTCTGAAATTCTCTTAGAATAATTACTTTAAGTGGCTCAAATTCTTCAGTTCTACCTTATTTTTTTTCTCTTGTCCTCAGTGTTGGTTTATAGCTGACTGTTTTCTAAAAAGGTAAGTTTGACTCTGAAGAGTTTCTGAAACTCATTACAGTTTTAAGAGTATGGAGAAAATATTAGTGGTATTCTGAAGTGATCTAAATCTGTGACTAAGTGAACTCACACTGAGACATGGAAGGTAGATGCTGCAATTGCACAAAGAAAATCCTCCTCCTTAATGACATTGCTTCAGCAGAACTTTCTTTTTCAAAAGTTGCCTTTGCAGAGGAAACTGGATTTAATTTTGTAGACTTCATGGTGTTTTCTGGTGCCTACCAGAAGACAAGTCATCAAAATTTAATCACGGCCTGATGGTCAGAGGTAATGAAAACCCACAGTGCCCATGGATCTATCTGCATCAGAGGGAGAAATAATAGCTCATTGCTGCTCTAGAAAGTAGGCCTAGAGTGTTCAAAATTGGGTTATCAGAACTGAGGTACCAAAATCATAAAGATAATCTTGGAAGTGTGGGCTTGAAATTTATTCAGCACAATTTCTTAGACACTTCATCTGTCCAATTTTGTGTTTGCATTTGCTTGCACAGCAGTAGGAATGTATTTGAAGCTTGTAAGAATTTAGGATTAAACATACGTATTGAAGTCGCCCTTAAGACTTGACTTGTCTTTGGCTCTCACTTCAGATTTCAATGCCTGTGCAAGAGTCTGCCTTTCAGATCTCATGGGATGCCGTGCACTTGAGCATGTCAATTGGGTTAGTATGGCAGCAAGCAGAGGCAGATGCATTCGAGAGCATGTGGGCAGAAGAAGGTAGGGAGGTGAACCCTGCTGTGCACAGCCATTGTTTTGACACTGTGTACACAAAGCCATAGATCCTTTTGGGATTAGTGCTGTCTAAGGCAATTTTCCTGTTACATATCCCAGGACTTGACAGTGTCTACAGGCAGAATAGTGTCTGTGAGCATTAAACATTCTTTATCTCCTTAAAATACGAGCAGCCTCTGAATTAATGAAGTGAATCAGAAAGAAAAGTATCGCCTGAATTTAAAAGAAAGCATCATCTGTATTTAAACTACAAAGACTTATCTGTCCTTGATTAAGCCTCTCTGACAGTTTCTATCTTTGCTCTTAGACCTTCAATGTAGATACAGTAAAGATATATTGCCACACTGGAGCCCTAAAACAAAACTGAGTCCAAACTTGGAGGGAAACAGATTTTACTTCACTCCCTGAGGATCCCAGGAAATATTACAACACTGTCAATCTTCTACCTCAGTATCCTCATGCCTGGTGACCAATAACCTGCAGTATTACTTACTGAGCAGGTTTTACATTCTTCTCTGAAATGTCTGACATGGGATGTAAAGTATCAAACCGATATAAAAGTATGATATCTGTGTCTTAATCTGTCTGTAGGTTCACTACTGATCAGGAAGAGAGATTTCCCACACAGTCTGCCTCCATCACTTGCTCTATTCTGCTGGTACCTGGCATCATGCCAAAAGAGAGTAATTCATTTTCTTGCCTGCACAAAGCAGGACAACATTGCCCAAGACTGCAGGAGGCGGTTTGATCTATTATTTGGTTCCCTGAGAAAAATTTCTTTGGCCAAAAATTCAGGCTAGTAGGAAAACAGGCAGTTCAGTTATCTTAATTAACATATATAGCCCTCCTTAAAACTACATCTGTGTCTACAAAAAAAAAAAAAATTCAATTAAACTTTGTAATTTGTAGGCAGTAAGAGAATCACTTGCATTTCATTGCTCTCAGTTTACAATGTAATGTCACTGTGGACTGATACTCCTTTTTAAATTCATACAGCTTCTATAAGTGACGCTGCACTCAGTATAAACCAAAGTAGTTAATTATTTTTATCTCTTACAGTATATATTAAAGATCTCAAAGCACTTCAGAAAGAGCAGGTGCCTGATGATTTTTTGCAAGAGAATGGTCTTAAGTCTTTTGCAGATCCATAAGTATGCACAAAATGTATTTGCATTTGTATATGAATAACTACTTTTCAGTATGTGAGCTATACAATTTTGATTCCAATTGCTATGATTACTACATTTTGCTTCCTCCTTTTTTTAAAATAGACCATTCCCCAGAGCTTTCTGCTGTACTTCTAGTAGAAATGTTCATAGCATTGGAATGCTTTTCCTACTCCTGCTCTACAGTTCTTACTCAGATTAAATTCCTCAGTGGTGTTGAAAGGAAGATAGGATAAAGAGAGACTGTGAAATCATGCAGCATTTGCTTAATTTAAAAAAAAAGAGTCTGTATAAAGACCATAAAGATGAGAAACTAAATGTATCACATTCCATATTTTCTCACCTTGAAATTTTACTCTTTTAAGTTATTTTTATGGCAGTGTAATTTCTTTACAGCTTTCAAAATAATCCATTTCTTCTAAGAGACAGGGAATTCAGCTGTTTGTTTGTTTTTTTCAGAAGTCTCTCTATCAATTTTCTGATAAGATATGAGAAACCTATTACTGTACTCATCTATGAATTAAGTTATTGGTATGAGAGAACTCATTGAATATTAAGAGCAGAAACACAAGCAAACAGCATCTTTACCTGATTAATTTTAAGTTTGAAGTTTACAGGTCATGCTTTATTTCAGGAACACATGGTAATTTGCAAAAGCTGCTTGGGATCTTGCTATTAGCCCACTGCTGTGCTTCTGTTCCAAATAGAGCTAACATTAAACCAATCTCTTTGACTCTCAATAGTATATGAATTGTGACTGCCAAAGAGTTTCCTTAATAATATGCCCCTTACCAAACTCTGACATCTTAATACTTCCAACTTTACTTGGCAGTGAAAGTTAATACAGTCTTTGTTTTACCTGCATCCATTCTGTTGATCTTTGAAGCTTTTAAAAAGCCCATTTTAAATCAGAACTTCAAGTGCAAGAACCTGAGAGTAAATATGTAGTGAGTATTATGGATGATAAATATTTAGGAGATGAGTGATCTTCTGAAGACAAAGGCGAATGAGTACAGCTCCTTTTTCTGTATGCCAGCTGCCCATGAACAATCTTGCAGTCTCCTTATGCAGGCTTATTAAGGTCATATACAAACAAAATCAGCCTCTGAGTTACTTGCAATGACTATTTTTAAGAGAAGTTGCTATTCATAGTGCATTTCACCCTAATTCAAAGCAAGGATTGGCACTAAACAGTTGCAGAAGAGACAGAAAGAATTTTTAGTCACAGGTGTTGTAAAGAGCACTGAAAACATTACCATAGGAAAGAAAGTAACAACTGATAGCAGAAAAAAAGATTGGTATTGAAGCAGATTCCCTCACTTAACTCCTTTTCTTCTTTTTTCTCCCCACAACCAAGCAGGCAGTTGACATGAATCTGGATAACATGCCATACAAAAAAGACCACAGTGTAATTGCAATCATATTAAAACCTGGTCCCTCCAGCTCTTCATTCCGCAATATTGAAAGCTACAGGGCTAGTCACAGAGGAAAGCATTAGGCTTGACTGCATTTATGCAGAATGGCTGGCCACCAGAGTCATAGGGAGTTTCATGGTATGACATATTAGATTGGATGACTGGTAGAAAGAAGAAAGTAGTATGTGATGAAAATCCTTACATAAGTTTGGTATGCACGAGCATTTATGTTGGTCTTGTTTCCCGGGGAAACATATTGTTGACACAAAAGCAGAAAGGACATTGAAATAGCTGTGACTACTGGTGGGAATTAATTTCTGGTTTGGGTTTTTTTGTTTGTTTGTTTGTTTATTTGTTTTTTCTTAGGGGTTGCTTTCAGTTTTCTTTCCTGCTATTCACTCTCCTTTGTATAGCAACATTCAGTCTCCTGGTACTGATGGCAGTGCCTATTAAACCAGGCTCCAAAAGACATAGGGAGCAAGTGGGAGAAACCAGAGGGCCCAGTATGAACTCCTCTGTCTGTGGAAATCTCTCTAAATTCAGAGAGGGGATGGAAGGTCCTGGTAGCCTCTAAGTTTAGCACTTAGCAAGTAGTAAGTCCAGATAACTCTTTGCAGATCAGTGACTTGCTCTAGATTTGCACCAAAAGAAGTAAAGCTTAGGTCTACTTTTTTCTTCTGTATAATCCTTCAAGGAGATTTTAGCAAAGTCTTACTTTCTGAAATATAGATGGTATTATCAAAACATCTTGGCACATCAGTACTAAGTTGGGCACTACTTTACCTAAACTCTGTGCTTTCTTAAGAAGAAATTTGTCTAAGAGGTTGCAAGTGGACTGCCTTTCTGATGAGTCACCCTGTTGCCTCTCAGTCTTGAGTTACTGATCAGTTGTACTGCTGTCCATATAGCCACAGGAAATAAAATTTTCTTAATGTAAACACAGCGGAAGCAATGAATTGCAATGTCTTTTGAACATTTTCAATCCTCTGTGAAGGTGAACTATTGAGATACAGATTCAATCAAGTTCAGCAAGTTAAATGGCATTTATCTGAAAACAACAAACTGCCAACATCGTATTATGTTGAGAAGGAACTTTTTTTTTAATCAAGCATGAAAAATGAATCAATGTTTTAGTATTTTTTAGGGCAGTAGCATTGCTATTGCAGTGACTTGCTCTTGAATGAAATTTAAGGTCTGTCCTTATGTCTATTTCCTTAAAAAAAAGCACAGGCTAATGATCTATTTTCAGGCCTAGAAAATTTGAACATCTGTGATAACGTTCTGTGTCTGATAATGGCTTCAGAAAGTCAGTATATCTCTCAGCCTAAGTGTGGCATTCAAACAGGAAAGAAAAAAAAAGCACTGCAAAGGTTAATAGCTAAATTAATACAAAAAATATTCTTATTTATGCTGGAGAGAGAATTTAGAAATGGTGTTAAAAAATAAATACACTGGGAAAAATACAGTTTACTTGGTGAGAGAATGCAACAGTGACTAATTGCTCAGCAGCCTGCACATAGGCTCGTGACAAGAGAGGGAGAAGGAATAATTTTTCCCTACCTTAAGAATAAGGATAAAGTTTCATAAAGGGAATATTTACCCAATTTGCAGTTCTGGCATCCATCTGAACATGATATGCAATCTTCAGAGTCAGGATCTTCCACTTCACCTGTGTTTTGCAAATCACCAATTTTGGGTTAATTCTAGATAATGGAAGGCCAACATTTGGAAGCACTCAGCAAGGTTCCCGGAAACAAACTTTATTCAAATCCAAAAAGGAGAAAGACAAACAGCAATTTCTTTTCTCATTTATTCTTGTGTAACCCCACTCAATTTGAGGAAAATACTCCTATTTTACATTAACGTGATATTAGAAGAGAATCAGACCTGGAGTTTAAGGACCTCAGGATCAGGTGTGATTGTATATTACAAAATAGGAACCACGAACCTTAACCCGATTTCTGTAACAAATTAAATAGAATATTTGTTAACTCCTGCTGAAGGATGCTTACCTTCTCTACAACTATGCTTCTGACATATGTCTTGTGTAAGGTAGTAGCCTCTAAAACATCTTTTGCAGTGGCTGGAGTTCAGGCACACCTCACAGTGCGCAGAGCAAGCCATACAGGTATGCTCTGAATGGTAGTGACCTGGAGGACAGCTCTCTCTGCACTCCCCATTATACAGGAAACGTTTGATCCCTCTTCTATCTGTGTGGCAAACAAATAGGAAAAAGATGTTAGCCATAGAGGACATTTGGGCATAAGATTCAGCTTTATGAATCACTGGTGCTGCAGCTGATGAGAATTAATACTGTTCACTGACTGCTAGATTTGTAGTTTTACACCAGATGAGCTAAAATGTATAAAAGTTTCAGGACCTCAAACTTTCCACATTCCTGGAGATTTATGGCATTTAAAGATGTCATGCTAATGACTAATTACTGTTTACATCCATCAATCTAATAAAATAAGAATCAAGAGATTTCCATTACTGAGTTCCCTTTCGGAGAACATACAAGTATTTGTACTGTATTGTACATGCGGATGTAGAATTGCCATTAGGAAAGCAAAGCTGTCCACTTCATCTTTGGAAAGGATCAGTCTGTGTCCATAGTAGATTAAACTGTAATGCTCATCCTAGTCACAGCTAGAATCTGGAATAGTTTAGATTTGAATCTAAATAGCAAGTGTGCATCTATTTGCTATCAGAGCAGTAGCATTCTCTAGTGCATGGGGAACTGGGAGGTGCCTGCTTCAAATCCTGAATGAAGGAAACCTGTGAAGACACCTGCAGCTCCATGTGCCATGTGCTGCAACATGGGGAGTTTTCTAATGGGTTACCCTACAGTATAAATTATATACATTAATGTGCTAAGTGCTAAGTTTTAACTATAGAGCAAGAATTTGCTTACCATAATTTATTTCTGAAACTGCAGAGAAAGCAGCTATAATAGGAATAACGGCTGCACCATTGCAGAAGTATTCAGACTTTGTTTCTTTTACTTTTCACATACAAATCTTTAGAATGATATTTTCCAGCCTCCTCAGGGTGTGACTCTCATCGGTGTCTTCATTTCTTGATACACAGAAATACAGAAATTTATATTGCTGTCCACCACAGGGAGAGACTTGGGGAACAATTATACAAAAATCTCCCTCACATTGGACCTGAAGTACCATTTGAAACTTCGTCTACTCAGTCACGTTTCCCAAAGTGGGAAAGTCAATCGCATCATCAGTACGACAAATTAATGCCAGTCATACTAGTGTTTTCTTGTGATCTAGACACTTATTACTAAATAAAGCCTGGGCCATTAATTACTAGGACTGAAATGGAAGTAGCAGCTGAAAAGAAAAAAGGCTGTGAATGCATTGTGAGTCCCCAGAAAAAGGTCACAAAAAATCCTCTTTATTAAGTGAATTGAAAGTCAAATCTTACATACTCATTTCCAAGGACAGCTCAGGCTAGTTACACATACTTGTATGTAATAGCCTCAAGTTCTTCACCCATCAGGTGTTACAGAGGTGAGAGGGAATAATTTTTAAAATGGAGCTTCAAAAGGAGAAAAGTTGCTTTTTGGAACAACCACAACTTTAACTATATTACCCTCTCTCTCAACCTAAGCTCTATAAAAATGTGTCAGAAAGACAAGTTTCTATGTGTGTTAGTGGTAAGCTTCTCTTTGCAGGCCCTGGTTGTCCAGCTGTAGGGACACAGCAGTCTGTGGTGAAACCTACCACACGTTTCCTAGCCTTCCCCAGACAGATGTTTTTGAAAGCTCCCTGGCTCCCTGCCTGCTTGTGCAAGCTTGTTCCATTTCAGTGTAGCACATACTGTGTAGAGGCCGGGGGAGGCATGTATGGAGCTTTGTTTTCCAGAGGCAGATTATGTAAGTTTTCTGTCCTTTTTTTCCTGTGCTACTCTTTCTGTTTCTGTTAATGTAGCTCCTACTCAAAATATACAAGGAAAATGCATAAAGATGCAAGGACAATGCAGAGTTGTGTTTGCTTGTACTTTTAAAAAAATAAATTGTGTTCCAGCTCCCTTCAGGGTTAAAACAAGATCATGATGCAGATCAGTAGCAAAAGCACTGCTTATTTTATCGGCTCTAACAATTGAGAGCAGAGGGAAAAGGAAAGTTGGAGGCCTAGGAAGGGGAAAAAGCTGCAAGAGGAAATCTTTCTTACCTGTTCCACAAGCAATGCATTTGTTAGGTTCACTTCCACTGCAGTCCAGGCAGGTATGATGGCACAAATGACATTGTCCTTTGAATTCAAACTTTCTTCTGGGACATTGCATAACACAGCGACCATCGTCAAAGACTCTTTTGTGGCAGAGACAGGCATAATTACAAATTTAGCAACTATTTGTTCTTTAAAGAAAACTAACAAGAAACCCAAAATGCTCTTCTTTCTCTCTATTTACAAGAGTCCTTGCACTTTACGCCTTCATTTTCCTGATCTTATTTATAGTATTTACTAAGTGGAAAGTCAACCGTGTTTTGAACCTGCATCTTAGACTTAAGAGATTAGTTTTTTTCTGAGATTTTTCTGAGAAAAATCACCTTTTGGTCCTGTACCTAGATGTCCTTCTACCACAATCCCTGCAGTGGTTACTTATGTCTGTTAGAAGGAAAGCAAGACTTGATCTTTCTCTGTGAAGGAATGATCCATCTGTTGAAGTTTCCTATTAGTTTTACTTTAAAGTCTTCCTGTGAGCAACATTATGGCTTCAATAAAATGACTTTGTACATAAAGTCAAATATCTATCTGAATCTTGGCCTTTAGGAGCTGTATTTTTAGACTTGCATATCTGCAAACACTTAGGAGTTTTGCTGCTAAATGTTTTCCTTTTGCTGGGTAATGAAATATTTGGTAGAGAATCCTTTTATGTGATGAAAATTTCTGGTCCTTTTTTCACCGCTACTTAATGTCTACTGGTTTTAATCTGTTTGGGAGAAAAGTAGAAAAGCATCAATACAGATATGACTATTAAAAGAATATAAAACAAGTTGGCTAGAATTTGACAGTGTTTTCAACATTAAGAAAATAGGAGAGACTGTAATCTTCCACACTTAACTGTTTTTACCAGTTTGGTATCTGAGGACTTAGGACTCAATTTCTAGAGAAGCTGAGCACCATTCAGGATCTTAGTACAGATTTTGACACTATCAGCTTGTCTGTACACCTAGGGAACAGTAGGCTTTCCATAACATTAAGATAGTGCATGCTTCCTTGGAGCCAGCCAATGGCATTAGAGAATGTCTGCAATATGCCTTCATAAATTTGAGTTGCTATGGTCATTGCCAGATTTATTCTGAAAGAAAAGGAGAAAAATATCTGCAAAGTTAAAAACCAATTTTGTCAAATAGTCTTTGAAACCATTTAAAATTTACCATGATTGGAAAAGTCTAGGCTTATGGAGTCCGAAGATGGAAGAATAGGCTATCATGCAAACAGCCTTCCTGAAGTGCATGTAACAAAGAAAACTTAGGAATTGATTAAAAAGACTTGTGAGGCTCAAGGCAGGCTGCTGGAGGGAATCAGGGAGAAGCTTGTGTGGGTATATGAAGTATTCAGCAAAGATGTATTTCTGCTCTGGAGTCTGACAATAAGATAGTCCTATGCAGACTGTAGCTCATATAGCTATACCTGCATGTTTAAGAGCTCCTCTGGTTGGTTTCTTTGCAAATGGGACAATGTGACAGAAGTACTGGACGTAGTGGGGCTATGCTTATATAACATGCAAATATTACTGTGTTGTATTACATGTGCTGGCTGTAATGATAGCCATCCTTACAAACAGTGGTAAAGTACATTTGTCTTGCTTTTTGTTATGTTGTCCCTAATGGAAGACACCAGCAGGTCAGATCTTGCCAGTAACTTTTGTAGCTCAAACAGTAAACAGACAGGCAAGGAATTTTGTGAAAATCAGTTTGGCTGGACAAAAAACTACAATTCCATAATTTTTTAAAAACAGGTAACAGCGTTTTGAATTGTCAAACAAGATGATCTGACAGTGATTTTATTATGAAATAAGGTGACATCTACTGCTGAATTTTCACAAAGAACAGGGATTGTTCAGTGTTTTTGTTTTCACATTATTTTCAGTAATCCCCCCCCAAGTCTTTTCATACTTTCAAGGAGTAAAGTTGTTCCCCTGTAGGAAAGCAGTACTGCTGAATTTTAGTCTGTATTATCTAATGGCCACTCATCATTGTCTTCAACAGATACCACAGGATTTAGGATTCTGTCAATTAAACAGGTCTATTTCAAGTACATAACGAATATTGTCCATTGGAAGGATTTACTCTTTAGACTCTGGGTGAGATTTTTCTGTATTATTATTTCTTTTACTACTGACTGTCGTACTATGACTTTTTCTAACAGCTTTCATAATGTACAGAAGAAGCATAGAAATCTTTTGGAAACCTTAGATACCAAAACTGAAAACTGTTAGAGGATTTGTTATAGGGGAGACAGAAGAACCTTTCCAAAACTCACAGAGACCTCATTACTGCAAACACCTAGGTGGTTTTGCCTAATGGTGTTGTTCTGTACCTTCTTTGTTTTGCAAATATCTCTGTGCAAAGTTCACAAAATAGGTTGCAAGGAAACACAGACAGTCTAATTTAAATGCAATTGTGCATTGGAGAAATCCAGTCCGCAGTCCAAAATTCTGCCCAGAGTTCCTGTGCTAATGCCATTTCTGACATAACACACCTTAACTTAATACTATTTCCTCAGTTATGAACTTGTTTGGACTCCATTGGTCCTGGTGTGTCTTTTACTGGTATAGTCATATCATAGATATTTGCAAGGTAAATTGCAGGATTGCTTTGGTTGTTTTTTTCTGTGCCTTACAGGACCTGATTCTGATTTCATACCACTGTAAATATCAGCTGACAACAATGCAATCTGACAGAACCACAGCTATCAGTGCAAGAATAAAGCTATTGGTAGGACATGACTTTAAAACAAGCAGACTCCTGGAATAAGTGCGAGATGACCTAAACATAAGCATCTGATCTGCAATGTTCTCTGGAAAAGCTTCTTTCTAGTTCTGTTCACTCCTTATGGCAGGTTAGAAAAATCAACCTAACTTAAAACGCCTCAGTTAGGGGATGATGTTTAGGTGCTATTAATATCTCCCAAACTAGCTGATTGCTAGCCTCAGTGTCCGTATTCAAGCCTTGTGCCAAGCTCCATAGCTGTGTACAACTACAGATGCCCTAGACTCTTGTTAAATTTATTACTATTGTGATTCTAGCAATTATGGTTTTGAAAGGATGACAATGAAAGAGAGACTATAAGAGAATTTTTTTCTGTATCTGTGGGAATCATCTGGCTAAACATCAACTGCCCATGTAGCCAACTGTCTTGTTCAGATACCACTTGTTTTCTCACTTGCCTGGGTTTTGTTTGCCCTAATCATTGCTTGCTTCTTCAGTTGACTCTGCAAGCTAGTGCTTAAGACCATACAGCCACTTCTCCAGATGATGAGGTGAGGTCTTTGTGCTGCAGTGTGCTAGGAGACAATCACCTTGTGAGTGGGCAGCTGATGCAGTTGTCCGGCTCAGGTCCAATGCACATCTGACAGGATGCTTCACACAACTGACATTCTTGGGAATCATCGAGGTATTCCCCTGATAGAAAAAAGATTTTTTTATTTCAGATCAACATCTCACATTAAAAAAAAATGATTCACCAAGCCAGGCTGGAAAATATAATGAGTAAAAGGAATTAGATCTGTTCTGATTTACTGAAATGAGCACATTTCCCTGTGTTATCAGGAAAACAAGTACTGGCTCCCTTGGGTACTCAGAATTAGTAGTTTCTAGTCCTTATTTATTTATTTATTTTTATTTTCCGTGTGAATCTGACAGTGATTCTTGTTGTTTGGTTTAATGCTATTTCTTTTGCATCAGTTGAAGTAATGGAACTCCTTAAGATTCACCATGGAGAGTTACATCAAAACCAGTGCTATCTAGCAGTATTCATTACCTAATGTCCTTTGGTGAAGCTGCAACATGCTCCTGATTGCAAGCTGCAGCATAAAGAGTGTGCTCTTATGGGTGTGGAGTACACTATGTGAGGAGAAGGACTTGAGTAAGCTTCCATTAGTCAGAGACATGTTGGTGCCTCCCAAATCTCTAGCTAGAACATCTTTTGTCCCCCTCCCAAGCTGCTGCTGGAAGACTCCACACCTAAAAGCTCTCATTTAGGCTGAATGAAAATTTGGTGCCCAAGCACTTGAAAAAAATAATATTATGTAATATGAATTATTGCCTTAAAACTGAGATAAAGACATAAACACTTCCAGATCATGAATACACTAGTACTACTATGGCACTGAAGTGCAAAGTTTGTCTCTTTATTTACTGAATATTAAGTAAAATATTGGTACAAACTGGTAAGCTGTATGCTTCACAACTGTCAGAGCAGAGATATTAATTTGGTAAGTAGCATGAATACTGTATCTGTATGCAGCATTGTGTGGGGACAGTAAATCCGTTTATCAGGCAGTTTTATAAAGCTCAAGACTGGGTCTTTAATGTCAGTTTGCTGTGGGAAAATTTATTCTAACTGAGTATATACTATATATATATTCGAGAGAATTGGCTGTTCCTTTATTCTTAAGTAATGGAAGAGGTTGGGCAGAGAGTCCTATATAATACATAAAACCTGCA
This sequence comes from Harpia harpyja, assembly GCF_026419915.1. Taxonomy (NCBI): domain Eukaryota; kingdom Metazoa; phylum Chordata; class Aves; order Accipitriformes; family Accipitridae; genus Harpia; species Harpia harpyja. The sequence goes on along the minus strand of NC_068969.1, from coordinate 78,355,130 downwards.
GTTTCTATGGATACTTCAGTATGGAGAAACTCTTTCCATTTGCATTGCTGCTGGGAAATCCAGATTTGGCAAACACAGTGAACTTTAGGAGTCAAAATACAAATGTGAAATGACTTGGTTTTGGCTCAGTTGCAATAAGTTCCTTACATTGAAAAGCAAAGGCACTGCATCAGTAACTATTACTGTAAGTGTAAAACAATGTAGGAAAGAAACATTTTCTAAAATACTGCAAATTATGTTCCCTGTCCCTTGTGTTTTCTACTCCATATTAATCTGTATTAACAAATTTTATAAGAGTTGAAATCTCTGGTATGAGATATAAGCTAGGATAGTACTTATCATGCTTCAGGGGAGGAGAACAGTGTAGTTATAAAGGCATACCAACTGGAATGCCCAGCCAGCTGTGGGTGAAAGCTGAGGTACCCAAAATGTAAGTAAAGATACAATTTTCATTTTGTAAAGGTTTGTGTGTCTCCTGAAGAATGCAAAAATGTAAAAGACAAGCCAAAAGCCAGTGACAGAGCCACAGAAAACACAAAGACAGTGCTCCTCAGAGGCCTAGGATCAATGCTAACTGGGAAGCAGTTCAGAACTGGGAGCAAATGAACAGTCTCTTGATGAGATCAGGGAAACAGAAATCTTTGTCTGCATACATATGCACACATTTTTATAGTTCTCATTATCCAAACAGCATTTTGTATATATATATTTACATGTATTTATGTAATCCCACACGTGCCCATATAGGCCTTGAATTGTGTAAATTGACGTAATTCCATGGAAGTGGTGTAGCTTTTCTGAACTGCAACACTTTATCTGGTATGATAGATTACTTTATAAAGCACTAATGATAAAAATGTTATAAATTGTATAGTTGTTTGACATAGAATTGAGCAGGATTCTGAATTTATCCAGATATTACTGAGATTAAAAGTTGTATTGATTAATAACTATCACAATACAGAGTATTTATAATTCTCACTTTCTAGAAAAAAAGACTGTGGCCTGCTGTCCAGTAGATCAATAGGTCACTGACAGATTTGCTTAATGTAGGCCTCTTGAGTCTTTCCGATACATATTCAGAGGGTATAACATGGAAACCCATGATCTCAAACGCTCTGTGAGATTTTAAAGTATAATTTGATACATATATATATACACACACATATATATTTGGACAATACACAACCATGAAAAAATGCAGTACCTGCAAAGTCTTCCTATTGCAGGTTTGGAGGCGCAGTGCTTTATACTAGTGGCTTTACATCCCTGGGAAATCTGTCAGGGCAATGTTACTAAACAATTGCTTCTCTGATCTTGTTTTGTGATACGTGTTAGAAAAACTTTTTGTTTCTCCTGTCCTTCACTTTATTTGCCCACACTGCCTGTACGCTTATCCATCGGACCTGAGCTACTAATTCATACACCTCAGCTATGCCCACTCAAATCCTTCCCACATGGTAGAAGTGCTTAGTTTTAAAAGGTTTTTCTTATTTCTTTGTAGTGCCTTTCATTGGAAGTGCTGTAATGCATTTCAGCTGTGCTGGAATAGTGCCAAGAAGACCAGTTCTCTGCTTACTTTATCCTCCAAGATGAAGCATTTTAAAGCATACCGTTATAAGAATGTGCACCAGAAAATACTTACATATTAGGCCCTCTGAATTGCAAGTCACATCTAGAATTGTAGATCTGCCACTAAATGTTAACAAAATAGTTTTTAGTGGATATTTGAAGAGTTAACACTGAAATGCAACTTTAAAGAAGACTTTTAAACTATTCCAAAGGGTAATGTAACTATTTGCCAGAGTTTCTTGTGGGTGATAGATTTCTTTACAAATCTCGCTAGATAAATACTAGTAACCAAAGCCTCAACTCTCTTTTTTTTAATTTCTTCTGTATTATATGAATAAGGCTATGTTAACAGACATAATGCCTCGTAATGGGAAGATTTTCATGTATAATTTTTTGTGTCACTAGTTAGAAATGTTTAATTTAACATCTGGGCCACATCATGTTGTAGGCTGTGCCTTTAACTGCATACAAGAGCCCTACACTTACGCTGAGTTTCTATCAGTTGATATGATGAATTTTAAAATGAGGTAAGGACTATTGTCTCTCATTAAGGAGGCAGAAAAACTAAGTTGCAGTAAGATCATCAAGTTAGGGTGTATTAACATACTAGAACCTGTCTCTCCTGAGTTCCAGACTAAAGCACTATCATAGTTGCCAGGTCGTTGCTATGTCTTTGCATAAGTAGTATTAAGTGTACAGCCCTTATCTTGTCACTATTTCTTTCCTGCTTTTCAAAAGGTGTGCCATTCATTGACAGCACAGGGTGTTTCAGGAGACCAGTTAGATGAAGGTGTGAAGTTGTCCTTGTAAGTTAGGCCTGGAGATACATGGTTTTATCTGCTGGCAGTCATAAATGAATCTTTCTCTTGTAGCCTCCCCATGAGAGTTAGTCACTGCAAGTCACGTGTTACTTCCCCACTTTTCTCAATCAAAACATCACTTCGTCTAATTTAAAAATGCTCATTGGTTATCTTCTATAGCGTTGCCTCAGTGACTTTTCTTTATAATCAATGAAAAAATGACCTTAATACCTCCCTTTTGCTTGTTTACTTTCATGGGAGCCTGGGCTTTTGTATGTAATCTTATGGATTACAAAGGTTTCACAAAGCAGATAACAAAACATTGATCGGAATTGTTTTTCATCAATCAGCAGTGAGAACCAAGAGGATTCTCTCCTAGGGAGCTCTCTGCTTTTTCCATGTTTGGCCTTGATACATTTTATTTTGGCTGGCTTGTGGGATCAGCTCCTTGAGTTTTGCTGAAGAAGTATTTATCCATAAAGCTTAAATCCATAAGGAACTTACTTAGACTAACCTGCATATAACAAGCCATTATAATTCACCCTGAGGATTCCTCTTAAAGTTACCCCTCTGTTTAGCCCAAAACTTTAATATTCGATAGATTACAGCTCCCTGAAAGAAATCTTGTCTTCATCTTGGAAATGTTAGGACATGGAGATTATGGCATTTCCTTCCCCCCTGAATTTTGGGCAGTCATACAAAATTTGAGCCTGGTTTCCAATTATTTGTCTAGCTTCAGCTTTCAGTCTCCTGCTAATTATTCTTCACTCAGCTGTTTTACACAATGACCAAATTTCTGTCTCCCTATGTGGATGTGCAGAAGGGACAAAGAAGATAGCCTTCATGGGCAAAACTTTGGGGTGCTATGATTTGAGGTGATCAGAGGGATTCAGGATTGGAAGTCATCTTTTCAAAAGTGCTCCAGGCAGCAATGAACCAGAAGGCTGAAATTAGGATGCTGGTTCCTAAGTCACTGAAGCTCCCCCTTGTGCCAAGAGACAAAGCAGAATCTTGAAAAGGGCTGAGCATCTCTTCCCTGAACAGCGGTGTGTGGAGTAGAGTGTGATATAATTATTTTAGGATGAAGGGGCTTTTTGTTGCAGGATTAGCTGAGATCACACAGAGCCTTAGGTTAGCTTTAGTCGTGACAGGCAGGAGAGAGGCAACTGCCTTTATCAACTACACTATCTTACACAGCCCTCTATTCTTTCCCTTGCAGAATAAAAATATTTACATTAGCCAAAGCTGCCTTTTTTGCTGATCACAAAGGGATCACAAAGGGATTTTTTTACCCTCTTTATTCTGTGTGTTTCTTCCTTCATTTCTATGTAGTATTTGTACAATGGTTGTTAGAAACCCATTGAAGAGCCAGAGCCCTCAGGGATACTGGGTGAGCATAAATAGACTCCAGAAGGACATTCTTTTAGCATTTTAAAAATCAGATTTAAACCTCCATTTGTAGTAATTTTTTTAGCATTTTAAAAATTAGCTTTAAACCTCCATTTCTACTAATAATGTGGATGCCTGCAAGTAAAAGCTGGCTGGGATCAGGGCTTCTCCCTTGCCTCTGTAAGCACAAAGGTCAAAGCCTGGCAATGTTTTCTGCTGCTCACCTAGAGCCTGAAATTTTACAGTCCTGTGAGAAAGTGGGAAGGGGAATGGAGTAATCCCAATCTGTATTGCTAATGCTTTGTTCTGTACCCTTGTCACTTCTTGAAGGAGGGGCAAATACTACAGCACTCTCAAAAATTTTAGACTGACAATGGAAAAAAATCTGTTTAGCCTCTCCATTTCTGGAGCTTCCCAGCTGGAAATTTCCCTGTCTGATCTTGTCAAGCTTCCTATTTTTTGTGAAGCTCAGTAGCTGGGAATTTCCTAAAGGGCAGTGGAATGGAGATGCCTGAATCTCACTGAAAATTATCTCATCATGCTGATAGTACTGCTTTGGAAATCCACGTAGTTTCCTGTGAAATATGCAAAAGAAAGGTGGAAGCTGACTGTATACATTGAGTACAGCTGGTGTTATTTGCAACTGGAGCACATTAAAGATAGGATCTTTCAATGCTGGAGGAAAACACATATCATATTCCAGAGTCAACCATGGTAGCATGGTGTCTCTCTCCTATGTTACACAGCAAGGAGTATGTAATTTGTATACACACAGCCTTCCCTGTCCACAGGATTTCTGCAGTCTGACTTGGATAGACATAAACTTGAAATGGGAAGAGCTGGATGTCTCAGGGCGGTGTTTCAGTGGTGTCATTTGTCTCAAACAGAGAGACCCCTGCACAGAGAGTTTGTACTGGAGATCTCCAACTTAATCAGGATGTGAACACAGATCCGCTGATCTGCTGATAACTGGGCAGATTTCAGCAGGCAAACTATTGTCCCAAGATACAACAACATAGATTCATACTGCTAATCAAGTGCAATTTCTGTTTAGTTTGGGGAGATGAGTACATATTAAAGCCCGAAAGAAATCTACCAGAAAGATAAAAGTTTATCTCCTTGGAAGTAAGGACCAGACCAAATAAAGTCTTTTAATGAAAGGTATAAAGGAGTAAGTTTTATTTCTATCTGTAACTCTTCAGCCAACTCAATACCCTTACACTGGTGATCTCCCCTTGCTTAAAATCTCTGCTGGTTCCTCGTATCCACTATAAGCATTTCAGGAAAAGCCATGGTGATCGCTTTTGATGATTACCCTGGAAAGCACCGTCCAGGATGTTCCCTTTAACAATCACATGCTCCATGCTGAGAGTGTAGAAATGGGTAAATGATACAGCCCTTCTAATTCAGAAATAGCTGGAGAGAGTCTTTGTGGTGCCGTTTGGCTATGGGAGCTCTTTGAACCCTATTTTCAGCCTTGGGATTGAAAGTGTTCAAGGAGGCTGTGCTAGAGGCAGACCCAGCAGGAGCAGCATTTACACCAGTTTAGTATGGCCTTGCTCTTGGAGTAAGAAAAGGGGCTACTTTATTTGGAAATCAATATTTGAGTTATTTCTGTCTTTTGATCCAGTGGCATTGCACAGAACAGCACATTAGCATGGTCATAATTGCTGACAGCAATGCAATCCATGGGGACTGGTAACCAGGTGCTAGATTTTCCTTTCAACCCACATCTCAAAGAACATCTGCAGGCATCAGGAGGAGGGCAGTGGGCAGGCCAAGGACAATTGTAAATGGAAAAGATATGCAGTATTATCTGCATTATGACTATATCACACTAGTCCTGCTCCAGTGAACATTCAGTGCTGTTATTGAGTTTGCATGATGAAGCCACTAATTCTCCTTGGGTAAATAAATATTCACCGCCTGTCGAGGTTCTAGCTTTCCCCCCCCGGGCTGGTTGGAAAAATGGGTATTTAATCAGCTCATTGCATAACACCATAAAGCAAAGATGTCTACTGTGTTTTGTGATGGGACAGTATTTTTTGCTTCGAAAAGTGATGTTTTCCTGGAAGACCTTCAACAAATCCATCCCCTAAACACTGAGAAACACTGATAAATAAATGATTGTACAAGGGGCATTCTTCTAAGCTGTGTCTTGCCCATGTTTGGCAGCAAATGCATGAGCTGCTCATAAAAAGGAGATGTAACAAAAATCAGCCTTTGGTGTGGTACTGAAAGGCTGCATTTATTGCTTACCAGAATTATTTTTTTAACTGCTCAGAGCCTTCTCACCATAATATGCTTTCCTTTGGCTACATTTCCCATGCTAGAAGTGAATGTTGGCTCTGTTTTTATGCAATAAATATTGATTTCTAATCCAGAAAGAAAGTCCTTCCAGCATTGTTTCAATCATAGTGTGGCTATTAAAATATAATTCTGTGGTGGTGTTTGCTACCCTTGCACAGCAGGTGTACATTACTGCAATCTCTCTAGCTTTATCCTGAGGATTTCAGAACAGTTTCCCTAGTAAGACCCAATGTTACTCTACTCTGAGACTTCACAGAAATGTCGCAGGACTTCAATACATCTGAATCCTCTTTGCTCATCAGTGTGGAACCAATGGTTGAAATGCAGGTGTTGGTTGCATTTCCACTGGTTGGATGCAATCCTAAGGTTCGGAGCCTTAGTTTGTTCTCAAGGACACTGTGTTGCTACCCACAATTCTTTAGTCCTTGCCAATGAGGAGGATTTAAGCCCCAATACACTCTCATGACAGGTAGTAGTAAATAATCAGATAATCAATTTCATCAAAAATTGAAATCTCCCAAGATAGTTTAAGTAAGACAAGTAAATAAATATTATGCAAAAAAGAAATCAGTTTTTCCCCTGATAAACAAAATGTTCATTGAAACTGCATATTCTGAACAATTTCATGCAAGTTGTTGTTGGTGTCAGTTTCTTTTGATGAAAACTTGACTAGGATTTTTCTTTGTATGCTGTAAAATTTTTTAATGCTTGCTTAAAATATTTTGCACAAACATCTAATGGCAGAACTTTTCTTGATTCATTCTGTACCAATGACATGACAATGGCATATCCAATATAAATATAAGGCATGGTAATGGATCACAGACAAGTTATTGTTCCGCGAGTTGCACTGTAAATTGAAAGCTTTGACTCATACAAGCAGTCACTTAAATGTCTTTACAGGAATCTTGAATTTATAACAGGCCTTCTTACAGTCATTCAGTTCATTAAATAATTTCATTAAAAAGTAGCAGTTAGTTACCTAAACTGGCCACTCATACAGATAATGCTCACTTTGGTTGTGATGTGGCTATTAAGAGATAAACTTGGTCATCACCAGTTGCAAGTTGTACTTAGTGATGGGTGAAATTGCTGTAATCAGCTCTAGTATCTCTGTATATAGGTTTACTCATCTTCAGGGCTCATACTGTCATACCTCTTATCATTACCTGACAATGTGGAACAAGCAGCAGCCCTGCTATTATACCATATATTCAGTAGCAGGGGTTGCTCAGAATTTCATAGGATATTGGAAAGTTGCAATCCCAATAGAGATTGGGGTAGTCTGTAGGGTCTCATAGGGAAATCTTTATTAGAAAACAGTGTTCTCCACAGAGGGGGAGTTTGCAAAGCCTCCCCAGAAAAAGGCAGGTTATGCCAGTGGAGATTGTTGTGTGGGTAGGCAGGGTCTAAGCCAAAAGCCACAGGAGCTACTGGTCAGAAGCAAAAGGTTTCCACTGACGTATCTTGGCAGGTATCTGATTTGCTGATACCACAACACTGGTGTGTGGCTGAGGTGGAGAGCTGCAGCTAGAAAGGGAGGAAGGCTGTAACCCCATCGCAGAAAAGGAAACACTTCTTTTATAAAATGACACCCCCACACAATAGGCTTCTGCAGGATGTTCTTCAGGTCTGGGGCATGCTAAACATTTTCTGGTTAAAAATAGTGTTAGCACATGTATGAGATTTTTTTTTTCTTTTGGACCAAAGCTGTCATTGTCTTTGAGACTTTTAGTAAAGAGGAGGTCTACTTGGGTGTTCAGTTTGCATTTAAGTCAAGGATTGTGTAAGGGTTCTCCTAAACAGATGTGAACTGGCAAACATTTTACCATGGAAGTGACATGTCTTAACTAGAAGAGCATCTTCAATTTGTCATTGCTTTTTGACTTGTGATATAAATAAGGCAGAAATCAATGAACAGATTTGGATGTATACCATCCACAGTCCTTTCAGACATGGAGAAAAGTATCATTTTGTTCATGCTTAGCAGCTTCTGATCTTCCTAAAATGGTTCTGCATGCCAAAACCAGTGTCAAATACTGAACACTGCAAACTACTCACCATTGAATCACAGAGCGAGGATCGATCACCTAAGAAAACTCTGCAGCTGGGAGCAAACTAGCTTCCTTCAATTGCAATCATGTTGCTGCAGTGATCCTCTTGTACAAGGACTACCTATTGTGCTGCTTATGCATTCTGCTTGCATCTGGCCACTACTGTTAAAGCATCACAAATAAAAATGATCAAAGAGTTGGAGCTGACACCAGAAAGTACTGGTTTTCAGCCTAAAACTCAGTTCTATGCTTACTTGTCTGTGAGACTTCACAGCTCAACATTTACAGATAGACCCTCCAGAGCAGGTTTCTTTGGCCAGAGCTATAACAATTTTTTTATCATCCTTTGTACATTTCCTACCCAAAGAAGATGAAATCTTCACAATAAAAGACACCACGATTGATGGAATTTCTCATGCCAGTTGGAAGATGATGGTGGGGTGGGAGCTGAAAGAAGCTGCTCTTCATGCAGTCTTGGTGTAAGGGTTAGGCCAACATTTTTTCCAGGTGTGGTCTTACCAAACTACGGCTAAGGATGTGCCATGCCACATACGCTTACTCCCAGGACTGACAGGGAAACTATGAAAATGATGACCTAACTCCTGTTTGGTGACAATGAGATGTTTAAGGCTGAAAAGTGGGTTTTTTTCAGGAAATTCTTCAGTGAATGTATTAAAACTTCATCTGAATATATGACTTCTTGGATAAGTTGCCACTTTGGTCTCCACTCAGGTTGTAGGACTAAGTGGGAAATGAACAAGAGCATCGGCTAATGCCAATGGAGGATCTCACCCTGCGGGGGTCACAGATGACTCTACATGGAGCCCTTTTGATTTACTGGCAAGGACAGACAGCCTGCTGTTCTCAAGTGGCAGTGTGGGGTTGTGATCTGAGGTGTACTGGATGTCAGTATTGGCATGTGAACAGCCACCAATATCTCACTGTGCAAATGGCCACGTATGACTGCAAAGATGAAACCTTCCTCCTAAACTGTCTGAGCCAATGGGTAGTTATGCATTTCACTTTTTAATCCTAAGTCTGCAAGAGATTAGACTCATCACAAACTCTTACAGGTCAGAGGAAGCCAATGTTGTTACCCAGTAGGGCTCAGACATGGCTGTACTGCTATGATACAAAAGGTGTCCTCCACAGAAACCAGACATTTCTGCATCCATAAATTTCATCACTTAAAACAAAAATATCGGCAATAAAATTAAATACCCTTACCCTCCCAATTTGTTTCAATGATTTTCGTGTGGTATCTAAGTGCTGTATACCATAAAGCTACATGTGCCCTTCAACAAAGATATTTTACTTACAGGTTATCAACATGTTTTTCCAGACCAAAAGAACAGGAATTTAGGTTAATTTAATAGAAAAAATAAAATATGGAATAACATTGATTTTGGCCAATATCAATTACAACAGAACTACCCTATTTTACAAATAACAACTGAACATTTTACACATGTACAGTATTTTTTCAGTAAAAATGAATTTGGATATAACAACGTGTCAGTTTTTTTAAAGAAAACAAAGATATTAATTTCTTCTCTATAACAGTGTTAGAGACATTTGTAAGTATCCAAACAAATTCTTTACAATCCATGACATAATTAAATCTCAATTATGAATATATATTTATATAATATATATATATAATTAACTTAAACTTTGAAAGCATTATGTTCTAGTTAAACATGTTATACTGAGAAATGAGGCAGTAACAGACTAGTAGTTAAACTAGCACAAACTGAATTCTTTTAAATTTGAATGTTTATCAGGAAATTTGTAATGGGCACCAAAGGAGCTTGCCTGGCCCACTGTCATACCGAACCAGGTTGTAATAGTTTATCTGCTCTCTGCTAAACGTGGCACATTACCTCTATAAGTTTGTATCCATTCATTTGTAAAACTTCCACAATCATTTCTGATCCTCTTTATTTTCTAACATTTACATGCTTAAACACCTGCAATCCATTTTCTATTTGTGTGTCCTGGAAAGATAACTGAGAAAGACATTTTATACATTTTAAGTATTATCCCCTGAAAACAGTATCTCTGAAGTTCAATTTTCTGTTTTCTGCTAAATGACTGTCTTTTAAACAGTATGCTAAGTGAAGTTGATAAAGATATATTAAACAGAAATTTGTACTGGCAGTTGTGTGCCTGGGTAAAGAGAAAGGCAGCGGCCACTTCTCTCACCACCCAGGATGGTATTACAGTGAGGTAACACTGTTGGCCTCAGTAGGACTATTCCTGCTGAAATTTCTACTGTGAGCAGATAAAAGCAGATTAAGGCCCATCATGACACAATTGTTACACCAAGAGAACCATTGATTTATTGCCCTATATGTAATTATTCCTGGAGATGTATTTGGCACAATTATAAATCCAGTCCTGTAAACACATCCTGTCACATATAGTCACACTTGCATTTACATATGGGCACTATGAAACAGCTCCACATATCTGTATGATAATATCCCCTTTTTTGTGAATGTTACAAGACAACAATAATTTATGAATAATTCTTACGTTAGCAATGTTTTCTGACTTCCAAGCGTACACATTACTCTCGCTTATGCAAACCAAGAGAAGTAGTATCTTTTGAATTTGTTCACTACAGGAACAATGTTTTTTTTTAAGTTTATTTGAAATAGCTTTGACAATTTAAAAAAATAAAATAAAAATCCTAGCATATCTGTTAATAAGCTAGCTGTCTAAAAATGAAATCTATATGACCAAACCCACATTTTGGGCAAACATATATACATACTGCATGTCATACAAAAAGCAGCACACAGCAGAGGAAGTAAGAAAGAAATGTGTGCAGAAATGTTCACTTCTCTTTTTTTTAAATACTGTTACAAGAGGGTTAGAACTTAGTCCTGCAGCTAATGATGTTTCTGATCCCCTCAGGAACTCAAGTTCACCCTGTCAATACACATAGCACAAAAAAGACTAATGCAAACATTTTTGTATTGTTTAATTTTAATCCATGTAAACGTGTGTTGTATTCTTGAAACACTCTTTAAACATCTTGAAGGGGAAAGAAGCAGGAAATAAAGGGAAGAAAAAGGACCTTCAAAAAATAGGAATAATCCTAAGGTTGACAGGAAATCAAATCATGAGTTAAACGTTAATTTTGGCATCAAATGCTTTGGTCACACAATACTGACTCTGTGATCCTGGATGCTCAGCTCTAGACACCCAGTTATGAAAGGTAGGCGCGTTGTAGTTTTTCCATTTAAGTTCCAACAAACAGTTCACCATCTCCCCAGACAAAGAGTGGGGGGAGAGAGAGAGGTGGCTTGCTTTTTTTTTTTTTTTTCCTTTTTTCCTTTTTCAATAATACAGATTAATCTATAAGTCTACAGGAGCAGGAGGATGCTGGGAGGTGTCAGTTCACCCCTTGTGCGTACATGTTCTGCAACACAATTGCTGAAGCACTTTCCGCTGGCAGAGATTGTTCTTTTTCACCAGCATACAGAATCCTCCCTCGGCCCAGGACTCTTCCGTGGCTTCCAGAGGGCAGCAGCAAGAGAAGGAGGAGAGGTTGAAGGTTTGGAGAAGATGGCGTGTACAATGGAGGAAGGTTTAATTGGTCAGACAGGCAGATTTGGTTGAAGAGACCATTCAGGAGCAGGTAGCAAGTAGGAAATTTGGTCCATCAAAAGGAATTCAGTCAACAGCATTTTTTTTTTTTTTTTTTTTTTCAGGAAGAGATATTGTGTGGTCCGACAGGGAATGATTGGTATCCATTTATGAAAAGGAAAAAAAGATTAGAAAGAGAATAATTAGAAAACAGTGATATTTACAGCGAAGGAATTTGTTCTCATTTTTTATGAATCAAAAGAATAAAACAGTCAAACCACAGAAAAAGAATAAAACATTCTCAACCGAAATGCAAAGCCTATAGAGCAAGTTACACTAGTAACCAGTGCTTGATTGTTAGGCAATGAAATGAGACCCTCTATGCTTTGTAAATCAACAGAAAAAAACCACCTTCTGGACTTTCCTTGGCTATCCTAGACTGTTGAGAACGTGTGCTGTGTGGTGGGATCCAGCATGGTGCATTGCAATTGCCTGAAGGCACACACACTGATGTGTTGCCCTTTCATGGCAGCTGCACTTGGAAGAATGGGGGAGACAGTACTGAGATGGGGCGTCTCCAGTCTTGGGCAAATACATGTGTATCTGATTGAAGTTGCATGTATACAAATGAAGAGAGATTTATCCAACCATATTAAAGACCAAACTGGTATGTCAAATGTTTGCATTGCAGAATTCAGCTGCAATACCATACTGAGACTGTGGTTACTCAAAACTCTTAGCATTTGTCCATCTATCTCTGACCTTCTCTGGACTTGCTCCAGATTACAATGACACTGCTAATGTCCTGATGTGAAAAAGTCTCATGACTGGTTTACCAGTACCTGTAACATAACTTTATGATGGACAGGATACTTTTCAAAGTTTGAAGGCCTAAATTCCAACAGGAGCTGTAAAGGTCCACAGAAACAAGACACAATCCTGCACCCTTTCTTTTTTCTTGTTTTTTAAGTCTTTGGTAAAACTCCTACTAAATCCAGCGGAAATGAGCTGGACCGAAGGGTGATTGTTAACCTTTTCTACATCTGATGTCAGGTATCTTCCACGCGGATTAACACTGGGCTTTGTTCTGGTATGATTTTCTTGTTGGACTGCACTTGTTGGGTTGTATCTACAAGTAGTTCACATAGTAACATTTTTAGGGAAGCACGGTGTTATCTGCAATTGTGACATCTGAATGGAATGAGTAATTAAGCCAATCACATGCAATAAGAATGCTATCTTGGCTGCCACAGAGAACTTGGAGGAAGTTCAAATCTCTACTACAAATTGGGTGCTCCCTATTTCAGAATTCTTTTGTTCTCATTACTCTTTCACATAATTCAAGCAATACTACAGGCCCTTAAAATCTTTTTTACTTACCAGAATTTTCACAGTTCAAAGTAGTGAAATAAATAAATGTGATTCTACTGACAGCATACTAGGGTCTTCATATAAAAATCTTTTGAAAGCAATGGCTTTTGAAAAACAGATAAAGAAAGAAAAGTAGGTTGTTGGCAGGGGGGAAAACTATTTTAGGAAAGTTCAAGTAAAGTGGATGTGACTAATCTTGTTAATACACACAAATGTATTTTCTCCTTTTCATAAATGTGAAAAAATTATGAAGTAATGTAGACTTCAAATCAAGACTGTAACAAAAGAAGAATACCAGACCAAACCAATCCAATACATGTAAAAAAGCTGGCAGTGGTAAAATGGATCTTTTCAGAGAATTGCACTCACCATCCTTGCAGACTGTTCCCACTACACAGACACCAGTGTCTAGGTTATAGCCGCTTGGACAGCTCGTACAGTTTCTGTCTCCTTGACCACTGCAATCCAAACAGCTGGCATCACATCTGAAAGACAATGGCAGGAGTTGGTCTTACGGCCTCACCAAATGCAAGAGTTCCTAGGAGACCTCTTCTGTATTGCAAAGGCCTTGTTTGCTGTTTCTAGAGGTATCAGATGCTATACTACTACCACCACTACTACTACTACTACTACTACTACTAATCTCCCCCTGCAACCCAGTCCTATTTCTTTCCTCCAATCACTTTCTATTCACACTTTTTTACTAAATAGCTGCATTATTCTAGTATTTTGGAATTTTATGCAGAAGTAATCAACAAAATTATTAAGCTGATTGTGCATACATGCACCAGCAAGGCATGAGCTAAAGCCACAGGATGGAAGAGGCTGACCTGCTGCCCAGTCCTTTCATCACCCTTCTGGCTCCATCATATTTGCATTGTGTATCTATTATTTTTTTGTGTGGAAAACTGTAACACATGGTGATTCCCTTCCTGCCCTGAACTCAAAGTGGGTCAGTAATAAATGATTCCAAAGGGCAACAAATGGTATTTGTTTAACAAAGAATGGAATAGAAAAAAATGTCCCTTCCTTGCACAGCACAGCACAGCCTTGTCCAAGGTTTATCCACTCATTTGTACACTGAGTCAGGTGAGCTATTTTGGACAGCAGTCTGGTAATATACTTGTGCCATGTTTGTGAATATGCAGCTGTAGAACTGAAATGGTCCTTATGAATAGTAATTAACTTGCAGTTAAAAAAACTTAGTTTGACTATTTTTGTTTGTTACTGAGAAATGCAGATCCTCTGCCAGGTTTGTAAATTTTACATTTCTATGCATATCTACTTAGAGTCTCACTACAGGCTTTTTTAAAGTGAAGGATACACACATATATGTACAAGAAAAAACACTTTTAGAAGACCTGCATGAATATAACTCGGATTAAAATGAAAAAAACCTGCTTTTCCATAATTTGCTTAGCATGCAATATATTTTTTATATTTTTTGAAGTCAGCAATTTTTTATGTTCTTGTAAGTATTATCTTTTTCAACATAGTAATAGCTAATATACTGCCAAACATCAGACACTGATCATACCTTTTGCAGCTTTTGTATCCAATTTCAGTAGAGTGATCAAGATAATAACCACTACTGCAGGACTGCACACATCTTCCATCTTCCATGAAATAACCCTGTGTGCAGTTTATACAGGCATCTACTCCAGCACCTTAAACCAGAGAGAAAATATACTGTATTACTGGCTAGTTCCTCTTGTTGCCTAACAGACAGCACCTCTAACTATATAGCAAATCTTATAATTTTAGAGACTATGTTTTACCTGCCTTACTTTCTTTCAAACAGTAACATCAAGAAATAAAGGTACATGCTTAGAATAAACAACCTTACATAATTTCAGTATATCTCAAATGGCTGTTGGTAGTTCTAAAGCTCGCACAAAATCTATCAGTCTTTATTCCATCCCAGAAAGAAAATGGAGGGTATTACTGGAAATCAGAATGAGCTCTACTGAGAGAAAAAAAAAAAAAAGAAAAAAAAAACAGAAAAAAAGAAAAGAAAAAAAGAGTTTATGCACACTTTCAGTTAGAAAACTTAGATTTTCATGTTAGCGAAAGAAGTCTGCTGTATTTAAAATCTATTAAAGAAGTATGAAGAGAATTAAATTTTCACATGTAAACAATCATGTTATACTGCAACTGTGATATAGTAGAATAAAGTCAGAGCTAAAAACACAAGAGGAAAGGAAATGATGCAGATAAATGTCCATGGGGTACCTGCACATGTTGCACAGGAACGGTGACATGGTTCACATTCTCTACCATTATGGTATTTTCCTTCTTCACAGCGGACAGCACATTTAGTGCCATGCAAACTATTGTAAAAAAGAAAAAAACACAGTGTTAGGGCAGATAACAGCAACAGAGGACAAAAAGGTCATGCAAAAACCCAGTAGTTCCCTTTTAATAAAATAACAACCCATATATTAGGATTCACCAGCTTCCTTCATTGGTCATATTTTGTAAATTTAGAGACAGCAATCACTTCAAGTTGGAATGAAATGCAGTTTTACCCATGGTGAAATACAGAAGCTGTTTACAAACTCATTGTAAATACTACTAAGTAGTAGGGGACAAAAAAAAAATATGAACAATGCCAAAGTGTACTAAAAATTCAGGCATGTAAAATGCAATTACCCATGAGGAATTTGGCACCGGGCAAGCACCACTGTATTAAAAAAAATTCTAAGGGACTTGTTAACAGGATCTCGTGCTTCTCTTGAAACACCAGCAGCATCTCCGGATACTATGCTACAGCACAGGTTAAGAATAGGTTCACAGTGAAGGAAATCACCATCTCTTTCTGCAATAGCAGTTTCCTTTGAAACCTCCTATCTGAATGCCAGTTCTGCATGGCTGGGGAGATTTGTCAAAATTACAGTTGGAGGTATTCTGCCTGCAGGCACTTTTGAGAGAGAGCACAAAAGAGTGAGTAACAGAGGAAAAAGAAATAGCATAAAGAGACATTTCCATGCTTCCATCTATGTAGCTGTTTATGCTTTCATGTTATAAGATGCCTACAGCAGGTTTTTTTTTTTTTTTTTTAAGCTAGGACTTCTCTGCCATGTTTGCCATCTTCTGTGGAACCTCAGCTTTCATCCAGTTTAACTCTTTCTCGAAAAGTGCTCTTCAGCTCCGGATTACCACCCTGAGTGAGTGCTAACCCTGCTTTACAGATTGCATCCAGCAAGTCATGGGTGCTCAGCACCACTGGGAATTTTCAAGACTGTATATGGTCCCAGTTTAGAAAAAATTAAATTAGCAATTCAACAAACCTAACAACCCCTGCTTTCTTATTATTTTTCCTCAGTCATACACCTCAAAGTGCTTTACAAGGCAGGTAGCTTTATTATGTTTTTACTGATGGGAAAACTAGTAATTTGCCCAAGTTTATTTAATGGGCCAGTAACAGGATCAGAACTGGAGTCCAGGTCTCCCAAGTCCCACCCAGGGCCTGGCCCATCGATAACTCTGCCAATAAAATACAGCAAGTTTCGAACAACTGAGGAATATGAAATGGAGCTGCAAGGCTCCATTTACCTGTCACACCTACACAGATGGTGTTTTTTCAAAATGTTACCAAAAATCAATCTCAGTTTGCTAATATTGCCCAAGAAAACATGAAGTTTAGTTTCTTTTAATTTTTTATATTTCAATTTCTCCTTCTCTTCCCACAGTGAATGGACTTGTCTACTTTCTTCAGTGCTGCTACAAGCTACTGTTTGTGCTAATGGACAGGGAAACTCAGTTCCTGGAAATAAAGAAAATGTGGACATAACTTTTCCATAGAAACTGTGTCCTATAAGGTCCCAAACCTATATGATCTTTGGTCTCCTGACATATTTGCCCATAGTAGGAACTTCTAAACTGCTAATTTACTAATTTTATTTTGCTGATACGCAGAAGGCCATGCTGAGTCTGTTAAAATTCTTCAGAATCTTAATATGGACTGCAAATTTAATAACATTTTAAAAGGGAAGCAGATACTTGTATTTCACAGACAGTGTAAATAGACCAATTTTCTGATCTGATCCCATGCTTTCCTTCCTATTAGATCACACTTCCTTTTCAAAGGGTCACTTTTAAAAAAATAGAGATATTCATAATAAATATTGTGCTGGCACTTGGATAATCTAGATGCAACATAAATACACAGAAAAGAGAATTGCTTTACAAAATGTAAAGGAATCCAGCTATTGATGTCGTAGAAGCAAACAACATTCAGCTTTTACTAAGGGATGAAAATCCACTTTGATGGAAGGTAAAAGCTCAGTGTTAAAACATTCGTGGAACACTCATATTCTGCAAGAAGAAACCCTACAGATACTTAATACTAACTTCATATTTTTTGTGGCATAAAGCCAGTATACATTCTGTCATGAATTTTATAAGATTTTGGACCTTTGCTGCTTGGATCAAAAGGTCATTCATTCATAAAGGAGCCTGAAATATGTACTGCTGCTTTGTAGGTTTTACCTATCAGTTTCAAGAATGATTAAGTCCCCCTATGAAGAAAAAATATCCACTGCTGTTTAAAATATGTGCACACTATATTGTAACAGAATTGAGCCTGAGGTACTTGAGATAAGTGAATGACTGGATGTATGAAAAAATACAATAAAGATAAGAAAATAGTTTCTAACTATCACAGGAATGAATCAGAAAGATTAATATGATTCATCAGCTCTAACTCTAAAATAATTTTTGACTGCCACGCTGTAGGTCAAAAAAGTGAAGAAGCCAGCTTTCCACATAACTATGGCTTTTATTTTACCTTAAATGAAAGGTCTTCTAAAAATCTGTTGTTAGCCAAACTGGCACATAGTAGCACAAGAAAATACTATATTACAAACTAAACAGCAATGGAACACATGAAATGAGGGCCACTCAAGATTAAATAACTATCTGATGTTCTTCATTGTGTATCCACAGTGTTGTAAGCCTCTTCAGGTATTGTGTTTAGCGACACCCATAATTTCCTTACCTTAAGCCATGTTTGCATTCTGTGCAGATTTGGAATTCAACACACGTTTTACAGTTTTCACTACATTTTCGGCAAACAATCTTATCTACAAAGGAAAAAAAGAAAACAGCCCAGAAAACCTTGGTCAGTGATGTTTAATAAAACTGTATGGATATATTACTACATGACTTATTGCTTTCTAGCTTGACATCAGGAAGGGAAGCAGCAAGCTACACTAAAATAGCTAAATTCTGCCTATCATTAGCTTTTCCCATCAAACATCAAGTGGTTTAATCTATTTCTAAACATTTGAAGTTATAGTTGTACCCTGAGAAAAATATGCTTTGAGGTCATTAAAAAATCTTCATAAACATTTTAAATTCACATTAACTATTTGCAGTATGGACTGAAATCGTCTTTTCATATAACAGTGATAAGCAGTAGCGATTACTATGTGTTCCAGAGACTGTCTTGCAATTTACCTCTTACACTTTCCACGTAAGCATCCTGTTCTGTCTTCCTGATTTGGTGCTTAAAGACACACCTGCATGAACAGGTATGACCTTAACAAAGTCAACACATAAATTGCTTAACACCTTCCTTTTCATCTCAAGAGCTCCCTGCTTTAAGAGATGACTCTCTCTCTCTTCAGACCTGCTGTCTTTTGAGATGCAGTGCTGTGTACCTTTCTGAGAAGAAAAACCTGTTCCCATTTAATCCTAAATTTTCATCTATTCATCTTAATTGGGTGGAAAGGTATTGCCTTTACTGTAGTTCTCACACAGTGAAAAATGGAAGAATTTAAGTACTAGCTGCTTTTACTAATTCTCAAATACACAGCTTCATGATGCAGACAGCAAAAGGTTAGGTACCTGGATGAACAAAGCTCCTGAGCACATATTTATCTTCTAAGGATGTGTCTAAAGATAATTGATGTCACTGCAGTTTTAAACACATTTGAAAATATGTTTAAATATTTTTGCTAGCCAAAGCTAGAAGTGAAACATAGGCAGTCTACTTGGCAATCACAGGAGGAAATTGAAGGCAGGTGTCTCACATGGCAGCGAATTACTGCTCTTGGGTTGTCACACCACTGCAGGTACTTAGGTCTGCCAGAAACATTAATTGCAACTGTGTTTTACATCTGAGGAGCCTATTTTTCTTAGAGGTCTAGTTCAGTGGCCATGGTAGATTCCTCAGCTCTCTCTTCTATCTGGTGCCATACCATATGAATTTGGGTGAATGGGGAACTCCTCATGTTCAGAATGTGGGTGCTGCCTGTCCCTTTCTGGAGTAGTGATAACGTGCTCTGTCCTGTGGCTGACCTGCTCTTGAACTGCCCTCGTTCTGCTAGTGTTACTGCTAGCCACAAGCAGAAAAGACATCCTGCCACTAAGGATGGTTTTTAAAGTAAAGGAAGATTTTTGAGGAGATTCTTGATCACACTTGGCAACAATTTAATAAGAGGAATAGGATAAGAGATAGATGCATCAACATACACTTTTCCTGCTCGTAAGTACTCCAGCAACCTCCCCAGATCAAATTCTGTAGCCCACAATAAAGAAACAACAAGAAATACTAACTCTTATCCAGGTAAAACCCATCAGGGCAGTTGGTAATACAGCTATTGGTTACTTCATTCAGGTAGTAGCCAGATTTACAGGTCATGCACTGGTCACTATGGCCTCCAACACAGGTTTCACAATTGGGTGAGCATTTTTTACAGCGTTTCTTGTCTGCATTGTAGTGACCAGGTGGGCAGGTCGAAACACAGATCCTGCAGACAGCAGGGAAGAGAAGGCAGAGTCGTTAATGAAATAACCTGCCACCACACTCCTGGACCATGACTGCAAAGCAGAAGTATTTCTCAGCATTGCTGCTTTTCTAATGATCAGATGTTTACTAAGATGTAACCCTCCAAAGCATTGCATCAAGGTGCCTCTTCTCTTCCATTTATTTCCCTACAGCATATGCTATCTCACTGGCAAATGCCTTGTCAGACAGTCATACAGTACCATTTTTGACCATCTACATTTCTTCCTGTCTTGTTCAAACTCAATCACAGAAGCTGTAGTAGCTATCACAGTTTTATATATATATAGCCTCTTATGAAAATATAATCAAGAGATGGGGAAATAATCAAAGAAGGGTGTTTGAAGGCTGTACTTTAAATTCTGATTAGCTAGGGTTTTTTTTTTAACTCCTAAGAAAATTTGCCAAATTCAGTGGAAAATGAATTATCCATGACTGCAGCAAAGAAAAGAGGAAAGGAAGTTAAGATATATATTAAGAAATCTATGAAGTAAAGATTTTTTCTCTTGGTCTTACCGTGTGTTGTTCTTAGATTTGTAGTAGTAGTGCAAACAGTCAGTACAATGATCTGGTCCTGGACCATCACACCCTACTTTACTGCATTCTGCATTGCAGGGACCTGTAATAAAACCAGAATATGGGGCGGAAAGCATTAAGACTTCTCAGTTAGTACTTAGCACCCCTTAAGAGACAGTATTTTAATGCAGAATGCAGTTAGTCTGTTCCCCTGTTTGATTTGAGTTCCAAATAGTAATTTGGCTCCCCCCAAGAGCAACTTTTTTTAGTACCTAAAGACCTTGCAAATCCTGGCCTCAGTATTTATTCAGAGTGATTTGTAATTTTTAGCAAGTGTGGCATCTTCTATAGAATCTATCAAAGAGAAACTATTTCTGGGTCCAAACAGATGCTTTCCTAATGAGTTACAACTCATTCTGAATTTTATTCAGAAATGTGCAAAGGTTTCTGTAGTTCATAATAAGGACTTATTAGCAAAAACACTTAGAACAAGCAGGTCAACATAAATGATGAACAACATGATCAGTGGCTACTCTGGTTACCAGCTGGGTAATAACTGGTCCAAGTGGCTACCAGTGGCTATGGAACCAGCCACCAGGGCCCAGATGCACTTCCCTCTGTGCTGCTACATGCTGCAAAAGCCTCGGCTAATTCTTGCTGATTAGCAAGTCTTCCATCTCACCTGCACTCATGTTGGACTCGATGATCCTTATGGGTCCCTTCCAACTCGAGATATTCTATGATCCTATGTTTACAGTTTTCAAATAGGTCCTTCCTGCTACGGGAGGAGAGAACCATCAACTCCTGCCTTTATGTAGGTGAACAAAGCCCATGGGTGAAGTTATAACTTTCAGGATCACTGCTCTCTCATGAATGAAATGCATTGAGTTTGGCAGCCACCTTGAAATTTATCCTAACATCAAGTAAACTTGAAGTAAAGTGAGTTTGCTTCATACAAAAACTTAAGAAGTTAGTGACCTTTACAGCAAAGATGGTAGTGTTTCATCACCAAAACAAGGAGTTCAGCAGGTCTCCATCTAAAATAGGGACTGTGGGTCTGACATGCTGTGGCAGGACACTGTAATAACAGAAACTTCAAAACTGAACTTTGTCCTGCTGTTTGCTTGTGGAGCTATACTTAAGATTCATCAGCCCTAACCATCTACACAATGCTCCTAATGTTGGATTACATGTAGGAAACTGCCAACTTTACTTATTTTGCAGTGCCAAAAATCTAACTCTATTAAAGTCTAATGATAAGGTTGAAAAACTTCTATAGGGATCCATGACAAACAACACAGATGTAAAGACAATGTTCTTCATATATATGTGTGACTATGTATGTATATGTATTTTTATATACTTATATGAAAAGCAGTGTATTCTTCATAGTATGTTGTGTAGCTTAAAAATATGTAACTCCATGCTTACAAACTCATAAGGATGAAATAAAAATATCTAACTTTAAATTATGAAACAAAAAGTTCTGATCTTAAATTAAGAATCCACTTCACAGAACATTTTACATATGCAGAGTGTCAGGTCACTCCTTCAACCTATTATGTGTTCAGTAAATGCCCAATCAGAGTAAATGAATGTACGCACCAGAATAGTCATCTGTTCCATAATCTTCTGTAGGGTCTTCAACTGGACTAGAGCGCACTCTTTCCACTTTTGGAAAATCATTTCTTGGTGAGTAAGGCTGGATGGATGTTCCATACAGTACTAAGGACCACTCTTTCAATTTGCCTAGAAGTTAAGTATTTAAAATCTAGTTTTAGAAACCATTTCTATTTTCTGTGTCTTACAAAAACATATCACTTGTAAACATGACTTTGTGAGTAGGTATGGAAGACGCTGCTTTTCAAATAAGTGTCTTCAGTTTCATATAGATAGTACAATCGCTGCTTCACTGTAAACTGAGAAAGCATGCTTCAATCAGATTTTCATTGTGCTCCAGCCTCTTGTAGGTCTAGTAAAAGTTTGCACCACAGGTTGAACTTAATATAAACAATCAACAATACCTTTGGCCATAGAGTTACTTGGAAAATGTGTATGGTACTCAACAAGGATTTTTTGCTCTGGATTTCACTTTCCCTCAAAACATTAATTATCCAGTAATTATTATCTGAGATCTTTTAGCTAACTAGCTGTATTCAGAATTCTGACTTAAGAAAGGGGTTACATTGTGTTTGTTACTCAAGAGTACTTTTCATTGGCTTACAGGACACACCTCAATGAACAAGAAACAACTTCTTTTAAAATCTACATGGTAGAACATTAGTGTACCCTCCCAAACCAGCATAATTTCTTACTTATTTGCCCTAGTTATTTGGCAGATATATCACTGCATTGTCTGTGTTCATCACGAATATTTTACCCTCTCAGTACTTGAGTGAAGAAAGAAAAAATTGTTTGCCTCCCTGAAGCATTATCTGATGTTTTGGCAAGTTGGTTTTTTTTCGTGGAAGAATAAAAAGATAAATGTATATCAAGTCATCAGTTCAGGCTGTCAGGACACAAAGTGTGAACTTCCCAGTCCCCACGTTTCTGTCTATATTACCCAGTGAATTAATTCTGTGAAAGAGCACAACAAGTCAGCCCTGGAATAATGCCTAAAGTAATGATGCATAAAAAACACATCCCTGTTTGAAAAGATGGAACATAAGTTTGGTCTTAACCTATTCTCTTGATTATATTTATCTATGTTTGAGTACCTAGTTGTAAATGTCAAATTCTCATCAGAAGAGAAAAGGAACAGAGGAACAGGGAGTATTTATTTTCTGGATTTGAAAGATCCTGTTTTGGAGGCTGTTCTGTGGTTAAGATACTCTTCCCTTAGAACTATTATTTAAAAAGAAATGTAATCCAGGTATGCCTCTTCTCAAGAAATTCACTTAGTATACTTCATGCAAAATTAAATTCAAGCCATCTTCCTCTTCTTTCATTTCAATGATACTCAATAATTTGAGCTTTCATATTATTCACTTGGACTTTTTCAACCTGTGCAAGCAAATTAGTTTGACCTTTACAAGTGATTTTCTGTATTTTTCGCAATGTCTTCTGGAATCTTCCATTGACATGAGCAAGACAACACATTATGTCTCCGCTTTTACATTCATCCTTCAAGCAGTGAGCCACAATAAGCAAACCCACTACCTGACAGATGATAGCCCAATTCTTTTAAATAGTTTATACTGGGGTTAAAGATGGGAATCTGTCTCTTGCCAACCCAATTTAATCTTTCTGGGACACAAATTTCTACACATCATACAAAACCATATATGCTCTATACTCAGTTTTTGAGAAGAAACTGTAGGCGAGAGAATACATCACACGACAGTTGTTTCACACAGTAGCTTCCAACTTTTCACAGCTAAAGCAAAGCATTACTTTTTTTAAAGAGATATTCAAACCTGATTTAAAAAAATGAGCTGATGAAGAGTCTACCACACCTGCTGCCAAACTACTGGCTAATTACCTTGGCTGTAGAACTGCATTCACCTTATTTTCAATTTGTCTTTTCCTACCTGTAGCTCACAGCCATGTAGCTCTTTAGTCCCCTCTAGATTAAAAAGACCCAAATCACATATTTTCTTCCTGTATAAACATGTGGGGATCAAGTTACCTCTCAATGTTCTTTAGAGTGATTCAGCTGGGTCCTTAGAGGAACTTTTCTTTTTAGGAAAGGAGTCACACAGTGAGCTCATTTTTAACCAGATATGCAGCCATCTCTACAGCCTTTTCAAAGCTACAGCTTCTCCACATACAGTCTCTATCCTTTTTGTGTTTTAACCCCACTTCTACAGCATATGGACCATAATATATTAGCTGCAATAAAAAAATGTGTGTTTTGCTAAGTTATTCAGATCTTTTCTTCCTCATCATTATTATGCTCCAAAGATCACTAAACTTTCCAAGGGCTGATTTTATACTTCTTCCAGAACACTGGTAAAAATACTGAATACTAGAAAAAAGTATTTGCAAGAACCCACTAAAAATAACCACAGGTAAAGATGCTCCTCAGGCACAGTGTATTGTACCTGGACTGTACACACATGGAAGGGCCTGTACTAACATTACTGCAGGAAGGATTGGTGCTTTGAATGTACACCTAATGCAAGAGGGCAGCGAGGGGAATAACGCAGGGTCTCTCAGGAGATTAGCTGCCTTTTAAGAAGGATTCAGTAAATAAAGAGGGGAAAAATTCATGTGACTTGCCAGCAAATAAATGAAGCCTGCCTCAAGGCAGGTTTAATTTGCACAATGAAAATATTTCAATAACTAAGTATATATACATACACACACGCTTTTATAAAGAATAAACAAAGTATGCACATTCAAGCCAAAATCTTTCTTTCCCCATTTTTGGCTGATTCCATCATTTAGTTTGGCTAGAATAATCCTTTACCCTGCTTGTATTTAGTATGTAACAGAGGTCTCATATTGTATGTATAGGAGAAAGGGTATATCACAGTGTTTCACAGCAAGCACATGTCCACCTCCATAAACTCTACAGAATTAAATGCAGAAATCACATGCACTACTTTTATGAACTGGACCCTGCATTTCTTTACGGGTAACAGATGTGGCATTACCTTGCCAATGAAGGGATATGATGACATGTTGGCTCTTTGTTCTCAGTTTGATTACAGGAAAACTGCAGCTCTTAATTATAAGACCTTTCAATAGCTAAACAAACACATGCACACAACAGAAACAAGAAACAGGCATGATGTGATATCAGTGTGATAAACTGCAGGCTACGGTGATAAACTGAGAGGCACCATAAATTGTGTTTAAGCACCTTTTGTTTACTTCACATTCTGTTCAGTGTGGAGACTAATCCCAACATGCCCAAACAGCTGAGTTTATCCACCACTAATATAAGGCAGGCACTTTCAAATCTTTCAGAACAGAAGTGTTACTGGACAGCTTCCATCACAGGTCAACCACTGCTCTAGAAAGTTGGGGGACATATTACTAGACAGTATACAATGAACCACGATCCAAATTCACAACCAGACTGCATCTTGTGAAACCCAAATGCATGTAAAAACCTAACTAGTCTCAAGCACTGTTTCACACTCCAGTTAAAAGAAAGTAAAGAGTAAGTTCTGCAGCAGGATTCCTTCAGTGTATCAGCTTCCTCCACAACCTTTGGTTGGGCAGGTCCACTTTCTCCACATCCTCTGGCTTTACTGCCCCTTTTCTTCCAGAGTTGGGTCTTTAGGCTTTAGTCCTCACGAAGCAAAAGAAATCAGTCCCACGAGATTAGCTACTGTAGTACTGAGAAGAGTATATATAAAGTATTGATATTGATAAATCACTAAGATCTATACAACTATGTATGTAAAACAGCAGTGTGCAGGAACAGGCTTTAAATGTGAAGCTGGAAATGTAGCTGGCCACTTTTAGACTGTCCTGGTGACATAAAGGGGCTGGAAAAGATGTCTGGAGAATAGTTGGGATGAACAGTTTGCAAAATGGCTCTATGCTACTAACTCTTTTCTAGGCTTTAGTACAGGGAGTGTGCCAGGGGAGTAGCTGAAACATGTTGCACTGTGGCTGTCCTTCATGCCTGTTGGATGAACCGCTGGGTTCTGGTACGCACACAGGTGAAGAGCTACCCTAACTGGTCCTTCAAGCCAGAGACGTTCCTGGCTGTGTTAGGAGTAACAAGTGCAAGATGGAGTTGAAAATAATTGATTTTTGTCTCTTTTCAGTAATTTGATTAAAATTAAATTACTTAGTTGTTGTTTAACACCTCCCCTCTGTCAAATTTTAAAGCACTGAAAATTAAAAAAAAAACCCAAACACTAAACTGCCCCTCGAATCCCTGAACAGTTCTGCTCATAGTCTATGGCTGCTTTTCCAAATACATTTATTGAATACCCCTTTTTAGTGTACTGGAAACTTTGCTCTGCATTTACTGGTGCAATTAACATCACTTAGCTAAGAACATACTATGTTCTTATACTAGAACATGCAAAACCATAGTGAGACATGATCAATGCAAATAAAATGAAGTGAAAATTGAAACATGGGTAATGTTGGTTTTTCCCTTCAGAGCTCTAGAAGATGTTAATCAAGATTTTCAAAATGCTGTGCTTAAAGTTAACCTCTTGAGTATACAGCTGACATTTAAATGACACTGGCTACCCTAGAGTTACCACAGACATTAATAAAAAGTTGTTCGCTGCTCAGCAATTTTGAATATCACACTGATTATCTTGGTCTTCAATAGGGACTTATTGGCCCCATATTATGTAACAGGTTTTAAAAATTTTGGATTACGACTGCTGGTTTAGCATCCTAAAAAAAATATTCAGGTTATGCAGACAACTGAGACAAGCAATAAGAGAATATGATTTCATGTCCAGACAGGCAGAGAAACTTTTTTAAAAAGCAGAGAGATTGGCTATCTGGCCATCTGCTGCATTAAAAACAACATAATTTAGCTAATGAAGAGCAGAAACAAAGAACTAAAATTATCATTCAATTCCAATTTCAACAGCAGCTGAGTGTGGCTGATCTGTGTGTTAGATTTTTTAGACAGAAAATTATCTAAGCAGGATAAAATCAGCACTTCCATTTTGTCATAATTTTGAAATGAAAGGGTTCATTTTTGTCCAAAGTGAAATGTATAAATCCAATTGAGTCTGGCCTACGCACCACTTGCAATAGGAAGGAGATAGGACAACTCCGTGTTCACACATTAGAATTCCTCCTGTGCCCTGGCTTGCTCTGTCACAATGGAAATAGTCTTACTGAGTTTGTAGGCTGCAGGAATGATTGGACCAGCTGGCCTCCAAGAAAGGCACATTTACCTGGAACAGGTGAACTGCACGTAGCCTTCATTCCAATCAGAATAATTTAACAAACCACATTTCAACCAAGAGGAAGACAAAGTACTCCATCTCCGGTGGCAGAAACATTAATGGGCCTTTCTTGGACAAAGTGGAATTGAAACAATTAACATTATTCTAGAATAGTCAACTACATGTACGTGCCCTATCACGCTAGCCTTTCTTACTTTAAACTCAAAGCTTTTAAGCACTTCAGTTTGCATTTTAGTCAATGTTTCTTTCTGTGTGCTTTTTATGGAGTAGAAACAATAGAAGTACTTATACTTAGTGAGGCTTATTTGAATAGTTTTAATGACTTTCAATAACCTACTAATTCAGGAACAAATATACTTAAAATCCCCTATTGTTAAGTTCACAAGGATATATTTTTAGAGCTTCAAGTACTTTAAGTTAACATCTATGTCTTAAAATTCAGAATTGATTTTTAGCAAATGAGTGAGAAAACTCTTACTGCTTTGTGAGTTTACTTAGCTGCCCAAGATGGAATGTATCTTTTATTTCATTAAATTATAAACTTATTCTATTGCTAATGCCATTGTAGTCCTAAATATATTTCATAGCCGAATTCTTATAATTAATTTTTATCTATCAGAAAGCAGTAATCAAATAGATTTGTTGCTTCCAATGTAATATTACTGCATTCTGACATGCCGTCCAACCAGAGTAACTGTTAATTTAGATTCAGTGATGATTTCCAATACATCAGCAGTATTCGTCTCTCTAACATGTTTTAATTTAGATTGTTTAAGTGATATTTCACCTTTGATTATTTTTATTAAAGGGTTTCTACCTACTTTGATGTAGGGTTCCAAAGGAAGGACCTATATTCAGTATTCATGCATAAACAGTGGTATTTTTGTCTGTGTATAATGTATCTATTTCAAAATGGTTTTTAAGGTTTAAATTTTCAGTAAGTCCAAAGGCAAGTATATACTCATCTCTCATAACTAGCAAATAGAAGTAAGCATGTGCTCCCATGAGTCTCTTTGAAAGCCCTTTTCTCAATCTCCATTTCTTTCGAAGTGCTGATACTGAAATATGTGAATGAAACTGAACTGTGCAGTGGGAATTAAAAGCAGAAGAACATCTGTAGCCTCAAAAATTCTTACTAGGAGCACAATTCGTGAGTGGATGAATGTGAGGTCTGAGCGCTCTGTCCATACGCACAGGAGCATGACACAACCTGCTAGTGGTAGCAAGCCATGAATTTCTTTCTCTTGTATAGTAGGATTTTCTAGTTGTGTAAACACTGATAAATGACACTTTTTCTTATGGGTAGGATAAAAAATACAAAGCAAAATAAAAACCCATAAAAATAAATCCATGGGCCCTATATAGCTGATATAGGCCAAGTGAATATGGGCCTTGTATCAGCCATGAAAGTCAGAGGCAATATGAATACAGCTTAATAACTCTGGGCTGCTCTAACTTATGTTGAAGACCGGTCTGATAAATCTATATTCAACATCCAAGAAAACAGATGCCTGCATATGGACATACCGTAACTTCTTTCAAATGTGGCAATTTCATGCAGTTTTGTATCTTTTTCCTTGAAAACTGCGACTAGTAAAGATCTGGCTTTGTTTAAAGCACTGACTCTTGGTAACCTGTCACATGGTACAGGGGCCTGTCTCTGCTTGAAGAATTCATGTCTGGTATGATGTAGCTCTAAATGGCCAAAGTCTCTTTTTATAATTTGAGGCAACACATGTGACTGCAAAGAAGAGGGCAGTTTACGCCTGAGAAGATGAAATTCTCCATGGAAACCAGAAGTACGTTTAGAATAAAAGAGAACCACGTGTCTTAAAAGGCAAATAACAGCAACATAAAAATGAAGAGTGCATTGATAACTGAAATTAAGAATAATGCTCTTCACAGCTCTGCCTTCACACTAAAACCTGTGATGTTACAGCTGTAAATAAAAGGTGGAAAACAGTCAAGGCAGTATTAGCAACTGCAAGCATTCTTCTGAATTCACTGAGCCCAAACAAAGCTTAGAGTCATACCTGGAGTCTTGAAATTTCTTAGCTGAGATGGAGTGTCACAGATTTCCAAGATCCAGTCACCTGCTGCTTTTTCACTCCAGCAGTGAGTAGTCATAAACTCCCAGTTTTTGAATCCTTCCATGGAATGATCAAATAGCCTAAAATATATCATGACATTATCTTAAGTGAACCATTTTATTTGTGGAGCTAAGCCTCCAAGTCTGCAAACTCTTGAATGATACACTAATTAGCCCATTCATTCATTTGTGCCTTTACATAACATTATTCATGGTTTTCCCACACATATTTCAAGTATGTTCAACAGTTTCTTGTCATTTTGGTGGAAGAGATTGTTTACATGCCATCATTTGTCACCATGTGAAAGAGGATGGAAAGAGAATTCATTGCAAAAAA
The DNA here is from genome assembly GCF_026419915.1 of Harpia harpyja. NCBI lineage: Eukaryota > Metazoa > Chordata > Aves > Accipitriformes > Accipitridae > Harpia > Harpia harpyja. Next base: position 78,325,463 of record NC_068969.1, on the reverse strand, counting down.
AAAAAAAATTGCTAATAATGCTTAATAGGATTCATGTGTCTTGGGAAAAGTGCATACAACACAGCATATCTGTTGCTTTAACAGCATGATGTAAATACAAACAATTCATAATTTGGAAAATTTCTGTAACATTTATTTTTGTCTTTGGATTGGAATACTTAAAAGGGGTTTAACAACAATAAAATGTATTAAGTGACTGAGAAAATATTAGCAATTCAATATATGTGACTTCTTGTGAGGAAATAAAATTTAACTGACCAAAGTATCACTCTCTTCAAACACTTGACAGAATTGAGCTTGGGTAAAACTGGGAGACTAATGGCATCTGTTGGTTTCATCTAACCAATAACAGGTCGTGGGTGAAGAGGTTGGAGCTTAGGCCTGGATTACGGTAATTTCTAATATGGGGACCCATTTCAGAGGCTGCAATGTGATGCTGATCCCATGGGGGGAAGGGGAAAGAGGACTGGCCAGAGATTTTATTACCTAAAACTGGAATTTATTAATGAGATTTTGGAAAGACACAAGAGAATTTGCACTTTTATTCAGTGGTCACAGCGTGTTGCCTGGTACCCCAAAGCTATTGATGGGAGGTGCATTCTAATCAAGACTGTTGCCTCTAATAAAATGGCACAGCTCAGCTTTAAAAAATATGTATATATTTACACCTATATGTATGTATGTATATATTTCTATATAGATACATGAATATATATACATATATTCATGTATATCTATTTTTATATATAAGCACATATATACATATGTAGGTATGTATACATATTTATCACTATTTTAATTTGGTCTTTATGTGTGGAAATTCCACTGGTAATAGCTATGCTTAAATATTTTTTCACAAAACAAGATGTCTGCAGTAGAAAGTACAATAGATTGAAACCCCTTTTCCATAAAATAGAGAAAAATCTAGTACTAGACTAAATATTGTGATATTTTTGCACTCACTTGATTCTTTACTGTTATTTTCTAAGCTAATTTCAATCTTTATTCTCAAAAGGTTGTGAAGTTCAGCAAACATTGGGAAAGCAGGATACTTTTGTAGTAATTGAGTATATGTCAATTTCTGGTGAAAATCGCCACACAGGATGCGAATAAAATGCCATACTTCTTGCTGAAAACTTTGGTCAGTCAGAGGCATACTGCATATCTGCTATTACTGCAATAGGACCTGCATGGACCTGCATGCCTGGTGCACTTTATAGGACTCAGCCCAAAGCTGATTTTCACGCTCTCATTTGTGCAACCTTTCTCCATTTTAAATGAATGCCTATAATAGTACTCTTTTTTACTAGTGTTGATAACATTAAATTAAAAAAATATATATATTTTTAGAATTAGGCTTCATTTTCATTGATAATTGGGTGAGATTTTCTTCTGAAGCAGTTCTGTACCTCTGTGTGTGTGTGTCTATATGTGTATACATATATATTCTGCCAGCAGAATTGGCCTGTTTCATGACACTGTTAAATCAGTTTGAATACAGCAAATCTCGCAAACACATGGCACACATCATTTACTGAAAGGGTAGAAATTATTATGCAGTTATTACCCAGTGTTTGCATGTGGGTATGTTCAATTTAAGTCATTATGTAGGTTATTTCCAACAGTTAGTCAAATTGTCAAACCATGTTTTGCTGATAACTAATGTAATACTTTCTAAACACCCTGTCAATCCGTCAAGGCAGCAATATTTCTCTTCGCCATTGCAGCAACTAAATTATATAGTATTATGTAAGTACTCTTGAATTATATTGTAAATGCTGTATTCACTGGGCTTCCATTCACATACATAGAAACACAAGTTGCTGTTTATTTTTACTGTAATGAGTCCTTTATTTCCCATAGTATTTTTTGTTTAATGGTGTTTATTTGTCATGTTTTGGAATTTTAAATTGCTGTCAGATTTCCATTTTAATATTGCATCATTCTTTTGAGTAATTTTGGGAGGAAGAGACAAAAATCCCTTATGACTTTATCATAGGTATATAAAACCACCTTTACCTTAAATACACTATGGCTGAAACTGTAAGTTTTCATATTTCCATCCATGGAAATGGGGAAAATCCAGTAATATTCTTTCATGGAAAATTGACTAGTTTTTGAAAAGAATATTTATTTGGGAAAGGTTTGAATTTTACAAAGTAAGGTTTAAATTGGAATCTTTTAATGTATAAACTGTGTTTCTACAAAAGAATCTGCAAATGAGTCAAAAAGCTACAGAGATCAAAAGAACAGTTAAAGAAAAAGTAGAAAGGTACTGACTCTGAGGCTCTGTTTGTGTATGTTGTACATACTCAATGGTTCAAGCATTTTTGTGTTGCTCTGCTTATGCACTAAATTCTCAAATCAAAGAACCTGTGAGGTAGTACATGGATTTCCCTTTCAGTGGTGTTAAATGAATAAGTGAAGTGATCAAATGTTCAGGTATACTCTTCCTTATTCAGAAAGAAATACATATGGAATAGGATCTTTTAAGGAGCATGGAGCCAGTCCAGATAGTTAATTGATTTTTTATTTGTCAGATTGTTAGCAAGTCAAAATTCATATCAAGGAGACACTTAAACACAGTTTATCATGGACTAGTAAATTATTAGTATATGGTTTGATGAATTGTTAGTTGACTATTACAGATTAAAATAGTTAAACCAGATTATTAGAATAATCTGATCATTTTTATGACCATGATCATATAGATCTGCAACATCTGTATTCATACATGTAACAAGCTTTTAAGTACCAAAGTGAGTAACAGCATTTGAATCTTCATAACTTATTTGTTAACATAACCACAACAGAATGCCAGATCTGTTATTCAATTACTCAGGTGACCGATCTTAATAAGAGGACATTCAAGTTTGGATGGATGTGACTACATGATTGACTATATCCAGAGAAACTAATTATGGGCTGCTGCTTATAATGAATAGCATTACATTTAAAAATAATGACTCTTCTCTCTCTAAGAAATTTTATGATATACTCATCACATGCCATATGTAGGTCTATATAAGAATATGTATGTTACGGGGTGTAGAGTAATATAATTACTCCCTTAAAACAAATTCAAGAGTCTTGGCCTCTTCTACTGCCACCAATTCAGCCTAGAAGTTGCATCACCCTTCTATTTAACAATATAACTTCAAGCAGAAATACTCATCTGTAATTAAATTTTACACCCAGAGGAAGACAATTAGCCACTTTCTTGGAATTCCACAAGTGGGAACATAAGGCTAGTCTCTCACAGCTAAATCTACTAGCTTTAAAAAAACAAACAAGCAAGGGTGTCAGCTTTTTAGCAAAGAATCTCTAAGTTCCTAAATGCTCAGAAGAATTTGTTTTATGTTTTATGTGTGAAAAGGCAGTGGGGGCAGGGGATCCACTTGGTAACACCACCATCACCCATCACAAACAATAAAAGGTAAATGCCTAAAAGGAGCTTTTTTAATATCAAGACCTTTTTTTCATCTCAGAAGGTGCCACTGCACCTGACGGACAGCCATACTTGTATATTGAACTGACCACATCGAGAGCCAGGAAGCCCTGCACTGGCTGATGGCTGTGGCTGCAGTGGAGTAGCTGGCAAGAGAAGGCTATTTTCTCCTCTGTAGCAGCAGTCTTTGTTTATGACGTGCTCCAGCCTACTAAATTGGCAGCCTGACAGGCCAGTAGTCCTTGCCCACTAGTCTAATTGGTCACAAGACTTCAAGTGAGCTTACAGTTTGAAAAGAGTACTGTCCTGGTTTCAGCTGGGATAGAGTTAACTGTCTTCCTAGTAGCTGGTACAGTGCTATGTTTTGAGTTCAGTATGCGAAGAATGTTGATAACACTGATGTCTTCAGCTGTTGCTCAGTAGTGTTTAGGCTAAAGTCAAGGATTTTTCAGCTGCTCATCCCCAACCAGCGAGAAAGCTGGAGGGGCACAAGTTGGCACAGGACACAGCCAGGGCACCTGACCCAAACTGGCCAACGGGGTATTCCATACCATGTGACGTCCCATCTAGTATAGGAAAGGGGGGGAGTAGGGGCAGGGGATTCGCCGCTCGGGGGACTGGCTGGGTGTCAGTCGGTGGGTGGTGAGCAATTGCACTGCGCATCATTTGTACATTCCAATCCTTTCATTATTGCTGTTGTCATTTTATTAGTGTTATCATTATCATTATTAGTTTCTTCTTTTCTGTTCTATTAAACCGTTCTTATCTCAACCCACGGGTTTTGCTTCTTTTCCCGATTTTCTCCCCCATCCCACTGGATGGTGGGGGAGTGAGTGACTGGCTGCGTGGTGTTTAGTTGCTGGCTGGGGTTAAACCACGACAAGTACAGAATGCCTTCCCAAGCTGCTCACCTGAAAATGCTTTTGTCAACTATTCTCCTTAGAGCAGCTCTTCTCCACAGGGTGCAACCACCAGCACCCTGTGAGATGTAAGACACCTCAAACTGACTTAACCAAAGCTTCAGTCAGACCCTACTGCCCACCTGCACTGAAGTATTCAGGAAAAAGAAAATGGTCAGAGAGCACTTCAGAAACTTTCTCACCTACATGTGTCAGGGAAGATCACTTAAAACTTCTGGATGTGGATCTAAAGAAGATATATTAAAATGTATGTGTACACTTTTTTTTTTTAAATTTCCATTTTACATCTGGTTATCACAGTTAATTTTATGAAGCAATGGAGATCTGAGCTGTCATGATAATGTTTGGAGAAGAGTAGCATGAACTATAGGGTACAGTGCCTGCCAGCCCGAAGTAGTGGATAGTACAGCAACCACCATCTTTAAATATGGAGAGCTTATCCCCAGAGACTACGCATATCCCCACGAAATGCTCCATCATGACCTATAGACATGTGAGGCTGCTGAGCTCCACACACCACACTGGTCAGCCAGCTGTGTGGCGATACTTACAGCTGTCTTCTTAAAAGCTGCATGTGCTTTCCTATTGAATTTTCAGTAAACCTTCAGAAACGTCACTCTAAACAGGCAGAAATCCTAATGATAAAGCATGAATGAACCTGGTGCCACATATACAGACTTCCTATCCCATCCTAGGTTTGAAAAGGGACATCTGATTAGGGTAAGGGCAGTAGGGGACTCTGTCCATCACACAACCCAGTTTATTCCAAGTGAAACTCAATGTAGTAAGTATTGTAGTAAGATTGAGATGGGGCTAGTTTTCAAAAGGCTGGGAAAAGATTAATTCATTCTCACTATAGTATCTGGGGCAAATGTATCTGCAAGAAGTAGAAATCCTAGGCATTCTTCCTCAGCCTGTCTTAAACAGCTCCTCTCTTTTCTATTTGGTTCAATGCAGACCTCAGAAGCTGAGACATTTAGCTGGATCCTAAATACGTCCTTAGCCACTTGTCTTCACTCCCACTTCGGCTAAGGAAAATTAAGTCAAACTTTTAATGATGGGTTCTAATTTTCCACTAAAACTGAACTTGAGGTATTGAAATCTAAAAGCCAATACATGCCTACTCTACAGATCCCTGATTAATTCTTTACTAGTCTCAGTCATCAAAGAAAGGCATGCGTCACACTAAATCTCAGATATATTGCACTTCATTCTTCTTCCACATCTTTCCTTGAGCAAGTTCCAGGATCAATTTTAGAGTTACATGGAGGATACTGTCACTTACATGCATTCATTTACTCCTTTGCACATAAAACTCACTAGTGTTTTCTGCAGAGCTGAGCAAATCAACAGTACTTTTTCCCCTTTGGCAAAAAAAAAAATTACTTTTTTTCTAAATGGATGTTGTGTCTGTAGTATCCCCAGAGCTCCCCACCCTATTTACTGCTAATACTGCCAGGGTATAACAAAAAAAAATATTTCTAGAGGTGTTGACATTGCAACTGCACTTCAACAAATGGTTGGTAGAAGGGTAGTGGGATGTCTATTCACTCTGCCCCCTGCCCCCCCCCCCCCCCAAAAAAAGGAAAAAAAGATATAGACAACCTGAATGAAATAAAACATAGCAAGTATGAGTTGGGAGAAATAGTTTTCCGAGAACTGCTTCATCCTGTAGATATAGTACAAGCAGAGGATTATTGTTTGCTCATCCTGGACTTAATAACACCACCACAGAGTCCTTTTCAGTTACTGTGACAGTAAGACTCAGTGTGAAGGTTAGTCCTATCCTTTTCATCATATCTGGATACACGAAATGTTTTTGTTCTTAAGAATATAAGGTGTAAACTGCAATAAAGATGTAAGATGGACTGGTCCAGAAATCAAAATATGCTCCTATAAAGAAAACATTTGCTCTACTTCTGATCATCAAGACTTTTTATGAAGCAAACTAGCAAGTAAGATTAGATGAGAATACCTTCTTTTTGATCTAAGAGTTTCCTGCAGAGGAGGGTGTTATTAAAATTTACTGATTATCTAAGGTTTCATGATAGGAAAGAGATGGTCGTGAAAATTCTTCCCTTTGTTACTGAACAGAGGTATTATTAATGTTAGTGCCATATAAGCATAGGAAGCTAGTGGCCTGGAAGCTTGCCACCATGTGGCTAAAAAATTTCAGTTACGCAGTTTGAATGGCAGCAGCTGCTTTAAATTTAAAGGGCAAGAATTAAACTAGCCATGACTTCAGTGGGAGACAAACGAGCCCTAAGGTTGCTTCTTCTATCCTCTTTGTATTTAGGTTCTCCTCCATAGCCCCGCTGTACTGAGTGTTTGTTAGAACTGACCTTGGTATGTCTCAAAAACACTCAGAAACCCATGCTGCCAAATCCAATGACCAATTGTTTTTAAAAAGGGGATACTGTTCCCCTTTGTACTTAACTGTAGCCTCATCCTCACACCAGCCAGCACTTTCCAAGCCTGTATTTTCTTCTGCTGCAGTACATCCAATGTAATCATGTTTAGTACTTTCCAAACAACAAAGCAGATGTTCCCTGTAATGCAGTTTTTGAAGAATGCACATGAGGCTCAAGCCAGTGACAGCGTAATCCACCAAATGCCTGCAAAGGAATCCACATCGCCTCTGACTAACAAGTTTTCTTACTGAAGTCATTTTACGGGATGCCAACATTAAGGATAAAATATGCAGAAAAAAGGCCAGTTATTGCCTTGAGGGACCTACTCATCAATGCACCAGAAACTACACAATGACTCTTCTTCCAGAATTGGTGGAGAAGAAATGCACATGTGTAAAATATACGTTTTGCACTTTAAGACGTTTTACCAGCAAACTGGTTCAAATTAAACCCAGATGAGTAATGGTAAAGCAATGAGGTTTTCCTTGGGTTCAGTAAAAACAGCTGGTATTGCTGCTATTAATCATGTACGTGTGCATTAAAAGGTCTTGTATGTCTGAGAAAAGCATCTCAGTCAGGTAGTAGCAATGTACAACAGCCTGTGGGACCTTTGCCTATAGAAAAAAACGCCAGACCGCTTGCTGCCAATCCATCCCTGCATGCTACTTGTACTTGAATGCATTTATTCTGATGTCCTCATCAATAATACTTTAAAAATCAAATGCCTTGCAACTAAATTCTCATATTAGTGAATAACAACACTCCTCCTCCAAGTTTCATTTTATAACATGATGCTAAAGCATATAGACTCAGTAACACTCGGTATACTACTAATTGCAAGACCACTAAGCTGTAAGACTTCTTCCAGCCAGACCAAATAAAACAAGCCTTGAAATACCATTTTGAAAAGTCCTGTGCCCATATCCATCACTTTACCCTAAGAAAGGCCTTGTGAAGACTCTAGGCATTTCAGACCTAGAATTTGCAAAATACATTTATTCCTTAATATTAGTAGCCCAGACTTGTTTGTTTCAGCCATATGTGACTTACAAGTCAGTATATCTCTGAAGCTTGCATGGGAAGGGAATTTCTGGTATGAGTATTTGGTCTGTCATGAATAACCTGTTTTTTGGAAAGTGACAAAACATTAAAAGGCTTTTCAAGTTTCTTTGTTTTCTGGTTAGCCTTCTGGTAGTATAGGATAAGAAACAGCTGAACATCACCTTATTTTAATACACACATATGCGTTCTCTCTGTCTACCACAGGTACAGAAAGCAATTACTTTCTAAGGTGCAGGGGTTACAAAAAGACTGATTGAATTAAACTTTGTACCTATTCCACATACCAGTCATCACCAGAGGTGAACTGTGAATACTGGAATGTCTTTATCTCCCACTTGCTGTGAGTCAGCTGCAAGACATGAAAGCCTAGAGCCAAAAGTTAGCTGTGTTAAGACCACTGGGTTTACACGAGATTATTTTGTTTGGATACCTAGCTGGAGGACTTTTAATTTTTTTCATTTTGAAGCAGGGAAGAACTGCTGCATGAAAATGGAATAGAAAACTAAAGAAGGATTTCTTGAAACAGAAAAACAAAAGCCTGTTTCGTAACTGCTTAGAGGGTAGAAGTCTGCCTCTGCACTGCTTAGCAGGGGACAAATTCTTTGTTCGGTGTTGCAGGGAGATGCATAGATGTGTGTGCCCATACGCTTTATCAGTAAGGAACTGACAACACTCCTAATGAAACACAGGAGATATTCTAGAGGGCCCCAAAATTCCAGGACAACTTTCTCTCCATCTGATGAATGAATGTCTACAGCTTGAAGAGTATTTCCAGTACACCTTTTCTTTTAAATTAACCTAATTTCTAATGAAAATGTGGGTTCACACTTCAATCAGAACCAAGTCCATTTGAGCTCCACCTGTCTCCAAAACAGGTCCTTACTTTTAAGAAGACAAGTCCTTCTGCCACTGAGGGACAGGAACACACACAACTCTCCAGGCCTAGATAGTGACTCTATGAGCAGATCTGTCTTGGGGAATGTAGATGACGAGGCAGTCTGGAAAGCAGGCCATTTCCAATTCATTAAAAGCCCTGAAGAGTAGGACTAGGGATATAAACTTGTGAAGACTTGAGTGTGATAGCAGAAGAGTTCTCATAACATAGGTTTGACACATGGCAGCTTTTGCTGTTTCTGAGATACATTACATCAGCTAACATCAACTTTTTTGTGGGACCCATGCTCTGTGTACAGCAGAATGGCAGTAATATAAATCTGCTAGTCACCAAGGAAAAAATTTTCCCTATCATACTATGGTCTCATCAGGAAGAAGATTTTCTAGTCAGTTGGAGAAGTATAGAAGCATTTCTTATTGTAACTGTAACTTATTTGCACATTTGGAAATGGGGTAGAGTTTGAGAAGGTTCCTGGGGTTTCTTAGTGCTTTAACCATCTCTGGTAGGAGGCAGTTGCTCTTGATCACTGATTTAGCAAGATTTATCTGAGAAGGACTGCCAATGTTTTCTTCCAAGAAAATTTCTGCTAGTAGACTGGAGAAATAGAAATATCACTGGGAAGTCTTCCAGTTTGCTGAGGACAAATACTAATGATGCACCTCACCTCAAGGGACTGAAATTGTACTAATGTTGGCAATGCTGCATTGTATAAAGAGATACTTTTTGAGTCCAGTCTGGAGAAAAAGGGACAATTTGATGCAGTGTCACAGTTTCTCCAAGAACATAACACAGAGGTGACAGGATGAGAAAAAGGACTGATCTTTCTTAGTGGTGGTTGTTAGAGTGGCTGGACATTCAAAACCAAGTATCTATCACAGATCTGTGCAATGAAGGAAATGGCTGACTTTTAAAAATTTTAATAGGCTGTTTACAAATGGACCCTTTAATTTCAAAGTACTAGTGCAGCTTCTCAGAGTTGTCCTATTAAGAGACTTTCATGTGTTAAGCATACTACTTCAATATATATGGGGAAAAAAAGGATATGGAAATTGGTAACATCAGGAGTCATAACCATATTCGCAAAGCTTAAAGAAAATAGTAGTAGCGAACTGCTATTCTGTCTGATTTTTATTACTAGTGAACAAAGGATAAGAAAGGAGAAAAATGAAAAATATGTAGAAATACACTTCCATTCAGCTTCCTTCTGTAACACTGAGCCTGTTACTATTTTCTTCACATTTTCCAGCCATCTATTAATTGGTGAGCCACAAAAGACTATTGATATTGACTAATCTTTGTTTTGGAGACGATGTCCTTCAACAGATTTACAGCCTACTCTACTGATAAAGACAGAGATTGTCATCTTTGAGTTCATTTGCACTTCACTCTCCCCAACTCTTTCAGGAAAAATAATTAGCCTGTGTCTGTCAGCGAAGCTACGGTAACGACTTGACTGTTCTTTGCTGATGCTGCAATCTCAGTGCAAGCTCTGCATGCTGACTGGACTATGAAATTGTGTTGTCATACTATACCTGTTGGCCAAGAGCTGTGACCTAGTTCCAGAAGGAGAGGTTAGGTAAATTGCCAAGTCTCCACGTCGAGGGTGAGTAATAGTGATGCGCACAACGACATGTTCCAAGTAGATCACATGGTGGTTAGGATTATCTGAACAGCCAGTGGCTTTGTAAATTGAACGGACAATGCTGTCAGGTCGTATTGTTCTATAATATAAGCATATAAAACAATATCAGCATTTCTTGCTTTTTCTGCAAAATAAGAAAACATCTTTTTTGCTTAGTAATGAATGACAGTGTTGGACAATTGTTTCTGAGAAGTCAGTAGCCTATAACCATTGGTTTTAACACTTACTTCACAGCTGAAACTATCACCACAGGGTAATTATTTTACTGCAGCTAATGGCAACTACCTGGCTTTCTGTTAAGCATGTACACATGCTAAAAGAGGACAGTGAAAAACCTGTAATAGGAATAAGCCTTTGGGACAGAGCATTTTTGTGGATTAGTGGCCAGCTGAGAATTGCTGGGATTGTCATGGGATCACAGCTGGTTGTTAAGCCCCAGGAAATGCCTGGCATAGCCATAGTCTTTGCTTACGTAATGGCAAGTATTACACGTTAACTGTACCAAACGGCATCTGACTCAGCTGGTTTAAATTGGCACGACATCCTTGCAGACTATACCAGTTATGGATTAAGCCTGTCAAGAATATTTATCAAACAGTAATATTAGTGCTTTGGAAGTGTGCCTCATGACTGATGCTGTCTCTGTATCCACAGAGTGCACATACAGAATTTTGCTCTAAAGCCTGGTTCTATAGATGCTGTCCTAGCAAGCAGAAAGCAGTTTAGTCTTAGCCTCTGAGCTAGTGACTCTCCTGAGGCTGTCTGAGAGAGACAATATCATGCAGTATTTTAATGAAAAAAGTATTTGCCTGTTAGATCCTGGACTGATAATTATGCATGTATCTTACAAAGGTGACCGCAGTGCACACCACCAAACATTCTTCTTCTTTGGTGCATCATCTATACCAGAATCAATCATTATCCAGCCTGGCTTGTTTTACACTTTCAACGTCTGGGGCGGTCTTTAAACTATGGCCTTTTTCCAAGCACTACACGGAACAATGTTTACAGGTAAATGACCTGACATCTGTGAAGGTGACAGACATCCCCAGTATAGCTTTCAAAATGACGCATTATACACAATGCAAGGGAGGGGTAAATTATACCCAATTTCTTTCCATAAGTTTATGCCAGCAAGAGTTTGGGCAGCGGGTTATTACTTGATTTGCCGATCCGTGTTCTCCACACACACATGCTGTGGAGGGACTGTTGTCCACTTTTCTGCTTCTATCACCATTGCTTCAGCATCCATCAGTCCAAATCCATAGAGGTGGCTCACTGCAAGGTACAAACAGAATGGTTGCAATTATAGCACAAACTTTGTTTTTCATTATAGACTAATTCCTGAGAGTCACATCCTAACAGGAGTTGCTTCTTTTCTAATTCTTCCTTGCTTTTGCACAAAGCTCAAAAATCTCCTTGCTTGAAACAATAATGACCATATCTAATTTGTTCACTGAATCTGTTCACTGCTTTATTACAGAAGCAGCAAATGACCGTCATGAATAACACTGCCTTACCGCAAGGAGCATGGACCAGAACTGCAGAGTGCCAGGGAGTAAAATTGCCTCTGACTGCACTTTGTCCATGTGCCTTAATTCAGCCCAGTCCTCTTATATGACATAATGTTAAAACGTGTAAAGAATCAGAGAAGGGTTATTTCTGTTACTCTAATACCACATGCATGTATGTAAATATTGAAGGTAACTGAGACAGTCATTCCTGGATGTTTCATGCTCACCTGTACCCATTTTTCATGCCATGGAGAGCCAGGAAGAAACTCAATGTCTAGTAATTTAACTTTAATGCCTGAATGCCTTCTACTCAAAGAAGCAGAAGGCTTTAAAGCATCAACTTTCTTAGGATACAAAAAATCAAACTTTCAAATGCCCAACACCTAGACAAGGTGAAGTATTTCCAACAGCCTTGTGCCAATTCTGTATCTTTCACTTTTTTGTAATTTTAAGAGTACTTAACTTGATGTAACTATTTCAAGAGTTCCAGCAGTTCACAAAGGCTAAAAGTTTCACTTGCTGAATCAGCTGTGTGGTTTTGGTTGCTCTTCCAATCAAAACAGAAGCTTGCAAATGGATTTTGATGAATTAGAAGAGCTGCTAGCTATGTTGTTTCATTGTGACAAATCGGTGCTCTTGGTAAAGTTCTGACAGGAGAAGGTGAAAGAAAAAAGCTTCCAGAGGGAGGATTTTAGATCACAAATATTAATAAAGCAGTTTTTCTTGCTACCACAGACAGTGCCACCAGAAAACCCTCAGAAAAACTTAAGTGCTATTTTAATCAGAAATGCGACAAGACATGGTGTAAGTCTTTCCAACTGTACTTTGCAAAGAGTTTGTGAAAGCAGCCTCTATTCATTGCCAAACCAGAATTCAAAAGACTCCATCCAATAAACCCCCAACCTTGTCAAACAAATAACAGTTCAAAGTGTAAAAATAATCAGTGCTTAAGGATCCCATCTTCCAAATATGGCAGTATCTAATACTGTCTGAAACTGCCAAGTGAAGAGGGCTCCTCGATGGAAAATACTGCAGTGTGCAACAACTGTGTAATGAACTGGTTTTCTTCTCATCTCCTTCCCCTTCAGCCCCAAACTGAAGTGCACATAGCATGGCAATGTTCATTTGGAGAAAACTAAACACAGCTCTTCTGCCAAATGAGGTAGGTACAGTTTTTAGAAATGAAACACAATGACTAAAATATATGAAAATAATTAAATTCAGCCCTCCTTCAGCCTTCTGAATTCTCTTTAATGTATTCCACAAACAAATGGACTGGGAAAGAGACGTCCTATTTTTACACGTGGGTGGAGGCAGCCAGAAAAAGGGCAAGGAAAGCTTAGATGGAGAAACTGTTTGTACTGTGAAGATGGTTCCTGTGACGAAAAACTCCTTAGTCATAGATGTCATCTTGCAAAAACTGCACCTGCTGTTGACAGCATATTTATCTGTGAAGTCATTTGTCTATTCTTACACTGCATGCATTGCTCTGATATTTAAAATTTTAATTAATAATCATTCTGTCTGCTCTGAAGAACAGTGGGAGGAACGAGCTTTTTAACTCACATGGTCTGTAACTGTACACAGTTACTCTGTATAGGACTACCTTTAAACAGTGAGGGAATAATTTTTCATTAATGGAAAAATCTTTTGAGCTAACTCACGGAAAATGCATTTTTAATTCCTGACAGCTAGCAACTTGCATTGGGTTAGTGCTCAGGATGTCCAGTTGTAAGACGCTGTGTGTTCAGCCGAACTACTGAGCTCAAAGAAGAGCCAAATTTCTACTCAACTCCATAGATTTTAAGACACCTCACCCTAGATTTTTTTTGCTCTAATATGCACATTAAAAATACAAATAAAATCTAGAGAGTGAACTTTCCATCTTTCCTACAGTAAAAATTACTTGGAAGATAGAATTGTGTTCATTTTTCATCCAGGAGAAAAAATTACCACCCAAGGTTATGTGTTTGTGTTAATTGTGCATGATTCAATGCTTAAACTCTCTTGCATGAGAGCAGAGGTGGGAGTGAGAAGTTCTGCACCTGCTGGCTTTTTTTTCCACAGCTGAAAGAGAAGTACATTTTTTCCTTGAAAGGCCTTCCCATCGAAATAAAAACTTCCTGACAGTCAGGGGTACTCCTAAATCCTTCCATGTGCGAAGCTTCCAGGCAGCTGAGATTTGGCTGTCTGCAACGTTAGCACTTCAAAGCCCTTGATCCAGTGGGTTGGTTAGCAGCTGCAGGTACCAGCAGAGGCCCATAATTTTCAAAGACTAAATAATAGCAATTTAGGAAAGAATCACAGAGTTAACAAAAGTAGTTGAACCCATGTGTCTTGGAGAAGAAAGCAGATTTTGTTTCCTACTGCCTTCAAATTGCGCCCCTTCATCTGTGTATATGCTAGTACTGCTGTGAACTCTATACCAGGGTGCCTCTCCCAGAAGTTAAAAATTACCTCAGTGGTCCACACGGGGCCATAAACGTCTTCTGGGAAACATCTGGAACTGCCACTGATTTGTATACGAATGGTACTGAGCTCACTTCTGCTAACCCAGATAGAAAAGCAATATTTGAAAGGTACTGATGATTGCAGAGTGAGATAAGCTGACTGTGAGTGCAAAATGCCCCAGGACCTTGCACATACTCACTTAGGTGTGAGTTGTTGCTAGGAATCATTGAGCATGTCAGAGGAGGTACAGGGCTGTTTTGTAAGAATGTATTGGCCTTTCAGAGACAGAATAGGAATGTGAAGTTGGTGCAATGTAAGCTGGTGACAAGGAGCAGACTGTTGCTCTTGTTGAGCTGAAGGGTTGAAAACTGTGATGTCCTTGTGATCACGGTGTGCATGGGCAGAACTGTCCTTGAATCTTCTCTCTATTCACGGAGCAATGCAAACTGATCTATTCCTATTCTGCAAAATCACAAGCATACAGAGAGCTTTACAGATACAGGACAAGTTTCCGAGAAAAACTTCCCTCCTGCAGCACAAAGTAAATATTGAGTTTTAGCTGATGTCTCCTCTTATCATTAAAGAAAATAAAATTTCTTGGGGCTAAAGTTCATTTATTTATCCCTGGAGCAATTCCTCTATTAGCACACCATGAAATCAAGGCCTGCTCACCTGCTGGATAGACTTCCCCAGCTTTTTCATAATCCCTTTGTTTTTGTCTGAAACTGCTATTGAAAAATTCAATAACTTTCTCATTTATATACAAAGAGTATGTAAAGCTACCCCCAAATCTAAAGGCAGCATGTATATCCCACTTGACTTGACTAAGAGAAATATGAATGGCTGGTGTTGATAAATCATAACACAGAATCATGCAGAGTCCAGGAAAACTGGGCCCAGATACCAAACCCACAGCATTTCCAGTGCTTCAGTGCAGCTAAACTTGATTTGTTAGGCTGCAGTTTCATTGCCTGTCATCAAGATGTCTCATCAGTAGCTTAGATGCTAAGCCTCCCTTGCTATTTCACTCATTTTCTCCCTACTATTTTTTGGCCTTTAGTTTTCTATACTGTGAAAGCAGCGCTGGAAATATAAATATTTTGTATACTCATATCAAATACTAAATCAGAAGGAGAGAAATGGTAATAACTTCAGTTTGTCAAATGAGGAATAAGCAGCTTTCCTAAACGAGATTCATCTGTTTGATATGTAAATTATTATGACTTGCTCATTTATGCTGCTTTAGGATCTTGATCCAGTCTCATCCAGAATGACACCAACAAAATAGGAGTCTAAAATGCCCCTTATACTGTGGTTTTCTTAAAAGTTGCTTAGCAAGGCTAGAAGATGTGAGACTTTTGAGTTACTCTCATCCTATAAATACTTCAAACTGCCCTACACCAATATTTCTTTTACATTTGACATTTTATTTGCAAATATAAAGCTCTAATTCTATATTACTTTAAGTTTCTGTTGTTTGCTTAGTATATCAAAATGCTTCAACCAGGAAAGACAATCGTCTAAAGAAAATTAAGGGACAAAAAAGGAGAAATGATGACACATGGCTTAAACTATTTTTATTTTGTTTTGTCATGTCCTAACTAAGAGAACATTGATCTTGAATGAGAATTCGTCTTGTTTTAGCACATTCCCATTTTGTGTCAACCTATGACCAGTAATCTGTGATAACTGGATGTGATTTCTGAAACACATAACTGCTTTACAAGCCAATAACACAAATGTGCAAGAACATTCTTTTTCATTCTTGCTTGTAAAACCAGCTCCCTCATGCTTTTTAGATTAAACACATCATTTGTATTTTTAAATTCTACACAGAACCAACCCCTCGATTTTTCTAAAGACAAAGCAAACAGCAAATTCAGTCCTCCCTCCCCACAGAATTCCCTTAAATGCAGGTATTTTTAAAGACTCAGCAGGGATGGTAGAAGATTGAGTTCTTACACTTACTATCACACCAAAGAAGGATTTGAAGGACAGAAAGTTGCCCAATAGAGTTGTCTTAAAAGTGGCAGCTACAAAGATGCAGAATGAGAAACTGAATGGCCTCTATATCATAGAATCATAGAAGCAGAGAATGGTTTGGGTTGGAAGGGACCGTTAAAGCTCATCTAGTTCAACCTGCCTGCCATGGACAGGGACATCTTACTATATCAGGTTCCTCAAAGCCCGGTCCAACCTGACCTTGAACACTTCCAATGATGGGGTATCCACAACTTTGGGAAACCTGTTCCAGTGTCTCATTGCCCTCATCATAAAATTTTTCTTTGTTATGTCCAATCTAAATCCACCCTCTTTCCATTTAAAACTATTGCCCCTTGTCCTGTCATTACAGACTATAGTAAAAAGTCTCTCTTCATCTTTCTTATAAGCCCCCTTTATATATTGAGAGGTCACAATAAGGTCTCCTCAGAGCCTTCTCTTCTCCAGGCTGAACAACCCCAACTCTCTCAGCCTTTCTTCATAGTAGAGTTGCTCGAGCCCTCTGACCATTTTTGTGGTCATAAAGGTGTTAACAGAATACTGAAAAAATTATTTTATTGAGCTTCCAGTTGTATTTATGTAAATTTCTGATTTTTGTATTAGTACAAATAATTTCTTCAATAATATACTAACCTGGATTTACCTGATAATAGATTTGATAAAAAAGACCAGCCCTCTGGATTTTACATTTTTTCTGTCTGCCAAAAAGCTCCTATTAATGGATAAAATAAAATATAGATTGCCCAGGAACACTAGCGGGACAGCTAGTAGAAGCTAAACTTCCAGTAGCCAGTGTACTTTTGTGAATAGTTTCTGTATGCAACTCTGACACTGTATCACCTGCTATGAGATTTTGCAGCCACTTAAAATATAGCCTTAAACACACCATCTTAAAACACTAAGGAATTAAATCCAAGATCACATTTGCATTGACATCCTGGCAGTATTTCTCTACTTCAGGAATTTAAAACACATATGATTATTAAGCATAGACACTGGTTGACAAAAAGGGCTAAGAGCAAAATACACTTTTGGGGCATCAGAATCAGACTCTACTAGTAGTGACAGCAAGTAGCACCCAAATACTTCCCCCTCTCACGAGTATTAACAGCCTTCGGGCAGAGGTCATTAATCTTGGGATTCAGCCACCCCATGGTCCATGGTCAGCAGTGAGTGCCCATGTGTACCCAGCACAGCCATGCCAAGTTCTCCCCTGCCCACAGCAAGACCTGAATCAGCTCCCCATTTACTTCTCAGAGCTTGTTTAGGTATGAGTAAACCAAGTTAATGCAGTCCTCAGAGCACATGGTATCTACTGTGCCCTGCATATGGGGACATTTTCCCCTGAGTCATAGAAAATACCAGTGAGCCTTGCTGAAAACCTCAGCAGAGGGACCAGGAAGAGTGGTTTACTTCTCTGTCTCTGAAGGAGCAGGGTTATGATAGAAAACCTGACTACTGTTGGCTGGTGATTGCTAAGACAGAGAAGCTGCTGCTTCTCTGCAACAGCATTTGGCTGTAAATCATAAAGCTTCTACTGAAGACATTCATTTATATAGCTTGAAATGAGCCAGCTTATGTGAATGGAATAAATCTGAGGATTATGTGCATTTAGAAGGGAGAAAAAAATTTGCCGAAATAAAGTTGGCTAAGACACATCTACAGTAATAGAAGCCATAATTTTTTAACTAGTGATAGTCTTTTTACGTGGGATTTTTTTTTTTCCAAAAAGCACAAAGATGCATTGAAAAACATGGCAGCTTGCAAGTTTTATTTAAACAAAAAATGCCATTTTGTGACTGCACCATGGAACACCTTTTAAGAAAATATACTTATTTCCTCTATTAGGAGCAAATTTACCCTCAGAGGTACATTTAGGATTCCCCGGTAACTCAAAAGCAGCCAAATGTCATTTCACCTTATCAAACGACAAAAACACCTTTCGGTGAGAGTCTCTTCATCTCAGAACAGATGATGACAGATGAGTCAAAGGCACTGTAAGTGGAAATGCTGACAGATCATTAGCAGGAGACACAAAGCATTTCTACGCTGTCAGGTGTATCAGACACTTGGTGCAGAACATCCTTCTTGCTCTGTCTCACACAGTGGCTGTGTCTGTTCAGAAGTGTTGGTGCTCCAGGGGGATATTTACACTCAAACTAATTCCTGAGTGAGCGAAGGGCTACAGCAGATTTTGGCAGAGGAAGGATATACACAAATATGCAGAAAGTCATAACAAAGTGTTTTGCAAATTATTTAATAGTGATGGTGATTTTTAGAACTAAAACTATACTAACCTCACACCAAAGCACAGAAATAATTAATTAACTAAGCAGACTTCACACTATCCCCATAGAGCTATGTAGTAGATTCTGACCAGTAACCTGAAGCAATAGGAAATTAAACAATAAGCCAAGTCTACACAGATAGCTGGACCAGTAATGCTGGTAATAGACTTTGTGGATGAATTTCTTCATCTCCTGACTTAAAAGAGACCCCCCAATAGCTGATTTGTCTGGAGGAAAAAAGTGATACAGTTAGAAACAACTTCAGGCATCTAACTGATCTAAGTTGTCCTATATAGGCCACTATCTTTCCCTTTTATTACTAGAAGTTCAACATCACTTAGAGGATGCTCTAAGTGCTTAAAATACTGTATAGTAGGTGGTGTGATCTGCTTCCTAACTGGCCTGAATCCTAGTTCCACTAAAGTGGACACACTCTGATAATAAAGCAATGGCCAGATTTGTAATTACTGAAATGCACTATAGCAATGCAACAGCAATGAAGAGCTTTGGTGTTCTCAAAGGCTGGTGTTGTTTTCTAAAAAAGACAGAACTACCCCATCCACAAGACGTTCACCATTGCCATGGATGTATATAAGTATGGCTAGATATTTGCCTAGAACATTCTCACAAGTGTACTGCTTTGATAATTAGTATATAAAGAGGTCATGCAAATGAATGTAACTTTTAAGGACTTCTGAAATGCAGTCTTCATTGTCTATAATTAAAGTATTCTGCTTTGGAGAATTTTGTCAGTTTATCATTCACTTTTTAAATTTGTTGATCCTGGTTCTTCTTTCTTAATACTGCAAAATGGAAATATACATTTCACATTAAGTGGCAGACTCTAACATTATGAGTCCATAGGGGAAAACGTCTATCCCTCCCCTTCCTCCTTGCCCCCCAATCCTTTGCAGAGTTTTGCTAAAGGTCTGAGTTGGGCTTGTTAAAAGAAAATAATGTCAAAGGTTATCATTCCCATGGCGTGCATCCTGTTAGTGCTGTCAGACCACTTGGCAATGTTTGGAATACTAGGAGCTGCAGATCATAGTAATTGTGCATAGCTTTATATCTAGGACAGACAGACATCAAGTCTGTCAGTTGTTGAGCAGAGGCACTATCTTTTCAAGTTCTTTGTTTGCTATGCTAATCATGGTTTGGTGACAATTCTGAGTGTTATTTTAATAGAAATTTAAAGCCTGATTTTGCTTTTTGCCTGCTGTTACTCCTGCTTTAGAGCCATTTACATTTTAAAGCATGTGTAAGTTTGACTCACAATATACAACCCCAGGAAAGCAACCAACTGTAACACAAAATGTCAATCTACTTTTCTCTATGTATCCCAGCACAGGCCTGAAGTTTCTGCTTAGACTCCGTTTCACATTCATAGCTCCATTCCTTGCTTTTCAGAGCCAGCAGAAAACAGAGTGCTGCAGAGCTGACGACTAATTAGAAGCTTTGATAATGAAGAGTTTGAGGCTGGGAGAAGTAATGACACCTCCCTGACTTCTCTGAGAAATTCCCTCTCCTCCTTTGTACATCTCCATCTCTGAAAGTATACAGGTATATTCCTGATTTTACATGTCTATCAACTGGAAGCAACATTGTGTGGATCTCAATTTGTGCTAGGGGGAAAAAAAATCCAATAACCATGATCTAGGCTGCAGAATTCAATACATTTTCCAGCTACCTTCCCCAAAATCCCAAAGAGGTTTTTTAGGTCTTGCTCAAGGCTAGCAGAGTTCAGATACCTGGCAATTTGTTTGGGTTTAATACATGAAACACGAAAAAATTCCTAATGCAATTTTAATATTACATTTAAGAAATCTTTAATTATAGCTGTGAGCTGAATTGCTGCATGTGGGAAGTAAACGAACCATCTAGATGGTTGTAGTGACCATACAATAAAAAGACAAACACTTTAAACTGGCTGCTAAAAACTGTATGTTTTTCCATAACTATCTTAATTTCCAAATCCCACCTCCAATATTTTCTCTAACTACAGCAGTGCTTTCTGTACAAAGCAATGATAAAGGTTATGGTATTGACCCTGTGATTTCTATGATATTTAAACATGGTTTGAGATTCTTGAGGACACAGACCTTTTACTATCATACCTGTTCTGCAACTGCAGGGGGAGACACTTCCACTCGCTGTTAGACTAGCTATTAATTGTAGCTGGTTTGCTTCTCTTGTTTCCCAGTGCTAAACTAAACGCTTCTCTGACTTCAAACAACTTCCAAGCAGGGGCTACAAGGCAAAAAGCATTCAGATTAATCTAACCAGTTCAGCTCATGTAAGACTAATGCCTACCTATGCGAATGAGTGCCAACATCTCTTTCACACTTTATATCCACCAATCTGTTGAAGACTTGGTCATGTATTTATGGCTAGATTGTCTTTTCCAGAACTCTTAAGATCATCAAGTCCAACCATAAACGTAACACGCCAGGTCCACCACTAAACCATGCCCCTAAGCGCCACATCTACACGTTTTTTCAATATCTCCAGGGATGGTCATTCAACCACTTCCCTGGGCAGCCTGTTCCAATGCTTGACAACCCTTTTGGTGAAGACATTTTTCCTAATATCCAACCTAAACCTCCCCTGGCACAACTTGAGGCTGTTTCCTCTCGTCCTATCACTTGTTCCTTGGGAGAAAAGACCAACACCCACCTCACTACAACCTCCTTTCAGGTAGTTGTAGAGAGCAATAAGGTCTCCCCTCAGCCTCCTTTTCTCCACACTAAACAACCCCAGTTCTTTTAGCTGCTCCTCGTAAGACTTGTTCTCTAGACCCTTCACCAGCTTTGTTGCTCTTCTTTGGATGCGCTCCAGCACCTCAATGTCTTTCTTGTAGTAAGGGGCCCAAAACTGAACACAGTATTCAAGGTGGGGTCCCACCAATGCCGAATACAGGGTGACAATCACTTCCCTGCTCCTGCTGGCCACACTGTTTCTGATATTGGCCAGGCTGCTATTGGCCTTCTTGGCCACCTGGGCACACTGCTGGCTCATATTCAGCTGGCTGTCGACCAACACCCCCAGGCCCTTTTCCGCTGAGCAGCTTTCCATACACTCTTCCCCAAGCCTGTAGTGCTGCATGGGGCTGTTCCGACCCACATGCAGGACCCAGCAATTAGCCTTGTTGAATCTCATACAGTTGGCCTTGGCCCATCAATCCAGCCTGTCCAGATCCCCCTGTAGAGCCTTTCTACCCTCGAGCAGATCAACACTCCCACCCAATTTGGTGTTGTCTGCAAGCTTGCTGAGGGTGCACTCGATCCCCTCATCCAGATCATTGATAAAGATCTTAAACACAACGGTTGTGGAAAACACCAGGCCACCAACTGGATTTAACTCCATTCACCACAACTCTTTGGGCCTGGCCACCCAGCCAGTTTTTAACCCTGTGAAGGGTATGCCCATCCAAGCCATGAGCAGCCAGTTTCTCCAGGAGAATGCTGTGGGAAACAGTGTCAAAGGCTTTACTAAATTCTAGGTAGACAACATCCACAGCCTTCTCCTCATCCACTGAGTGTGTCACCTGGTCATAGAAGGAGATCAGGTTAGTCAAGCAGGACCTGCCTTTCATAAACCCATGCTGACTGGGCCTGATTGCCTCGTTGTCCTGTATGTGCCACAAGATGGCACACAAGACGATCTGCTCCATAACCTTCCCCAGCACAAAGTCAGGCTGACAGGCCTGTAGTTCCCCAGATCCTACTTCTAGCCATTCTTGTAGATGGGCATCACATTTGCTAACCTCCAGTCAACTGGGACTTCCCTGGTTAGCCAGGACTGCTGATAAATGATGGAAAGTGGCTTGGTGAACACTTCTGCCAGCTTCCTCAGTACCCTTGGGTGGATCCCATCCAGCCCCATAGACATGTGTGTGTCTAAGTGGTGTAGCAGGTCGCTAACTATTTCCCCTTGGACTATGGGGACTTCATTCTGCTTCCCGTCCCTGTCTTCCAGCTCAGGGGGCTGGGTGCCTTGAGAACAACTGGTCTTACTGTTAAAGACTGAGGCAAAGAAGGCTTTAAGTACCTCACCCTTTTCCTCACCCTTTGTCACCATGTTTCCCCACACATCCAATAAAGGATGGAGATTCTCCTTAGCTCTCCTTTTGTTGTTAATGTATTTATAGAAACATTTTTCATTGTCTTTTACAGCAGTAGCCAGATTAAGTTCTAGTTGGTCTTTGGCCCTTCTAATTTTCTCCCTACATAACCTGATGACATCCTTGTAGTCCTCTTGAGTTGCCTGTTGCTTTTTCCAAAGGTCATAAACTCTCTTTTTTTTCCTGAGTTCCAGCCAAAGCTCTCTGTTCAGCCAGGCCAGTCTTCTTGCCTGCTGGCTTGAGTTTCAGCACATAGGGACAGCTTGCTCCTGCACCTTTAAGATTTTCTTCTTGAAGATTGTCCTGCCTTCCTGGACTCTTTTGCCCTTCAGGACTGCCTCCCATGGGACTCTGTCAACCAGGCCCCTAAAGAGGCCAAAGTCTGCCCTCCAGACATCCAAGGTGGCAGTTCTGCTGACCCCCCCTCCTTACTTTCCAAGAACCAAAACCTCTTATCATTTTGTGATTGCTAGGCCCAAGACGGCCTCCAACCATCACGCACAAGTCCTTCTCTGTTCACAAAAAACAGGTCCAGTGGGGTGCCTTCCCTAGTTGGCTCACTCACCCACTGTATCAGGAGTTATCTTCCACACACTCCAGGAACCTCCTAGGCTGTTTCCTCTTTGCTGCATTGTATTTCCAGCAGACATCTGGTAAGTTGAAGTACCCCATGTAAACAAGGGCTAGTAATCATGAGACTTCTCCCAGCTGCTTGTAGACTATTTCATCTGTCTCTTCATCCTGGTTGGATTGTCTATAACAGACTCCCACCACGATATCTGCCTTGTTGGCCTTTCCCTCGATTCTTACCCATAAACACTCAACCCTTTCATCACCATAGTCAAGCCCTAGACAATCAAAACACTCCTTAACATACAGGGCTATGAGCCCCCCTGCCCCTCCTTCCTTGCCTATCCCTTCTGAAGA
The DNA here is from genome assembly GCF_026419915.1 of Harpia harpyja. Classification (NCBI taxonomy): domain Eukaryota; kingdom Metazoa; phylum Chordata; class Aves; order Accipitriformes; family Accipitridae; genus Harpia; species Harpia harpyja. Next base: position 78,301,784 of record NC_068969.1, on the reverse strand, counting down.
GTTTATAGCCATCCATTGCAGCACTTCAGTTCTGTGAGTCACCCCATCATGCTTCTGTGATAGCAACTATATCATAGTTTTCCTGCTGCACAATGGCTTCCAGCTCCTCCTGTTCATTGCCCATGCTGCGTGCATTGGTGTAGATACACTTCAGTTGGGCTATTGATCCTGCCACCTTTTTGGGGGGAGAAGCCCTAATTCCTATGTGAGTGTTCTCAGGTGCTTCTGTGGTTTCTAACACATTAACAACCCCTGCGTCTTTGCTGCCAGATGGATCTCCATCCCCTGCCTCCACTGAGATGGCTGTGTGCATTAGTACAGGGACATTTCAAATGTGCTCTAGTGTACTCAGCACATTGGGGAGCAGACCAGAGGACCTCACTAGCACACTGTTCCTCAAACACTGGCATGCCGCCCCCAGGTTTTTCTGTAGTAAGCCTAGTTGTATCCCTTTCCCCTTTCAAATCTAGTTTAAAGCTCTTTCAATGAGTCCTGCTAACTCCTGTGCAAAGATCCTTTTCCCCTTTTGAGACACATGTACCCTGTCTGTCGCCAGCTGGCCTGGTATCATGTAGACTGACCCATGATCAAAACCCTCAAAATTTTGCTGGTGACACCAGTCTCAGAGGCAGTTATTGATCTGTTGGGTCATCCTGTTCCTTCCCTCATCATTCCCTGCAACTAGATAAAGAAGAACACTACTTGTGCTCCTGATCGCTCAACCAGTTGTCCCAAGGCCATGAAGTCTCTTTTTGCTCTTGGACTTTGGGTTGCAACTTCATCGCTGCCTACATGAAAACCCTTACTTAGTAAGGTTCTGGTTTGTGTGGCTCACATTTGGCAATGGTATGTTATATGCTTGTTTTTTGATAAATGTATTTCCCACATTAAAATCACGTAACTTAATGTCTGGTAAATAGCACTCTAGATGTCAGATTCTTCTGATATGTTATCATTACACCAGTGGTTTAGAGAGTGACACTACTGAGCTGGAGCCTTTTTCAAGGACTAATGGATTTGGACACAAAATCTGGTTTAAGGGGATTCCCTGGGTGGTGTAGAGCTGCAGAAATAGCTCTGTGTCATGGCTTGGCAATGAAGCCATGGGCCTGCTGAGAAGAGCAGGTAGCCAGAGGGCATGGCACTAGGGGTATTCCTGGTGAGGAAACACTGCCTTGAGCCAACACAGTGCTGGGAGAGCGAAAGAAACAAGTCACATGTGAGATAACTTGCATTTGCCCATGTTCGTCAACAAGTTGGACAAGAAACTTACCAACAACATTGTCTACCTGAAAGTATCAGCTTAATCTTTCAAGCACAAAAAATCATTAGTCTAGCTTGCATAGGATATGGTCTTCCTCACTCCTACAAAGACCAAGGCAGCTTCATGTGTTTGGTGTCAGATCGTCAACTACCCCAAACTGGGATACTACAACAGCCAAACTCAAAGCTCGTGTTTCACTTGCTCCATGCACCATGTGTATGGGCATTAGGGGTGGGTAGGAGTTGATATTGGCTGCTAATGGCGTGTGAAAATATCAGCTAGCATCTGTAAGACTGAAAGGTCTTTTGATAGATGAACAGCTTTGATTGGTTAACATAACCATTCTCAAGTGCTTGCTATTTTTCAGAAGTCTTATGCCAGCTTCTAACAATGTTTTAAAAATATAATTTTAAAGTTATTGAAAATATGCAGCAGGGTGTTTATGAATAGTTTATTTGTCTTCTCTGAAATGTACACATTGTTGTGAAGATTTTCTTGCTAGTCTCTGAATTTGTGCCTGGTTACTGGTCACCCTACAGCCATTTAAATCTGGCCAATCTAGGTCTTGTATCTAGGAGCATAGATCGGTCTGTCTCTTCCTCTCTCCCAGACTGGTAATGCTCTGCTCACAACAAGAATAACCACCAGTTTTATTAAATATTGTAATTAAGCAATTATATTAAAAAGCTGTAAAACATTAAATGACCAATTCTCTCCAGTGGTCATTATCCAGTGGAAGCAGCAGATACTTTGGCTAATCTAAAGGGGTGTGAGATAACTTTGGTAGTCTGTTACTCCCTGGCAAATGAGATGACTCTTGGTTTCTGTAGGAAGAATACCTCCACTGGGCCTAGGAATGGCCTGAAAATGAAAAAAAAAAGAAGCAGCTGGAGTTTTGATTTCCTTTTATCTTTCAGTAGCATTTTATTTCAGTGTACCGAAGTGTTATTGTCTACACTTTGCAGCCAGGAAGAGTGAAGGATGTTCTCTAAAAATCTCCCTGCAAATTAATAGTATTCCTTTACTGTGAATGGTCTGCTTCCCCAGAGACAGAATTTGACAATATTTGGAGCTTCACTTACAGATAAAGAATTGTTCATATGATTTGATTGTTGTTCTTAAAACTGCAGTGTTTCATTCTGTATCTTCCAACCTAGAGACAAGTTGGCATTAATGCAGCATTCCCTTTTTATGAATGCAGTTGCATGCTCTGTTGTTGACCAAACAACTGACAGAACAAGGAGCCTTTGCATACCAATCTGCCATAGCAAAAACAGATCAACAGTTTTGATATCATCACAAAAACAGATGTTCTCTAGTATTTTTCCATATAATCAGTTAATTAACTGCTTTAATTATAAAAAAACCCTCTGATTTTGAAGCCAAATTGAACATAACGTATCTCTTTATCTAGTGGTTGATGAGAAGCTCAACATGACCCAGCAATGTGCGTTTGCAGCCCAGAAAGCCAACCGTATCCTGGGCTGCATCAAAAGAAGCGTGACCAGCAGGTCAAGGGACTTGAGTCGACTCGACTTGACTCTACTCTGCTCTTGTGAGATCCCACTGGAGTACTGTGTTCAGCTCTGGGGCCTCCAACATAAGGACATGGACCTGTTGGAATGAGTCCAGAGGAGGGCCATGAAGATGATCAGAGGGCTGGAGCACCTCTCTTATTAAGACAGGCTGAGAGAGTTGGGGCTGTTCAGCCTGGAGAAGAGAAGGCTCCGGGGAGACCTTATAGCAGCCTTCTCTACCTAAAGGGGGCCTACAAGAAAGCCAGAGAGGGACTTCTTACAAGGGCATGTAGTGATAGGATGTCATGGTTTAACCCCAGCCAGCAACTAAACACCACACAGCCACTCACTCACTTCCCCCCCCCCCCAGTGGGATGGGGGACAAAATCAGGAAAAAGAAGCAAAACCCGTGGGTTGAGATAAGAACGGTTTAATAGAACAGAAAAGAAGAAACTAATAATGATAATGATAACACTAATAAAATGACAACAGTAATAATGAAAGGATTGGAATGTACAAATGATGCGCAGTGCAATTGCTCACCACCCGCCGACCGACACCCAGCCAGTCCCCGAGCGGCGATTCCCAGCCCCCACTTCCCCGTTCCTATACTAGATGGGACGTCACATGGTATGGAATACCCCGTTGGCCAGTTTGGGTCAGGTGCCCTGGCTGTGTCCTGTGCCAGCTTCTTGTGCCCCTCCAGCTTTCTCGCTGGCTGGGCATGAGAAGCTGAAAAATCCTTGACTTTAGCCTAAACACTACTGAGCAACAACTGAAAACATCAGTGTTATCAACATTCTTCGCATACTGAACTCAAAACATAGCACTGTACCAGCTACTAGGAAGACAGTTAACTCTATCCCAGCTGAAACCAGGACATAGGACAAGGGGTGATGGCTTTAAACTGAAAGAGGATAGATTTAGATTAGATGTAAGGAAGAAGTTCTTTACTGTGAGGGTGGTGAGGCACTAGAACAGGTTGCCCAGAGAGGCTGTGGATGCCCCATCCCTGGAAGTGTTCAAGGCCAGGTTGGATGGGGCTTTGAGCAACCTGGTCTAGTGGAAGGTGTCCCTGCCCATGGCAGAGGGGTTGGAACTAGATGATCTTTAAGGTCCCTTCCAACCCAAACCATTCTGTGATTCTATTATTCTAGTGACAAACTATATGTACAACTGACTAACCAAAGAATATCCCAAAATAAGAATTCAAGTCTTTCTTTTTGAGACTACCAGGTAATAAGTTCCTGAGGAAAGATACATGCCTGCTGACAACAAAACAATAATAAAAAAATTACCAAGAAGAAATTCTTGCTGATTCCTGAGTTAATTCTCTTGACATGCATTTAACAAACGCTGTTTACTTGTCAGTAAATTAAACAAATAACAGGCATTGCTTTAGCAAATCACTAGCTGGCTCAAATATTTTTCATGAATTAACCTTTCTTTTTATGAATGTAAGACAGAAAAAAAAGGAGATCTTACAACCAGTAATGACATCTGTGTGCTCCTTCTGTGTGTTCTGCAATGGCAAAACACTGCCAGGGACTATAGCGAGGGACAGGGTTGCCATGCAGCCCAGCAAAACAGCTCCCTGAAAAGGCATGCTGACCCACTTTCAACTACCAGCTCTTGCTGACCCTTTGTTGAGTGAGACGTTCTTCCAAGTTTTTGTTGTTTTCACCCTTTCAGCTCTCATTTCTAAAGGAGCAAGCCTGTCTCTCTTTTTCTCCTTGTTTTCTTCTTTCTTCCCTAGTAAACATGGAAGAAAGGCAGATTGTTTCTTGTGACTGTCTTTGCTTTAGTTAATTTAAAAAAAAAAAAAATCTTCCACCCTTCCCTTGTTAAGAACATGCTGTGGAAGAAATATGGATCTTGCCATCAACAAAATTATGATACAATTCCTTAAGGAACTCAGTCTAATCAGAGTAATTCATCTGTGAAAAACCATACTTTCATTGTTACTCTTGGCAACAGTGAGGGATAATAGTGTAATACTATACTAAATATTGCCACGTGCAATAGTAAAAAAACTTGTTTCAGTCTTCCCAGCAGCGGCGTGCAAGCCCTCTTTTGAATTCAGGTTTGGATGTTGTGATTTAATCTATATCTTTTTCTTCTCCTTCTTCCAAAACCAACAGAGGTTTAAAGAGAGCTGCATTTTTATTGGAACCATTTGCTCAGCCTAAGTTGCCAAAATAATTTACTTAAAACTAGTGCTTTTACTTGGGTTAAGGTTGATTCCTGAGTTCCACAGAGGTCGAGGCACTTAGTTTGTCTTCTTTTTCAATTTCACCATGAAGTCTACAGCAGACCTCTGCCAGCTCAAGTTGTATTTCCTGAATCCCAGGCCCCCAGTTGAGCTTATCTATGTTTGTGACTTTGCACAAGTAGAGGAGAAACCTTTTTTCAGCCCCTTTTCTCACTATTTATGGGCTACAATGCATAGAAAAATGAGTGGCTCCAAGGATTCAGAATAAGCAGGCTCCAGTGGTGCAACAGTGCAAGTCCTGCTGCCAATGCTACTACTGCTGGTGTGTTAGTGTGACCTCTCATTTGATAATGAGTGACAGCTGCTGTGAAATGCCTCACAGAGTGTTTGCCTCTTGTGGGTAACAAGTGGAAAAATGCAAAAATATAGGAATTTGGAAGTGAGTTATGGAAGAAAAATGCTCCACTTTATGCTACTTGAAAAACATTGTTTGAACTTCAGATAGCTCCAACAAAATGATGATACTGTTACAATCTCCCACCAAAACTTTTTAAATCCTGGGAAATGTTTCACAATAACAAATACTGTAATGTTATTGCTACTAAGAAAGTATCTATTTCTCACTATATATGTGTTCTGTGGGTAGGCATGCACTTGTAAATGGGACAAAACCAGGCTCTTGAATGTCAGAACCTTCACGTGATGAAGGGGTTCGAGTCAAATACCCATTTCTAAATCTATCCTAGTCAAAGCCTGGTTTGGATCCAAAAATGAAAGTTTTTATGGTTTGGTTTCTATTCCATTGCAGCAGAAATGTCATAGGCCAGAATGATATACTAAAGATGCTCTGTGGTAGTAGTGCCTTGATCTGAAATAGATTAAAGCTAGGCTCCAGTTTTAAAGTGAAACCACGATAAAGATTTGATGGTTCTTGTATATTACATTCTTCTCTCAGGAGTTCCTAGCACAAAACAGTTCAAATCTCATCTTAAAAGAAGTATTGCAGTCTTGGGTGGAATTCTTATGAAAAGAGAATCAGAAATAAGCCATTCTGGGGTTTTTTTTAGATGCAGTCCAAACTGAAAGCAGTAAGAATTTAGTGAATGGGAATTAGAAGCCAATCTGTGTTGAAATACAATGTTGTATGGATTCAAGGTCCAGTTTTAATGCATCTTGAAAATATATATCTTATTTAATGGCACAAATGTTTATCTCTGCTTGCATTACAAAAGAGAAAAAAAAGCTAAAAAGATGGAGCTTTAATCCAAAATTATAAAACTGTACAAAAGTTTAGAAACCTACATGGCAGCTGACTGAATAGTATGATTTCTGTCCTATTAAAAGTTGTGATAGCTTAAGATTTTATTTTATGCTAAATCTGACAGAAATGTTAAAAAGAAATATTGTAGGGTGAATTGTATAAAACAGAAATTGGAAAATACTGTTTTGCTATTTTTAATCAAAATTGTCAACAATTCTGAATGGGAACATGGTCTGAATCCAGAAATTGCTGTATCTTCAACTCTAGACTCTTTTATCAGAATAGTAGCTATACAAGGAAAAATTAAAAAGCACCAATTTACTTAGTTTTCTGCCAGCAGTGCATGAAATAGTACTGAAAGGGACTGAGAAGATCTGGCCAATGCATTTTGTAGCTGCCATTTTTGCATTTAGTCATTCTAAGAGGTTTTCTTTATAAAAGAGAAGATAGGCCCCTTCAGTTCGAGCCTGAAAAGTCTCAAAACTATGCACAACATAGGGTCAAACAAAACAACTTGAGATTATTTCTTCTTCAGAAATATCAAATAAGATGTTGCCTCTGATGGCAAAGAAGAAAGGAAGCTCTCACCCTTATAACCAGCCGCATTGGTTTTCCAGTCGTTAGCATTCAGATGTCCTGCACGTGAAGTTCTGACAATAATATGCTGTATGTCTCTCCAGGTCAGAAATGGACTATGAAAAAGGGGAAAGATAAAGTCACGGATCAGACATATTTCACCAGAATGTAAGGATACAAGGTCATGTAAGCTAAAAAGTATCCAAACCAAAAAAACCCTCATTTCTCTTCTCTGCTTTCCTTTTCTCCATTCAAAAGAACAAGTCCTAATTTTACAGAATTACTACATGAAATTATTTATACAGCTAGGAGGTTTGCATTAAGCAGACTATAATGATATATGATAATATTCTATTATATAAAACTTAAGGGAAGATGAAGGAGTACATTTCACACAGAGGAAATTTGTATGACCAGCAACTACTATGTTATCTACCTTTACCAGTGCAAAGAAAAAAAACCCCAAATGTCGGCTTGCTGAAAAGCTCTACTAAATCCTACTAACGGTGTGCTCAAGCTGGCAATTCTTTTAGACTTTTAGCTCCTATTGAAGCCATTCCAGGTACCTCTGTTGTTATTCATTTGTCTATTACCCCTGGTCTTGGAATTCACTAAGGCTCTATGTGTAATCTTCAAGAAGACCAAGCAGCCAGCACTGAATCTGAATAGTTACAGAGGAAGTGCCTGATTGCACAGATGTCCATTCCTTTAAGGGATTCCTAATAACCTGTCCACCAGGAAGGTGAAAGAAGATGCCATCTGCATCCTCACTATGACATTAATACCCATTTATCCTGCAGGACTAGAGAAAATCTTTAGAGATTATAGTTTTTTTGTTTCTCTTAGATCCACCCCAAGGAGAATTTCTTTTCTTAGAACACAATCTAAATTGTGTCATGGCACAATTGGCACAGCCAATGACTGGTGTATTTTTTCTTTCTCCTTCCAATTTCTCAGATTTTCTATCATCTGTAAGAAGATGAATAGTATTCCATTTAAAAATGCAGTTTAGTAGAGGTAATGATAAATTGAGCCACTAAATAATGAAGAGGAATAAAGTATTGCAGTGCAGAACACCAGTCACTCAGTATCATTCTTAGAGTATCACTCTCTGCCCCTGTTGTACACACTGGCACAACTTCACTCAGTTGTAATGATGAAGATAGACCAGAATGAAGTTTATCAGACCCAGCATTGGCTGTCTACACTGTTCAGGACTAGGCAGTCATTGAAAATGTGGGAAACCTTGGTTCAGTTCCTTAACATATGCTCTTGTGTCTTTCAGACCAAGAAGTCACTTGGGCCAGCAGACAAGTGACTTATTCTTGGCACTTATCTTTAAGGCATGATACTTGGGCTCTTGCAGGTAGAAACTACACCAAGTCAACAGCCGTAAGAAAGTGGGGAAGGTCAACCCATGGGTGACTGTGAGTGGGTCACTTTCTGGGGTGAGTGGGACATTGCCATCACATGGAGTGACTCTACACTCTTAAAACAACACATAGTCGAGTTACCAGAAATTTCAATAAGAAATTTCTTTGGGAAGCAGACACAGGGTAACAACAAACATGCAGAAATATCTTGTTCTTCTCTAAGTCCCCCTGACAGTGGAAGACAGAGAAAAATCTCACTTGTCTCTCTGTCTGATGTACACAAATGACTGTTGTGTGGACTGGCATCCCACACACGTTGTTTCACATCTTCCAGAACTTCTTTTGTCAAAAGAATATATTTTTGGAAATACTTGAGTAATCAGTGCTTTATGGTGCTTACACATGGAAGTAGAATCCTGCTTATCCTGTGAGCTGAAATCAAGCTATTAGGAAGCAACCAGTGAACACATGTGATAATCTATTAAAAAATAAGCACTATCTTTTTCATTCAAGATGCATCAATTTAGGTTTTCTGGTGACAAATTTCAGCTTCCATAAGCTGCAGCTTTAGGAGAAGGCAGTAGGGATGCAGAAGTTATTGCAAACCTGCAGTCAACTTGTTTATAGAAAAACTTGCTCCTAGCCTATCCTTTGTGTGCATGTTGACATATATTCATGGGTATTAAGCAATGGAAGTTCACCTGTGTTGGTGGAATTACTGAAAATGAAAATGAATTTCAGCACCATGGCCTGTAATTCCATACAGGAGAGAAAAACTTGGGATATACAGGACATTCAGTCATATGTAACTGATTTCTACACATTTTACTTTCTAATAGCCTTATCATCCATATGGTTGAAAACAAGTAGGAGTTGCCTAAAAATGCCAGACTTCTTTTATATAACAAGGTTGTAAGGAATAATGCAAAGAGAGCAACGAAACCATTTAACTACACATATTGTTCTCATTTCCTTTGCAGTAATATAATTTTAATTCTGAATGTATCTTTTCCATTGCAGAATATTTCCCAGTGGGTGTGTGTGGACCATGGGTATGCTGATGTAACCTAGCACCTTTCTACCTACAGCTGGGACACCACAGGAAGTGGCATGTATTCTTCTAGAGTCAACACTGAAAGTCCTCTTTATGCTTGTTGTTGAAACAGGAAGAGAAGATGGAATAATCTGAAGAAGGAAGATGACTTTTAAGTGAATCTCTTATTAATTGTAGCCAGATTTTTTTGTAATTTCTTCCAAGCTCTATCAATTCATGGCCATTTAATTTCTCTCTGGTTTTGGCTACAACAAACAAGGGTATTCCCATGTTTAAATTATTCTGTTATTTTTAAGGAGAGCTGATGCCTTCTGTCCCTAGCTGTTATTAAAGCATTAATATGCCCATAGATACTTTTTTTTTCCTTAAAGTGGAATTTCTCACACTAGACAGTTGGACTGGAATGACAGTAATTGTTTATCCAGCTGAGCTGGTAAAAATGATGAAAAAAAAGAAAATGTCATGGAATGTAAGGAGCATTAGGGGTTTGTAAGATAGGGTATGCTTGGACAGTCACGTAACATGCTTCAAGAAAAAAAAATCAATATGATTTTATACCAGCTCAGGAATTTCACTGGGAGCCTGTGTAGAGTCTTAGAAAAACATGTTTCAAGCCTTCACGAAGACCTCCAGGAATCCAGAGAGCTGCATTCTTTATAATCTGGAATCCAAGCAATCTGTTATTCTATAAAGCTAGCTGTCCATGTTTCTGGTGAAAAATAAGGCACTAAAATACTCCTTTCAACTTCTAAGGGAGAGATTCAAGATAGGGCACACTCAATGGATTATTTAAAGAGGAATGATGGATCTAATGGTAGATCTAACTATGCCTAGATAAAGGATCTAAAGATATAGCAGTCTTCATTCGATGATACTAAACTTTGATAAATTGGACTTATGTCACTCGGCAAATGAACTTATGTCTCACAATCATGGTTTACTTCTAAAACCAAAAATGATCCATTCACTGTTGTATCTACCATCCTTATCCAATCATAAAATACAATGTAAGAATTTCTGGGGCAGAAAACCTTGATCAAAGGTCTGATTTTGAGGACACAACATGGCATACAGTTAAATGTCTGTCTCTTATGCAACCTCCAAATCTGCTTGCTTACTATATAATTCATAATATTTTTATGTTTTCTTCTCAAGGAATGGCAGTTTGCACATATTTATATCTAAGAGGTTTAACAGCATAAGAACAATATTCAAACCAATTTCTGTAGCTTACTACAGGACCTTCACTATACTAAGAATTGAGCTATTGCCAGATTGCAATTTTCTCTCTACAGTAGACACCTCATTTGAAACAAAACAGGTCTGCAATTGTTTGCACATAATTTTTTTCAGAAACTTTAATAAAGAAAAAGAAAAAGAAAGAAACTAGAATGATGTCAAAATACCAGTTCATCTGGAGAAGAGGGATTTTTTTTTTTTTTTTTTTTTAACAAGATAATCTAGCAGCCAATTTTAAGGCACCTGGAAAAAATCACAGAATTGGTCAAATACTTGTAAAACATGTCAAAATTGGATCCTAAGTGAGTAAACAGTTGTTTGCTAGCCATGTGGGCCCCAGATCCAGACAAGATGTCACTGATGTTAATTGATTTACCACTTGATTAATCTCAGAAGAATTAATGGCTAAACATTTTGAAATGAACAAATGCATTAACAAGAACAGTACTAACTCTGTTTGATAATGGATTGATTTCAAAAAATGGGCAATTTCCTTCCAGAAATTTTTTTTCAATGTCTCATCTGAAATTGCCTTGGGATTACACATACCAGACAATACTCAAAATCAAACCAGAATAAGCAGAAGTGAGAGCAATTACATGCAAAATTGCCTGTACAGCAGCCAAAAAATAATGAATGTTGTGTCCTTAACCAATAGTTGTACTCTAAGGTACAGCCCTCTTCTTTCAGGCTTCTCAAAATGTTTATGAAACAAAGTAATTAAGAAAAAATTAAATAGGACAAATAAATTATATTACAGTAATATTCATTTGAGATTTAACTGTATCTTTAAGATGGCTGCTTAGAAAAAGTAGATCATAATTTTTGGCCAAATCTGATTTCTTCATTCCACAAGTAGTCTCCCGAGTGACAATTGGGCTAATCCTGGAAACAGTAAAGAATTCAGGCTCCATCCTTTTGCATAATGATACTGTGCCAAAAATAACTGTTCAGAAAAATAATTGGTGCAAGAGAGACGATTAGCAAAACTATCACTCACTGCAATATACAAATAGGGTGAAACTTTGGTTTGGTTTTTTTTGTTTAGCAAAATGATATGGTTAGCAACATGAATAATGATTGCTACATTATCTTCATAGCCAGCAATTTGAATGTGACAAAGGTGGCCTATCTGAAAAAAATATTTCTTGCCAAAATAGCAGAGTCTGATGAGAATTGCTGGAAGAATACAATAACCTTTTCTCCAAAGAATCAAGGAAAAACATAATATCACAGTGTGGATTAAGAAGAGGATCACCATTCAATCTGGAAGTATCAAATAACCTTCTTTGGAAATCTTGGCTATGAGAGAACAGACATGGATAACTATTGCTATAAAATGGAGTCTCTGTGCCCTTGACATCTTGTAGAGAAGTAGGAGATCATTTTAATCACTAATTTCTGCATAACACCACCCTTAAGGGCTTTATGATAAATTTATAAACAAAATAAATAGTTGCCTGGTTTATTCAGACATTCCCATCACTTACAAATCAGCCGAATTGTCCCATGAGATCTACAACCCTACCACCTGTCCTAATGACTCCAATATATAGCCTCATGGACAGGAATATTAGCTATGTTAATGGGAGATATCCTTCTTTCCCAGGTCGCATAAAGAGTCAGTGTGAAGATGCTTGTTGCAGCACAGAATTTTAAGAGGGATGAGACATTAAGAGAGCCTCTAATTGTTGTGCTTGTCCTGTGCATAGGTGTCTAAATGGTCTATCTACACCATAACCATTTCATTCCTGAAAATAATAAGATACAAAAATGGACCCCAGTGTTTAACAATCCAGTCATGCATACATATGGACATACAAAACCAAACCACATGTTTTTGAGACATCTGACACCCTTCGAGGTTCTAATTGTCATATACTCTGCAGCTAATCCTGTTAACTTCCTGCTAGAAAAGTAAAGAATATTATGTGCTTGCTGATAAGCATGTAGGTCTTTCCCTGTAAATGTAACTTAAGTTTCTACTCCAGTAGTCTTGTCATTTTCTGACCTGGTAAACCACTGTTCATTCAACTAGTTTATAAAAAAAATCCATTTGGTTATTTCAGAGCTAGCTCTCAGTTCCTTCTTTGCTCACACTTTTTTTCTGGATTCCACATTGCTTGTCAGAAATTTGCCATTTCTCCTGCTAATTTCTGATTTACATTCAATTTTATCCAATCAGATTCCTTTGAAAGAAAAACCCAAGCCTGGCTAAAGATGACAATCCCTTAAAAAAATTAATGGCAACTGGAAATACTGTAAGTCAAAAGGCAGTTATTAGTAGCGTTAATGGTATATGCAATAGACCTCTGTCTAAAGAGATTTTCAATTAATGAAATTTGGGGAAAATATTTTTCTAGGATCAAAATTGCTCTCAGTAGCCTTTTACACTAATTGTCATATTCCTCCTCTTTTTCCTTTATTAGCTTAATTTAGGTACTGGACAAAGAAGAGCAGTGATATACATCTGAAAACAAATTGCTGACTAATACTCATTAAGAACATATAATTTAAACCAATTACATTCTCAAGTGTCCTGATATTTGCCAAGTTTCACTGTGGAAAGACACCCTGGATCTGCCCATTTCAACAGTCACTAAGTAACTTCAGTACATCACCCATATTTTAAACATATTAATCTTAAACATCTCAAGCTCACAAATGCTAGGATATCAGAATTTTCCATTCAAAGCTATAGCTTTTTGAACATCTTTTCAAGGTAATAGCATTTGCCTGTACAACATAATCTCTATCAGCTTATGTCTGGCTCTACTTTATATCATTGAGTTTATATTTATGCAGCATCTCCATAGTTTCTGCAGTGCATCCTAGTCTCTTCCTGAGTCAGTGTTTCAAGGCTTTTGCATTGGCTACAAACATCTTTTGGATTCTCTTCACACTGTTTTTTAGGATAGAACACAGACAAGTTGTGATATGACATGACAGATACATTCCTTTAGATGAACAGCAGGATAACCATACATCCACCAGCAATGGTGTTCTGATGTATTTGTGTCAAATCTGCAGTGCACACAGTGGTGGCAGATTCCAGAGCCTACAGAGTATTGTGTTTTTCCCAGAGGTAGAAAATCCTAAGTGCCAAAAAGAAAACAATCAATGGCCCAACTGCAGGTTGATAATGATGACTTTCTGAGGAGAAATCCCTTGAGAGAGAGGTACCTGAATCACATCCCTCACTATGCCTTCTCCAGAGGCAGAATGAAATGGGACTGCCCAAAAGACATTGTACACAGTCTGCTGAGGGAAAACAGTGTGGAAGCAACAGCAACCAAAACCTTGTCAGTTGGCAGTTTTAGAACCAGCTGTGACTGTGCATGTGGGGAAGCCTTACATTATCTTAGGTCAATGCAGGCAGTTATGATTAGCATGGTACCTAGGCTATTGATTTGACCTATCTGCCAAGTCCAATGATACTGATCACTTTTAATATAGTTGAGCTATGACATTGTGGTGCAATGAATCTCAAAAGAAAAACTGCAGAGAGACGGAAATCCAGTGAACCTGCTCCTCTTCTACCTTCCTCATTTTTCTCTCGCTGCAAGAACAGACAGGGAAAAACAGATGGGCTCCCTGCTCTCAAAGTGAACAGCCAGCAGCACCCCTAAGAGCAACTTCAAAGACAACCCTAAGCAGCCTCTAAAAGCTGAGGCTGGGGAACACTTGGAGGACCAAGAAACTACAGGGGATAGATCTGCCAAACTCTTAAAACTCTCAACTGAGCACATGCCAATGGAGATTTTTGAAAAGCTTATAAAAGTAAAAGGCATTGCCTTGGCACCAGAACAACGGCTATCCACTTGTTCTATTTCTAGCTGTTGCTCCAAAGCGCAGTCACAGTAAAACTCAATGAAAAAGTTAAAAATTATTACAGTCAAACTTTTTTTTTTAACCTAGACTCAGTTTAAGAAATGTCTGGATGGAATTTTCTTAAAACCTTTTTAAAGCAAGTTACATGGAAAATTTCAGACCGAACGATTATTCTTTGGCAAAGTTACATGTAACTGAAAACAGGACCTTAAATTGGGAAACACAGGGCAACCTGAATTCAGGAAAGTACTTCCAAGTCAATCTCAGTATAATAACTGAAATTGCATAAATGGTGCAGGTGGATAAAGCTCAAGAGAAAGACAGGTTCTAAATTAAGCATTTATTTATGTTTTGTTTTTCAAATACTTCACCATTAAGAGCATTGTTTTAAAACTACTCCAAAAAATGCAAAGACTCACAAAAAGATTTCTAACTCACAGCCTCTAGCATTCCTTTTTATAACAGGCATTCAATCAATGGAGCAAAGACCTAGCTAAAGCTGATGGACTTAAATGATAACCTCTCCTTCTCTTAGACTGGAAGCCTACACATACAGGTCCCCTGACAGCACTTCCACATTTTGCCTGAACTGTCTCATCACCTTTAGCCTCTATTTATGAACAAGCAAACCCCTCATAACTTTGATGACACAGAAATATGTTCTCTGCATCCAAAATGGTCCCTTGCCAGACAGTACACTGCTTTTCTCCTTTCTGTAAGAAAATTAATCAATAAGGGAAGTATTGCAAGTATCTGATCAATTTTCAGAAATCCAGAGTATCTTCCTCTGACACTCTTGACCCCTTGCAATGTGAACTCCATTTTCCTCTCATCTCAGTGATTACACTTGGTTGTACTGCCTTTTAGAGAAATGCAGTGCACTGTCACTTTTCTGAATGGATCATTGGTATTGGAATTCACTGAAATTTTTTGCCAGCACTACCTTGTTCTAGCCTTGGTTTCATGTAACCAAAGACAAATGAAGTACATAGCTCATGTGAAGAGAATAATGGAAGAAAACAGACTCTCTCCAAAGCTATAGCACTGAATATACCACACAGTAGAAACACAGCAGATTAATACTTCCATTTCAGGTTGTCCTGGTTTCAGCTGGGATAGAGTTAATTGTATTCCTAGTAGCTGGTACAGTGCTATGTTTTTGAGTTAGGTATGAGAAGAATGTTGATAATGCTGATGTTTTCAGTTGTTGCTAAGTAATGTTTAGGCTAAAGTCAAGGATTTTTCAGCTTCTTATGCCCAGCCAGCGAGAAAGCTGGAGGGACACAAGAAGTTGGGGTGGAACACAGCCAGGGCAGCTGACCCAAACTGGCCAACGGTGTATTCCATACCATGTGACATCACATCTAGTATAGGAACTGGGGGGAGTGGGGGCAGAGGGATCGCTGCTCAGGGACAAACTGGGCATCGATCGGCAGGTGGTGAGCAACTGCATTGTACATCACTTGTATATTCTAATCCTTTTATTATTACTATTGTCATTTTATTAGTGTTATCATTATCATTATTAGTTTCTTCTTTTCTGTTCTGTTAAAGTGTTCTTATCTCAACCTTCGAGTTTTACTTCTTTTCCCGATTTCCTCCCCCATCCCACTGGGTGGGGGGGAAGTGAGTGAGCGGCTGCGTGGTGCTTAGTTGGTGACTGGGGTTAAACCACGACACAGGTGCTATTTCTTACTCATGTAAACTGCAGTTTACACACCATGGGTTGGAAAACATGCATTGGCTTACAGACACTGGAGCATGCTGTTCACTTGGGGGTGTACAATGTATTCTTCCATCAGCAAGATAATTTTTTTTTTTAATTTGGCTTCTCCAAAGGAACATGGCACAATGCCCACTGGAACAAATGTGGGCATACTGTCTCTCCTGACTCTGATTCACCCAAATCCCAAATTCAAACCTGTCATCAATGAGAAAGGGTATTTCTGATATCAACAGTAGATGGTACTATGCAATGCAAACAGTTTACTTTTAGTAAGAACATTGCTGCCTCTGCTGACTGAATCATTTATATCCATAGTTGCTGGTTTACAATTAGCAAAATTCAACATTATGTAATGACTAAGAAGTGCAATACACAAGCAAGCATTTATTCCTAGAGCCTGAACAAGATACTAGATACACTGGGAACCATCAGATAAAACAATTAACTACCTGAATACCATAAGAAAACCATAGAATACTAAGATCAGGAGATATCTTTCTTTGTATGACAGTTGTTGCATATCTACATTTCTGCATTACACCCTTGGAGACTCCAAACAAGCAGTCTGAAACTCAGTTACACTTCTTTGGTTCCTTAAGGAAAACATGCCACTTGATACTCAAATACTGGACCAAAAATAAAAAAAGATATAAAGGTATGTTCATGTTATTTGAAATTGGGGTAGTAAGAAGACCACCATCCCAAAACAATTTGTTGCTAGGATTTCAGGAGCGGATCCCAATTGGAAAAAACGACTAAGTGGAGGGTTCAAATCAGCAGGCAGGTAAGAAGTCCTCTATCAGCTGTTTGCCAATCCTACCATATGGGGCTTATCAAAGAAAGAAAGTGGCAGGTTGGAGTAGAAATCTGCCTTGCTCATTTTCCATTGGTTTAATGTACCTTTGCATGTGAGTTGAAGAAACATCGTGGCTGTTCTAACTCATATCCAGGCCAGACTAGTGCTCTGTTCACCTCCTGATGTCTTCCAGGAACAGAACTTGGCTACTGGGGAAAACTGGCCTTATAGGCTCAAAACCTTTTCATGGTATAATTTGTTGTGTTTTCCAGCACCAAGTGGAACGAAATGACACATTATTACAGATATATTCAAGAAGTGTTCAGGACTAAGTACTTCAATTTTTAAGTGGCCTGCTGCACGAAGAGCTTAATTAACCTTGCAAAACCCCTTTCCAACTAGTCTTTTTAAAAAATCTCATATACACACTACTGCTATTAGCACAGGCACTAATATGGAATCTAAGGAGAATCTATGTAAATGCAAACTGTGTTTCAATGCAAACTAGTTCCAGTAAGCCCTTACGCTAAGCCACAATATCATGTGTCCTTTACATGCCATATACTTTAAAAGTATTGGAGAAAATACCTAAGATGGCTTCAAAACTTCTTTTTGCATACTTTAATTCCTAGCATTTAATTAGGATCACCTAAATTGGCAGGTATCACAGGTGAAAAATACAACTGAATTTTCAAATATGGTAAATAAATAAGAATTACCATTCAGGAACTGTTTAAAATAATCTGAAGATTTCATACAAACAAATCCCAGACATTAAAATTGAATCTATTATGATATGATCTCCTTGTAATATTAAAGGCCTTACTTCATAATCTATAACTTCACAAGACCAAAGGTTTCTCAAGTCCTAGGACTGGATTAATTTATGGGAAAAATCAGCATGGGAAACCTGGAAATATTTCTCTCCTTAGTTTCCTTTTTTAAAATTTTTTTTTCTTTTTTCTTTCATGGCTGTGTTCAGAAAATTGGTTGTAAGTACACATAGGAGAAAAAAGTTAGTGAATGGCATACAAATTAATAAAACCACCTTTATGGTATTAATATAATTATTATTAATATAATTCCTTTGGCTCTATTCAAATAGACAGGCTAAGATTTGGAAATAAGTAAGAGCCCTCCATATACCGACACAGAAAGAAGGCAAAATCAATACATTTTCACCCTGAATCTCTTGTTAGCACCATGCAACAGAGTACTATGAATACAGAAAAGTGGCTAGGATCTTTAGTCACTGGCACATTTTGTCTCCATCACCATATGTGAAGCTTTGATACAGTCTTGTCTTTGTTCCTATCATTGCCACTATTAATTTGGAAAAAAACCCCAAAACTAGTCCATAGGCAATAACATGGATTTTTCCATTGGTATAGTCACCAAAGTTCACAGAGAAAAAAGGTTGTGTAAAGTGTAAGCTTCTCAGTGTGTTTTAAGATGTCACATCAGCAATAGCTTGGTTGTAGGTATTGTGTGCTATAACTCTTTGAAACTTTCAATTACAACAATCATTTGTTAGAAAATGCACACAAAATATCATATAAAATACAAAGAATAAATTACAAGCAACCTCCGTTCATGAAGAAATAATTAGAAAAACTTTCAGCAGAGTGAAATTTACACAGATGCAATTTTATCTGCATGGGCAGACTGTTTAGAATGAATTTAAGGATTTAAAAACTGAGATTAAGAAGAGATTTAACAGCTTTTTTTAAAAAATAATAGCATTATATTAACTTTGCAAAATACCTTTGTGTCTATTGACTTCATTAAGAAAAATCTAATTATAATGATACAAGCACCGCACCACTTAAGATTATGTCAGCTCTTCAATTACTAACTCTTATTCTCACGACTGTAACTCAACAGCAAAAAAGCATTCTGCATTGAATATTGGCCCATGATTTCTTCAAAAAAACAACATTAAAGATGGAAACATAATTCTGCTACAATGAATTACATACAATTTGAAATTACTATTGTGTGCAAATTTTTTACTTCCTTCAAAGGAACTGGCTGCCCCCAGAGGAAACTAGATTTCTTCAGAATTTAATAGAATCAATCTCCTAGAACTTAGAAACATTTGATTTCAAGCAGGATTTGGTGTGGTGCATTCCACCTTCGACCTGCTTATATTATCCAACACAGCGCAAAGTAATACAAAAGGTTTTGAAATACAGATTTACCTGATAAATATCCAGTATTTCTGCTGCTCCATGAAGCGCATTAAAGATATATATTAGACACAAAGGACAAAACCCTGCAGTTGAGAAAATGCTTGTAAGACAGAAACTTTACTGAGCTAAAGATAAAAGGACTATGGAGCTACACTATCTATGGTTTTTACAGCTGAGGAACTTAACCCATTAGAAAAAACAGACGTGTGTCAGCATGCACAAGTTGAGAATTTTTATTTTTCATACTGTATTAATTTCTGTTCATGGTAGCCTAACACCATCCCAAAACTTTCTTCGGTGTTCAAGAACGGACACTGCCAAGAGGAGCCCGATGAATGCAAGAGGCAACCTATAGTAGCCTGTAGATTACAGCAGATCTAGGCAGCACTGTGAGGGTACTGTAAGATATTTTGAGGATGCTGTACATCATTTATTGGAAAATACCTGTGCTCAACACCATTTCAAGTTATTTCAACACTGAGTACTCTGTCATCATTCCACGGTGTCAGCTTTCTTGCATGTGAAATAAGCACGCAGATTTTTCCTGCCCTTGGAAGGGTCCTGTGAATTACTACAAGGTTTCCAAAGCACTTTGAGATCCTGGGATAAAGGTGCTGGATGAGTGAGAAAGAGCTTTCTGTATGCTTAATTTTTTTTTTTTTTTCAGAGTATAACTCAGATCTTACTTTGCTTCCAGTGCCAGTGCAATGATGCCTGCAGCCATAGGTGCAGAAGCTGAGGTTCCAGTATGGCTGTCTGTACAACGCTGCCTCAGGTCTGTAGTGATCTGGAAGAAATTGAATGTGTGAAATTTAGAACACAGCTTTAGAAATCAGAACAGGTTTCATTTGCTCGAATGAGTCGCATGTATGTGGAGGGTATTTCCTTCTTTCATTGCAAGGAAAGGAAAAAAAAGGTGTCTGAATACATGACGTTAGATGTTCTGAGTTGGAAGTCACTTGTGAACTTGGAGAAGTGTTCTCTGCATTGCACTGAAAACATACCCTAGTCTCTGTTTTTTTCATGGCATGATCAACAAAAAGACTTGTAAATTAGCAAAACAGCAGAGGGTTTTAAAACTGCACAATTAGAACTCTGCCCTTCTATTTGCATTTATACAGCACTTTCCATCCAAGAATCTCAAAGTGCTTTACAAACAGGAATGAACTAAATCTTACAGTGCTCCTTATATACAGACTGGTTATGCCCATTTTAGAGACTATGAAAGAGGTATGGAGGGGTTAATTAGGTTGCCTTAAGTCACACTGGAAGTATGTGACAGAGTAGAGTACAGCTGGGCTCATGCTAAGCCCTGTGTTTAATCCTTCTTTCATGCCTTATGCAATAATTCACATGAAATTAAGCAACAATTCTTTGGAAAATCCTGATGTAATCACAAATTTGGCCTAGACATCACCAGCCAATTAGTTATTTGCAGCTTTAAATTGTTATGTGTTGCTTAATTATATGCTGCCACATATTTTTATATATAATCTAAGTGGTTGTATAAACTGTAATGTGCAATACCAACTAGAGACAGTCTTCTACTTAGTGTTGGGTCGTTATTATCTCATAATGAATTTTAGGCAGATTCTTTATATAAGACAGTAAATCTCATACAAAAAAATGTGTTTAATCTAAATTCTGCTTCTTTCAGGCAATGTTCATCTATAGTGAGTCTAATCTGTGCTCTTTTTCCCAAAGAAGTGGTTCCTAGCAAGAGCAAGGCAGTAGAGACAAGAAGTCACGACTACCTAATAGAAGCTCAAGCAAAATCCACACAGACTTGAGAACAATTCCTAGCAGACAGCAGTCCACACCACAGCATGGAAACCTCCATGAAGATGGCAGAGTGAATGACCTGTGATGCCAAACGTTATTCTCAGCATTTCAGCTGATCCCTGAGATTCAGTCACTATGAGACATAAAATATCTGCCTGAGAGGCAGCGGAGAAGTTACTTACACAGCTTCTTACCTAAGTATACAGAATTATTGTGTCTCCATTTCATCAAATTCACTAGTATCATACTTCATTTGCAACACAGACATGCACAAAGATGGGAGAAGGAGAGGATCAGAGGATCAGAAAATCATAAAAAACTACAGGGCATGTAAAAATGCCTGTCTAGCTTTGAAATTGGAAGGTATGCAAAACATGATCTCTAAAAACAGCCACATCCCATCTGGGCAGAATACAAGCAATTGCATGTAGGAGGTATAGGTTTCACACATTTGCATTAGCCATATTCAGTAGTCTATATATTACATAATTTGTATAAGACTGCTGAAAGGTCTCACAACATGTAAGCATACGCAAGCTAACACAAAAGACTTCTAATAGAGAAGGAGCTAACAGCACCCAGGAAATGATTGTTGAAAGCAAGTAGTAAGAAAGTGAAACAAAATGGAAGCTTCTAGAATTTGAAAAAGATGGATTAAAGCATTTATAATGTCATATCCTTAATTTAGGGAAGATACCAAAGGCCAGATTTCTTGAATAATGAAGTCTAGAAAGACCCTTTCCCCCCCCTGTTATTTAATATCCTTCTTAAATGTACACCATGTTAAATAATTTATCTGTCATCAGCTAAAAGTTGAACCCCATAAATAAAATATTCATATAATTTCTTTATCTCTTGCCTTCTCTCCTATTGACCCTGTATTAATTTAGACAATGAAAATTAATAGTGTTGGAAAAACCTTTATGCATGCAAATTCTAGAAATACCCTGACCATATTAAGAGATGAAACTGCAGCAGGAACAGCCCTAACACTACATTGCATATGTGTGCAAATGGAAGTAGTGATTTTGCAGGTGGGATTAACATGTCCAAGGACTACAGGATTACGTGCACACAAATAGAGACATACAAGATTCAGGTATCCCATTTGGAAAAACACTGGTCAGTGCTGTGGCGAGGAGTGGAAGTTAAGCCAGGAAAAAGAGAGGGCAGAAAAAGGGACTAATACATGCTTGTCTCTTTTGTAGCCTGGTACCTTGTCCCCTGAAAAAAAGTGGTGCAGCAGGCGCTTTCCTCAGAGGACCAAAGGGTAGCAAAGCCTACAGGAGCTCAGGCAGGTAGAATTGCCCTCATAGCAGCTTTTCCTCAGGAGACAGCCTCTCTTAGTACAGTGAAAAGCACACTGCATTGTGATACTTGTGTTTCTCATCCTCTGGAAGATCACGCTTCCAGAGTGTTTTTATTGTCCTGTAGCTACAGCTATCAAGCATAGTAAAACATGACACCTCCTTATTTGGCAACACTGTCTCTCACGTTCTAAGTGGATGCTGTGGCAGCAGTTTGAACTACAGACCTTTATCTCCCTCTTTCACTCAGCAAATATTTCAGCAGAAAATGTGTAGGGAAACCTTCCTAAGTGGAAATCCCATTTGAGCTATTTGAAAGGAAGGTTACTGACAGGAGCTGAGATGTTTAGGTGTAAATTACCTCCAGGATCTGAGGCATGTTTTTCAGCACTATGGATTCACTGTCGGAGAAGTGTCACGTCTGAGAAGAAAAGAGTACAGGACCACCAACAGGTGAGCAAGTTTCAAGAAGAAAAATGGTGCCCCAAGTTCCTGAACCATGTAAGGGCAACATCATTAATCAAAATAAAAGGATTTGACAGCACCATGAAGCTGTCATTCCTATCAATACGGTGGGGAGAAGGAGAAATTTTGGAATCTTTTGTTGAGTACAACACATTTGTATGCTTCAAATACCATTGTAACAACTGCTGATCTATAAAAATGCTGATCAGACTGCCCAAGTGTTTTGGGTCTGTGTTGTAGGGTTTTGGTAGGGGGGCAGGTGCTGCAGGGGTGGCTCCTGTGAGAAGCTGCTAGAAGCTTCCCTGGCTTCAAGTTGGACCCGCCTCTGGCCAAGGCCGAGCCCATCAGTGACAGTGGTAGTGCCTTTGGGAGAACAGATTTACAAAGGGAAACCTGCAGTGGTGGAGGAGATTGGAATTTGAGAGGAACCCCTCTGCAGACACTGAGGTCAGTGCAGAAGGAGGGGAGGAGGTGTGCCAGAGGAGGGGATGTCCCTGCAGGCAGTGGTGAGGTGGCAGGCTATCCCCCCCCAGCCTATGGAGGGGAGCTGGGGAGCAGATGCCCACCTGCAGCCCGGGGAGGACCCCACACCAGAGCAGGAGGATGCCCTCAAAGATGGCCGTGACTCCATGGGAAAGCCCGTGCTGGAGCAGTCTGTGCCTGAAGGACTGCAGCCCGTGGAAGGGACCCACACTGGAGCAATTTGTGAAGAACTGCAGCCTGTGGGAAGGACTCACATTGGAGAAGTTCATGGAGGACTGTCTCCCACAGAAAGGACCTATGCTGGAGCAGTTCATGAAGAACTGCAGCCCATGGGAAGGACCCATGTTGGAAAAGTTTGCAAAGGACTGTTTCCCGTGGGAGGGACCCCATGCTGGAGCAGAGGAAGAGTGAGGAGTCCTCCCCCTGGGGAGGAAGGAGCAGCAGAGACAAGGTGTGATGAACTGACCCCAACCCCCATTCCCCATCCCCCTGCACTGCTGGGGGAGGAGGTAGAGAGAACCGGGAGTGGAGTGGAGCCAGGAAGGAGGGAGGTGTGGGGGGAAGGTGTTTTAAGATTTGGTTTTACTTCTCAGTATCCTTGCTTTGATTTGATTGGTAGTAAATTAAATTGATTTTTCCCCAAGTTGAGTCTGCCTTGCCCATAAACATAATTGTTGAGTGATCCCTCCCTGTTGTTGTCTTGACCCATGAGCATTTCTCTATATTTTCTCCCCATCCCACTGTGGGGGATGAGTGAGTGAGCGGCCTCATGGTGCTTTGTGCTGGGCTTAAACCATGACATCAAGAGAAATCCATGCAGTATTTCTAGGGCCATGAGTTATATCCACTTCTAAATCTTTTGAATCAACTAGATTTGACTGAAGACAATGACAATGTTTCTGGTACTGGCCTAGTTTAATCAACATGAAATTAGCAACCTAGGACAGACAACCTGATGAAAGGCAGACAAAAATGATACGAATTACCACAATGCACTGTAATACCTGCCATATGCAGAAGCTCAACAGCTTGCAGAAAAATCCATGCATTTATTAAATAAAAATCTCTAGACACACAGTAATAGTTTTATAGAAGCAACTTGCTCTGAAGAATTAAGGAGATGCCATTTCTGTACAGTCATTATTAAGGTTGCATCATCAATCTTTCCATAGTTTCACTATTTGGGAGGTTAATTACTATGGTCAAAAATGGGATTTCCCTTAGCAGAGAACATGCTCACTCTTCCTCTCCCAAGCCTCTGCATTTCCTGCTATTTCATATTTCATAACATGAGCTTTCTGAACTGACTGAACCATTTTTTACCTTCTGCTGCAGTTCTTCAAGTTATGTTGATTTCTATGACCTGTGTCCCTAGAATTGACAAGGGTTTAACAAAACTCTAGTGTTCCTTCTCACATCCCTTGTGTATCTATCTGTATCTACCCAAAATTGAAGGTGCCACGCTGTGTGGATCTTGATACCCTGAAAGAGTTTCTGAACCAGAGCAGGCTTTTGTTTGTGTTTTAAGAACTGTAGGAGATGGGGGGGGTTTGGTGGTTTTGTTTTAAGTTCTGCTTAGAGCAGAAGCTAGTCAGCAAGGCAGAAATATATTTTAGAAGAGAAACAAACTCAGGAGATAAATTGGCATTTTTTAGAAAATGAAATAAGTGGAACAGTAAGCAGAGAGGTTATTTTCAGAAGGTAAGTCATGTAATAGGTTTATAAATTATATCTGTGAGGGACTTTCATATGTAAATTCTTTAGTGCTTTAAGAAATAATTTGAAAAGGGAATTCAAGGGAAATGTGATGCATTTGTGCAACATGTTTGATAAATGAAAGGCCCATATAGATAACTATATTAGGTGGTGCTTAACCTAACCTAGCTGCGTGGTCTAGAGTGGGGAAGCTATCTTCCAGCATTGTCCTATAGTATGCAAAATAGCAGAGAAGAGAATAGGAAAAAATACCTTGACAACTGTATATTATTAGCCAGTACTTCTGCACTCACTCTGTTATGAGAGATAACCTCTATAAAGAAGTATATTTTTATGGTCTTTACCTACTCTTCATTTGCCTTTGTCCCAGAGTGTGAGTTTCTATGCCTATACCTATGCCAGCGCTTTGCAGCTACTCTTGAAAATACCTAAAAGTAATTCTAGTTCTTTTCCCTAACAGTCCATGTAAAAGGCATACATTCAGCAGCATCTGTGAAATGTTTGTACGCTTTGGGCATGTTAATACATCCAAAGGTTGGAAACTTGGTCCATAATGGGCTAACAGTTACTGCAGTAAAATTTGGTAGAGCATAAACTCAAGCACACTTGGAGTACCTTCCCTGAGCAACAAGGAACTCATGCAAGATGGTAACATCAGTGTGTGTTTAAATGTAATTGTTAGCTCATATTATTTCAGGCCAGAATTTGCTTCCATTTATTTTAGTTCAAAATCACTAAAAAAAGCTCCATATGGAAAACAGAGTTGTGTAGATGAAATTATGTTCTTAAGTTATAATTGTACAAGACTGAAAAAAACCTCCAGACTAGAAAACCTTGTAAAATCATGTTACACCCTATATTTGTAACAAGCAATTATAAAAACATGTAGTAATGAAAAGAGAAAAAAAAAAAGTCTTTTGAGTAGTTATAAAAGTGTGGGTGCTTCTATTAGTCCATATCGAAACCAAAACACTTTAATAAGACTTTTTAGTGCACACGATGAGTGTCTAACATTGGTTATGTTTGTTGACCTACCTTATAATACACGTATTGGATAGAAAAACAGAAAAGAAAAGAAAACTATATTAAATTGAAGAACTGCAAGGAAAAATATGAAGGAACTATGTAACATGACACTGTAAAGTTGTAACCATTCACTGTTCCTTAACCATGGATAGCTATTTCTGTACTAAAACATTGCAGAATCTCACATGATTTTGGAGTTTGTTCTGAGTTACATGACAAAAAGTAAGAATGAGCTCATTTGATTCTGACTGTAATCCCCACACCAGGTCACTTCTTCCTGATTTACTGCAGTAGTATTTTTGTTTCCTATTTTGAATATAGGAGTCTCACTCCAACAAACCAAATCACCATACGCCTTGATCAAATATTGTTACTCTTTTCATGTTATGGCATGAAGTTGAGCCTTTCATAGCTAACTTGTATATTGCATACAAATTTATATGCATAATAGAATTTGGAGAATTTAAATTTAATAATAATATTTCTATTCTTCTTCAATTGTTATTTTTCCCTTTAAACTTACTGCAAGCTCTAAGCTTTTTGTGGAAAGATATGAAGACAATCTGACTCAAAAGGAGCAGCAGTCTAAACAAAAATGTCAGAAACACAGTGAGAAAGATGTGTGGTACAACAATTAAAACAAATACATATCTTCTTCATGCATTTATGACATAATGCATATTTATTTATCCATTTATGACTCTTTTAGCATTTTGTAGCAGTTGAAAAACTTTGTCCTCAAAATTTTCAGTTCTGTCTTTAGTTCAGTTCTTGTTTCAAACAAGACTTCTTTCCAAGGTAAATGAGGTTTGATAGGTTCTTTAGGAGGATTGGTTTTTAGTAGACAAGTTGGGGAAGAGAATACCAATACTACCATTATTGGTCTCAAAATCAGGCTATCAGCAATACAGTCACACAGGTGAGAGCAATGTCCCTGTCTCCATGTGTGTACGTGTTGAAAGGACTGATTAATACTCAGTTTGAAAAGCTGGCTTCACTATTTCATGTTATTCCTCACTGGGCTGTAGCATAACAGAAGCACGTAGTTGTTATCCCTTATGAGGATAACTGGTTTACACACAACACAGACAGAAAGTTATTGACTGCATCTACTGTACACTGTTCTATTTTGTCACTGAAAGTGTCTGGAGGGGGAACAGGCTTGCCTGGCTTTAAATGCCAAGTACCAGTAGTAAAACACCCTCAGATAGGTTGTGTGTTTCAGAAGTCAATTGATAATATAGTACAGGAAAAAAAGTCTTGGAGGGAATATTTATGGTCTGATATTCAGGCATTTGAGATCAGTGAATCTTATGGCACAAGCAACATCAAAGTTGCTTTGCACAAGAGTAGTCAAGGGTAAATTAAGTTCTGGTAAACAAAGGATCAACAGATTTGAGTTAATTCATATGGCTCCTCAGAACACTTATGCTTTTTCCATTCACTGTGCAAAATGATGCACTCTGTAGGAATAATCTAAAATCGGCATATGCGACTGGATTGCTCCCAAAAGAATGGAGGATCCAATTAGTAAAAGCAATCAGTGCTTACAGAATTGAAGGATTTCAATTAAAAGTTATTTTTACTTATCTCTGATAGCATGTATGAGATCTCCTATGGGGACTCCACATTAAGGACATTTTTAAAGAGGCATATCTTTAAATCTTTTCAATAATGTGTATGTAAAATCTCTTCATTATTTCCCTAATTATGGGATAATGTATGTTCATTCTATATATAATAATTAATCTCTCCTTTGTAAAGTATACCTTTCAAAAATCTTACAATAAAATATCAAACTGCAAGTATTAGTACAGTGCATAAATTCTAGAATTGATGAGTACTATACTTCAGTAAACTAAAAATTTATCTATTCTTGTGTTACATAAGAAAGTCTTTAACGATAAAGGTGAGATCACCTCCAGGTGTTTCTGATGCTAGAACAAGTCATAAGGGAGTGACACATCAGAAGTAAGCAATGGTCACTTATTGAAATAGTAGATCTGTTAAAGCAGAATGTCCATGTTAATTGAAAAGAATGGAAGACAATCATCAAGAAAACTACAGCTATTAAAAAATCAGAGGAAAGATTAAATTCATTAAGTAGAAACCCACAAATAAGGACTGAGAAACATACAGATATTTTACTAGAATTAAAAAAAATAAGCAAGGATATTGCTTTGGGTTTGTGTGGCAGGGTTTTGGTAGCGGGGCAGGGCGTGCTGCAGGGGTGGCTCCTGTGAGAAGCTGCTACAAGCTTCACCGGCTTCAAGTCGGACCTGCCTCTGGCCAAGGCTGAGCCCATCAGTAACAGTGGTAGCACCTCTGTGAGAACATTTAAGAAGGGAAACCTTCAGCAGGGGAGGAGATTGGAATGTGAGAGGAATACCTCTGCAGACAGCAAGGTCAGTGAAGAAGGAGGAGGAGGTGGTGCACTGGAGGAGGGGATGCCCCTACAGCCCATGGAGGTGAGCGGGGGGAGCAGATGCCCACCTGCAGCCCGTGGAGGACCCCACGCTGGAGCAGGTAGATGCCCCTGAAGAGGGCCGTGACTCCATGGGAAAGCCCGCGCTGGAGCAGTCTGTGCCTGAAGGACTGCAGCCCACGGAAAGGACCCACGCTGGAGCAGCTCATGAAGGACTGCAGCCCATGGGAAGGACCCATGTCAGAGAAGTCCATGGAGAAGTGTCTCCTGTGGGAGGGACCCCACGCTGGAGAGAGGAAGAGTGATGAGTCCTCCCCCTGAGGAGGAAGGAGCGGCAGAGACAACGTGTGATGAACTGACCCCAACCCCCATTCCCCGTCCCCCTGCGCTGCTGCAGGGGAGGAGGTAGAGAAAATTGGGAGTGGAGTGGAGCCAGGAAGGAGGGAGG
The DNA here is from genome assembly GCF_026419915.1 of Harpia harpyja. Classification (NCBI taxonomy): domain Eukaryota; kingdom Metazoa; phylum Chordata; class Aves; order Accipitriformes; family Accipitridae; genus Harpia; species Harpia harpyja. The sequence goes on along the minus strand of NC_068969.1, from coordinate 78,273,091 downwards.
TGTGGGGGGAAGGTGTTTTAAGATTTGGTTTTACTTCTCATTATCCTTGCTTTGATTTGATTGGTAGTAAATTAAATTGATTTTTCCCCAAGTTGAGTCTGTCTTTTGCCCATGAGCATAATTGTTGAGTGATCCCTCCCTGTTGTTGTCTTGACCCATAAGCATTTCTCTATATTTTCTCCTCATCCCACCGGGAGGGGGAGGAGTGAGTGAGTGGCCTCGTGGTGCTTTGTTGCTGGTTGGGCTTAAATCATGACAGATATACTGGTCAACAAAACTAGTATTGACATGTGCAAGAAGTAATAAATAAATTTAAGAAATGAATAAAAGATGACGTGGATAGCAATGAATGAAAATTAAAAGATAGAAGGTACATAGAGGTGGTAAGGAAATACAAAGGTCAAATGGTGAAGCCTACAAGAACAGAATAAAGTATAAGGATGTTATATTTTCAAATACATCAGAAGCAAAAGAACCCCCAAATCAATATTATTTTAATTGTCCAGAAATAATAGAATAGTTAATAGCAGTGTATAGTAAATGGCTATTTCACTGAATGTTCCTTTTTGGAAAAAAAATCTAAATGAAGTTTTCAGAGCATACAAAGATGATAAATCATATTCCTATTTATAGCTGTTTTAAATAGCAAGTTTAAATCAGGAAGTTTGGAAGCACCAAAGACTTTTACAAGAGCTGGAAAGGGAACATGTTAGACTATACTGTTGATTTTAGGAAGTCTTTGAACACTGGAGAAGTTCCAGAAGATCAAAAGAAAAACCACACAGTGTCACTATTTTGAAAGGGTAAGCAGTATTGTCCTAATAATTTCATCTACTTGCCAAGTTTTTATCTAGTGTAAAAGAGCTGATACGGGATTAAACTAATTATTAATAAATTAATTAACTAGTAGTGTATTTAATGGTGGATGACATAAGCTGCTGAAAAGAGAGCTTGCCAAAGTGCTGCAGTATTTTCTTTCTGGCCAACACTTTGGTTGAAAGTAGTACAGTCAGGATTCTACAAGACACATAATGTGATACTGCACATCATTGAAAAAATTTTAAAATTATTTAAATTTAAGAGATTAAAAATGTATATGACACATAACACATAGATATAAAATGGGATAATTATGAGGTCTCAAAATGTAAGCATATATGAGAAATCAGATACATACTTAGAAGCAGAGAAATGATATATATGCTCATAGCACATACAAAAAATGAGCCTGGTTTCTAATCAGGCCTTCTACAATTTGGTTCTTGGCCTTAGTATGACCTAAAGCTTTTATCAAAGACCTGGAAGAAAACACCAGCACCTTCTGATGAACGTTGCACTTGAAGAAACTTTCAAGAAAGAGAAAGTGATGATGAGGGCTAGTCTGGATTGAGCACTAAACCAGTACACCCAGTGGTAAATGGTGCAATAAAGAGACCATAACTACCCTCATATCTGTCCTTGGGCCACCAGCTCCAAAAAAGAGAAACAGCAGCTCTGAAAGCAGGTTGGGCATCACACAACAATGAACACATTACATGACAGTGAAGCTAACAAGTCTCAGTCAGGCTTAATGTATAAAGAGAGTGGAACTGAGCTGGCACTCACAGATAGACATTTTCCTGTGCATTTGGCACTGATACTGCTACTACCTGACTGGTGTGTCCAGTTTGGGTGCTCAAGGCTCATAAAATGGGAGAGGGTTTACAAGAAAACATGCCTTAGACAGAATGATGCAAGAAGCTTACCTTCATTTATCAAAAGGGATTAACTAATTGGGCTACATGGGTAGAAAGACGTTAGACAACTAGAGTGCCCTTCATATTAGCAATAAAATGTGACACAACCAAATGCCTAGAAATTGAAGCTAGAGGAGCTCAGATGGCAAACGAGAAGTTTCTAAATGGCAATGGGTAATTAAAACCACTTGCCCTAAATTTTAGTGGAATTTCTGTCACTGGAAACTTTGAAAGCAAGACTGATTGTATTTATAAAAATTATTGTCAAGTTGATAGCAGCTGCTGGATTTGAAGGACTCGGGGAAGTCCTACAGACTCAGCTAAGCAAGAGGTCAGGCTGGCGAACCACAATCGCATCTGCTCACCTTATATTGCATTGTCTCCCTTAAACATGAAGAAGTTAGTGAAGGTCTTTTAAAGGACAGTAGAGGGAATTTAATCACAGAAGTGAGGACTGCTAGGAGATGGAGTAATTTCTTTTCTTTATTATTATTTATCAGGGAGAACAAGAAACATGCCAGGAAGAGTGATAAGGTTTCAGTGGAGAGAAGCAAGTTAAGAACAGAAAAATTACTGGAACGAAGAAGTACCTCAGAACAAGTTTAAAACAAAAATTAGATCATCTGAAAACAAGGAAGAATCCAAGAAGGGATGGCCAGCATCCCAGAATCCTGAAAGACAAGGCAGACAGTATTAAAAAAACATAGCTGCAAGAATTTTTAACTCTTCACTGACACCAAGAGAGGTGTCTGCTAAGGACCAGAAAGAAGGTAATGTTAGATGGGTGCTTAAGAAAACATCGGGGGCGGGGGGGGACGGACACACCCAAATCTCTAAATTTTCTGATCAGGAAGAAATTAAGGTCTGGAAGTTATAGACTAGAATAAATATGCAGGGAAGAGAACAATATCAGCAAACCTGATTAATCCTAGTACAAGGGTTTAAAGGGTTAAAAGGAGTAGTATATTGAATATTGGAAAGCATATTGAATGCACTCAAATTGAAAAAGCAGATACAGCCTACAAATAGAAATGGTATCAATAGATTATTGAACAGAATTAAAATAATTTGTCGGTTTCCAGCCAAGATGAGAACATAATGGAAAATGGATGCTGGCTGTTTAAGAATGAGATGAGGAACAATACAGGAAAGATGAGCATTGAGCTTAATCTTGCTTACAATATATCAGCTAGCTGGAATAGGTAGCAATATGACTAATAACTGACCACCACTGAATATAAAAGAGGAATGATGCTGGATCAAAATAAATCTGAGAAAATAGAGAGGTACATAGGAAAACTGCTAATACCATGTGTGTAAAATATGAAAAGTATTGATAACTGGATTAAAAACAAAAGGAAGATACATTCTCAGGCCTACTGATGGGCCACAAGATATTGGTAATGAAAGAAATCTGTTTGGGTGGCAGTGGCAATAGGATCTTTGAAAGCATCACTCAGAGTTGACAGTAACTAGGTGAGTGGAAAAACCTGCTATGAATTGGGTATACCTGCACTGCATTAGACTGCAACATGCAGAGATACCCATGCTGGTTTCAAAGAGCAGTATGGTGACTCCAACCAAGTAACACACTGCGGCTAAATGAACTTGCCCACATATGATTTTTTTTCTAAAGCAGTCCATTAATTAGTATAAATGAGGTCTCTTCTCTCCTTCCCCCCAAAGTCACTATGCAAAACACAAACCCATATACCTAAAAAAAATATTTAAAAACCGTACTATTTTCCTGTCGTAGGATTCCCCGCTGCTGTACGTTGTAGCTAGTGTGGATGCACACTCTTCCAGATACCATGGCTTCTTCCCACTTTCAGCTGTGCTGCTTATGGAGATAGTGTAGATGCTATTGGTGTAGCCATCACAGGAGCAGTGGTCTCGACTTCTTCCACCATTTCCAGATGCCCAAACAAAGACTGAACCTAAGCCTCTTCGTCCCTGTTTGGAAATGGCACAAAAGATTTGATTAATAATTCTTCTTTTCCCCCTCACCTGCTTAACAACAGGACTTTTCCCCCAAAAAGACATCTGATGAGAGAAAGACAACAAAAGAAACTAGCTCACTGAGAAGAATCTGAAATGAAAATAGGATTTAGCAGAGTTCAGAATCAGACATCAGAAAAATTCAGAAAATGAGTGGTATGAACACAGCTTTAGAAACAACTTTTATACAGTGTCTGTTGCTCTGCATTTACACTATCCAGCCATACCAAGAAAGAGGCGTTGAAGACTCAGAGGAAGCATTAAAACATCATACTGGGCTGGAAAAAGAAAAGAAATACCATATTTGAAACTAAAATGCTTTGTAATGCATGATATCTTTCATTTATTAGGGTGCTCCCAGCTGTTTCCTCTTGGCTTGCCTGGTGGCACTAGGTATTGTTTGGGTAGCATTATATACTGTGAACCAGAGCATCATTGTTTCACAGACACTATAAATCACAGAATCACAGATACCTGAGATGGGAAGGGACCTCAGATCATCTAGTCCAACCCATCTAGTCCACTATGAACACTAAATGCACAACACAATATATAAACAAAACGGACAAAACCAAAAGATTCTTATAAATCTATTCTAATGAAGCATTAAAGCATTAGTTCAGCATGATTTTTAAATATATGACTAGTTGGGCAAGTTACTTAGGCATATTCATTATTTCAAATGAGGACTTAAAATAGGTAACCTCACCTTGACATTTTCTTAATACACCAAAGTTATATACTGTCCACATGAATCAAAATGTTTTTGGTGGTGCAAGTACTCTTAAATAGGCATTGATATGAAAAGTGAAGATGATCAGTAACCTGTATGGCTGATATATGGGAATTTACAATTACCAATATATGGGTTATTGGGCTTTTCCTTATTTATATTTATGTATTTCATGCCAATGAATGAAATTCAGATTCATGTGACTGTATGAACTGCATTAATTATGAGCACTCACTATCTGGAAGCACTTTACTGTCCAGATAGAAAGGTTCACCAAAGAGCTAAACTTATCTTTTATTAAGCTAAATAGTGTCACCTTTTCTTACATGACATTCTCTCAAAGCATGGGACATCCCTCTCAGTTATAATTATGCTAACAGTCTCATTTATACCTCATTTGCTTGCAACTCATCATGTAGCATCTACCTGGTTTTCGGGTAAGCCCACCCCTCGGTATGATAAATAAATGTTATAAGGCATAAAACACCACTTTCTGTGCATGAATTAATTGCTTGACCATGGGTGGAGTTTGTTTGTTTGTGTCTTTTTTTCTAAACAGAGTGCAACGGTGTACCACAAAAAACTGCTGTTGGACATCTACCAGGTCAACCTTAAACAATTAGCAATTCAAAGTTTCATTTAATCCAGATGCTTAGAGGGGTTTCACTAGGGCTTTCTGTGCTGAGCATAACTGAACCTGCATCAATGTAAGACATTGCTTATGTAAGACATAAGAAACCCTCACAGTTCACAATCCAGGCTTGAGTTCTCAAACATTGATGAATTTCACTTTGCGAGTTAATAAAAGTATACTACCTGAAGAGACTCTTCTCTCCAGCAAAATAAGTTAAATATCAAATTCTGGCTAGTGTTGACATAAGGTTATGTCTCTAAAATGCAAGTTTTCATTAAAAAAACATTTCAAGCAGAGAAAAAAATCCCAGGGTGCCAAGTTAAATGTATTATGAAATCCACATTCTCCAGAAGATCAGTCTGACCAGCCAGGAAGTGTAACTATTTCAACTTCTTTTACTTCCTTCAGTTGATCTTAGCTACTACACTAACAAAAAGATGCAAAACAGCGACATTTTTTGTTGTTTTACAGACAACCTTTATGAAGTGTTACAGCTTTCCTTCCCCACAACGTGAACTCTTGCCAAATCAAAACCCCCATTCCCTTTGGGGTTCTTGTTCTGCCTGCTCTTCTCAGCCAGCAGGGGCTGATTCAGAGCCTCCCAAAGCCAGTGGGATGTGTTTTTTGCAACTTCATGGGGCTGGTACTGGTTTATGAACCACTTCTCTTTCATTCTACAATCTTGTCATCTCTCTTTGCATATTTTTACTTCTTACCCCTCCATTCTGAAAATATCTGATGAGACAGATGCAAGGAAGGGTAAATGGAAAAATCATTTCATGCATATTCACTGATTTATTATCACAGCAGGTCAGGGAGCCAGAAATTAGGGCCCTCTGTATGTTTGTGGGAAATGGGTTGGAGGATTATGCTAAAGATATGCTGGTTCTCTACTTTCTGATGTGCTCCTGCTTGATTTTTACTGGTTTTGTTTTGATTTCATCCCATCATCTCTCGTAATTAGATCATGCTTCCCAGCAGTATTCTATTATTTGTTTTCATCTTCTGTCTCCTCAATGGTCATTTTTGGCTTGTTTGTCAATTCTGACATCTGTTTCAGAGTCATGTACAGATTCCTGTCTGGTCCTACATTGCCCTTAAAAAACAACTTCTCTCTCCTACATACACCCCCCCCGCCCAGTGTTAATATATGCGTAGGCAGGTAGAATACACAGAAAAAAGCATATCATACAGACACACTTCTACCTCCAGAACATGTCAAAATATTCCATCAAAACCTTTTTTTGGATGAATTTTCACAAGTATCTGCTATTTGGAGAATTTTACAGTTTTGTTCTTCATGTGCGTTTCTTGAAAGCACAGTATTTGTAACTACATTTGGTCAAATCAGTACCCCATGGGAAATTCAGAGTAACCCACCAATATAACCAAGAGAGAAGAAATGAAAACTCAGGGTAATCAAACCACAGATCCAAGGAGGACAAAAATGGAATCTAAATATTTTGTCTGAAAGTCTTCCACTTTTTAAAAAAAAAGTTTTGTAAAGAAAATTCTCAAAAACATATGCATACAGGAAAATAACCTATCAATAACAGTCCATCTGTCATTTTTCTGCTGTCGTCATCATCTGGTTTTGTCTGCAAACAGCAGTATAACATGATTTGTTCTACTCATGCAACGAAAACCTTTTCACAGCAGGGTAAGACTGTACTTTGTGTAAATTTTGCAGGAGTAACCCTTGAATTATTAGCTTCTCTGCACAGAGAATGTGTCTATATTTCTTTAGATGCATACTTATGCTGCTGTACTAATAATGAAAAATGAGCTGCAGAAACAGATATGTGAATACATTTTTGGGCACAAAATGTAGTCTGGATGAAAACATGCCAATGGATGTTAGAAATTCTGCAATGCAGTATTTAAAAATTATAAACACCAATTTAGATTTTAATAGTAATGATGGGGCTTTCAAAATAACAGACATTTGCACCCAAATTTACCTTTCTATGCTAAGTTTTTTGTAAACAAATAATAACAAATATTTCTTCAAAACTAATGTCTCCTGCAAATATATAAAGTATCAACTGCTCTGTTATTGCAATAAAAAAGTACCAGGTACACTGACTAATGGAAAAGAGTATTTTCTAATACATACAAAGAAAGAATTCCCATTCCTCTAAAACATTGCAATACTGCACATTTAACAACTCAGCATTTCACAGAAAACAACAAACAACCTTCAGTCTAGAAAACATGCTAAAGACCTTCTTCCTAGAAGCTATCTGGCAAAGCAAATGGCAGCCTTAAAAAAAAAAATTAAAAAAAAGCAAACCCCCAAACTAAATTCAACCTGACTAAAATAATGTGTTGAGTAAGTAAGTTCTGTTTTACATTTACTGCCTATTGTTAAACTACCATTTGGTTTCCTCTTTCTCCCTGTTTCCAAACACCCTGCTTTAATTCAATAGACCCAGTCATGCTCAGGAAATTATAAACTTGCTAGTAACTATACCAAACAAGTAATTAGAGCAACAGCATTAGCTGTCCTACTGTATGTGAATGCCATTCCCAATTGGTCTCCTTTAAATACATGAAGTTAAATAACATTTGGACTGTGTTACAAAGTTAAGATAAACACACATGTAAGCCACTCTGTAGCTTTTACTGTTTGTCTAAATCTATCAACTGTCATCAGCCAGATGCCCATGGGTGTCAGGATGAAAAGTCAAGCCTTGAGCTGCCAAAGAAGCCATGTGTCATTGTTATTCAAAAGCAAAGGTGCATTTACAAACCATATGGGTACGACTTGAGCAAAACTAAAAGAATTAGCAAACTATAACAGAGGCATAGACCAGGGTGGAATGGGTGTGCAGCAAAGCGTGCTCAGTTCTTGTCCCATGATGTTAAAAATGCATTACCTTTTCCTCTAGGCACAGTGCTGTTTCTGCTCTTCCATTTGCAATGATAGCTACGCACTCCTTCTTACAAACTCTTCACGGTGTCCGTAACTGCACTTCTGCTTGTCAGTGCACATGTCAGACCATTATGAAATGTTCTCCTTTTGTTTTGTCTACTTTCTTAAATTGCATAAAATGTCAGATAATTTAAAAAAATAATCAAGTGTTCCATTATGGAAAAGAAAAAGTCTTTCACTGACAACTAAGAATTACTATTGACCTAATCACCGTCCAATTTCCTATCACATTTTCTGGGCAAAGCCAGTATGCTCAACAGGCAGCTGACCTTGAATGAAATGTCAGGTCATTGACAAAAAGGCCTCAAGGCAGAAATTGCACCTGGAAAAGCATGGCACAAGAATCTTGGGGCATTCCCACTTTTTTCCTGCTAGTGCCTCCTTTTCCTTGGTCAGCAAGTTGTAAGGAGGGTGAGTGATATGAAAGCTCTTTTTTTTCCAGTTCAACAGCATGGAAGGGTGAGTCTGCCAAGAACCAGAGCCAGTATGAACATGTTCATAATGACATCTGCAGAATTTCCTAACACTATTCAAAGAACATCCCGCGCTCCAAGGGTGTGTGTTTGTGTACGTGTGTGTGTATACATATAAACCACATCTTTATGAGTAAATGCCTTAGTGGTACTGGCAGGAACCATTATAAGGTAAAGGTCTTCACACACTAATCTAGGGACAACCAGCAGCCCCACATACTTTCAAGTTGCTTCCAGCACACTTCCATCTAATAAAACCAGTTTCCATCTACGAGGTGTAGTTTGAGCCAGTGGAGCAAGATTTATTCACACTCTTTTGCAAAGTTTAGACTGGACATTCATTCACTGCTTTACAAGTCCTGTTGCCTTAATCCAGCCTGTGAATCCTGATGTTTTCCTGCCCAGGAATCAAATGCCCTAATAACCCTCCCTGCCTATGGGGTGAGTCGCTGTATCTATAAAAGTGATCAAATTTACCAAGGGACAGGGAAGAAAATGTGAAGGAGCAGGAAAGGCAGAGGAGAGAACCGCTACCTGGAGTAATTAGAGGTACAGAGGTTGCAGCCAGGGAGAGGTAATTTGGCACCAATATGCTGGAAATCCCACACCCATGAGCAGAAAACAAATCATGAAAATATAAAACAGACAGAGAAGGAGGGACACTCGATCCACACATAGAGCCTAAACATTTAATTTCCCTTATTCTCCCCAATATTGTTCTAAAATTACTTAATGCTTCCAAGAACAAAAACTACTGCTGGGAACTGAAATTGATCCTTACGCGGAAGTTAGAAAAAGTAGCCCATGGTATGACCTCTTCCTTAAAATCTAATTTCTAAAGAGGAAGTGTTCCTAAGTGAACGTGCAGAACAGAGGTCAGTACTCTGGAGACCTAAAAAAACTACTATGCAGGCATGATTTTGAGTGCAGCATGGTACGACCACTGTAGGGCCAGTCACTAAGGATCACAGCATCCTGAGATGCACCTGTGAGAGGCAGCATCTCCTTGCTTCCAGCTTCCACCAAGTTCTGTGCTCCCTGGGAGCTGGACGCTGCTGCCCTGTGTAGAGGCACAGTGCTGCCAATCTGCTGACTGGCAGCATTTTGCTTTTGAGAAGCAGCATCTCCCAGTTCCTGCTGAGTTTCTACCAGTCCACTTAACCTCTAATCTGCGAATGAAAAATAGGCTGGCACAGCACACTTTAAAAGACTCTTCTGTAGACTGCACAACATTCTCACTTGAAAGTAGGCATCTTTCCAAAACAGATAATGGTAAGCTGAGAGTCCAAGCCAGCAATTCTGAAGTGCTATCAGAAGATAGCCAAACAGATTATTGTTTATTAAAACATCCTCCTTGGGTATTAAAAGTAAAAATTCATGAACAAATGGAGAAATTTCTGAGGCCATTCATTCTCTTGAGGTATCTACACTCTCAGAAAAATTCACATTTGTGCATCAATTCATTTAAAATGTTCACCTATGATATCTGTGAAGAAATGAGTAATAAGCCTAACAGGTGTACATAATTAAAGATGCATGTTTGAGGGAATGTCTAAAAATTGAGTCTTGTGTTTTCATATTAGCAGCCATGTTTTTACTCTTAGGAAAACTAGGAAGTCAAGAAAATATTTCCTAGTGCTGGAACAGGCACACACACACTCCATACACAATGCAAAAATCTGTCACTACTTACAAAAAGCAATGATTACATTATATTGTTGAAAAGGCAAGTTGTTGCTAATAAAATTAAACTTTTTGGCTACTTCTGAACCAGCTTCTTAATTAAGAAAAGGAAATACAAATTAATTTATCATGACAAAAAGAAGGAAAAATGTATTTTATTAGCTCATAGGATATACCTTTAAAATACTGAAGCATGAAAATATTTTAATGTGTGCATAAAAAATTACCTATTGAATAACCACAAGCACCCATGCATTAACACAGTAATTATTGGGATATATCAGTGGAACGTTTCAACACGCATCCTTGCATGTGGTGTATTTTTTATTTTACTCTCCACTAGAATAACAGCTTAAACAGCTCCAAGATATTCCCCACAGAGCTATAATTAGTGCTTAAAGTGCAACCAAAAGAAGTGTTGGCTGAAACTGAAATCTGAACCTGTGGAATGCTGGAATGAATTTCTCATTTTCCTAAACAAAATAGAGCCAGCTACAGGGCTGCATGAATTCCACTTCTGGGTCAGGCTATCTCTCCATATTATCATTACTATTGTTGTTGTTGCTGATATTGTTACTGGGATAAAACAAGGATAAAACAAGCTGTATATTGTAAACACCTGTGATAAAACAAGAGCTGGGTTTTCCAAAATTTCTGGTGCACAAAGAGTCTGTAGTTAATGATAAGTGAAATTGTCTCTGCATTCAAAGCCAAAGTAAACAGGCAGTGCACAAGACAGATACCTGTGTAGGACTGGATATAGGACGGACTTCACACAAACACACCCATTCTACGGAGTGGGTTCAGGCAGTTCTCATCACCTTTATACTACTGTCTGATTAAAAACTCTATACAGGAGCCCATGGCCACCAGATCCACACAGTAGTTTCACTACTTACGTCAGGCTCTTCCTTATGGAAAACTTCAGGTTTTGAGATGTCTGTCGTACTTCTGAGGTTCAACAAAGAATCTCAAATTTTCTGCAAATTTAGCTCTTTTCAGTAGATGAGCAGGAAAACAAGGCTGCTCCACTTCTGCCTCTGAAGACTGAGGACTCTAGTAATCACTTTGTGCAGTTTGTCTCCCATACCATTCGTTTAGGAAGAAACAACACACTTAGGCTGTGTGCAAAATCAGTGCCCTCACGGTTTTTTGCCTTAAACTTATGTTAAATTCTATGCACTGAAAACTCTTGATGCCAAACTTCCAGCAATTTGCCTTTCAGAAATCTATTTTTTCCCACATGACACATAGAAATACATAGATTCTGCTGTTTTTCAAGTATATGAGTAAAGTGGATATGTGATTTGCCCATACAAAGTAAACAGATTCACATTTCAAAAATGCCCTCTGAAATGTATATACTTAAGTATATGGAAAGAGACCCAATTGCCAAAGCTGCTTTTCAGTATTGGCTTTCCAAATTAAGAATTAACCCACAACAAGACTGGTGTCGTTTTTGATGTTCAAATATATCACCTGTTTCAGGCTGGGCACCCAAAACCAGAGGCCACTTTTGACAACATGTCCAAAAGCACTAATGCTATTCTGGCTTGTTACCACAGTTTCCATGTATGTGTGAGATGGGATGAGGTAACTAAACAGTTTTGGTTTCCAGCACACTTTGTGACATTGTAAGGAAACTGGACATTTTGAGGTATATTTTCCGGTAACTTTCTTTCCAAATTTTCCTGCCTTTTAGGATTTGTATATTCCATTGAATGTAATGTAAGAACATTTCTGGTATATTATTTCTTTTTCTGCCTTTTTTTTCTGTACTACACGTTGGCTGTCTGTGAAAAAGCTCACTTTTCACAGAAAGCAAAGGAGAGAAATTTTAAGGTTAGCTTTGTTTATATATTTCCAAAAGAAAATAAAGTGCATAGTATCAAAGTTCATCCAGATAACACTGAGCCTAAACTCTATTTCATTTACTGGAAGGCAATATCCCTAATTCTACTTTGGCTGAATACTGAAAGTTGCTAACTACGTGCAAATGGTAGAGCAAAGAATTATCATTAGCTTAATGATGTGTTAAGGTTGTCACCTAAATTGATTTTTGCTGGGCAATCTCAGTTTGGAGAAAACTAAATCCTATCAAGTATAAACCACATCTGCAAAGCCATTAAGGCATTCTGAGATATGTGTATCAGCCAAATGCAAGGTAGTAAGACCTAGAAATGAAGCTTGTTGGTAAAACACACAGGAGCGTGGACAAACTCTTGGAAAGCGGTAACTCTGAAAGGGAGTTTAGGGTCATGGAAGATAATGAACAGGCAATGAGCTGTCCTAAAATGCAGTCTGCTCCTTGGATTGGTAAGCAGGAGATGAATATGAACATGTGCAGGGAAAAGGGAAACGGTACTATGCATGCAGAGAGAAAGCTTCAACTTCCATGCGCCATTCTGGTATCCACACTTGAAAAAATAATGCCAGGAAACAGAAAGTGTTTCAGAAAGAACTACAGGAATGAACTGTGGTTTGGAAATTCTGACTAACAGAAGGAAATTGAATATACAAAAGATTACTGTTAAGGCTGTAAAACAGATTTTGAAGGACAGAGTAAGAGGCACCAGCATTAATGGGAACAGGTGAAAATGCAACATGCGCTTTAGAATCCCAGGTAAATCTGTTATGTTTCTCTCTGGTAACTTATTTTATGCAAAGAAATGTATTAGAAGCAGTCTGTCTGGTTTCTGCAAAACATGTGATGAGCCCTCCAAGAAATTGGTAACAAACAAAAAAAAGAAGGTTAATGTAACAGCAAGGTGGAGGTGGAAATGGTTGCACCGGAGATGATGTGGGCTGTGCTGGAGAAGCATGGGGGTTAAGGAAGTTACGAGGAGAGTATTTTAAGGATGTCAGGGAAACAAAGTTATTAGGTGATTTTGACATAAAAAGAAAGAACATGTTAGTGAATCTAGTAATTATGATCATCTGCATTAAAGAAAAGAATTCAGGCTGGAAGATGTGGAGAGAAGCACCACTCTGATGAGCAAGGAGATGGACAGCCTAGTTTTTAAGTGACTAATGAGTGTGGCTTGTTTGTCACATCAAAATGAAGTCTGAGAGGGGACTGTGTTCTATAAATATGTCAGAAATAAAAATGGAAGGAGCTGAAGCACAATTTTGGCACAGGAACAAATGGGCAGAAAACTGTACATGAGTAAACCTGGCTGTAACTCAGAAGAAAATCTCTAACCAATAGAATAGTGACAGCTGTGAAATGGTCTCCCAACAGAAATAGAGGGGAAAAAATTTCTAATTCATTCTAGAATAGAAATTTTTGAATGTATTTATAGGACATAATGCCTGCGATAGTAGAGAACTGTACTGGATGACCTACGCGGTCATTTCCTGTCTTATGTCCCTATGTTCCAATTTAATTTATCCAAGAGATCACTTGGCCAAAATCTGTAATTACTTACATGTGGAGTTTTCTAACACCATAAGATGCACCATAAATATAGCAGAAGAAGCATTTTACAGTGGAAACTAAGAAATTTAGATGAGTAACAAGCTATATATTTTTAATAGTGAAGGTTGTTAGTGACTTGCACAGCCATGGACATAACAGGTTTCAGTCAAGACTGGCTCTTCCCAAAAGATGTACAAAAACCAGAAAATAATAGACAGATCAAGAAAACAGGGATATTGATGCAGTAATAATTAGATGAAATTTTGCTGATCTGGCTTATGATGAAGGCCAGGGCTAGACAATAATCACCTTTTCTGATGTTAGAAGTATGAATATTATTTCAAGCCAATGGTGCTATGTCTTGTGACATCAGAAGGAAGAATTACAATGTTAAAACGCCATATGACTTTTCCAGTTCTGGTACATAGTTAGCACCCACCTGTCGTACAGAGCCACCCAAAGTTTAACTTGGCATGTTGAAGTAACTATAACATTACATGTTCAGATATTACATCATAGATGCAATAGGGATACACAGTATACATGCAAATCATATAACAGATAAATGCCAGGACCAACATTAGGTTACATCAGCATACTGGAAGTTATGTCTTTTGAGACCTTCCCTAAGCACAGCACTAATTCTTCTGATTGATCTTCAACAAGTGTTTTTTGCCCAACTAATTAGAAATGCACAGGAGGTCTTGTGCATCCAAAATGTACCTATATACGATCTGAGATATGCTTACACACAGATATGTGTTATTCAGTCTCAAACGGCAGCTATACAAGGTGAACAAACACAACACAGTTTAAAAAATCTGGTCTTAACCTTTGTGCATCACAATATTTCAACGTATAAAATGACAGCCATTTTGGAAGTTATTTTGACACATTTGACTGGAAGTCTTCTTGCAGTAACTTCTGTCTTTGATTTTTATAGTGCAATTCTCTGGCAAAGCAGAACAGAATAACTCCTCTTTGTGTAGGCAACACATCCTACTCAGAATGATGCAGAGAGGTGATGACAGGACAAATAAATTTAAGAGAAACATCTGTGGTACAACACAGGCAGCAAACCTTCGCTGGGACACTTGCAAATTATGAACAATCTCTTCCGCTTTGGAGTAGAAACATATAGTGAAAATAAAATAATAAAAAATATGTGAAATCCTTTTCTTTCTTTTCTCCTTTTATTCTCTTCCCTTTTCTTCCTTTTCTCCTTTTATTCTCTTCCCTTTTCTTCCTTTGCCTTTCTCTCTCTTGCATGTGGGTAGGAGGCTTGTTTAGTGATTGTAAGAGAGCCTCCTGCTCCCAGCAAACACTTTGAACACACACTCTGTGGCCAAAGTTGGTGAAGCGAGAGAGATGAGAAGGGGCAGTGATGATGGGAGGGAAGGCACCAAGCTGAGTTCTCACAAGAGGTTCAGCCACACAGCATCTGATCATTAATGTCCATCAAACATTTTGGCTTGCGTCCAGCTTGCTAAATAGAATGGTGTCATGGCAATAAGATGAAGGCCCCTGTGCCGACACAGGCAGAAAGCCAAAAGTTTCCATGTAGATTTCCCTGCCTCGCCACCCTCTTAGGTTATATTAAGGATGACCTGCCCTGTCACTGATTTGGACTACCTTATGGGTACTGCAGAACAAACAACATAAAGCATGCAGTTGGCAAGACATTTGGAGAGGTGAGATAACCAGCTCTTTGAAACCCTGCAATGTAAAATATCAACAGGGGTCATATATCCAGAAACTTGACTATTAGGTCTTTGCCAAACAGCAGTGAAAGAACAAGTCAGAATATCTGAAATGCGTTACTCTCCAAATGATGTTGAGACTGATCCCAAAATAACAGGCTTATTTGTATGAATAGAAATGAACTAATCTGAATGCTGCATCACAGAGCCATGAATCAGCGAGCCTAAGTCTCTCAAGTGCTTATAGCATTGTGCTTATAGACTGTGAGATACAATCAGTCATCTTAAAATCTAATGGTACTTTGGTTTTACCTTTCTGAATCAAGGAAAGGCTTTTGTCTTCTCCCTTTTGTCCCACACTCAGCACAGTCTTATTACATGATTTGGCCACAATCATGTTTTGCAATGCTAAGTCTGTTTGTTCTTGAATGCAGGGTGAAATGTGACATAGCATACCTAATCTTTTCTTGAATACGTTACTTTTGGATATACTGCCCTTTGCCTGATTTGTTCTGTGTGATTATAATGGAATTATTTTTGAGATTATTAGGCCTACAACTTCTAACACATTGGTATTTAAAACAAAGGCCTCTAGAATTTTCCACCCTTATGACTACACTATTTCCAAGAAGAAGACCTTGTCAACTGGAAGCATGATATAAAGGGAGCTTTTATATTTGCATAGAAATTGTTTGATAGCAAAGTCTCTAAGGTTTCTCTTTGAACTAATGTATGCAAATTCAATAGAATTAAACAAAATACCCTAAAGATGACAGAATATCATGGTACTTGAGACAGGTTTAAAAATTGGTTTCCTCTTCCTTTACCTTGATCCTGGGCAGAATTTTTAAAGCTTATTTAACTTGTGGGTTAGGTTGTCATTTCATAAACTCAGTTATTACTCAGTATCCTTTCCTTAAATAGATGTGTCTATTTCAATTCATGGCATGTGCTGTCTCTGTGGGACTCTATGGAAAAACTGTATAGTCATTTATCTTTGTTATTTTCTGCAGGATTTGGAAGCAGTAATCATATTAGCTCAGCAGATTTAAAAATAATAATAGTTCTAAAACACCCTGCATGAGCTGTTAATTGGAATAATATGTGCTAAAGATAAACCAGGCATTTTTTTCATGGATCCCAGTCTCTCAGCAAACTGAGTAAGAAACTGTGGCTCTTGCATCCGCTTCATTTTTACTTCATGAGTATAATGTAAAAAAAAGTAAGAATTCATTTTAATTATACTCTAATCAAAGTTATTCTTCAGCACCACCTTTGATTTTTCTAATTAAACTAGCTAGGCAGTATTTCCTTTTCAGTTGCTTTTAAAAAATCTTGACCTTTCCCTTTGCTGTCCCATTTTTAAAAAATAATATCAAGTTGTGTGTGTAAATGCACAATAAATGAATATAAATCTTGAACCTTTGTGTAGATCTGAAAGAAGGTCTTGCCAAATTTTCCTGTACCAACATTACTTTAATTTACATCACAGATGCTATACTAGATAAAATAATGTTGCTGTTCAGTTCAATATTTCTAAAAAAGGAAGGTCAAGATCTGTATACAACGTAATAAGCATTTTTGTCTGCCCATTATTATTTGCACAATTACTGTGACTGCTTGGGGAAGTCTATGTTTGGCTGAGTATCTAGTCATTACCTTGGACAACGGTCTGATTTTAGGACTATTTTGGCACAGAGATAATTCATCTTTTCTTCTCCCATTTGCCTCATCTTTTAAAATGACACATCTTATGACAGTGTAAGGAAATATAGAAAAATTACCTCTATCTGAACATGGAAAGGCATGGTTTATTAAAAAGAACAAGAACAGGTTCATCTTAAAGTAATTTTTGGTCTGGAAACTAAGTCTATTAAGGTGGTAATTGAGACATACATTTACAATCTTTCAGTCTATAGTACCTTTTAAAGAATGAAAATTAGAGATTAACCTTAAGCATCTTGTATTTCTTATCAGTATGACTTTATATAAATTTTAAAGACAACTTTTATTTCCTTAGTAGAAATGAAAAAGCTTTCATAGTCAGAGCTAGTCAAAATTTCCAAATATATGGAAATATTTAGATCTATTCAACTCTGCATGGGCAACAAAAAGTTGATAAAATGAAATAGAAGCTAAACTGTAAAAATAATAATTTGACTTGAATCAAATATGATTTCTAGTATTTCTCAAAAAAATATACCAAACTCTTCTTCTGCATTGTTATCAGAAAAAAAGACCATCTCAGAATTTTAAAATTCAGTACTGTGTTTCCGCTATATACTGGTACTTACTAATAATGTAGAAAAATGTGCTGGTAAAATGAAATTCATATGGGTTCTGTAGGGTATTCTCTCATATTACAGCTATAATAATAACAATGGAACAATAATGCTTGTAGGCAAGATCCATGCTCTTGGCAAATTATTCCACATTCTTGATTTTTACCAGATTTATCCCCATTTTGAGGTTTCAATGAGGAAATGGCTGAGTTCTTCTGGTACAGAAATTTGGGCTGAACTTTTCATGATTGTCTTACCTACATGAAATATGACATTTAAACTAACACATATATATGTTTAAGCATAAAACTTATTTTGTTCAAGTTACTCTGCATCCTGCAGCTCCATCAAGGTCCCCTTCATCATTTTATTGTTGTTCTTCTCTGTGGTCACTGTCAAACAGTAGTAAACTCTAGCTGGGTGATGGGGAGCACTGATATTCACTAAAAGGAGGACTGATTATGCATGCAAAGCAGTAATGAAGACATGTTTTGCCTTCTAGATACTTTTTATACTGTTCTAAGAGCACTTCAATAACTATTTTAGTAATGATTACTAAATACAGCAGAGTTCTCTGGGGCAGAATCTATCAGTGTCCCTAAATGTGTTTAACCGCTAAGCCCCTGGAATTTCTCATAGGTAAAGTTAAGTACATGCCTGAGTATTTTGCTATGGTAGGCTTCACATATTACATAATGTACAACAACCAAAAGAGTAAATCTGCAGCTCCACACTGAATAGTCATTGTGTGACCAAGTGAAAGGAAGGCAGTGGTCTGTGGCAGCATGGTTAGTAAAGCACTCACAGAACTGAGTTTGAAAGACATGTCTTTAACATCACGTAGCACAGGAAGCACACAGTCCCTGTCGTTAGTTTAGTATTTCAGTAATTGCTCTTCATAACTTACCTGCTAGGTAGTTGAGCATGTATTATTATCCACATTTGGGGCAGGGAGGACAGGGAGGAGGGTAAGAAATTTATGTAATTTTATCAAGGAACTGAAATAAGCCAGGGATGCAGCTGTGATTAGATGTGAATTCACACCTCCTAGGCTTGTGCTCCTAGGCAATGTTTATGGTGATACTGGGTATCAATTTTGTGATGTATTTATTTACAACTTACAGTCAAGTATACTGTAAATCACCTGAAACGCTGCACTGTGCATACAGACTGTCAGCTTGACCAGGTGCTCTTGTAACTTTGTCTATTCCCCCTTTGCACTCATTGTCCCTGTTTACTATTATGACTGCTTTTTATGGTATACCTTAAATTAATATAGTCTCTCAGTGGCAGACACTGTCTTTTACACATGGCACAAATCTTTCAGGCTAAATGTTAGCTATAGTTTGCTAAAATCGGTCTTGGCATACCCGGTTAAAACACTTATTGACTTCAGTAACAGCTGCACTTTCCGATCTCACTGCAGTGTTACCATGTTCCAGTAACTACGTTTCAGTTCCACTTTGGTCCAACAGTTTCAGTCTCTTTAAACAAATGTTTTGTATTAATCCCCTCTTTTCTGATCCTAGAGCCACCCACCTTTGAACTAGCAAGTCTGCTGCTGCATTCAAAATAATGTTCAGACCTTCAAGTGCAAAGCTTCAAAATCCTTTCCACCAGTCCTATATAGTGGAAAGAGGTGTGAGCACTGGAAGACAAGGAATTCCCTGATCTATTTAACAGGCAGGAGGGTAAAAGGAAGAACTAAAAACTGGCCTCTGACATCAAAAGTTCCTCTAACTACTCATTTCCTTCTGTGCTCTTATTTGTTTGACAGTAACTTATTAAAGAAAATTTAAAAGATCTTAGATTTTTTTCATATAGGGGCATTGGGGATTTTGTCTGTTGTATTATTGAAGACCTCTGGGCTACATCACAGAGAAAATGCAATAGCACAGACTTGTAGAGAAATCTATATGTAAGTTATAAATAGGATGTAAGTTCTCTGAGACCAGACATAAACGCTAAAAGAAACATGGGTGTAGACTTTTTTTAGCCCCCAATTCCCTATTAAAATCATCAAACTTCCATTAAGAAATCAAGCAAAAAAAAAAAAACAATGAAAGAAAGGAGGAAAGAAGGAAAAACAGCCAAGGCTTTTGCTTTAAAATTTCATTGCAATTCCGATTTGATGATCTGGCACTGCTGTGCAAGTAGCACTTTTCAGTCTTATTTTTTCTTGCAGAATTACATCATTACCTCAAAGCAGTTTTAAAGGATGCAGAGGATGATGTGTTCCAGCTGAAAATAAACAGAACTGATACTTCAGGAAGGACTGACCGTCAGGTCAGTATAGAAGCAAAATGCATTTTTAGTTTTACACAAAGGAAGTTTTTCTTCTTTCCTTCAGAATCCTTTCCTCTTCCCCATGCTGTGCACTTGCACGTACCGGGCACGTGTACCCTTACATTTGCACATGAGAGCAGATCCAGGAGATGCACTCTGATGCCAACCTACCATTCTGATGCCATTCTCAAAGGCCTGACGTGCTAGAGAAGCAGGTCCATCCACAGTCTTACCGTCGTCATCAGGCCCCCAGCTGGCACTGTAGATGTGGATGTGCTGGGGATTAAGGCTTAAAGACTTTGCTTCTACCATGTCTGTCACGTCTCCATCCAGCATCCGTACACCTTCAGAATGAAAGATATAATGAACAGGACCAACCAACTCAAAATGCTGCTTTTTTTTTTTCCCCAGAGAAAATTGTTGTGTAGGACATTGGATTGAACGACCATAAGGATTCTACTGTTGTTAAAAAAAAACCCCAAACCTGTTTGGATATGTGTTTTTCCAACAGCAAAAAAATTTCTAGATGAAAAAATACAAAAAGGAAGGAATATTTTGGTCTTTCTTCATGTTTTAAAAATTATCTACAAGTCATTTATTCACTATACAGCCTTTGAACTTCAGTAACAAACTTTTACACTAAAGAAAACTTAAAAAACCGCTTGAACTTTGAAATGTTTGTATGCCTCACTTGAAGACAATATATGATTTTTTTTTTCTCCTTTCATATAGCAGGGAAGCTGCAGCACCTACTTTGAGTCATTCACAGTCCTAAGTATGTTGACAGATGTAATAAAAGGATCTCTGCTGACAGATAAACATGGGATTATTCCATCATTGTATGAGGATGCAAAGAAGAAACCGGGGAGAAAGCTTGTGTGTACAGACCAATTATCATACATAGTAGCAAGGTGATTACAGGAAGTTACTAACAAATACCCTATATGTAACATTATTCAATCTGAAACTACAATATTGTGAGCATCCTCCCCTGTGTAGAAGATTTTGTAAGGTATAATCTGAAATTCTTGTGTTAAAAGAATCAATTCATGTGGGTTTGGACAAGTCAATGTGTCAGCCCTTCTAAAGTGAATGGCATTCATGATGTTTTAAGATCACTAGACTGAATAAGGTAGGCTTAAATTTGGGATCTGAGAAAATCTTAAAAGTTCTTCTTTTGACTAACTGTAAGACTTTTTGACTGAAGTTAATTCTGACTGAGAAAAACGCCAATGCCAGTTTTAACCTAAACAAGAAAAGGGACCTACATACAGCTAGTGTGACATCTGATCAAAGGGATGTTAAATATGAAATAATAATTAGCATGTAACTGTATGATAGTACAGAGTAATGATTACTTCCACAATTAACAAGTTTGATGCTCTTTCCCCTTTAAAAGGCCACTGCTATTTATCAGCCAAATTTACATATTTTTAATTACAGACACATTTCATTTTGCTTGTGAGCTCAAACTGAAGTAACTTGAGTGTTTACCAAGACCTTAACTTCCAATTAACAAAAGGCATAGGGGGTCCTTTGTTGAGAGAGGTTTTTTTTTTTTTTCTTACTCTAATTACTCAAAAATGAAAAGTGATCATATTTCTAAGTTCACACAAAAGCTGCCCATGTTTTGTAAGATAATAAACTTTTACAAACAGTGATCTCACTCTGAACTTTACTTTATAAAAAAAGTCATTAAACCAACTCTGGGATTCTCAGGTTTTATTTTTCTTCCTCAGCATAATGTCAGAAAATTAATGATGGGTGGAAGTTGTGTTCTCAATTTCTTTCAAGCACATTAAAATACATTTAGTTCTAAATAAAGACAATAAAAGGTACACTGCTTTTGAAAGAATGAAAATAAAGCTTTCCTTTATGTCTCCATTACTGCATAGCAAGCCTAAATAATAATACATGCACCTGGTGAATAATAACTCCAAATTCTGCCGTTGCATCTGAAGTAATTCACACCAGTTTTTTTTGCTAATGGTGAAGTCGTGAAATCTAAAGCAACATGGACAAGACTGTGACTTAGGTGTTGCCTTCTCCAGCCAGCATCTGATAGGCATGCTTCAAGGGTGACTTTGAACAACAGACATCTCATTCGCTATTTAAAACAAAAATAATTTCCCTCCTTCCTTCCTTCCTTCCTTCCTTCCTTTCTCTTTTTCTTTTCCTTTTTCTTTTTTTCCCCCAAATGCCTGGAGTAGTTAGTTCTGCTGATCACAAAACACCCAAACTGCACTTGGCATGTGGTGATAGTGCAACAAATGCTGTCCAGAAGGCAATTAACACACTGCTTTTGCAGAGTGTTCCACCTAAGACTTTAGAGCTTTGTAAACTTTTTCCAATATTTGCAGTAATTGCCAAAATGTAAGTGGCATTTTAGTCAGAACAAACTTTCAATGAATCACAGGAAACATGCAAAACAGAGCTGAAAGCAAGTTTTCTTTTAAAATGTTTGTTTTTAATCAGCATCTGACTTAAACTTTAAGAAACAGCTGAACTAATTCCTCGTCAGCTGAAGACAATCTACATCTGTTGTGCCATAATTCAGTGTAACTGTTTTCCCGTCAGGACTCAAGCTCTGCCAAGTAACTAAGCACCCAGATCCCCACAGATGCTGTGCAACTTCCACAATCAGTCTGCAACAATAATAACATGCTAACCATCCCTTCCTATAAAAAACCTCACAAGCTCTGTAGGTGGTGATTTGCTATGTGTGATTACTGCAGAGATTCACGTTAAAAAAAAGATCTACCCCTATGGTACACTGGTTTGTCTTTTAGTGAAAGGGCCTGTAGCTTAGCTAAGCACAAACTGCAGGCATAGTGCATAATTTTTTGTAAGAAACATGTCACAACCTGTAAAAGAACTGAAGGTCCAGATTGCAATTTCACTCAAATTTTCTTATCTGCAGGTTACATCCCCACTTACACTGTTGTAAGAGAAGGCTCAGACTTTCTAAGGATCTTATTTTTGACCTATATGTGGTCAGAGGTACTTAAATGTGTGGAAATGAAACAAGGAGTACAAACATATTCAGAAAAAATGTGAGCATTACTGGTGGATATCTTTGTTAATGACTTCCCATCAGAAAGATCATTAATCAGATTTGTTCAACTGCCAGTATTTGATGGAATATTGATGGAAAGGATT
Source organism: Harpia harpyja (assembly GCF_026419915.1). Taxonomy (NCBI): domain Eukaryota; kingdom Metazoa; phylum Chordata; class Aves; order Accipitriformes; family Accipitridae; genus Harpia; species Harpia harpyja. The sequence goes on along the minus strand of NC_068969.1, from coordinate 78,250,054 downwards.
TATTTTCCCCTTTGCTTTATCTCCTTACTATCCCTTATGTGTCCAGAGATGCTTTTTGGTTTGAAGTAAAGAATACTTATCTTGGTGGAGCAAACTCAACATCACTGTTGGCAGGTGCTCCTCCATGTAAGGAAAATGTAACTGCTTTACCTCAACACTAGTTTCTTCCCCAAGAAGGCACCAGGAGGGTCTTTAAATCCCTGGGAAACAAGCAAGCTGAACACTAGTTCAGCATAATATGATTCAACATTTTACACTCTATATGGCCTGTGGAGAGGGAACACAACCATTGCATATTCACTTTTAAAAGGTGGTACATTACCTCAAGTGAGGCTTACACCCTGTTATTACTTTCCAGCTTTATTTTAAGAACAATGTTAGTGATGGCTTTCCAGAATCATGGTGACAAATGGAGTGAATAAAATTTTTATTTCACTTAGACCAGAGTAATTTCTTGAAGACTGTTATATTCTTCGTACAAAATAAATAAATGAATGAATGAATGAATGAATAATAAAAAGGCATACATATCCTGTCTTTACTGTTGACATTAACTGCATTCATACTATGTCCATCTGAATCAGTTTTTACACTATATTTAGAAAAGGCTGTGATTCAGCTAATATGCCTGGAGGGTTTCTAAAACATTATTATTGCACGTTCCTAATGTTTAATGAATAATAACCTATTCAGAAGCCACTAATGGAGAACTTTTCAAGGACATGCCTAAGCTGTTGCAGGTTGTGTGACTATCCAACTCACAAATGAAACTTCTCCAGAAACCATCATTTATATCTATCAATGCACTAACTCCCCTCTGACTCTGGTCTGACAATGCAATAAATCTGATTTCATAGCTGCTGGTACATGACCAAATGGCATGTCCACATGAGACAACCTACTAATCTGCCACAAACTCACTCAGTTGACCAGTTCAGATTTTCTAAACCACTCTGACAGGGTAACTTTGTGCAGGCAGGCTCTCCACCTGAAGAGAAATTGTTTTTATGCATCACTCTAACCTTAAGCTGGATCAGGTATTGTCTATATTCTTGAAGCCAACATGAAAACAGAACGCTGACGTTAGGATGGTGTTGTGTGCTTTGGCTAATTTAAAATGCAGCTGTGCTCACATTTGATTTGGATCAAACTTGTACTGATCCAGTAGAGAACAGATACAGTACTATTAATTGTGGATACATGGCCTCAGCTCTGCCTGCTCATATTTTTGAACTGTCCTCTGTGTATATATAGGTAAACATGTTTCTGTTTTCACAGATGGGCTTTATTTTGGGACAGAAAATCAACAATTAATGAGTTTGAGCTATAGGTCTTTCTACTGAAAGCCAATATACCAATCCTATGATTTCATCAGAAGTTCAGGGTAAAACTTCACTTGAAGCATTAAAATCTGGCACAAGCAGGCTACAGCCTAGGAGACACGTAGATGACATCTTGACAGTCACCTCCATAAATAAAGGCAAAGGTCTTAATTGGGCAGCCATTGACTAAGAATTCATAGAAACTGCTTGGAATCTCTTGGCTGAATGAACAAAAATTCCTTCATCGAATAAGCAATAATCTGATCACACAGAGGGATCAAAAGAAGATTTGCTCCAACCACATCCAAAACCCACAAAAATTTGTTATGTTTTGACAGTGTTTTGTTTGGGATCAATATGCAAGGTAATATTCCTAATGTATACATTTACTTCTGGTTTGTCAAAGTTCATCACTTAGAGTTCTGAATCTGTGAGAAAACCCAAATGTCCTAATTCTGGGTTTTGTGTTTTCATCAAAGGTCTCACTTTCTATTTTTCTGTGTGTACTGGAAGGCAGTGTTCCAGGGAGCACTGGAGAAGTGTCACCGCAGACAGACTCCTTCAGTACTGGTATTTAATGGCTCACTCTACAACTAAGATTTTCTTGCTAACACAGCTAGGTTTGTTATCAATACAAATCTCCTTCTCTTGTTGATAAAGGTCTGAATGTACCATTTAGCACAAGTGGCTCTTTGGTTACTTTTTCTTTGGTGGGAGACTGTTTCACGTACCTCCAATCTTGGCATTAAAGGCGATTCCTACTGTGCAGTGTGAGTTGTTTGCTGTGGCTGCCACTTCTCCAGCACAACGGGTTCCATGCCTGCAGTCAGACAAACATTTTTCCAAGTAAGCACAGACTGTTCGGATTAAAGGCTTTGACTTTGCTCATCCTCAGGTGCTAAAAGAACAACTATCCACAATGTCCTGCACTACTTAATCCCTGGTAGTAATTTATACCCATGTTACAATATTCCTCCGAACACATTTTAACATCATTATCACAATCATATTAAACTCTTCATGTTAGGCTTTCTAGCTACTCGAAACATGCACAGTTTGTAACAAAGACATACAACGATGATACATAATCCAGAGCAACAGAAAGAAGTCTTGGATACCAGTTCTTGATTTTGAACCAATTCTTACATTATAGGCAGAATTTTTGTCCTGCATTCTCCCACAACCACTCATGTTGCTAGTATGTAGATCTCCATACAACCTCCAGCAGGCACAGTGTGTACCACACTTTTCCATGAGGAAGTTGAGATTGTGCCAATGCCCCCATTGCTGTTTAGAGGCAAGCCTAAGACTGGCTATATGCCAGGTATGCTCAAAGCTTCTGTATAGGCATGTCCTGGTCCTGCCTTGGGCCAACCCTGCAAGCCTGCTGCCTTTCCGGAAGCAGTAAAAACAGGTGAAGTACCCTCCACACCAGAGGTACACCCTGTTCCTGGAAGCAGAGGTGGGCTAGTGTATAATCCTAAGAAGCTGCTGAAGGAAAACACAAAAGCTCTGGTGGTTGCTCACTCCCTTCCCCATTGTGCAAAGCCACAGTGGGATGACTGGTCTAGCCCTGATCCATGTTCTCTACAAGGTGACAGTGGTCATCCATATGACCACCATGGTAGGGAAGCTTCTCCTGCTTTTTGTGATTTTTGCCTGCAATATAGGTTTCACAGGGTGTATTCTACCGGTAAGTTTTGCCCTCACCCTTGTGCAGTTAAGCAGCTCCATTGCAGAAATGCGACACAAGCAACAGGGAGCAGACAGGGAACTTCAGAGACCTGCTGTGGAGAGGAGATATGGAGTTTCAGACCAGACAGGAAAAGAGATGGGGAGTTGATGAGATGGAGATAGAAAGATAATGTAAGGCTTGGGTAGCCACAAAGAAAGAAGTTAAAAAGTCAAGGCAAAAAATAGATAACAACAAGGCAAGCACTTCAGAGGAGTCTAAGTGAGGTCAGTTGTGGACAGAGGCACTCTTCTGCTGGTGGTGGTTGTCAGACTGCTTCCATAGACATCTGGAGAATACAGGTGTTTTTGAATTAAAGTTAACGCCCATATTACAGACAAGAATCACAGTTGCTTTCTCTTGGTACAGCTTGTTTTGGGTAAAGTCACTCCTTATTTCCTTACTATTAGTGCAACTTTATTCCCTTAACCTTTTGAAACACTTAGATGAAGAACACTAAGATAACTTGTTTGGAATGGATTAAAGTCAAGAAGGAACAACAACAAATAGGACTATGAAAAAAAAGAGAGGAAACAAAAAAAAAAGCAATATAAGTGATCAGTGCTGACCTGTTAGAATTTCAAAGGAGATCATTCAGTTTATCAGATAAGTAAGATTTATATAATCTATGAAAAAAGTGTAATCTTTATTCACAAAATCAAAGTGACAAGTTGGATGCTGATAAATCCTAAAGCTGGATCAAGGTTTCACAATTATATGCATATCTCAACTAATTTCCTATTAATCTGTTCACAATTCATCATTTGGCTGCCAAATGTAATCAGAGAATTTTTTAAGACTGAATTTGAAGTTTATTTTTCATATGAAGCCTAATTTTCAAGCCCAATTTTCTTCATTTGAAGAAAGCCTATTTAACTCTAATTGATATACCAATGTCTTATCCTATTACAGAATTATTTCAAAAAGCCTGAAGTAAATAATTCAGGAATCACAGATGAAAACAAGTTTTAAAAAGATCCTTCTTCATTTTCAAGTATTTTCAAATAGTGTTATAGCTCTATGTTTGTTTGAAGTAGGGTCTTTTAAAAATGTATTAATATTTATAGGAAAATGCCTGTAAGAATTATTTACCAGACACATGATTCCCAAAGTTCCCTTCTTCTCATTATGATTTTGTTGGGTGCCACATGTAAGTTTAGAGGTGTTATCACTCAAACATCAAAGCATGGATGACTATACCCTAGAAATGTAGAAATAACCGCACACATCACGTCAGTGCATATAATTTATTAATAAATCACTGCCCGCCTGGTGAAAGGCATGTGGCCGAGCCTCAGCTTCCCAGCAGAAGACTGCATTGGCAAGAAACCCTTCCTGGGTACTAAGTTGGGGAAGCAGTGATGGGAGGAAGGCTTTTCAGTAGAGAAAGGGGACAGATAGAAACCACACCTGGAGGAGGGAGGCTGCCTGAAGAAGAATGGAAGAAACAGCTGACATTTCTCCGTGGTTCCCAGTAGAGTACACGGATACCTGCTGCTTCGTTACCTACATCCACTGAGCACTGCCAAAAGGGTTAGATTTCCACTGGATCACCAAACACACCCTGGTCACCCGAGGGCCATGTAATGATTGTAGAGAGGAAAGAGAGGGGACTTATGGCGGGTGTGGGTGGGGTCACAGTGTGACTGCACCTCCCAGCAGCAACCCACAGTAACACAGGATTAACAGCAACATGAAACTATAGCCTAAATTCCAGCTGAAGTGGAAGTAGCTGCAGTGGTAGATGTAACTTCTGTAAGAAGCAGCCAAGGCTTTAGAGGACTGGTATGGAAGTACCATGACTCATATTTATTGAATTAAAGCACAGCAAGAAATTTCATGCAAATTTCTCATAGTAAAAAGCATATTCCAGAGAGAATTAGATCTCCAGACAGTTTTAGAATATGTGAGTTAAATCAACTTTGCTGACTATTTCACTAGTCCTCAAGTATTGGAAAATCCTTCTTTTTACCATATTTTAAGTCCAGTAATGGTATAAATATATTTTGTAAGCAGATTTTTATGTTAGACCCTTGCTTCTCTGCCAAGATTATTGTTAACTGCATTCTACATTTATAATGGAAATCACAAAATTAGAAGTTGTTTTATTCATTTCAAGGTCATATGTATAAAATTGCACTTCTTACAATCAGTCTCCCACTGTGTGAATTAATCATATATGCAGCTCAATTTGTTTTAATATGTTATCTTTTATAGGTCCTTTAAGTAATATTTCTGTTATGCTGTGAAAGGGAAGACTTTCTAAAAAATCTGCATATAAAAAAATATGTTCTTTCCACACTGCTTTTAATTTTCCCTGTCCTAGATTTTTGCTTGAGGTCTACAGTCTGGAACAGTTAAAATTAGAAAAGTCTTCTGATTAATCAGTACACTAATTTCTTAACTAACTTGATAAACAAATATAATGAAACTGATGCCTGAAATTGATTGTCTGCTTTAAAGCTATGAAAACTTCTACCGAGCATGAAATCCTGAAAACTTCAAACTACAGTTTATGGAGGCAGCATAACCAGTAACAAGGGGTGAAACAAGAGGTGCTTTCAAGTTAGCATTTTTTGCGAGTGTATATATATTGAAACACAACAATCTCCTGTCTTTGTGGGATGCCTGCATCACCTACAACTTGTTTGAAAAGTTGATGCAGTCCTAGAAGAAAGCATTACTGCCCTTCTACAAAGGCCTATCCTGATAAACTTTAAGGGTCGGTCCTTCATTTCACTGGAGCCTTTGCCAGCTTATGTTGAAGGAAAATAAGTTCCCAGGCTATTAAATGGCACTTTGAAGAGACACTCAGCTAAAAGGTTTTGCACTTGTCCTTTGTGTTAATGTCAGGGTGATGTAGTATCACAGAATAGAAACATGAAAGAAAGCTTGGTTATGAGACATTCTGCCCATCTACAAATGTGTCTCCTACCTGGAGTCTAATAGAAAGAAAAGGAATGGAGAGAAAAAAAGCTTTTTTGTTGTTGTTTGTTTGTCTCATAAGGAGAGACATGAAAAATCACTATTCAAAGACAGATTTAGGCTCAAGAGGCCATCAGGTAAAAGAAATAAGATGTCACAGGCATTGTTTTCAAACAAAGTTGTACTTAGATGCTTATAAAGTTGGCCAGCACTTTCCATCATTAAACCATCTATTATGATTCTGCCTACCTTTAATTGCTTTAGCTAATTTTTCCATTCCAGACAAACAAGTACAACCTTTTCAGAAACACATTTCTTTTCATTTTTGTATATGAGACAGAACAGAAAGAACAAAGAAAATATGCAGGCAATTAAGACTGATTTTCTTCTCTTTTTATAAGGGGGAAATTTGTCAGTCTGCCATTAACAGTAAGTCAGTAAGGTGTCAGAGACCTACTCATGAAGACCTTAGTAAAGATAATTTTCTTGCCTTATGATGCCCTCACTATTATATGGAGAACTTGAAAAAAAAATTGTTGAAGAAATACACTTCTATGAAAAGGTGTATGTTAATTTTTTCTGCTGCATGCATGAAGAGTGCTTGAGCACCTGGATGCTAAAGGTGCAGTCTTTTGATGACTCTTTAAGTATAAGATAAGAGAAATTTAACAGCTACATACTAATCTGTTACACAAAATAACTTTTTTCAGTAACAGATTTTTTCTGAGACAGAAATGTCTCAGTATTTCAGGCAATGATGGAAAGAGAAAAGGTGTATGTTCTGTGATCAACTATCAGTCTCCATCCCACTGACTTAATTGAAACATAAGACATTTATCTTTCAGTAATCACTCTTAATTTGCCTTTCAGAAGAGGAAGAAGGTATAAGGTACCAGGAATACCTTTAACATAAAAGTTAATGAAGGTTGCTTCTGAATGTTTAGAGTAAGGAAACATTCAGAGTTAGTGAAGACAGCTGTTGCTAATTTGAAAAGGCCCTGACACATAAATTGGCTCTGCATTTCAGAGCCTCCATCTCTGATAGCTATTCTTTGAATTCCACAAACACTTTGACCATGCATTTCTTTGTCGTATTTCACTCTTCTGGAGTTCATCCAGTATTTCAGAACACAAAAAGCTCAGGGGACTGGAGGATTTAAAGCCCTCCAGCTTTTCATGACACTAACATTATAGTCCAGCCCACTTCAACCTGTCACCAATGAGTCTTTTCAGAACAGGAATTTAGGGAGAAAAGAGTTTCAGAACATTTCAATGCAAGCCCAAAACAAACATCTCTGGGCATACCAGTAATTTACTGAGGTTTTCTAAGAGATATGCAGCATAGGAATTAAGTTTGTAAACAAATTAAGAAAACAGTGGGGGTTTTGCAGGGAGGTGTGTGTGTGTGTGTTTGTTTGGGATGATTGGGTTTTTTTGATCCAGGGAAATGTCTACAGAAAAGAAGAAAACTTCACATCCTTTGCAAATTCAATGCTGCACATATTGTAAGAGTGGATATTAAATAATTGTAAAAAGGTTAGGATAGCCTAAAAGTTTACATAAGATTATATACATTTTAATAGACTGTGCTTGAACAGCTTATTTTTGATAACCATCAACTTCCTTTCTCAGCATAATTACATAATAAACATATTCCCTATGCATAAAGACAATGCATTAAAATTAAGAAAAAAACTGACTTAGTTTTTATTATAAATTAGAGTAGAATCCCAGGGATGGAACCTGTAACATGAACTAAACTATCTAGTTGGTGGACAATGAAAATTATAGGACTAAAGGAACTTTAAATGTTAAAATAATTTTCAAACCTCTATGGAGAGAGGAAGAATGGAATTTTAGGTAGCCATTGTTATCTGTAGGAAAATATCTGAGTTGGCATTTATTTTTTGCAAAACTCTTCTTTAGTTAAATTTTCAAATGTTTTCAGTATATTCATAAACAGGAAAATGTGATATCTGAGACACCACAATGTAATAACTGCTGCAGAAAATACATATTTTAACAGCCATCATCAGAAATGCATTTTATCAGAAATGAATTTTATTGCATCCCAGAGTAAGTCTTATGTAGTGCAGAATAAATAATGTTTTAGATCTGTTCATATATAAATGGTCTCTAATAATCTGGATGATGAAAAATACTTTCCAAACTGGCACTGGGGTGGGATGTTGTTCTAGGAACATCTGAAAAATGAGATATAAAGTAACTGTCAGAAGTTAAATGCATGGGCAAGGAAAACCTCAAACTTTAGCCTTTAAAACATAATCTGCTACAGCTGAAAAATAATAAGAATAAAGCTATTTCACAAAGGAAAGATATTTGGATATTAGTGGAGAAAGAGATGACAGAGTAAATATGAAAAACAAGTTAGTTACTCAGATCTTTAATGTGAGATATCAGGAAAAATGCCAAAGACTTGGGTGTTACATCACAGACAGGATCTTGTTTCTGAGCATCACAGTGTTGTAATGTAGTTACAGCACAGGACTGGAAGCTGTCTTGAGTCAAGGTCCCCAAAGCTAATGACTTTTTGCATGATTATGGGAAGTTACTTAAAGAATAACTTGAAAATATCTCATCTATTTCTCACAAATAAAATCAAAGATGACAGCATTAAAATAAACAGATGTAACACTTCACATCTCAGACACGCATATCTTAATAGTGTGGGTAACGGCGATGCTGTCTTGCCATCTCTCTACATTTGTTAGCTGTTAGTAGTAAGCAGGTAATTTGTCACAAATGTGAAGTTCTGGTATGAGCCCAGCAAAGCACTGTGCTTCCAGAACATTAATTACCATTTTACAGTTTTGTTTTTGTGAATGGACAAATGAATCTTAATGTATAAAACAAATATGCCTTTTTTTCTGTATTTTCTACCAAAGGCAAAACAAACAATGAATAGAAGGTCTGATGGAGCCAAGGAAATATGACATAAAATGAGAAATAGCAAACAAAATCAGCAAATAATATATTTAGCCAAGTATATAGTTTTATGTATTAAAAATAAAAATATTATTTACTGATGTCTTAGTATGTTTTAACCCAAGGTAAAATTTTAATTCAGCCTCTTTTCTGGAGGGAAAAAGGCATTGGTGAGAAGAAATAAAACACTTCAAAAGCCAGCAAACAGCAAAACTTTCAGCTGAGCTTTTTTTTTCATACAGCCTGTCACATTAACTGTACAGTAACCTTCTTCAGGTGGGTAATCCAATTCTTGTTCCCGTTCATTAAAGCAAATTGCAAGTAAAACTAGTACAGTTTAGTTCCTGTGCACTGGAATTAAACCTGTTCAGCAGCAACATCAAGGCCAGTATTACCTTGGAATAGTATACTACTACCTAGATATACCTAATCAAAAGGACTATTTAGTTTGCTTTTGAAACTGAAGAATATGAGGCTGCTTAGACTTCAAGGCTCCCCTGTCACATAAGCAAAAAGATCTTTTTTTAACCTAGTTCAAGGTGGTTGAGAGGCTGTAGAAGGGATGGAAAGTCACAGAAAAAGGAGGATGTGCTCCAAGCAATTCTGGCAATCATTTTATGTATATAAGGGTGGTTGATCCTTTTTTGTGTACAGCCTGAAGAATAGAGTAGCATAAACACTTGGGAAGAACTGAGTATCTGCCTATACTTTTCTCATTCTTAATCTGTGAGACTAGACAGTTTTATCACTTCACTTGTGACATACAGAAAAAAAGACAAATGAAGGTCCAATTTCAAATCTTTTTGGAACTTGGCTAACAAAATGGTAAGGGGAACTACTGCACTATACAACTTAATGAGGGAAGGAGATGGACAAAATCAGGCATCTATTTTTAAACAAGAAAAATTCTTGTAATCACCTGGTAAAAATTGTTAGTTTAGTTAATTTTTTACACTTGCAATTACTGGTTCAATACAATAAGTAAGCTGTCTCCTCCCAGTTTGCAACAGTCTCAGTGAACAGAACACAATCCTAGAACTTAAATTCTGCAGAATCTCAATAACCTTACTAACTTAACTTTTAATAACAGTAAAGTAACACTGTACTCTTGCACAAATAAAGGAATCTTTGAAACTTCCCAAGGCAATCACTAAAAACACCAAACAGAATAAACATTCCCAGTACCACCTCCTTCTTGATTGGGACACTATCCCTCTCATATATTAACACTGCCTGCAGATGACAGCAGTAAAGTAACCTACATCGGGTCATTCAGTGTTTCAGTTATCTCTCGCTGAAATCCACTTTGTCTCCACAAAGTAGAAACACCTTGTTTCTTTGGGGAGAGGAAAGAATAAATATGGGTCTGTGGCTGCCCCTCTGTGGTTTTCTGTGCAAGGCTGGACATGGCTGGTACGTGCCTTAGGTCATCTGTTGATAAGCAGTTGATCTCCCCAGCAGTTCCTCCAGATACATGTCATTTTTCAGTTCAATATCAGCATATATAATGCAAGCAATATATCCAGTCAGATAGTGGAAAAAAACATCTTTCTGGCAAAAGGGCTGACATCCAGCCCCTGTTTCAGTGCTCATTGTTTACTACCAAATTACCTGCTTTAGCATCAGTCTTCTGCTGAGCAAATGCATTTTTTGAACCGTCTGTATGTGAACACAAGCACATTTAATACATATGGTATAGTGCACAACTATGGAGGACTGTTTCTCCCTTGCCTCAGTTATTGCCATGGTTATAAACAGCAGTCATATCATATGGGAATTAATAAAATGTTTGAAGCACTAAACATTGGGTGTGTTATGCTTTCATATCAATGCAACTCTAATCCCGAAGACAGAGCAATCAGATGCGGGACACAGGGAAAAGCAGATGGAGGGGACACAGGAAAATCATGGGACATACAGCCTTCACGATTCCTTTGTCTATACCAACCTGTGTCTCAGAGGAGCACCTGTGAGTTGCTGAGCAACCAAGGTTAGTGGGGCAGAGTAATACCTGGAGAGCCAAAAAAACACCTATGGAAATAATCGCAAGGCAAATCCTAAATGTGGAAGCTGCAGAGGAAATAATGTTCCTGACAGTTATTATTCCCATGCCACAGCCAATGCACTGTTCTCTAATGTCTTAATAATGCTATATTCATGTTTAAGCCTGCAAAATGATGCTGCCCCATGCCAAAGAAATGCTGTCTGGATACTTACAGGTCCCAGCTGACTAGAAAATAACCTCAGCACGTGCCTCAGAGGCACCTTCTCTTTCTCTTTCCATCTCTTTCCATCTCTGTGCAAGAAACTTTTAGATCCTTGCGAAAAAAATCAGTTGCAACACATCTTGTCATTTTCACAGTCAATGCACTACACAGATTTCTAATTGAAAATACAAAACCCCCAAAGCAATCAAACAAACACCCAAACCTGAAAACATCCATAGGTCTTCATAAAAAGAGACTGGAAAGAAATACGTAAAGTCACTAGGAAACCTCACAAAATCACTAGATATGTTTCTAGATGTTGTCAGCAGATATATTGCTTCATCAACAACTATTTTACTTAAAAATTGCACTGATTTAACTGGAAAGACATAAAAGTAAATGTATTTAGACAAACAAAAATCTTTGTAGCCAGCTTCTTATACCATTTTAACAATGTTTTATATCACCTTAATTTATGCTTGTTAATAACAAAAATAAAGTATTGCCACATGACATAAGTATATTTAAGATGAGACTTAGAAAATGAGTCCTTACACTAATTCTCCTCATGCAACTATATGGATAATGAGCATAGTTTAAGGTTTGTTAATGTTTTTGGAGTCTAAAATTAATCCTACTTTGGGAACAAGGCCTCACATTGAAAAGGAAGTTAGTGTCACTCCCAATATTACTTTACACAAATCAGGAACTCTTGGTATGCTTTATGAATGCCTCCTATTAACTTAACTTAAGCTGCAGGTTTATTTATTAAGTTTCACTAATGAACCATTATCAGTGTTTCTGAATACGGCTACCTGGCGTTGATATATTATAATTTTCAATATTTTTTAAAAGCTTTAGGGTAAGAACTGAAATACTGACACTGAGTATTTTTGCCTAGGCCATGCATTTGTTATGCCTAGGAAAATCCACCCATATTTATCTAAGATATTAGCCTTAGAAAACACAGGCTTGGGCACAATGAGTAAAGCTTGCTAGAAATTTGCTGCTGAAAATTCCAAATGTACCACGTACAGTGAACATGCTTGTGCTTGACAAAGCTCACTGTGTACTGGCTACACTATGTTATCTATACAGTAAGCATAAAGAAGAGCTTTGGATGAGATGCATACAGGTGAAGTAGTCTCTTCTGTTTTTTGAGCAAAGGAAAAAAATGATTAACCAAACCCTGCAAATTTGCTTTCCCACCTGCTTGCATTTCACCACCTTTTACTATAATGTCTATAGACCTAAAAAATCATACTGTTGAATGTAAAAAAATACTACTATTCTCATTCTACTGAAGAGATACCAAGCAGTTAAATTGCAAATCTGAGACTAGGAGGAACACCGCTACCAGAATAGCCACAGCTTAATAATGATAACTTTCAGAATAAATATGTAAATTCTACACCCTTTTCTTTGCTCTGTAAGCAAATCATCATTGCAGCTGTAAATAAAGCCAGGGATAAAACTTCTGACTGCAATTTCTCAGTATCCCTGCATAAGCTACCAAACTGTGTTTAAGCCAGTGAGAGGCAGGAATATTTTGTTCCACGTTAGTGCTGGCCCACGGTAGAAGTCTGCCCTGTGAATTAAAAGACTTTACATTGCAACCTAATTGTGAATGAAGAAACAAAGTGATGGAATTTATTTGGTTAATGCTTTTCATCTGTTTGAACTTATAGCTGGCAAGCTGATTTCTAAGATTTTTCAGGGGACCTTGACCTGCTTTGATGATAAGTTTCTTATGTATTTGAAGTGTCCTATATATCTGACATCTGCAGATATCACAAATTTCCCTGACAAGTGTATCTGCTGTTGCTACATGCAATACCTGAAATGATACAAGTTAACGGAATCGAAGAAGGTGTTTTTCTACTTTTCTTCAATTGTTTTCTACCTGCATTGCCCCACGCTTCATCCAGTCACTTCCACTGCTATAGGTGTCACTTATGTGTGGCTTTTCAGGGACCAATGGACCAGCACAGCAACTGTGGGATCAGCAGCTCTCCAGCAGCTCCACGTTTGGATACTTCTCTGGAGCCTAAGTCTCTTATACCAGAACACGCCTACATACACAGAGAGTAACTTACCACAGATCTTGTGGTCAACTTCACCATGAAAACGGGCTCGCAGGGACAATGCTTCAGACATCTGTTACCATAAAGAACCCTTCCAAAGCTATTAGAATTACTCCTGGGAATGAGAACATTATTAAAAGGTTGGGGTATTGACCCCAGCAGGCAGCTAACCCCCAACCAGTCACTCACTCCCTCCTTCCCACTGGAATGGGGGAGTGAACTGGAAGAGCAAATGTGAGAAAGACTTGTCAGTTGAGATAAAAACAGTTCAATAAATAAAGGAAAAACAAAAAAAAACGACAACCCAGTGATGCATAGGCAATTACTCATCACGTCCCACCTGCAGACCAGCGCCCAGCCACTCTCCAAGCAACAGCTATTTTGGAAAAACTCCCCCCCTAGCTTTAGTGCTGAGCAAGATGTTATATGGCATAGGATATCTTGTAGGTCAGTTGGGATCAGCTGTCCTATCTGTGTGCACTTCCACCCTCTTGTCCACCATCAGCCTCCTTGCTTGAGGGGGCAGGGTGAGAAACAGAGAAGGCCTTGATGCTGTGCAAGCACAGTCCAGCAGAAGCTAAAACACAGGCTATCAACACTGGTTTTGTCACAAATCTAAACATAGCTCCATATGGGCCTCCCCATGTTCCTAAACCACCATGACTAACACTAATACTTATGTTCTTTATCACCTTAAATTCATGGCCATAAGCCTGCTTTGTTACAGACATGTTCTGTACTTTGGCATTTTATCTTCCATTCCACATCTTCTGTTTCACAAGCTTTTGTATGAAAGTATATTATCAGTCACTATTTATCCCGATTCATGTTTTTCATCCAGACTGACACCAATATATATCAGCTGGAGAGATCTCAGGTGCTTGAGCAATCTCATTTTACTTAAAAATCTCCACATTAGAGCCCCACAATTTCTGTGCAATTACAAAACAAATGAAACAGAAAAAAAAACCTTCTCAGAAATATTTTGCATCAGTTCTACTGAAATCACAGCTAAGCAGAAATGAAAAACATCCTATGAATACAAGAGTGCAGATCTGGAGTTTCATGTTTAGACCTCCTTGGCAGGAAGAGCAGTCCATTGGACCTCCCAAAAATGGTCTGGAGGAGTGCTTTTAGGGAAAAAAGATATTCATGCTTTCATGCAAGGAAGATACTGACAGATGCAAGGATCCTAAGGTCATAAGGCAAAAAAAGAGGAGCAATACAGTGATGTGCAGGCAGGTCATGGATGGGTCCTTACCCATTCTGCATACACCATTTCTAATAGTGGATGACTGCTGTGACAACATTTTAAAGAAATGAATATTTTATAACTCTGGGTCTCTACCATATTCCTACCTATTTTGAATTCTGAGTGCAATTTCAATTGCACTGTGCAAGATATTTACTGTGCTTAATCTTAAATTTCATTTGATGTTGTTCTGCATTAAACAGACCTCCCATTTCTCTTTAGAGCTGCATTTCAAAGATGAATGAGGAAATTGTTGAAATAAGTTCAAGCCCTTCTCTTATCTGTGTTGACAATTGTTTTTTAATAAAACTTACATCATTGATTCAGCAAGAGCAAGGTTTGCTCTTAATTGGAAAAGGGGTGTGATGGGTTAACCCTGGCTGGATGCCAGGTGCCCACCAGAGCTGTTCTATCACTCCCCCTCCTTCTCAACTGGACAGGGGAGAGAAAATACAACAAAGAGCTTGTGGGTCGAGATAAGGATAGGAGAGATCACTCACCAATTACCGTCACGGGCAAAACAGACTCAGTTTGGGGAAAAATTAACTTGATTTATTACAAATCAACCGGAGTAGGGTAATGAGAAATAAAACCAAATCTCAGAACACCTTCCCTCCACCCCTCCCTTCTTCCCGGGCACAACTTCACTCCCGGATTCTCTACCACCCCCCCAGCGGCACAGGGGGACGGGGATGGGGTTTACGGTCAGTTCATCCCATGTTATTTTCTGCCGCTTCATCCTCCTCAGGGGGAGGACTCATCACACTCTTCCCCTGCTCCAGCGTGGGGTCCCTCCCACGGGAGACAGTCCTCCACGAACTTCTCCAACGTGGGTCCTTCCCACGGGCTGCAGTTCTTCACGAACTGCTCCAGCATGGGTCCTTTCCACGGTGTGCAGTCCTTCAGGCACAGACTGCTCCAGCGTGGGCCCCCCACGGGGTCACAAGTCCTGCCAGAAAATCTGCTCTGTGGGCTCCTCTCTCCACAGATCCACAGGTCCTGCCAGGAGCCTGCTCCAGCGCGGGGTTCCCACGGGGTCACAGCCTCCTTCGGGAACCCACCTGCTCCGGCGTGGCGTCCTCCACGGGCTGCAGGTGGATATCTGCTCCACCGTGGACCTCCATGGACTGTAGGGGGACAGCCTGCCTCACCATAGTCTTCACCACGGGCTGCAGGGGAATCTCTGCTCCGGCGCCTGGAGCATCTCCTCCCCCTCCTTCTTCACTGACCTTGGTGTCCGCAGGGTTGTTTCTCTTACATGTTCTCACTCCTCTCTCCGGCTGCCGAATACCGCCGTCCCAACTTTTTTCCTTCTTAAAAATGTTATCACAGAGGCGTTACCACTATCGCTGATTGGCTCGGCCTTGGCCGGCGGCGGGTCTGTCTTAGAGCCGGCTGGTATGGGCTCTGTCGAACACAGGGGAAGCTTCCAGCAGCTTCTTACAGAAGCCACCCCTGTAACCCCCCCCGCTACCAAAACCTTGCCACACAAAACCAATACAAGGGGTTTCAACATAAGAAGCCTAATTCTCACACACCCACTACACTGCAGAACAAGGTAGTAGCTGTTCATCTGATATTTACGGAGTGTTAAGAAGCGTAGTGCAGGGACGTAAGTTTGGGCTGAAAGGAGAAGTAACACATACCTTCTCATTACACTGTCTTTGGCACTCTGACACCTCTAGCCAACAGCCTCACCATCCCACATATTGGAGAAGTAAACAGGCCATAGTCTCTACCTCAGTTTGCTAAAATCAGAGATTTGATGATTGCTTTGGGACTCTATATCAACACAAGTAATTTTCAAAGCAGGTTAAACTTCTGTAGCATAGATCCCATCAGCACAATCTACATCTGTGATGGATACCCATTGCTTTACTTCTGCATCTGGATTTCTCTATCTGGATTGCTTTCCTTCAGGAAAAAAAGATAACTTGTCTTCAAGACAGCAATCTAACTTTGCTTAAAGCATCAAATGTAATAATTTGCCTGTGTATCTTTAAGAAAAATTAAAAAATCACAGGAATGTAAAACAAGGCTAGAAAAAATAAGGCTGCCTATAGCAATAAACCTATACAGATGCGTATTTTCTCATTTGTAAGAAAAAGCAACATCTGAGAGTTTTATCCTGAAAATGTCTTATAAAAACACCTACTAATGCCATTAAGACATTTGCTTATAGCATAACTTTGCAGAGTTCAACCATTAATAGCATGTTATTTAGAAAAATGCTTCAATTACAAAGCTTTTGACACTGGATTCACAATTGCTTTATCAAACTTGTAACTAAAGGTCTGCTTTTGATGCCACAAGCATTAAAGCGAGAATCAATATCATACTTTGTGCATGTGTGTGCTGGCTGAGAAGTCTCAATGAACCACATTTTGCACTGCGTTTGACTGAGCTGACTACTGTGAAATCAGCTGGCAAAACCAATTACCACATACACAGAGTGGATCCACTGTTTAACTTTTCTCTAATACCTACAATGTCTGAAAAGGGGACAACACATAGAAATGTATTTGTGCTCTCAAATTCTACTCAGCTGTAGACGTGTATATATAAACATATGCAACTTGAAACTGGTTTACCATTTTACCAAATCAAAACTTGCCTACTGTAGTTGTAGACTCTCTCTTCCCAAGTTCAAAACCTGAAAATACAGATGCATACTTAAAGGAAATATCAACTCAAGGAAAAAGACCATCTGAAAAAACCCTTTCATTTCTAACTGTCCATAAAAAAGAATTCAGAAAAGTGAATGCCACAAATACCATAACTATCTGAGCTTATATCCCTCCTATTGTTGACTTTGAATTGGAAGGGAACATCTGACTCATTGTTATCAATTATTTACATAAAAGAACAAGAAGCAGTTGCATAATTCTTCAGAATTTCATTTTATTTGTGAGCTCATTGTCTGGTACTTCAGTAATTAGAAACAGGAAAAAGGCTTTCCTGTAGTGTTGTGGTTAAATGTTTTGAGACCATGAGAGTCTTATACATTATAAAAAGGAAAAGCACTGCTCCTCAAACACCGGTTAGACAGTAAGAAATACCACTCAGCGACCGATACCAAGGTAGTGAAAAAGGATTGTCTTTTTCATCTTTGAGCAACTGGAAATCTGGCTCAACTTTGGGTTTTTTTATTCCTCTGTTTGACTTCTCTCACTTTCAATGACTACAAAAAGAAATGTCTTTCCTTTGGCTCTCAAAAAATTATAAATCATACTACTTGTGGACTTCAGAGGGGATTATGTAATGCAGTGTGATGGTATAATGAGCAGATTAGAAGAGTTTACCAAAAAGGCAATTTTTGGCAGTTCGACAAATCTTTCATTAGGACATTTTCCACTATTGAAGCTGGAACCTGGATCAAAAGGCTACTGAATCAAGACCTGTAGTGCAATGAATTTTTTATTGTCTTGTCAATATGAAATGCTCTCACAAGGGACTGACCATAGAGACCAGTGATAAGGGTGCTTGTCACGGGTGAGTGAATCAGCTTGACAAAGACTGCCTCTCCTCTAGCCTAGCTAATTGTCCTCAGCTACCAGTAATTCTGGGGTCCCACTTACTCTCAAAACACTTCAGATAAACACACGTTTTATTCTGAAGCAGGAAAACATGAGAATTTCAAAACATCAACACTTCGCTTGTTTTCTGTTCTGCTTTAATGCAGACCTTATCTCTTCCCATAGGTTAAAAACCTGTTTTAGATTAAAAGAAAAACATTATCAAACACACTATGTGGTGGGGATTCATGCTCTGTGTTTCTACAATATTTTTCTTTCAGGGAAAGAAAGTTTTCCTCTAAAAGATTTTAAACACTTGCATCAAGTCCTTCAGTCCTTCCCTGAGAGAAACAAAAGATGTGTGATGATTACCCCTGAGTTATGGCCACCTGAAGGACAGGCATGTTCATTGGGTAACAGCAAACAGGGACTCTAAGTAACAGTTAAAACAGAAAGTGAAGAAAAATATGCTCCAAATGAATCTGTAAAATTATCCTAGTTCAGCACAGTACAATTCTGCAAGCTGCAATGTTTACCTCCCTTATTTTTGCATTTTAACACTGGGACCTTTAACCACTGGCAAGCAACACAGATCTAATATCTCATGATCTCCATGCTGCATCATGCCCCTAGGCACTTCGTTGGGTTACTAGATCATAATTAACTTGGAGGCTAGCTGATGAATCACTAACACTGCTCCTTGTAAAATGTGGCAATCTTACTGTAAGCTGACACAGACTGAACCCTACTTCATTATTAACATCTGCTAAAATTGCAGCACAATAGGATACGGCCATAAAGGCAATGAGTTTATAATCCGAACAGAACCAAAACACAAAAAATCGGGATTGCAATCTCTGACTGTAGCTTCTATACCAACAACCTCTGACTGTTTGGTTCAGACCCTGGTTTTCATAAATGAACACTTCACCAGTTCAGAGAAAACAATCCAAAATCTGCAGTAACCTAACAATCCTAACCAAAATCCACTAAATTTACAGTGACACTGAGGCACACTAGACACCTGACATTCAGTCATTGGTACCTGGAATTAACAATACCACATTCAGTGCAAGCATTTGATTAATTGATCTGAAATGCATACACATCTTAAGTTAATTCTCTACTCTAATTTACCTTCCTGTTAAAGAAGATTTATCTGCTATCAGAGATGCTTCGCTGGCATCGGACAGACCACACTCTGCCAGATGACACCATCACTGAATCCTTTGGGTGTTAAGCCTCTAGAGGGTGGAGAAAATCAAGATGAAAAGTCAGAGTACAGAAAAAGAGCAGATACAATGGAGATTCCCTCTGAAAAAAGCCTTTTCCTGAGAGCTGATACCTTGCTCCAACTTATCTCCAGCCTCCTTCCACAGCTTAATCACTGGCTTTCCCAGGTCCTCCCTGCAGGTGTGAGCCTTAGGATCTTCAGTTCAGTCCTGTTTGAAAGCTCTGAGCAGGCACAAGCACAAAAAGTAGTCACTAGTCTAAAAAATTGCCAAGGTCTTTTTCTGTGTTGTGATTAGCCATCTGACAGCAGAATTGTTTTTTACACAAAAGATAAAGCACAGGATGGTGCCGCAGTGCTTCTCAGTACATCTTGTCTTCCCTTCATTTTTGTCTGCAGCACACGATACAGCCAATTTCAAAGCAATATCAACAGGTGCATACTGGCAATCAAAATGCATGAACTACGTAGACAGATATACCCAATTGTCATCACTCTTTTCTATCACACTGCTGCAGTGGGAACCTTTTTGATATGATCTTTCAAGCCAGCAATGAGACACTTCAGGCTCCCCATGTTTGACTGTGCTCAGTTCTTCAGATATCTGCTCTGAATAGTGTCACAGCAGTCAATGAAGCTTTTTAATTTTACTTTATTGACCATCCAGGAGGCAATAGAAGCTGATCTGCCTGTCAATATCTAGCATCCATTCTGATTAAATGACTCAGAACATACTACAGGTCTTCAACATAAGCAGACAGTATAAACTAGCAGCTTGTCACTCTTGGAAGAAAATTAAGCCTTTGGCATTTTATTGAGCATCTACAGTAATGTGACTGACAAAGGAAAGTAATAATGAATTGGAATGGATGACACAGAAAAACAATGTCAGTATGTTGGATCAAGTGGGACTGAAACTCATTAACTTTTTTGCTGTTGTGAGAAAAGATGTAAAGCTGTCCAGATTTTGTAAAGTTTAGACATAAGTAGCTTGTGTTTATGATTTTTGAACAGCAAAAATTGTTGTCTCCCAAAAATCTTATATTCATTAAAAAATAATTTAGAAGGTTATTTAAATAAGTTATTTATGTAGTGGGATGCATCACTGAAAAATGTTGAAGAGGCATCCAAAGGGTGACTCAGTATCTCCAAAACAGAAACAACAGATTACTTTTACTTTTTCTTACATGTTTAATAAGAATTGCATTAAAGTCAAGGTCCTCTGTTTTATAAAAGTACCTGTCAGCAGAATAAGACCTAAGCTCTGAAATATCATCTCCAAGAAATTTCTCATGAAACAGAAAAACTCATTTTTGTTTGGTCAAAATAGTAAAATGTTTTAATACTATGAACATTTCTGTTTTATTTCTGAGGCTATACGATGGGTAGAGTACCATTTCAGTGATCTCATCTGCATTCTGTCTAAGGATCTGTGTCTAATAATGCCTAGTTGTTTCAATATAGATGTTTACAGGTAATGGTGGAATAACAGAAAAAGAATAAAGCAGCAGTACTCAGCAGTAAACCAAAACAAGATGCTTTGCATAGCAAGAATTACTTCATCCACAGCTGACTGCTGTCTTTAGCCTCTGAGCAAAAGGAAGCTCTACCATAGGTCTGTACCATTTACAAGCTTCGTGATTTGCTGCCAATTTGTAGAAACCAAAGTAAACTTCTGGCAGGACTCCTACATACCATAGTAGTTAAAGAAACTATCGTCCCACCCTGATTTTGACTACAAGCCTTGAAAGATTAGCCTAATGTTTCTTTCTACTCCCTAATTCTCCTTAGCTAATAGAAGATTTAATGTAAAACTTCAAAAACATAATTTTGGAAAGTGCCACTAGTTATCTACAGTCACTTCACAACCCCCCAGTAAATTTTTTCTCATTCCTTTTTCCTCACCAATAAGCCTCAGCAAAAGAAAGCCTTCACTACTAATTAAAAGTGAAAAGCTAGCAAACAGACCACGTACCCTGATGTTTCACAGCTGCGTGCAAAAGTGCCCGGAGACACCTGCTTATTTTTACAGCAATTCTTTTTATCATTCCAACCCTTACGGTTGGGCTATAAAATGAGGCAGAATAAACTAGATCATTACATGAAGCAATGGTGCATTTGTACATCCCACCTTCACTGGAAGACACAAATCACCATTACACAACGTTGTCCAGTTGCTATAGCAGGAAGCAGGAATCAACCAAACTAATCTTGTGCATTATGAAGTCTTTGCAAATCATGGCTTTCAGAATGTTCCCTGGTTGTGGTTACCTCAACTTCCAGGCATAGCTTGAGTATCTAGTGCCAAATGACCACGTATGCTGGATAATCAGAATTCCTGCCCAAATTTCTGAAGATATTTTAGACATATAAAAATACAGAAAGGCTACTAGCAGTGCTTTTCAGTACCTACATAGTCATTTAATTCTTGTTGAGCCCAGTGGGAACTAGGAAAGAAAGGGTGACAGCCCCAAAAGTTGAAGGTGCTTAAGTGGTGCTTACCAGGCTCAGTGTATCTGCTAACTGGAAATACCAAGCCTCTAAGCGGAGGTTAGGCTGCCAAGTAATCTTACACTGAAAGCATGCTTCATGTATCCTCTGTGTCCAAAAGCTGACTCTACACTGATGCTGTACCTCCTGATAACACTGATGAAGCTCAGTACAGCACAGCATCTGCCCTCCCACCACCACATCTCACAGCAGGACCTTATGGGTTGGGCAGTGAGAGTATTCACCAGGGAGGCAGGGTATGAAAACTCAAATCCCCCAGCCCTAGGAGACAAACGAACTGGTCCAGTTTTATATCCCACATAAAACTCTAATTAGCAACAAAACAGAAAGCAGCCTGCCTTCTCTGGACATGCTTTGTAAGAAAGTGATGATTTCAGTACCCAGCCAAAGAAAAAGATTCAGCTGTGATTCACAGATAGAGGTACATGGCTCCTTGCAGCACCAAAAAGGGAGAATCCCTGAAATGGCACCTAAACCGGGAGGCCTCCAAGTGTACCCTTACCATGCTGCAACTCCAAGGACAGGAGCATCTTCACCTGGATAAGACTGGATGTGTACCTGAAGTGTGTGTGGGGATAGGGGGTGGTGGACAGCAGGAGAGAGGGACATGCTGTGATGCAAACTGGCAGCTCAGTCGAGGAGTATTTGCAGAGGGCCAGGCTGACTGTCACATCTTTTCTCAAAACTCCTTGGAGGCCACTGCTGGCAACTGCCTGTCCATCACACTCAGTTTTGTGGACAACAGTTGTAGGCACTTGGGGCATTGTCATACAGTCACCTTAGTTCACTGAAACTGGCATTGCCAGTGAGAGGTTCAGGCCATGCTCCATCTTCCCCGCTTGTATCTGTCTCCCTCTGCTCTGACCTCAGGCTGAGCTGAATGAGGTACCTGCGCAACCTGGCTGAAAATGCAATTTGTTATTGCTGTTGGCAGCGCAGCTTTCAGCGTAATTCACTCTGGAGAGCTGCGCAAAGGCTGGGAAAAGGGGGAAAGAGCAAACATTAGGTAAGGAGTGGGGGTGACCACCCTTTTGTGGTGATCATGCAGCCACAGTTTTGCTCTTCCAACACTTTGTACAGGGCTATAGTATAGACACCTAGTTCAAAGCTAGAGCTGCTGACGAAGTGGTCTGTCATGCAAATTAGTTGTTGCAGCATGCTGAGTGGCAATGCCTACATAGTCTGGGCTGTAAACAATTTATGTTCCTATGTTCCTACTCTGTTTTCAGCTAACTCGCATGTTTATAAACCTTGCTTGTAGTCCTGAGACCTCTCATAAGCCAAACTAAAGATTTCTTTCCTTAGCCGCCAAAAATTTATAGCATATTTGCTGATTCTGACCTTTGTACACCAGTGACAGGACACTTCTAAAACTGAGGTAACAACGGCACATGAAATTCCTCCATTGTAAGACAAATAGAAGGCTTTGAAAGAGTAAGAATTGATAGACTTTTATTCATTCTTCTGTTTCAATGAACGTGTATCTTGAGGATATCTTCTAACAAGTTCAGTGTAGTATTAGCATTTTCCATACAAGCATCTAGCTTTGAAATCCTCACCTTGTCACTAACTTAACTGAGGCAATGCAGCAACTGGGTCTATCTACCATTTGTTCCACATCAGTGTTTTCTTTTTGCTTAAACTTAAAGTAGTCTGCACATGTAGAATGTTTACACATTTCAAAACAAAGGGTTTTACTAAATTTCTCTTTTTATTCTCTCATGGTACTCTTGCTTTAGGAGATTTCTAGTGAAGAAGAGGCAGATAAGATGCAGTAAACTTAGCTTCTGTATGAAAATAGGATGAGAGAGATATGCCTAAGGGGAAAAACGGAAAGAAACAGCTCTTGCATGTACTTGTTTCTAGACAAAAATATTTGGCAGCATGTAAACTGTATCAAATAAGAACAATTGAATGAAAATATATGCCAAGATTGTGGTCCTAAATAAATAAGCTATTATTATTATTCAAATTAAAACCAACATAATACGTTTCTATGTTAAACAGTATTTCAAGTCATCACCACTAAGATGTGGCTGTGTGTGTATGTACATTTATTTATATAGCTTCCAAGAGCTAAATCCTTACATATTTCTGATCTTGCCCTACCAGGCAGGATCAGGCTGACTGACCAAGCAAGTACTTGGCAGAATTCACCTCACTTTTCACAGTTATTTCACGCTATGGCTGAAAGTAGCTATGACAGCTCCTTGATAGTCACTGTAAGATCTATACATGACAGGCAGCTATGCGTAATGAGGCCCTGTTCTTCAGCTTGTCCATACGTGGTTCCCTGCTGTTATGAAGAAGGTGTTGACCAGGAGAGGATTCTCCCATCAAAGTGTGATCCAGGGTTGCTCCAATTGGTTTCTTCAGTCAAACCAATGTTAAGTTTTGTTGCTGACTCCCAGCTCGCACCTGCTACACTCTTCTGGAGAAAGTTTGTGGGATTGTAGGGAAGAGACAACACAAAGCCAAAAGCATTTCAGTTGTGTAAAGGGCAAAGTTTCACCTCTTGTGGTCTTTCTTCTTCAGGCAAATACTAAATGTTTTCCACAATAAATAAAAAAACCTCTAGAAAACAAAATGCAGTCAGCATGTTGACAACTAGTAGGATTCTCCTGCCTCTAATTCATGCAATTCCACAGAAAGATATTTCTTTCTGCCAAGTACCTGGTTAAAAAAATGTTACGAACAACTAACTGCCCTCAAATACCCATGGGGGCACAAAGGTGGCCTGCTTCGTGAGGTGAGGTGTCCCTCCCAGTGTCTCCCCCAGCCTTCAACACAGCATACCCAAAGAGCAGAGTTGGAATGACAAATACCAGGAAGCAGAGCTCTGAAGGAGAAATAGGTCATTCATGGAGATATATCCAACCAGTCATGTGACACAGATATTATAATCCAGCAGAATTGCCACTTTGGATCTATAAGGTTTCCATCAAACCTCCACACGTTAAGTCTCCATCACTTTAAAAGACATTATTACAGAAAAAAAAAAAAAATCCCCATTAACTTGTCTATTTCTTCAATACACAAAGTTTATAAAGTCCAAGAGAGTCAGAAGCCAAGACAGCTGTCACACATAACTCCCCAATAACTCAATGAGATGATATCTGAGAAAAGTAAGAGTCACCCCTTATATTCCGCATCCCAAAAGGATTGAAAATGATTCATTTCACGTGCCCAGAACTCTCAAACTAATTTTTATGTGGTTTTGGATGGCTCCAAATGCATTCAAAGAGTAAGTGTCATGCAGTGTGCATGGAAGATACATAAATACGTATTTCACAAAGATTTAAATGCAAATCACACTGCTTTATGAGGAACCAAGTTTCCTAGACTTTCACAGAAGAACTGGTACTTTCTGCTTGATGAACTAGATTAAAAATGTCATAAAAGTCATAGTGCCTTACTTGTTCTCGTTGCTGGCATCATATCGAGGCATAGGGTCAAAATCATTTCCATTGACATCAAAACTGGCCTGCGAATCCTGTAGCGAACAGGAGAAAGAAAACCAGCTTCTCATTAATTAGCTATTGACTCATGTGGCCTATACTTCTACAGCAGGTTCCTACAAGAGAGTAATTAGGTTAACTAACATTCCTGTGGTTTTATGATGATTGCATGTTTTAGGAAAGAAGTATATATTTAATAATTATGGGATTTACATATTTTATTTTATTTTTGGAAAAAGGAGAAGGATAACAAATGCTCTGAAAAAGCACAGTTCCAGTGTCAGAGAGGAAATAGAAAGTGGTGTTTCATTTAACCAGAAGACTACATTTCTTCTAAGAAACTTCTAGAAGTTAAGAAAGTTCATTCTCAAAATTGGAATTTTGCTAAATGTTTCAAGATTCAAGAAATTATCTGCACAATGATGACTGAAATTTCAGCCATAGCTTCAAGGAATAAGAATAATATAATTTTAAGAATATTGTTATAAAAATACAGCTTGAAATGCAACATAAACTGCATTCCCTTTTTCCCTGGGAGTGTAACTGTTTCAGATATTTGCAAGGTATCTCCCTATTTTTGTTCCATATTTTACATTTACCAGGACTCTTACAGCTGAAAATAGGTTTCTAGAGCAAATAGCTGCTGGTTTGTATGGCTCCCATTAATCGATGTGGTAGCATGTGGTGTGTTGACATGGCAAGCAACTCTTTTTAATCTCTTCTTTGTTCAAAACCAGTTACCACATCCACCTCAAATATTCCTGTTTGTAGCCACACCAGCAATAATCTGACATATAGAAGGCATTTGTCATCAAACAAGCAATGTGTATTGCTTTGGGGGAACTCCTTGTTGGTGTGAGGAAAGGGAGAGAGGAGGTGGTAAGGGAATAAATAGCTGCTTTAAATTCAGTGGAAGGACAGTACTGGGATGAGGTGACATATGATACAACCCGGGTCATTCACTGAGGAGGTAGAATTATATTTGGTTTGTTTAAATAACTTAAGAGATTAAAATGAAAGATGGGGCATGCATTAGGATCAAGCATACATTAACAAATAGGGCAACTGCCTGTCACTTGTGCTGGTGCAGTCCTCCTCATGTATTTCACAGCTGAGTTCCTGTTTTGGGTCTGTATGGTGCGGTTTTGGTAGCGGGGGAGGGGCTGCAGGGGTGGCTCCTGTGAGAAGCTGCTAGAAGCTTCCCCACCTCCAAGTTGGACCCGCCTCTGGCCCAGGCCAAGCCCATCAGTGACGGTGGTAGCGCCTCTGGGATAATGTATTTAAGAAGGGGAACCTGCAGTGAGTAGGGGGATCAGAATGTGAGAGGAACCCCTCTGCAGACACCGAGGTCAGTGCAGAAGGAGGGGGAGGACGAGCGGGGGAGGAGGGGATGCCCCTGCAGCCCGTGGTGGGACGGCAGGCTGTCCCCCCCCAGCCCATGGAGGGGAGCGGGGGAGCAGATGCCCACCGGCAGCCTGGGGAGGAGCCCATGCCGCAGCAGGGGGATGCCCCCAAAGATGGCCGTGACTCCATGGGAAAGCACACCCTGGAGCAGTCTGTGCCTGAAGGACTGCAGCCCGTGGGAAGGACTCACGCTGGAGAAGTCTGTGGAGAACTGTCTGCTGTGGGAGGGACCCCACTCTGGAGCAGGGGAAGAGTGAGGAGTCTTCCCCCTGAGGAGGAAGGAGCGGCAGAGACAAGGTGTGATGAACTGACCCCAACCCCCATTCCCCGTCCCCCTGCATTGCTGCAGGGGAGGAGGTAGAGAAAATTGGGAGTGGAGTGGAGCTGGAAAGGAGGGAGGGGTGGGGGGAAAGTGTTTCAAGGTTTGATTTTACTTCCCATTATCCTTGTTTTGATTTGATTGGTAGTAAATTAAATTGATTTTGTTATTTCCCCAAGTTGAGTCTGTTTTTGTCTGTGACCATAAGTGGTGTGTGATCCCTCCCTGTCCTTGGCTCGACCCACGAGCTTTTCTTTACATTTTCTCCTCCTCATAGCACCAGGGCCGGAGGGGGTAGGTGTGAGCGAGCGGCCTTGTGGTGCTTTGTTACCGGCTGGGCTTAAACCACAACAGTTCCACACGCAGCATGGGGAAGGATACAGATATAAGTATGGCTAATTTAAAATAAACAGCTTTAAACCATGGACACAATTGTAGCTTTTGATGGGTTGTTAAAGATGTTTTTGTCACCTTCATCTCTTCAATGCGCTGCCAAGATGATAAGCTCACTGGGAAAAAGCCTGTGTTCAGGCCTCTTTTACAAGATCTATGTCTGTAATGGGACTAAAGGTATATGCATGCCTTGGGCTGGTTATATTCACCAGTCCAGCTCAATCCAAATGTATTTGTTTGTTTTCTTACCTTATGTGAATGTACACCTTGCACACTTTATTTCAGAGAAATCATAAGGTCCTCAAGGTCATGTGCTTTCAGGCAATGCCTACTCCCAAAGCACAGGACTAATCACTCCAGCAAAGCGTGGCCTGGATGCTCTGAACAGCTTCAAGCTCTGACACTAATACAAGAAGTCACCCACTAGAGAAGGAGCTTCTCCTCATGTTATACAACCCTCCAAGGTATACTAAACCAATCATTTAAATGTGATGAACCACAAGCAAACAGAAACCTCCTGAGGCAACATGAGACATAGGACACAGAAAACAAAGGACACAGCTCTATTAAGAGAGATGTACTAGAAGGACCCCAAAATATTCTACACCTGTTTTTAACTGAGTGAATCATAACAAGTCATGTCTTTCTCCTTTAATATTATTTCTAGCAGTAAGATAAATAGCTTTAAAAATAAATACATGGAAGGATATGCCTAAAATTACAGTCTTTGAGAAAAGCTACTGTCTTGCTAGATAAATATTGGCCAAAAATGGACTTCAGCTGCACGCATTAACTTATAAGCAGTGTATTCCATTTCTAAGTTCTGAGAGTGTGAGGATATTAAGCAAAATAATTACAGAAAAGAGGAAAAGCATCCGATGATTGGTTCCAATCCTTCAGAAATTCAGGACTCAGCTACAAGAGGCATCCAGATATTAAATATGTTCAGATAGAACACAGTCTTAACTAAAACAATACAGATTACCAAAAGCTGTCTCCCTTCCTACCACTGGTGTTAACATTTGAGGAAACCCTCATATGATTCTTCCTCCTTCCCTCCTCCCTCCCTCCATCTTTCCAGGAGCAGCAAATTTATTTGGGGTAATAATAAAGCAGCAAATCTGGACTCCTGTGGACACTCACATAATTCTGCATCAAGTCTGGATGGTTTCTTTCGATGCCGTCATCCAGGATGGTGACCACAACATTCTTTCCAGTGTAACCTCTCTTCCAAGCACCTACTATATTCATATCTGATTGGCAGTGGTGGGTGTTATCACTGCAGTGCTGGGGAGAGAAGAGGAGATAAAGATGTTGGATGTTGCAGATTAGTGAGCAGTGTGCAGCTGAGATATTATCCTACTTCCATTAACATTACCATTTAAATCAGCACATGAGCATATTGATTGGAACAGCAACTATACAAGATCAACATCTTCATTTAGACAGAAAATAATTTAAAAAGAAATGCCAAATTAAATGAAAATTGCTAGTCCTGCTTATTTCTCTTCCTGATTACTCTTCATGCTAAGTAATAGAAGAGGGAAGCATCCAGTCATACTGAACCACTAGAAGCCATGTGTAAAACAAAGCAACTATTCCTGGCTGTTAAGCGTGCTCATTTGAAATGTACATTTGAATTATTTGAATTTTTTCAGAAAAACAAACCATATGTGGATAAAAGTAGACAAATGCCTGTAGAGAAATGGTCATGGAAAAAACCTTGTTTTTTGGAGCTTATGTGCTGTACAATTTCTTGACAGAATGTCTGGAAACTAATCCAGATTCATTTCTATCTACAAAAGAAGGCTTTTGGCAGGTTTTGTGCAATATCAGCAGGAGATGAGCAGCAGTTAAGAACCTGTATCCAAAACAACACCCTGAAAAACTTGCAGCTTTGGGTGTCTGATGAATTGTAGATACTTAGATCGAGAGCAGCCTGGGATACAGCTTTCAGAGCAACCAACTCCAGTGTGACGGAGAAAGAAAGTTTAGGGTACATTAAAACTGAAAGCCTCTTCCTTGACATGAATGCACTCAGCTCATGTGAAGAGATCTGGCTTGCCATGGCAATGAGACATGACCCTTGGGTATTCTTATGCCCCATTAGTGACTCTCTAACCCACAGGCAGAGCCCTCCCCTGTGAAGTGAGTTCAATGAGCCCCTTAACTGCACTGCTTTCCTCCAGCTCCTCCAGGCTCAGAGCAACGGGGAAAAAAAATTTAAAAAGAGCGGGTGCAGGGAAGGGGAAAAGCAAAGGGCGGGAGGAAGAAAAAGGGAATTAAAAAAGAAACTTGTATCATAGCTACAATGGCCACACAAGTATGCTCCACCTCATTGCCCGCCCCACTGCCTCCTGTCCCCACTTCAGCCTCGTGTTTTGGCACTCTACAATTTGTAAGGAGTATAAATATATTCAGAAGGATGCACTTTGCCTTGACTTAGTCCATCTCTCTCCTCCTGAATGTAAGCACACTGAAGAAGTGTTAGCCATACTGGGTGCAAACTGACATCAGATTACTATTAAACTGTAATTTTCCTCCTTTTTCTCCAGTTTACTGCCCTGTACTGTCATACACAAACCAGAGGATTTAAGAGTGGTCATGTGCCATTACTAAAGCAAGATTCTATTATTAGGCACTATATATATGTATAGTATAAAGTCTCTCTCACAGTCTTTCCCGTGTTTGCAAATATCTGTCTCTCTCTCTGTGTCTATCCATCTGCACACAAAGGAGCTTGAAGGACTTCAGGGACAAGTTCCAAGGAACGTATAGGGCAGGCTTAATGCTTTTGTTCTGTGTATTGCTTGGAAATGCTCACGCTGCTGGCTTTATGAAATTAATTACAATCTAAACTAGCCATCTGTACACTGAACGGAATGGCTGTACACATGAGGCTTCCTAATGTACAAACAAGGGGACTAGAAGTATGTAATGTTTCCAGGTGCTTTTGCATTTTTCAGAAGTGTTACTGAATTAAGCATCAGAAAATACCTGCAAAAGCTATTAATATCATCATTCACATTTTGCTGATGTGAAGACAAGGAGACAAAAAGGTGGAAGTACCAGCCTTCAGCCACAGAGTAAACCTAAGAGAGAGCTGCAATGGGCAATCAGGATTCCTGGCTCTGACCTCCAGTCAAATTTACTGGGCTATTTCACTGTCCCCTTATCCCCTTCTCTGAAATGCCCAATGACCCTTTGGCTGCTTTGCTGACTGTCTTGTCCTCTCTTCCTAGGGGATGAGCTTGTTGTTTTGCTTCCATGCCAGTCAAACTACTCAGGCTGAGCAAGCATATGGGGTTTTAATACCCATTCCCTTGCAAGCTCTTTGGCTTTCTGCCAGAAGATCACTTTTTTTTTCCCTTAATGATGTTGGCACAGTCAGTTGCCCTCACTTACCTTACCTGAACTTCCACTTTTGCGGTGGTGGCTGAAGGGAGCTAATTCATCAGCTGCTTTGCTACGTGCATGTAGACAAACACAAGATGAGACATCTCTTGCTTTACCGCATGCTCTGATGATTCTCTCAAGAGAAGTGCCAGGTCAAATTGATATTCAAATTATCTTGCTCTGCTCCAAGACTGGGCAGAAAGCTAGTCTAAACAAAATCTTTCTGCATAAAATAAATTCCAGGGGTAAAGCAGGCATAACTGCGTGCCCACTTATAACTTTGGATCACAGCATATGTAACATATGGATACAAAATGCAAAGGCAGCAAAGAAGCATCCAAGTGGGAGTAGTTCAACAGCAGATGAAGGGTTCTGTTCTTATGGTTACAATATATAACTTATTCTCAAATTCTATTAAAAATAGCATCTTTGTTTTCATTTTACCTCTATACTCATCCTCCTCCTCTCAATTCTTTATCTATGCTCTTCTCTCCCTGCTACCTAGCCTTGTTCTTCTCTTCCAATACTATCTTTTACCACTTAAATTCCAGTTTTGTTTGGTTCAACATCTGATCTCAGATTCCTGTATATTAACCACAAACTATACCTTCCCCCAGATTAGTGTCTGATTTTCTCCAGATTAATCAGATTGTGCACTTTTCTCTCAAAGCAGTCTGACTTGGCTTTTATCAGGAACACTTTAAATCTTGGAGTGCAATTCCTCTTTAAATACTACATAATATGGTATAGATATCCTGTTCCACACTGAACAGCATCTAAGATGCCATCTATTACTTGGTTTCACTTGCACTCTTTCCTGTTCCTTTGTGCTGGTTTTGGCTGGGATACAGTTAATTTTCTTCATAGTAGCTAGTACAGGGCTGCATTTTGGATTTGTGCTGAAAACAGTGTTGATAATTCAGGGATGTTTTCATTACTGCCGAGCAGTGCTTACACAGAGTCAAGGTCTTTTCTGCTTCTCACCCCACCCCCCCAGTGAGGAGGCTGGGGGGGCACAAGAAGTTGGGAGGGGACACAGCTGGGACAGCTGACCCCAACTGACCAAAGGGATATTCCAGACCATATGACATCATGCTCAGCATATAAAGTAGGAAGAAGAATAAGGAAGGGGGGGACGTTCGGAGTGATAGTGTTTGTCTTCCCAACTAACCGTCACACGTGATGGAGCCCCGCTTTCCTGGAGATGGCTGAACACCTGCCCGCCGGTGGGAAGTGGTGAATGAATTCCGTGTTTTGCTGTGCTTTTGTACGCAGCTTTTGCTTTACCTATTAAGCTGCCTTTATCTAAACCCACGAGTTTTCTCACTTTCACTCTTGATTCTCTCCCCCATCCCACTGGCATGGAGCGAGCGAGTGGCTGTGTGGTGGTTAGTTGCTAGCCAGGGTTAAACCACAACACCCTTTAAATTCCTCTTTCCTTCAAAACCACTTCTTGTAAGGAATTTTCCGCTACTGGGTTCCTTTCTATAATTTTCCTTTAACCATGTGTTTCTTCTTTACCACCTATCCAAATTACATTGTCAGCTTCTTAGCAGAGGGCAGTTTTTTAATTAATTTGGAAGCACTGTTTTAATTTACAGTTTTACCCAAATAAAAAATAATAAACCATCTGTCATTATAATAAAAATTATGGGATCAAGAGTGATTGAATTTTATATCAATGGGCAAGTACTGAATTTTGTAGCTCATTTTCAATCTATTTTTCCTGTTATCTTTTTACAATAAAACCAAACTTTGTCATGATAATGTACAAAAACTGTGTGCTTGCAAGTTTTTATTAGATCTGTTAATCTTTGAACTGTTGGGTTTTGAATTTTAAAGGGAATAGTATAAAATAGGTTAGTCTACATAATTTCCCCCCTCTCCAAGCAGACAAGGTAATTCAGAAATTTCGCGCATTGGTACCATGACTAGACAACTGCAGTAAGCCAGCACTATTTCAACATATGTTGTTTTAATCTATTGCCCGGAGGATACCATCAAAAGCAACAAAAAACCTCTCACCCAGTTACATAGAATAATTTTTACTGAGATTTTTAAAAGGCATTCAAAGATGATGTTTTTCTTTGGACTGTTTAATTGGAAAATGTTAATGATACCACCATTACTATTTAACAGAAACCATCTGCAAGGTTGAGAGACTCTTGAAGTACACGTAGGAAGGAAGAGGGCTATAGTAAGAAAAAATTCAGATACTGAACTTTTCTCATACTTGAAATTCAATGCTTATGAGCATAAAAAGACGAAAGAATCACTTAGACATCTTTGGACAGACAATTTGGAAGCCTGCCTTTGTGCAATTAACAAGCAGACATAACGTTAGAAACGTTTTCTTTTTGATGTTTGCATGATGCTTTCAGTATCAGACAGAAGCCTGGATTCTCTTAGCTATTTTGTGAAATTCTCTCTAAAAAGTAGCTTATGATCATTATCATTATCTTAATGTTTCTTGTCTGCTGTAGTAATTTTTGTCATCAGAGGTTTGGTGTAGGGATCAATAACAAAATTGAACAGTTAAACTGAGAAATCAAGAATCATATCAATGGTCAAAATCTTTTGGAATTCCAGAGATTAAAATCAAATTAAAAGAACAATGACTATAAAATTTTGTTCTGCCTTTTGCAATGCCTGTTAGTCTATAAAAACAGAGTAGAAACAGAAGTTTCTAATCCTGTGACATGCAGTCTCTCAGAAATGGCATATTGTGCCCTCTGCAAGTCTTCATGAGGTACCTTGCATTGGTTTCCTGTAGTTTTGGAGTCACAAGATGTTCTTTGACAAGATCTTGTCAATATCTAAGGGGATATAGAGAAACATGATAATCAGAATGACACAATTTTAAAGACCAATTGTGAGTTGGCAGGTCTTGGATCTCATTTAGTGGAACATAACATATGCTTCTGAACCCAGGAAAGCTCTGAAATACTAGTCCCTAGTCAGACATTAGAGAACATAAGACTCTTTTAGTATTGAGAAGAAGAAGAAGGAGGAGAAGAAGAAGAAAAAGAAGAAGAAGAAGAACAAGAACAAGAACAAGAACAAGATGAGTGTTACAGTCTTTCTGGTTTCATTAGAGTAGTAACTAAATGGTCTGTGGCACAGACAGAAACAAGCTGACTAGTCACGTTCTGTACATCAGGGGGTTTTGTCAGCTACTAACCTGTGGACAGGATAAGTCGTAGAACATCGCACATAGAGGAAGAAGGACAGTCAAGGGCCTATGCATTGACCTTGATCAACACCAGCAGGGAGAAGGGGGACAAACAGGGGCAAGGAATGGATCCAGGTATTTTGTGGAGCTATCGGAAAAAAGAGACTATCTACCTGTTCTGTGAAGGGAATGTACTGTGGGGCACTTGGCACTCTTAGCTGGTCCAGGCAAATGGACAGGCAGCAAAGTTTATCAACTTTTAACCTTAGTAGAAAAGACAACCTGATGCTACATTCAGCTTTCTGGGGTACAGTTTTGTGCAGTGTTCTAAGTTAAAACTTGCCAATTGTTCTCTCTTTTCCTGCAAAAAAGAGAAATAATCTCTTTTCTTTATGCTCTTGATGTGATCCAATTTTAAAGTGGAATGAAAGAAGTAAAGCAGGGAGGTAATCAGGAGAGTTGGAAAGGTAGGCTCCTTATTAAAATGGCTCATGTAATGTAATAGAAATCATGACATCAGGCTTTGAAGAGCATCATGACCTATAAAGCTAATGTGATCTACTGAAATTATTTTCTGGTTTCTCTAGAGTAAGCACTTGGAAGCTACATTTTTTAAGAAGACTATTAAAATAATGTTTCTTTTATAAAGTATTTCTCAATTTTTTTTATTCTTTCATCACAATAAACAGAAGGTGAAAGAATTTTTAGGAGAAGAGGGTGTACTTGAAGATTTTTTTTTTTATTTTTCTCAGACATAACCTGATATTTAGTGCATGATACACAGCAATTGCTAACTGCATAAGAAATTCTTTTCTTCTGAATTTCACCTTTAAATAATTGCTGATTATTGTTGCATACAATATTTTTAAGCTCTTGCAGGAGCAGGCAGATAATATAAAGCCTGATTCATCACAAATACAAGATTTTTTTGCATTAATATTATCTGACTTCTAGAGTCATGCTTTACTGAATTGCTGCGCTTTTTTATCTGTGTCTGTATCAAGAGAAATATTTCAAGAGCGTACCATTTTAAATATTTAACACCAATTTATTGCTTGTGCAACTTCAGAGGGTTTAGTTATTTGATTCTTAAGCTTTATTGATTCTTTAAATTAACAAACAAAAATACACTTAGAGGCCAATAAGAACAATCACAGACATACATTATTTTATGCCTGTTTAAGCAATGAAGGAGAGCAGGAAATCAATATAAAAGGGCTTCTTGTATTCACAGGAGTATCTGATGGCTATAGTGAGACACAAATAATTTACAAGACTATATGTATGGGGTTTTGCAGTGAAAAATAAGGAGCTCATAAATCTTATTCTTTGGCTATGATTACATTGCTATTCTTTCCAAAAATAGAATAATTCATAATGTGTTAAATTTGTATTCAAGACAATTCCATCACTTTTCCATCACTGGCACTTTTTTCAAGTCAACGCTGGTTGTTCTTCTGTAACCTGTGTGCTGGCTTAAACATGAATTAATTTAGGGAAGCCCTGCATATCCATGCTCCACAGGCTGATGACAATGCAGCCTCTTTAGGAGCGGGAAACTCCCCCTGCTTCTAGGTCTACAGACAGCAAAGTTTCTCTGCTAGCTGCAAGTTCTGGAACCTGCAGAGGCACAGAAGATGCCTCTTCTTAATATCACCTCTTCTTTCTACATGGGACATGGCCTGTGGCTCTGTTAGGATGTCTGTCTCTAGTCCTGTTTCTTTCCCATGTGGCGTCAACACAAAAGACTTCTTCAAGGCAAAGAGAGAAATGTAGCTAAAAATGCCTTATGGTCATTGTGCATGTTCTGTCACCTCCACTAAGGGGCAAATATGAAAAGTGGCATTCACAAAAAATGCAAAAGGTCCACTACATCATCTCAAAGCGCAAAAATACATATATGTACAGAAAGAAATGAAAGATGAAGATGGAGAAGAAGAAGAAGAAGAAATAGCAAATAAAGGCAGCTAGAATGTGTCCATTTTACCCTGGATGCAAAAATCATCCATATGAATGGCATATTACAGACCTGGTGCATCTTGTATATCCTTGAATCAATGCTCACATGTTGAGAGGTATATGTCAATGTATGGGCAGATTTCCCCCTGGGAAGTGTTGGAAGAAAGCTAAGAACCTGATGCAGAACATCTTGGGGAGACAGTAAAGGACAGAGAGGGGGAAAAAAGAAATAATTTCCACAGCCTGTGGCTACTGCTAAGAAATGCAGGAAGGAAAGAAGCATGTATGGAAATATACCTCTATATGTGGCTGCATTCTCTCAAGATGACTGTATGATGACTGTTACTACTGCTGCTGCTACTGCTATGACTGATACTACCACTACTATATAAATAGCCTACTTAGCAAGAAAGTAGATCAAAAGTTAATGCACTTCTACCTGCCTGAAGTCCTGTCTAGGAAAAAAAAGTATGGCAATTCTTTTATTAATTAGAGAGAATATGTGAAAAGAACAGCTGCTCCCTGGCCTCAGCTGCACACCATAAACCCTGGGGATCCAGTATTCATGAAGGATGAATAATTCCTCGGAGAGACAATTCTTTCCATTCTACCATTTTTTGTGGCCTTTGCCTCATATTTTTATTTGACCTCCTCTAAGTCCCAAAAAAGAAAGAAAAATAGGGCAGTTTTAAAGAGTCCCAAGATGCCTTTTTTTTTTTAATGCATCAGTTCATGGAGTCACAGTTACCTAGTAAGACCAAGTTTCTCCCTCTCTCTCTCTCAAGCTAGACTTGATGTTTTTGTCATTTCTAAGATACCAATTAAACAGAGAGATAGTAAGTCTTGTTTTAAAACAGTTTTCATAAGTTTCTAAGGATTCCTTCTACACTACTAAAGACAGGCTTTTCACAATTTACTTTTTAAACTGTCTTCATGTCAAAGACCATCACTTCTATCTCAAGTCATTAAGGAGCATGGGAAAGGAAGGTGGTTTTATTTAGACTTTGTGTGAACATATGTGATGGAATCGAACCACATGGAGAGAAGGTCCTGAGCAGATGGCTTCAATTAATCATTAACCTTCCCAGAGACTGATGAGAGTGGGAGGAGCCCAGGGCTTACACAAACCCCCTTCCCCTCTCTTTTCATTTTACAGGGAAAAGAGAAAAGTGATGTTTAAGAAGGATATGCTGTTATGGGAATGCTGGGGGTGGAGGGTGAGTAGGGAGCTCATTTAGGATGAACCAGAAATCTTGTTTTTCTAAGAATGTTGTGACCTTGTAGGAATGAGAGGACTTGTGAGGAAATAGATGAGGAGATGTTGGCTCTGAATGCTCATACCCAAATTTTAAGGACTGTTGCAAAACTGCAGTCCTTTTTTCTCTATTTTATGTTGTGGTCTGGTCCCTCTGATCAATGAGGCAATAGCCTGGTGACATCTGGTGTTA
Organism: Harpia harpyja; assembly: GCF_026419915.1. Lineage (NCBI taxonomy): Eukaryota > Metazoa > Chordata > Aves > Accipitriformes > Accipitridae > Harpia > Harpia harpyja. Next base: position 78,212,780 of record NC_068969.1, on the reverse strand, counting down.
ATGGTGGGATGTCCTGGGGGGAGAAGGAGGGAGCAAGGGACAAGGAGAGGGAGTTATGTGAGACAACAGGACTTGTTCAGGAGGCTGAAGGAAAGATACGTGTCCCTCGTCTTCCTCAAGGGACAAAAGCAGGTTGGAAAAGCACGGCACATGTAGGTCAGAATATGATGACAACCCCATATTCCATTATTAGTAATGGAGAAGGAGTTTCTCCCTGTTTTCTTGTAGGCATGTGGAGTTCCTGAGGCTGGAACTGTTTCACAATGCCTTTACTTCAGCAATAAACATCTATGCTACCTGAAACCTAGAAGCCTTTTCTCTAAGAATCATAAAAAGCCATCAGGTTATTGTACCCTTGGTCTCATTATTTGCTTGGTTGGTATGTCAGAGGAGATTATAACTTGCCAGAGGACAAACTTTAAGCTCATGAAACTATTCTCTTGAGACAGAAGTATAAAAATCACTCCATACCCTCCTTAGACAGCCTTACAGAAATGTTTAATCTATCACTGAAATGCATGCTGTGAAAATTCATTAACAGCACAGGATCAGACTAAGATGAATGGCTGCTATTTTAGTTTGCCGATAGGGAAGTAAGTGCCCTAGGCACCAGTGGGCTTTTCACCATTTGAACGTGCTATGGTTGATGAATGCAAGGCCCACTGTGTATTATAAGAGAAACCTGGGAAGATAAGGCCAAACCACTAGAGGGAGTGGCTAGTTATACTGTGCAGATGAGATCATCTGGCAAAAATGAGAGGACTAGCCCAGAGAAATCTAGGGAGACCTGGGAAGGAAAAGGAAAGGCTATTCACGAACAAAACAAAACAAAAGTTTTGCATAAGGCAAAAAAGTACCACAGAGTTACTCTTCTTACTGTCTCAGGAAATTTGACTCAGCTGATTATATGTTAAAAGTCCTTCTGCAATGCTGAAGAAGCTTAGTCCAGAGACATATGACACAGCTGTGCATGAAAGACTGTGCAAAATAGGCAACAAATGTAAAAATGTTGTGAAAATTGCAAAGGGTCTTAAAGGAAATCTCAGCAGAATGTCAGGATTCAAGCTATCTCAGAAAAATATAGATATTGCAGAAAGGTTCTAGAGAAGTCCAATATATTTCCAAACACTGTTTTCTATGGAAAACTGGACGCAGACCAATGTCTATAGAGCTTCCTAGTAACAAGACTTTACGGGACTTGGGGATCTGCTGCTAAATGGACCTGCTGCTAAACGCTGACCTTATCACTAAAGTCACCTAGATTGTGTTGGCTGCAGCAGTAGTATGAAGCAACTTCCCCCAGTTGCAAATAAAGTAACTGCATATGTCGAACTGTTTTGCAAACATAATTTTGAACTTATACTAGAGGAAGGTATTTCTGTAGACAGACAGAATATACAACCTCAGTATAAACACATCAAAGACTCAAAAATGTAATTTGTCTAACTGGGACTAGGCAGAAAATCACATTCATGACTGTCAAGCTTATATAGAGTCTGTGTGTAGGGCAGTCGCAACTTTGAAATGATACCCATTAATGATAACTGCCTCAGCATTTGCAGGTATCTTAAAACACCCAGGAAATTAGCAGATGAGACACCCAGAGAAAGTACTAAAGCAAGCTGTGATCAGAGCATTGTCAGAAGGGAAAACTATACACAATCAGAAATAAACTAAAGGTAAGAGTTCTTAATTTTGTGATTGTTGACAATTCCTCTGTGTCCACTGCTTTTCCTGGTACTACAGCTAAAAAATACTCTTTGTGGCTCCTCCCCTCTGTGGTCTGCATTCTTCATTGTCATTCCTACAGTCTCTACCCATCTCTTCTGTGATTCCTGTTTGTTGGTCTTCTGACTCTTGGCTTTCTCCATTTTCAAATCTCCGCTGTAAATGGATCTTCTTTTCCCTGTTTGTTTTGTTTCTCCTACTGGCTATGCTGTTGAACTGGAAATCCTATTTTAACATGAATGTGTGCCAAAAATACATAGCAAAGCTAAAAAGCATCTTCCAAGTAAAAGGAGGAAATCTCAGGGAAATATAATGTACCTCCAGTAAACTAATTGGTTTTTTTTAACTGTTCTGTTCTATCATGGAAATGCATGACGCAGTTACAAAAACATTTTTATTTACTTAAAAACGGTAATGAGATCTTTGGAGCCATTAGAGACGTAGTATGAATTTGTAAGCACTTAATAACATAGCCACTCATAAGGAAGCTAACAGAGGATTTGACATGTCAGTTTGTACTTTGAAGCCATTATGATGGCTTAACAGATATACTCTTTTTGTTTAAGGAAACATTACTGAGCATGTGCAATTATTAAGTCTCAAATCTTAAGAGGCTACAATGCTTCCTTGTAGTTCAGGAAAGTTGAAATTACATTCTCCTATAGCACACTCTCAAATCTGATGACACAAATTAGTGGAGTGGGAAGTAATGATGGCAATAGAGACAGAGTGATCTGGATCACTTATGAAGATGAACTTATTTAAGCGGTGTGTTTGTAATATAATTTTATATAAAATCATACGTAAAATTATGCACATAGGACTGAGAGTGCAAGGCATAAAATGAGAAAGTGTCCAGAAACACAGCAATGGTGAAAAGGATTTACGATGTAAGGTAGACAGTCACCTACAACTTCAAGAAGATGCTCTGTGAAGCCATGTATTATTCTTTGATAGTTAAGCAGTGGAATAGCAGTAAAAGTGGGTTGACACAATTTTTTTAACAACAGCAATGATACTATTCCTGGAATGATATGTGCATGTGCCTAGTATTGATGTTTCAAAAAGGATGCTCTTGGAAAATGAACAATGAGTCCTTGCTGCTTGTTTTCTGAACCAAGTACTGGAAACAATATATACAATGATTCTTAACAAGCTCAAAGAATTTATTTTATCTAAGAGAGAGTGAAGACATGACTTGATTACAGCATGCAAGTAACTCAACACAGATGATATTTTTGAAGGGGGAACATTTCTTTAATCTAGTAGAGAATTGCCTAACAAGGTAAGTACAGAGCAAGATAAACATGCAAACTACAAGGTGTAAGATTTTTAATAGTTAATCATTAAGACAATGCTCTTATAGATGTGACTCTTACAAATCCCATCTTTTAGCTAATATATGTATGTCTTACTGAAAACCTACTGCAGCTTAATTAGAAATTCTGGGCTTGTGATTGCAGATTACCAGTTGCACTGATTGTTGGTCAAATGAAATGATCATACAGTCCTCTGGCATATCTGTGAAATGAATCAACCAAAGGAGTTCAGATCCTAATGCTGGCTTCTGTGAGACTAAAGCAACTCTGTGTCAGGAACTCCACAGAAGCCTCAGTAAGAAGTATGACCTAGGAGAAACAAACTTCTTTCTGGCATTTAACTGCCTTTAAATACTTTGAGAGAGCATTTCAGTGTCTGCAGTTATGCTGCTTTAAATATAAGTGTATCCTGAATAACTCTGCTCTAAATATGCACAGAAACATTAATTACTATGAATAAAACTCAATTAAGTACGCAAAGCAATAATGTCAAAAGGGAATCGACATGAAAATGAGGCGATATTTTGAGTTTTCTTGCCCTTTGACCTTTACATTTAGGAGAGGGTGACAAAAATTTTTGAAAAAATATTTTTTTATTACTTCTGGAGCAGAACCTAGAAATTTTAATTGATGAGCATCTCTGTGCATAGGTATGGATTGCTTTAAAACAGAAAAATATGGGTTTATGTGGTTGCTCTGCTATTTGTATGAAAGAAAGATCTTTCAATGAAAAAACATTTCTAAGAAAAGCAAGAAGAAAGTTCGTTTTGTTTTTATAACCTTGGTGCTGTATAAAATAAATAAGATTTTTGTATTGATTCAGCTGAAGATCCATTTCAGAGTCTTGTTACGGACACCCTGGTCAATTCCTGTATAGATCTAGGGCTTGACATAAAACAATCCACATAACCAACTAAAAAGTAATCATAATGTAATAACAGGCTTATTTAAACACAAAGTTTCAGCCAGTTAGCAGCCAATTAATGTTGGTTTGGAGGAAAAAAATCAACAAAACCTTTAAGTACACGCTTAAGTTTAGGAATATGCTTAAATCTATCCTTGATCTGCAAAGCATTCGGATGGATGCCTAATTCCAGTGAGCTACATGAGACCTGATCATGTGCCTGTGTACTTTGTTGCATATCATCTCATTAACAGCACCGTTGCAAGTAGCCACTTTATTATTAAAGATTTCTCTTTTTTTCTTATGAACAGCTTTTTTTTATTTTTATCCTGTTCAGCCACTTTCTCTTAGTTAACCTATCATCCTTTGACTTATGAATGCCAGGATTTAACATGGATACAACAGGCAAAACAAGCATCTAGGTGAGAACTTTTCCATTCACAACAAATATTTTGACTACCCTGTATTTTTCTCCTTGCTTCTTCCCCCAAACCAACACATGAATCAGATGAACAACTTGGTGCAGGGTGACTGTAATCACAGGGTTGCTACAGAAAGGAGAAATGGGGGAAACCTGCTCAATGTTGTCATTGCATGCTTTACTTTTAATTTGAACTTTCTTATTTGAATCAATTTCCTAGTAGCACCCCTATTCACAACTGCCTAGAAGAAAAATGGCGATGACTTAAATTTTTTTTTTTTTTTTAATCTAAACACGTATACAGAGATGTGAATTGTTCCTGTCCTTCCCCATATAACATAACCGCATTGGGAGACGTCTGCTGCTTAGTGCCTGCCTGGAGGCAACATGGGTCATAACCTCTGTTTCATTCACAGTCGCGCTCATATGTACAAATTCTACCTGTTAAGTGGCAAAAAGAGATGCATGCAGGGCTCAGCCTTAGGTTTATTCTTCATATTAGATTATGGGATAAATCTTGTGAGTCTTTCAAATGTAGAGGCAATCTAACACTTTTTCTGGGGCTTGGCAAAGTAATAAACCAAGCTTACAAAGTGGTTTTGGCCACCCTTGTTGATTCATTCTTTGAGAATATCTACTGAATTAGTCCTCAGAATGTTTCAGTGGTAATAGTTTACACAATGTATAACATGGTCTCAGGCTATCAGCATGTTTGAAGGCCCAAACAAGATCAAAGCTGATTCACACAGTGTCGTCAATACTTGAAACTTTTGAATACTGGAGAAGAAGAAGTAGCCAGATATAGTGAAAGAAGACCGCATGCCTAGTGTGATTGGGCTTAAAAGACAGGAACCTTTCAGATTTTTGTTCTCTTTCACTGGTCAGTATCATGCAACTTGTTAAGCAAAAAATGGGCCAATGTTATGGTGTGTTTGGGTGAACATTTTCAAACAACAGACATAAAATAGAAGAATACTTTCACTTTCACAATACTTTTATCCTCCTATGTGGTAGTTCACCAATCTGGAGTGGTAGGAAACTGCAGGAGACAATGTTTTAAAAAGGAAAACCATATGAAGATAGCAAATACACCTAATAATGAAATCAAAACTTAGAGAGTAGACACCTTAAATTGAGTGTCAAGATCCTCAAGAAAGCTGAACCAATCTAACTTCTCAGTCTTGTCAGAAAAGTTAATCCTGCTCCCTCTTCCTTTATTTTTTTTGTCTGCTGTTCAGGTAGTCATAAAAGATGATGCAAGGGATGGGGACAGGATTAAGAAGCTGGGGGCAAAGATACTGTAAGTCATAGGATGTGACACACAGAGCCTTGAGCTTGTCTTTGGTGTCTTGGGAAACTTCATCATCAGATGAGAGCTCTGAGGAAATCTTGAGACACAAATTCAGTGGGCTACAAGATTTCAGGGATTTTTTCCAGAGTCGTGTTTTCTGTAAGTAGACCGACTCCTTACGAAGATGTAAGGGCTGTAACACTTTCTAATTAATTCCTCTATCCACATTTTAATTCATGTAGATGGGGGACTTAGTTAATCAAGGATATACGGATTTCAGTGTTTCAGCAGCTGGGATCATATAAAGTGCATTCAAACCCTCTGTCTGAAAGCTTGCACTTAAACTTTCCTCAACAGCCTACTTGCAGCCAGACGAGGAGACTTGCAAGGAAAAAAAAGTCTCCTTCTGATTCAACATTAAACCTGGATGTGGAAGAGTACATGAAAGTTGAACAAAGGAGAAGTTATTCAACTTCTTTGTAACTTCAGAAACATTTCTTCTTTGCTTAACTTGTCTTTACTTTTTACTAAATGGGATTCCTGGGTCCCAAATGTGATCTTGTAACCAGGAGTTGATATTCATAAAAACCAAAACACTACCAAGCAGTAGTTTACTGTTTATTAATAAACTGCCTTATCCGAAAGACACAGAAGAGGAAAACCCCACTATATAATTAACGTTTAGTCTCCTATGTATATTTATATCTGCCTCTCCTTAGGATTCTGTGCTAATACTACTTGGTTTTAATACAGTTGTGAATTGTTTTCAAAACTGAAAATAACTTCCTTTGTTCTGTTAGGAATTCACATAAAAATAGATAAAGACAGGGCAATTATATGCTTAAATGGCATGCTACTCATGGATTAGTGGACTCTAATGCAATAGAAAGGGTAAGACAAAAGTGCTATCAATATCATAAAATATTCACACTTGCACCTCTTGAGGCTGAGGCTCCTCCCTCCTGCACACTTCCTCCGACTGCCATGCATTTCTGCTGTTTGCTGCAAATGAGTTTAGTTTAAAACAGCCAGTGTTTAACTTTTTGCAGAATTTATAACCTCCACAGCAAAAGAGCAAGCACAGATGTTGCCTGTATTGCTCCACACATTAGAACTGGCATATTTTCCAAAAAGCCCTACTGGCTCTCTTTGAGACTTGGGGTCTTGCGCTGACAGTGTCCCCTGTATTCAATGACTGAGTTCAAAATAATCAATTTATTTAGGTTAATTTTCATCAAAACTATATTTAAAAGTCATGCAGATGTGCAAACACTTCCTGGACTTCTTTCCAAAATGGCTCTGATAAGGGTTTGCTGTACTTTTAGTCTCCTCTGCTGTACTTTTAGTCTCCTCTGCTGTTCCTTGTTTGGCTAGAAGAAAAATCCTTCACGGCGCTTGAGCAGCAGATGTAAGTCACAGCAGAGATTTCATGACATTAGAAGTAGCTACAAGCAGTGCTAAGGATGACCTCCATCTAATGAAGTGGTGCAGAACACACTTTATTGAAGTCTCCATCCTCACTGTGTTTGCTTCTTCTGGTTTTTTTTTGTTGGCTGGTTGGTTGTTGGGGTGGGGGGCGTTTTTTAGTTGGTTTTTGGTTGTTGTTTTTTGGTTGTTGTTTTTGGTTGTTGTTTTTTGGTTGTTTTTTGGTGGTTGTTTTATTGTTTAAATATGGTTGAAAAAGGAGCATGAATTAAGGTCAAAAAACGGTCAGCGAGAACTAAGGTCCTCTGCATACTTGTAATTTTAGTCGCAATGTTTGCTCATGTGATAGGAAGACATGTTAGAGCAGGGATGCAGGAATCAGGAAAGGTGGAGTTTGATGTCCTCATTCTCATGCTATTCTGCATCACATGACATCTGTCTTCAGTAAAGAGGGGCATAATGATATTTAAACACTGGTACGAGACCAAATATCCTGGAGCTAAATAGCAGTTCTGGAATTTCTCCTTTGCAATAGACACTACACAGATCGGGCTCTCCTCTGTACAGAACTGTTAGGAAATTGCCTTGTGGAAGCACAACACTGATTTTTGCTCCCTGACTGGGAAGTAATATAGCTACTGTTTGTGTCAGAAATTTATGTAAGTCTCATAGGTTATGAGTTTGCTTCTGATGAGGGCGAACTGAACATGTTACACCAGTTCATTCTTTAGCAATCAGACCACAAGACAGGCAAGCTTCAGAATTGATTCTTCTATAATGTGGCTGTGCACTTCTGGGCATTTTGGGCTTCCTGATGTTTGTACAGTGTTCTTTATGTGAATAAAAGCTATAAAATATTAGTTAAGTAGATGTAATATTTAGCAATCCCTTTCCTGAAGTATCTGCAATTTTAGTATGCAAACAATAGCAAAAAAATACATAAAGTGAGTGCTTGAAACAAAGCACTATTTTTTACAATTAATTAAATTACCTCTTCCTTTTTCAGTAACATTAATAGAGTACTTAGTATTGCACAACAAAAAAATTGTTTTGCTATTTGATATTACTTGATTTTTATTTAAAAAATCTGAAAAGTGGGCAGCTAACTAAGCAGTTGCTCTTGGTAAACTGCTTTTAGAAAGTAATGATAGGCAAATTCATTCTCCTTTGAAAAGAGAAAAAGTGTACTTCCAGATAAGTATGTACCTCTGTATATACATGAATGTGTTTCCTGCTGAAGTGCTATGACAGATAAAAACTAAAATACACCAAATTGTGCCCCAGTATGGCACACTTTACAGTTGTTGATGTTAGCAATTTTATATCTGTTTATCTTCTATATAATTTATTATATGTTTATTTTGAACTAAAGGTAAAGGCAGATACTTATACCTCATTAGAAAAGATTTTGTGGCACTATGATTTCCTCACTAATTGCAGAAACTAGTTAGAAAAAGACAGTTCAGAAAAACACAACATTATACACAAATGATATTTCACAAATGACATTATACAGAAAAGTATCTGCAGTTTCTTAATGCAACCCAGTTGTTGCTCAGAAAAAAACCTTTATTTTAAAAAAATTCTTGAAAGATAAAATAAAAGTGGACACTCTCCCTCTGAAGATAAAATCACTGTAGGAAATAGGCAAAGGAATTTGTGCTATCACTGTGTGATTTATTACCAAATCTCTGACACTCAGGAAAATCTCTCCCAAAGCAAGTATGGCAATGATTTCAGTATTGCCGCTTCTTGGTTCAGTGAAAATGCTGATACAACACCTGAACAGTGCTGGCTTCTGTTTTGTGTTTCCTGGGCACTTCCAGGGCTGCTTATCTGGAAGTCAGAACTGAATGTCACAGAGAAACAGATCAAGTAGCCTATCTGGTCATTCTGTCTTTAAATTATTTGTTAATCTTGCTAAACTAGTTGCACTAATAATCTCTTTTCAGTAGATAAGGCTAAATCCACTTCTACAGGTTTTTGATTACTTGAAGTATGTTGTTGTCTTCCAACAGGAAATGAATTTAAGTCAAATTGTGTATTGCCTGACCTTATGTTACTAGTTCTACCTTGTCCACAGAGAACAAGAGGTGTGTTTCCTCATACAGATTTGCAAGATAATGTTTTGACAGGCAGTTTGAGTCTCTCTAGCAGCACTTCCACTGAAGTTAAGTCACAGATCATCTTCTTAACTTTCTAAACACCAAAAGCTCGATCTTCTCATGCAATTAAAAAACACAAACAGAAAAAGTGCATGCAACAACCAAACCAAGTTACAAAATATGCAAAACACTTATAAGCATGCCATGCCACCTCAGAAGGAACAATGATTTGGCTTCCACTGCACAGACAGAAAGAGAAAGAGAACAATTCTTGGTAGGGCAATAAAAAGAGACTGAGGTTTTTCCTTAGCTGCCAATGCCTGGCATAGGTGGGCTGGAAATAATTTTTAGAAGGTTGTAAAGGAGGGTGACACGTATTCATCTGCTGTGGTGTTAGCATGTGGGAGATGAAATTCTGTCCCAAATTCTGTCTCCCCTGTACCTGGGCTTGTACTTGGACCCAGTGTGACCTCTTGTTCTCCCTCTGCCTCTCTCCAGCCTGTGTCATCAGGCGCCTGTCACTCCTTCCTTTGTCCCCACTGTCTTCTTCCACAGCCCCACTCACCTTAGCTGACCTCATTAAGGGTCAGGCCAGGGACGTAAAATAATTTTCTCTGCTCTGCCACTTGCACCTGGAGTTGGAAGAGCGGCACAAGATAAGCCAGCTCCCCACAGATCTCATCAGCAGCATAAGGGAGGCAACTGGCCTGTCTAACTCTTCACCTCCACCTTATTTCACGGCTACAGGACCTTAGGTGACTAGCATTACTCACTGCTGATAAAGGCTTATTAGCCCCATTATGGCTGCCGTCCAGAGTCAGCTATACCGTGTCAGATCAGGAGTGTCTGTTCCTCCCTGTGAATGCTAGTATAGCTCACTGGGGAGCTCACAAATATAGCTGGAGAGCACTATGTAGCATACTGGAGGAGTTTTCTGAAGAAACAAAGTAAGCTGGTTCAACAGACCCTTCACTGAAGCTCAAAGCAATGATGCTGACTTCACAGTCCTCACTGAAAGTGAAAAGTAAGTGATTTTTCCTGGGTTTTGGTTTCAGCATCAGAGCTCAAGGCAGCCAGCCCTAGATGCAACTAATCCAGATCTCATCAGTCTGCATGGACGGCTCTCAATTGCAGCATAAACTATATTTCATCTGTCTATACCAGAAATCTTACAGTGCAAATATAAAAGGATGACTGATAAATATTGGCTGATGACTTCTCAGCAAGTCTTTTATCTTCGACAGCTTTCTAAAAATCTCAGTAACTTCACACTACATCTGCAATTGTGCAACAATTTTATACAGCTGTCTCATCCAAGTAATTCACTAAGTATTACTCACCAAGTAATTTGTAAATGTTAGTTTCCACTGTGGCTCAGTCACCTAGTTTTATTGTGCCCTGATGGCACTGCTATAAACCTCTTCCACCTTGAATCCCCTAAAACACTTTGCATTTGTGCATCTGCTTGTCCTTTCAGTCCAGTTTTGGAAATTGGGAATGCTCTTCCAAAAGCCCCCAGAGCTAAATGATAATATAAGCAGTTGGAGAAACAGCACAGCCAGGCATTGTACCTTTTCTTAGGTTTACAGATTTCTATTAGAGTACCTTTTCAGAAGTTTTGTAAGAAAATTTGACTTTTTCAGCAACTGAAGTGCATTATATTTACCTGATATGTTTTTCTTATTTTTAAAAAGACTACATAAATTATAGTGTCTTATAGTCCTTTTCTATTATATTGCTACCTCTCAGAGGAAACTAGCAGACTATGGAGATGTACAATGCAGCTTTACAAAAGCCCTTCTTTTGGGTTCCAAACAGAAGACTGTGAAGTCACCTGCTTTCAGCACTCCTCCAAATGCATTTCGTCTTCCACCTACTCTCTCAAAGCACGGTTTATGTCTAGAAAGAAGGAATAATGAGGCATAAATATGAAGAGAAAATAACAAAGGCTGAAAAAAGGAAAGAGATTCTGAAAAAGGAAAATAATTTTCAGAAGAGGAACTACTTCATTTGTACAGATCAACAGCAAAAACAGACCTTAAAATTATTTAAGACAGAAGGTGAGCTGGCATCACTGTGGACCTAAGATACATATAAAACAAAACGAATGTTTTACTTCAGTGAGGCTTTGAATTATACTTTATGTTGGTGTGGGATGTGTTTAGCAATGACAATTAAAAGACAGCATTTTCTTTTGTTTAGATATGTAATAGCTGGTATCCTTCCTCCTCCACACCAAGCAGCTTATGAGTGTGACTCTCTCACCAATTTTCTCTCTGAGAAGCTGACAGGCAAGTTCCTATGTTCCACTTCTTGCTGTGGTTTACAGCTTCAGTGATATTGTCAGCTATTTCCCTATGTTCTCTGGTAAGTTTCGCTGCCATAAAAATTTTCAGGATGTCCCCCAAGTATGCATTTCAGAGACCCTGGATAGCTTATTCTCTGATTATAACACCATTTTTAAAGTTATTATTTATTTTTGTCAGTAGCTTAGTTATTTTATGTTGTAGTTTCTCAGAGGAATACCATCTTGCCCCAGTGATTTACTGCAATGGAAGTTCCAGGTTTCCCCTGTTTCTGTCTGACAGGGCCACACCTTCTCCAACTATAAGGAGTAACCTCTGGATACGCATTTCCTCTTTCTCTGATGAAGTGGCATCCAGTGATAAGAAAACAGTTAGCTTATACACTTTAACTATCACATTTATTCTTAGGTGCTCTAACAGGACAATGCCCCTCCCTCCACCCTCACATCTCAAAACATCATACTTCTCCTCCAGTAAACTCTCAGTCCCACAGAAATATCCTATTATATGTTCAATTCCTGCCCAGCAGAAACTAGTCCATGCAGAGTGAGAAGAACCTGGTAGGAAGTGGAAACTTCTCCAAATTAAAGAATCCTGTCAGCACTAGCAATTACTATTAAAAATAGAAGGGATGATAACGGTACTGGAGAGGATTATCCTCGATTGGTGTTGAAAAAGACTTGTGCCTGTCTGAACAAACTGCAAAGACATAGTCAGTGTCTTTGCAGTCTAACAATGGTTTGTTAAAAAATAAACAATGGCTAAATTAATTGCTTGCAGTTACATTCTATTTTAAAAAAATATGCAATGGAGCCCAGCATCACAGCAGAGCTAGGTTACAGCTGCAGCAAGCTGTGCTTGTGTGCCTATGTGATTCCAGTTTCAGCTGACCACTATGAAGCTCTTCTGAAGTGGGGAGGAAAAAGAAATGGTCAGCAAGGAGAGCCTTGTGACTGAAGTCTATTAAAGTCAAAGTTAGTTATATTAACCACATCTTTGCGTATTTTTTTTTTTGTATATTTATCTGCTCTAGTTTTTATGAACATTTTTCCATGCAGGCAAGATGAGGAAACTCATTAAACCAACTGGCACGTACAGTGAAATTGGTTAGGCACAAAGTCCCTTTGGTCATTCCAAAGACACTGTTTGTTGTTATTACAAGTTAAGTAAAACAGTTTCAGATAGCAACAGGGCTTCAGGGTTGACTTTGACCTCTTTCAGTTATGCAAACTGATTGTATATAGTTCATGCAGTTGACAAACAGGTTATTTTGTCAATGTCAATGAAAGAGAAGAAACTTATTAGATAGAACACGATGATACAAAGATAGCTGAGCTCTGGGGATGGCATACAGGACTTAGCTCTCTCCTGACTCAAAATTTGGAAAGGGATGTTAACCAGGGACCATCTTTCCCTTTGATTTTATTTCTTTGATATCAGTTCATTCTGAGCAAGCTGCACCCAATTGTGTAGGTCAGTTTTGAATAACAGTTGAACAGGTGAAGTTTCACATGTTACTTCATCTATAAAAATACTCTATTTTACTCTTAAGCACAGATGCCTCAGGATTCAGAGGTCATGATAAAGCAGTTGGGTTTTTTTTCCAACTTTCCTTGCTTTGAGGGAGAGAAGTCAGAAGAAAATTGCCTTTTCCTTGTTACTAGAAAGCATGAGAAGCTGTAAATTCTCAGTAGATAATCCTTTGGTCATCAAAAGTACAAGTATACTTGTTCAGGTGATGAGTGGCTCTGGAAGCTCTGTCTCCTTCATCTTTCAAAGAACCGTAAGGTGCTAAATAACTATATTCCTAATCTCTCTGCTCTTTCTAGGAATGTGTTTAGAGTAAATGGAGAAAAATGGAGTGATTAAAAAAGACCTTTTAATTTGTTTACAAAATAGCTCTTGAGAGATACTTTTAAACTTTGTGATGGCCCAAAGGAGAAAGAAGGCCTGAATCCCCCTTGTAACTCCTTGTTATGGATATCACACAAATAAAAATGTAATATTTCTTGCCCAGACAATTAAAATTACAAGGGGTGGTACTTGTGAAGAAAAAGCTAGGGGAGGAAAAGCATCAATCAGATATTGCTTGACAAAGTCTTTGAATAAAAGGACTTGTGTCAACAAATCTGAGCTACATTTATGGCCCTGTTAGAGATTATGCCAGTTCAACGGCCAAAGGTATCAATCTTAACCCACAACGAAGTTACTTATTAATCCAAACACAAACCTGTACATGATAATACTTTATTACTTTCTCAAGAACATGTCTGCGGCCAGCAACGTAAAAACTTCTTTCTGACATAGCAATGACTGAAACCATTAACTAGCCTTGAATTCCTTTTTTCCCCCTTCAACTTACAAGGGTAAATAAGATTAACAAAAGTAGCTATGGTTACAATCACAAATACAGTCATATGAGGATATCCAGTTGTCCTGGTTTCAGCTGGGATAGAGTTAACTGTCTTCCTAGTAGCTGGTACAGTGCTATGTTTTGAGTTCAGTATGCGAAGAATGTTGATAACACTGATGTTTTCAGTTGTTGCTCAGTAGTGTTTAGACTAATGTCAAGGATTTTTCAGCTTCTCATGCCCAGCCAGTGAGAAAGCTGGAGGGGCACAAGAAGTTGGCACAGGACACAGCCAGGGCACCTGACCCAAACTGGCCAACGGGGTATTCCATACCATGTGACATCCCATCCAGTATAGGAACGGGGAAGTGGGGGGCAGGGATTCATGGCTCGGGGACTGGCTGGGTGTCGGTCAGCGGGTGGTGAGCAACTGCACTGCACATCATTTGTACATTCCAATCCTTTCATTATTGCTGTTGTCATTTTATTAGTGTTATCATTATCATTATTAGTTTCTTCTTTTCTGTTCTATTAAACCGTTCTTATCTCAACCCACGGGTTTTGCTTCTTTTCCCGATTTTTCTCCCCCATCCCACTGGGTGGGGGGGAGTGAGTGAGCGGCTGCGTGGTGTTTAGTTGCTGGCTGGAGTTAAACCACGACACTGGTAATGACCCAAGTCAGTCCTGAAGTCAACCAATTCACATATTTTTAGTTATTCTCTCTGCTGAGATAGTGTACTCGCTAATACTTTACTGAGCTCTCTCAACAAAATGTCATCAAACCACTACCACTAAGGATGTTGCAAATACACACGGTTTTTCAGTAGAGGCAGATGCAACCAGCCAGGAACAGGCCCTTCCCAACGGGTCTGCAAGTGAGGACTTTCTTCCACAGGTATAGAAATGACAATACTCTGAAAGTTGTACAAGACAAACAGTAAAGTCCATTTGCTGCCCTAAAGTGCTTTCTGGTTTAGACTGGCAATTGTGGGGCAGCTGTGAAGCAGTGTGGCTAGGCAACATAAGTGATTTATAAATAGGAGACTGCTACCTTCCTGAACAAAATTAGAGGCAACTGCTATAAGCATCTATCATCAGTTAAAAAACACCCCACTAATCTAGTTCCACCCAAAAGCTATGGTGGCACTAAAACCCTTCTATATAAATCTAGGAGCACAAAGGAAAAATTACATAAGCTACCCTACACAATATATAGTGGGCTTTTGCTTGACTAGTATTATTCTCTTGAAATTTGGCCTCCCTCTTTTTAGTCTAACACAGAGGTGAAAGTCTGTAGCAATAACAGCAGACTACCTAAAGATAAATCAGTTGTTTTTAATTTCAATTAAAAATGCTGAAAAAAATTTTTTACAAATGAGAACTGGCAGGACACAATCACGTTCTACTGCCATTTATTGGAATCTGTCTATCACCTTATGCACATATTTATAGGATAGGCAGACTGAATAAACATACATATTAGAGGAGACAGAGAAGTACACGTTTCAATAAACTGGGAAAAAGACCTGCCATGATCGCATGACCCAAAATAATACAGCTTTCACAAACAACTGAAAAGAGCTACATTATGGATAAAAGCTGTTTGGAAAGTGGACAATGAACAGGTAAAAAAACCCTTAGCTACATCAACCCAGTACTCTGATTAAACAGAAATGAAATAGATTTCTACTGTGAGAAGAGTTACTGCCTGAAAGACATAGATCTCCAATAGCTCAGAAAGAGTAATATGGAACAATTTTTCCATTCGAAAAGAAAACTCAGTAGTACAGTTCTTTAATGAAAATAAGAGGAATTTTGGAAGTAAAGTTATTACTTAGCCTGTCATTAAAATACAAGAATTCAGGAAACTGAATAGCAAAGGTACTAGACTTTCTGACTGACAACATGCTCATATGATATATCCATGAAGATAAGGACTTCTGACTGAGTTTACTAACAGCAACTGTTTACTGTTAGTTGCAAATTACCTATGACATTTTTTTGTTTTTCAATGTATGCAACAATGAATCACAAGCCAAAATGAAATGAATAAAAACTTAAAAATATTTTTAAAGCTGTGTTAGGACAATCTTGTTCATTCACCTGAAATACTAAATTAATGCTTTGGAAGTAACAAAGTACCTGAAAAGAGAGTATCTACTTACAGGAAAGTTATCTTACATATTGCTGCCAGAAAGGCATATTCTCTTCCCTATCTGAAGCAATTCAATCTATCAAGTTATAAAACCTTCTGAGTGTCTCACTGTCAGCAACATAGGTGACGTAGTGAGAAAACAACGTGTAGGGATTTAGAACTACATCAACAGGACAGTAGAGAAAGAGAGCAAGTCTTTTATCAGCCAAAATGGAGACATGTCAGCTGGAGTCATTGCCTAATAAATACAAATTTTCATTTCACTGGGGGATGAAAAATAGACATGAGCCTGCAAAGTGCACTTGCAGCCCAGAAAACCAACCATATCCTGGGCTGCATCAAAAGAAGCATGGCCAGCATGTCGAGGGAGGTGATTCTCCCCCTCTACTGAGCTCTGGAGTACTGTGTTCAGCTCTGGAGTCCTCAGCACAGGAAAGACATGGACGTGTTGGAGCAGGTCCCAGAGGAGGGCCACAAAAATGATCAGAGGGCTGGAATGCCTCTCCTATGAGGACAGGCTCAGAGAGTTGGGGTTGTTCAGCCTGGAGAAGAGAAGACTCCAAGGGAGAACTTATAGCGGTATTTCAGTACCTAAAGGGAGCTTATAAGAAAGATGGGGACAGACTTTTTAGTAGGGCCTGTTGTGATAGGACAAGGGGTAATAATTTTAAACGAAAAGAGGGTACATTCAGACTAGATATAAGGAAGACATTTTTTACAATGAGCGTGGTTAAATTCTGGAACAGATGCCCCATCCCTGGAAACATTCAAGGTCAGGATGGACAGGGCTCTGAGTAACCTGTCTGAGTTGAAGATGTCCCTGCTCATTGCAGGGGGGTTGGACCTGATGACATTTAGAGGTCCTGTCCAACACAAACTATTCTAAGATTCTATGATTTCCACTTTCCTAGGCAAAATGCGTATATTTTTAAAAAAACCATGAAAAGAAAAGTTTCACTGCAGGCTTTAGGTGTGACTATCAGTCAAAAAAAAAAAAAAAAAAAATTTTTGCTCAGGAAACATGCAACTCATGTCAGACAGGAAAGAGTAGAAACAATCCATCTATTTCAACAATGCAATTGTTCATTACTAAAAAGAGTGTAATTATAACATTGAACAGTCAGTGTTAGTGGATCTTTCCTCCTGTTTCAGGACACAAGACATTTACATCACACTGATGTTGGAAACAGTGAATGGAGAACATTGAAAACAAGAGGTTTCACTGCTCTCACAGATTGTGGCTAAGTTCTTTCCATTCTCATTGCTGAAAGTTTATCCTCTAATAAGTAATTCCCAAGACATTTTGCAATAGGAAGCATTCATGAATGAATGCATTAATAAATGTTTCCTATTGCAGGGCTCACAGGGAATTCTTTATAATACTTCTAAGGCGTTTACAGACCTTCATTAGTTACATAAAAAAACCAAAATTTGCTTTTTCTGAACATACTATTCTGCCCCTTTTCAAAATATCACAGCAGACACCTAAACGCTAGCATGAAACAGAGCCAATGACCCTGTATGTACTTACCATGTACCACATGCTTGGCCACTTGGGATCATTGAAATAAGTGGATTGGGTACCACCAGGTTTATAATCCCTCTTTATCCTTCTTTTAACCACCTGCTGTTGTATCCACTCCACCTGCCAACCAGGAAAACATATGGAAAGTGTTAGGGTTCCATGGAGATTATCAAGAAATGTGTGAAATCTTGGGAAGTTTCCCATTACCATAGTCCAAGACATATTTCATGTTAAAAGTTCATTTTGGCAGTGGGAACGCACAGCTCACCTTGGCATACTGTTCACTAAGGAATATGTCCAATTTAGTGCTACAAATCTCCCTGAACAACTACTTAAAACCCCTGCTAGAAGGACTTCATTGGCCATCATCCTTTGAATGCTATTATTTTATTATTTTTCATTATTAGACTAGTGCCTCTTTCGAATTTAAAAAACCAATTACTTTTACAATATATAGCAGTATATTACAATGAGAAATTAATTAAATTTCTGATCGGGGGTGGTGGTTTGGTTTCTTTTTCTTAATTTTTATTTAAGTCTGTTCCTGAAAGTAAAAACATTCAGAAAAATATTCAAACATTTTGCTTAACCAATATCTAAATAACCTTCACCACTTGGAGTGAAAAAAACAAATTATTTTTAGCAAAGTGACTCTTTGTCAAGATTCTTTCAGCCAGGTACTCTGGAACTTTGTTTTATACTAAGTTCTCCCCCAGGAGAAACAGCTGGGTACTGAGCAACAGGTCAAATTACAACAACAACAACAAAAGAGCTTGAAACAGGAAAATAAATATAAGGGTTAAAAATCTAATTCTGTTGTCTGTCTGACACCTCTTCAAAGATTCATGACACATCCAGAAAGGGCAATGCCAAAAGTGACATCAACCTTAGAGCAGACAGGACTCTGCAGTTATTTCTGCATAAGCTATTCTAAATGGGACCTAGTTTCTATAAATTAAAATAATATAAACTATCCACAGAGAAACCCAAGTTATATTTACACACACCTAGCTTCCTGGCAGCTCATATTTCTGCTGAATTGTTTCATGGGATATAACTATAAAAATTCAATTTACCTCTCTCCAAGCAAGACAGCCATTTCCTACCAGCAGCCAACTCTGCACCTTTTATTTGTGCTGTTTATGAATATCTGTGTATGCACACAGACACAGAAATATATAAAAGAAATTTACTTTCAGCTCACGTATTTCTTTGTTACTTGTCAGAGATGGTATTAATGTTTTCCCTTAGCAGGCTGATCTCTTTACTGTGCATCCACAACTCAGCTTCAAATCCTTAGACAGACATAGATCCATTGACATTAACAGAAATTTTTCTTGTGATCCTTACCCTGCATACCTCTACCACCTCTACCATACCGCTCTGGCCTCTACTTCTTGGTCAGATGAAAATACAGGAAGACATCCCTGAATTCAGCATGAGCGGATTCCTAGGACATTCCTTATAGAGGTTGGCATGGCTTCATGGTTTTCTTTATAAAAAAGAAATGAATTCTTCCCCTTCCCAAGAATTAACTTCAGGGTCAAGAATATTCTTCTAGAGGAGAAATCATGCAGTTTAGAATACAGACTATCAGGTAGTGTTCACACTGAAACCCATTTCTCTGTTAAGTCTTCTAGGAACAATCAATCATAGATCCCTTTCCACTTTTAAGAGAACTGAGAAATTTGATCTGTGCCTTTCTCTCCTGGTTACTGTGCTCCTCTTTAAACTGAGGCTGAAATGCATCTTGGTGGATGCCCTCTCGAGAAGCCGAGACCGAACTGCCTCCTTCAGATCTTACAGGATCCAGAGGTCCCTTCAGCAGGAGGAGACAGCTAATCAATCTTAGGCACCATTTGATGTAACAAAGTCTGGAGGCCTGTAAGAAGCACGTAGCGCATCTGGGCAAAGGCCAAAGGAGGGTGAGCCAAAGGACTCTGGTATGTACTAAGCCTTATGGCTGCTTTAAAGCAGGATCAACAACCCTCTTAACTAGATCTCTCCTCCACAAAAAAGGCTGATTATAACTGACTTATAATGAAACTTACTTCCTTGTCACTTGCTGCTAATATATGCTTTCTTTTCCAGACCCTCACAATAGAAGCTTGTTTTTCTTCAAAGTTTCTTTCCTTGCAGGTAGCCCAGACCTCCCAACACATCTGAAGCCAACTGAGAGGCATCCTACGTTCCATTTGATCTCTGACTCCGCAGCTGCCTGGATCGACATAGATCATAGACCTCTCTTCTATTACTAGTATTTTTCAAACAATAACAAAAAAGCTTCAACAGGTCTGAATAAGCAACCATGGTTTTCAGGGCTTTATACAGAACCACCTTCCAAGCCTTATTACGAGATTTGGGTCTCAGTGCTAGACACATTTTCAACCGAGTGAGGGGTCTCAGGTTTCTATGCTGTAAACCCATTCACATCTTGAGTCTGCAAGGAGGAGTTACAAATGCCTACCACCAACACAATCTGAGGACGTGATAGTGTTGTAAAAGTGTCCACAAAGAAAAAAACAATGAGATAGACTCGGCAGAAGAGGATTAAACTTTCTACCACTGATTTAGATGCATGAACATTAATGGAAGAAGGTAGTCACCAACACTACTATTGCCTAGAGGAGCTGTAAATCAGAGACCTAGGGCATCTAGTTTGGCATTAGGGACTACTGTGCATCCAGGCTCCTATAAGAACTACCATTAGCAACTGTGAGAAGTTTTTGAAAAAACACTTTCTTTTGCAAATGGAGCCAGAAGAGTGTAAAATATTCCAGGAGCCTGCGCAACACACAAGTTCAAGCAGAACTTCAACAACCTAATACCATTTCTGTATAGATAAATGAAAGCAGTTTTCTTGACAAGACATATTGCAGAACTCTTTACTATTCACTGTGAAAATATGTTGTCTCCATTTATTTACTGCCTATTCAGCTGCAAATATCTGCTGACCATCAAAGAGATTGAAACATAAAGGCAGCATAGTTCTTCTGGAGACTGATACATGCATATATTGATGACTCAAAAAAAAGCCCAATTAATTCCTTTTCTCTGTTTCCTTTACTCCAGACAACATTATTGAGAACACGTATCAGACAGTTATTTAGTCCAAACAGTCATAAACACTGTCTCACTGCACAATTCCAGTTTATTGGAACAATAATCTGACACATAAAGAATTTTGTATATATGTGGGTATTTGTGTACATGCATATATTTGTACAAGAGCTGATACCATCTGAGTTAATCTGCGAGCCTGTAGTATAGTAGATGGTTAGATTTTAGTGAGGTATGGATAAATATTTTTGTGTATCTATCTTATCTACTTCCTTTTAACAAAAAAGTAAGTGACTGTACTTCAGATTATGTATCTGTTGCAGGGCCTGCCCCTATTACATGCTAGATGTTGTCCATAATTCCTATTTCCTCAGCTCCTAGCAAAGTTAGGGAAAACATGAAAGAGTAATTTTGCAGAAGGGCTGTGCAGATTGCATGATCAGATCCAAAGCCAGAAAAAGAAACATAATTTCTTGTCTTCCCATAAGACCTAATGACAATTTTATGTATGCATAAAATTACTGTAAGTAAAACAGCCATTTGATTTCATACAAATTCAGGGCAGGGTAAATGGCATGTTTGCCTGAGTATGTGTATAGGAAGATACTGCAGGTAGCTCTCTAATGATGAAATGGAATGGAATAGCACAGAACAGAACAGAACATTTCAGTTGGAAGAAACCTACAACAACCATCTAGTCCAACTGCCTGACCAATTCAGGGCTGACCAAGTTAAAGCATGTTGTTAAGGGCATTGTTCAAATGCCTCTTAAACACGGACAGCCATGGGGCATCAACCACCTCTCTAGGAAGCCTGTTCCAGTGTTTGACCACCCTCTCGGTAAAGAAATGCTTCCTAATGTCCAGCCAAAACCTCCCCTGGTGCAGCTTTGAACCATTCCCACGCGTCCTATCACTGGATCCCAGGGAGAAGAGATCAGCACCTCCCATTCCATGTCACCTCCTCAGGAAGCTGCAGAGAGCAATGAGGACACCCCTCAGCCTCCTTTTCTCCAAACTAGACAAACCCAGTGTAAAATACGAGGACTCACTTTGTGCACTACAGATATCCACATCAGTGAAAGGAAGAAGTCAAAATTACCATTCCCCGTCAGTGACTGCGCACTGCTATGAGGGAGACAGTACAGGATACTAGACGGAGTAACCTAAACCATCACAACATGCCTGATCACAGCCCTGATTATAGCCTTGTCTGGAAGATTTTTAGCAAACACCTTATGCTGAGATCTGCTTATTAATTGTCTTTATTTTGAGGATGTACTGATACAGCCATCAAGAACATAATTTAAAAAATCACAGGAAGACAATTTTCTCATCTGAGAAGTCAGTGCATAAAATCTGGTTTACAGAAAATATCACTGCTATATAAATAGAATAGCTTACTCCACTGAACCATAGGGTTTGGGGTTTTTCTCTAATAAGTGAACAAAAAAATTGCCAGTTTAAATTACATTGTACAATCACTGAGTTACATTAATGAACACAAGGTCAAGACTCAGCAGTTATTTTAGTATTCTGACATATATTTCCCTTGATTATTTTATGGGTAGTCATCCACACGTCACTGTCAAATGCCTGCTGTATCTTGGATTTGTTTGATTCTGTATTAAAAGAGCTCATTTGTATAAAAATATTTTCTTTTAAAAAGTGTCCACACTTTCTAACCCAAAGGTCTTGAAGGAAAATCTCTGGTGTAATTGATTATACAGATTCCCATTTCTTGCCAAAAGGAGACTCTATGCAAACAATGAGGTGCATTTTAACGTTTCCATAAAGTCACACTTACTGAGGGGGAACAGTGCACATTTTCCCATTGACTTCAGCTTCGAAAGTTCCATTTCCTGAATGTCTAGAAATCAAAGCCAAGCCAGATTGGAGACCAAACTATTTAAAAAAAATCACCATTTCCAGTCTCCTCACTTCAGCACTCACAGGGTTGTTCTGTGCACGATGCAGCTCTTCTTCACAGACCTGCATGGAACAGTGCTATGGCATAAAAGCTACTCTGAGCTAATTCAAACATACCACTCTTTTATTCTCTTTAAGTGCTAAAAATTATAATGAAAAGTTATCTCTGTGTGAAACAATACTTTCTACCATTTTCACTCTCATTGATTCAATAGAATTCTTGGGAAAGGAGCCCCATGTAAGTATGCTGCAATAAGACTTCCTCCAGTGTAATAAACTGAAAAAAAAGTTTGAAAAATGGAAAAAGAATTAAGATGCTGAAAAAAATCCACCATTTTATCAAAGCAGTGTGATTTTTAACATACAAGCACCAGACACTCTTGTGAAAGAGTACTTTTTCAAATAGATCATCAGAGGGTCTGCTTGAATAGATATTTTCAAATTGATTAAAAATGTGTCAGGTCCAGTATGTAAAAATGCCATTACTATAAAGCATAAGTTACAGGCAAGCTGAAGGTACAATCTTTCCATTTTGAGGAAAACATGCACGGGGAAAAACCCCACCCTAACCCTGAAGTAGGTTATACATTTCATACCAGAATCTATGATTTTTATGTTGCAGAATTAAACATGAAGTTGTGGGGTCTTCAGTCTGTGAAGACGAGTTGATGAAGGTGCCACTCCCAAATGTAATCATGGCTTTATCCCTTGTACTGCCATCATTTACCTCAATCTGTCCTACACCTGTAAGAATAAATTAGAAATTCCTGCTCAGATAAAAAGAAAGCAGGTGCTCCAGGGACTCTACAGATTAAAGAGAAAAAGAGAGAGAAAACTCAGATAGGGGACATGGAAGTATCGCCAAGCAATCAGTGAATCTGTATGGAGCTAGGACAGATCTGCAAAAGGGGCAACACTCATCATGTGGAAATCTGGCACTGGACAGCATTGCAGCACTTTTACTTGGAGTTTGCCTACAGAGAAATTGCTCTGGGCGAGCATCCTTCCTCTCTGTGGGGACGGTCTCATGCTGCATCTGGCACATTTCATTTGTCACTTGCCTAAAGACCCTCAACACACACATACATGTGAGTTCTGACAGACCCAGCTGGAAAAGGACAGGAGTGAGGCTGGCACTCTCAGATAGAATATGAGACTGTGCTTGGCCCAGAAAGGCCATAGGAGGAAAATTGTTACAGTTCCTAGTCTAGAGGGAAGGGATATCATCCATAGGGACCTTGACAGGCTTGAGAGGTGGCCCCGTGCAAACATCATGAAGTTCAACAAGGCCAAGTGCAAGGTCCTGCGGATGGGTCAGGGCAATCCCAAGCACAAATACAGGCTAGGCAGAGAATGGGTTGAGAGCAGCCCTGCAGAGAAGGACTTGGGGGTATTAGTGGATGAAAAACTGAACATGGGCCAGCAATGTGTGCTCACAGCCCAGAAAGCAAACTGTATCCTGGGCTGTGTCAAAAGAAGTGTGGCTATCATGTCGAGGGAGGTGATTCTCCCCCTCTATTCCACTCTTATGAGACCCCACCTGGAGTACTGCATCCAACTCTGGGGTACCCAGCGTAAGAAAGACATGGACCTGCTTGAGTGGGGCCAGAGAAGGGCCATGAAGATGATCAGGGGTCTGGAGCACCTCCCCTATGAGGACAGGCTCAGAGAGTTGGGGCTGTTCAGCCTGGAGAAGAGAAGGCTCCAGGGAGACCTTATAGTGACCCTCCAGTACCTAAAGGGGGCCTACAAGAAATCTGGAGAGGGACTTTTTACAAGGGCATGTACTGATAGGACAAGGGGTGATGGCTTTAAACTGAAAGAGGGTAGATTTAGATTAGATGTCAGGAAGAAGTTCTTTACTGTGAGGGTGGTGAGGCACTGGAACAAGTTGCCCAGAGAGGGTGTGGATGACCCATCCCTGGAAGTGTTCAAGGCCGGGTTGGATGAGGCTTTCAGCAATGTAGTCTAGTGGAAGGTGTCCCTGCCCATGGGAGGGGTGTCGGAACTAGATGATCTTTAAGGTCCTTTCCAACCCAAACCATTCTGTGATTCTGTGATTCTAACAAAACCTTAGTTGTCCCATCATGAAATTTTCTGTGACACAAGCTCTACTTAAGTACATCATTTGACAACACTCTCTTTTTGCATTTCACATTGTAATGAAAACAAAAAGTCAATAAATTTTAGATTAAAGTGTGTGGGAGGATATACCAATACCCAAGGGTCATATCCTGGTTACTGAACAACTGAGACCCAAGCCATTACTCAGGAATGGAGGAGGGGGTGACTAAGACTGTTGGCACACCTCCTGATGTCCAAGTGCAGAGTCACAAAAGTGAGACCCCCAAAAGTTGGACTATTCAGCTTAAGAAGAATTTTGTGGGGTTTTAAATTATAATTAAGCACCAGGCTATTTTCCTAACCTATCAGTATTCTCTGACTCACAGTAGCAGCAGCCAGTTTGCACCATAAAAACAGATGAAGACAGTTGGGTAAAGTAGCTGTTGACATAGGTCAAAAGCATGGAAAATTATTGCAGATACCATTTCACAAACTGTAGCTGTCTAAAGTTGGATAAAAAGTCAATGAATCCAGCAATGCTAGTGATGCATTCTTGCTGACTGACAAAGTGCTTCTTCAGCAAGGGTCAATGACAATCCACAATCAAAGCAGTTGTCATAATTATGCTACACATTCTGAAAAATGCAAGATAAAAAACCAGATGTTAGGACAGACTGGGGAGAGAAAAGAAAACCAGAGGAGGAAAGAAGGCAGCAGAGAATGCTTGAAATTGACACTTAAGCCCAAAGAAACACATCTTGCACAACAGCAGGGCAAGCCACCGCAGTCTCACCCATGGAACAAAGCTGAAATTCAATGCACATTTTTCCACCTCATAGCCACAGAGAAGCCAGTCAGTCCTGATATGAATTCAGCAGTTTCCACCTACTTTGCTACATACAAGTAATCCATTGTAGCACTATAGCCATACTTCCACAAGGTACAATGATCTACAGCTGTTCATTTTAACATATCTGAAACACCCTTTGCCTTTCCTCTACACCCTTCCCACCCGCAGAGCTCTTCACAAATATCAATACCTATCACCCTACAACCGTGCATGGCAGCAAAGTCTTCTTCCTGCTTTGGGAGCAAGACTGTAGAGGAGTAAGTTGGGAAAAGAGCACAGCCCAGCTAACAGTGGAGATACATAGTCTCTGTCCCAAGGCAGTTTATTAGCAGCCATAGCTGCTAGGAAGGACAAGCATCACACTGAAATTCTGGAGTGTGTCTGCTGCTAGCCAGGACTCATGTCCCACTGGAAAGGCAGGGAATAATGAAAGGCAAAAAGACCCACATTTTCTCTCCTTGGGAAAGTCTCAGCAGGTTTTCTATTCATAGGTGTGACTGTAGCAACTGCTGAGCGAACGTGGCCATGGCCTCTGCCCAACATCCCCTCTTGCATGCTGTACTACAGCAGACCACAGAGCAGTTCAAAATTACAGGATGAAAATCACACAGCAGATTTGTGGCAGCGCTGAGAACAAGTTCCAGGGAACCTGGGCTCCTGCCTTGTGGCTTCCAGCAGCACTAGCCCCAGCTGTCGTAGGCAAAGTGTGTCTCAAGCAGTTGGGGATTTTTCCCTTTCTCAGATCGGAAGTGTGCTAACAGCTCAGACGCTCTGGTTCAGTTTCTGAAGTAACTCAGCCTTGGAAAAGTGAGGAAAAATCTTTACGGCACCAGCTTAAAAGCAACTCTTTTGTTTATACAAGGTATTTTATCATTTATAGCCACAGGTCACACAACTCGCCTCGTAACAACTCAAGAGCTACAAGGCAACACAATTTTAAAAAAGACCTCTAATTGATAGGTCTGCTTGGTACAGTACCTAAAGCTCTGCTTACACTATTACACACAATGTTAGTATATCTAGTCTTGGGACAGTGTAATTATCTAGAATTTCAATACACCATGAGGATTAGTATTAATATCACTCTGAACACAAACTGGTATGTCACAACTCCACCTAACTTAGGCCTAAAATTGCATCTTCTTAATAAACTTAAAGGCTGATGCTAAGTCCAGTATCCACTAAGGGATAAAACTTTAAGCTCTCTAAACTTAATTAGCTTTGGAGTCTAACATCTGGCAGTTGAAATATCTTGGGTTTTATGTTTATACTACTATAGCAATGATGATATATATATTAAAAAAAAAACTGTAGAAATTTCTGATAATTTTTTTTCTTTCCTTGGGCTAGTCCTACAACTCTTATCATAAATCATTTAAGTCCTTCAGACATCTGCACGTGCTAATTTAAGATGGCCTTAAATCATTTACTAAGTGACTTCTTAGGAAGACAAATCTCTCCCACAGGGTCAAATTAAAATGTCAAAAATACCAGTGTAATTCTAAAAGTGTTGATTCAGTCAAGGGTTTGCCATGGCTTCTGCTGCCATAGATATCCACACCAGTTCAGCAAATCCACTGAGAATTAGTGAGACAGTAAAAGTATTCCATAATTAAGTGATACTTAATATCCAATGGTGGTATACTGGTCTTGCCAAAGCAAATACTTCTCCTGAACAGTCTCTTCACTGACTAAAAACCCCTTGAAATTGTCCTCATACAATACTCTTGCTCTCTACAAAGGAAGAAACTATCACCTACTACTCAGTGTATTTCCAGCACTTTTGCTTAATGATGGTTTGCCAACAAGGAAATTTTTTATGTAAATCCGCCATAGAAAAATTCAGTCACAAAGCATATACTAAATATCAAATCAAGCAGTTTTCTGATCAGAGTACTTTAAACCATGGGAAAAGTTGATCCCATCTGGGTTTTTTTTGACTGTGCCTCTATCACTACTCTTCAGTATATCCCTAATCATAAGAAAAAGATCAAGTATTTTTTTCCAAACCTACCCTGTTTATATCATACATTTAGAAGTAGGTATTTAAAATTCAGAATTGAGCCAGAAGTGCTTATATCAAGCATCAGTTTTAGAGTTTTGAAATAATAAAAATAATTGGGTTTTACTCTTTATGGGTATCAGTGGCATATTTTACACCACCCCATTTCACTAGTTCTTTGGCATTTCACATGTCTTTGTAGCACAACTTGATAAATACTCCTATTTCTTTCAGGGCCAGCATGTTTGTCTCTGATCTATCCCTTCAAATCAAGACAGGGGAATCATTAGCGTTGTCTCCTCTGGCACAAGCTGTAGTGGAAAAAACAAACAAACAAACAAAGTCATCCTGTGTCCTTTTGAGTCATTGCTGGCTTAATGTCTTTTCCTCAGCCTGTGACCCAAGCTCCAGCATACCTTTTTCTGTCCTGAACTCCAGTCTTGCAGCTGTCAGCAAAGTTTGCTGCTATAAAAATATTGATTGCTGCAGCTCTTAAACATCATTATCATCACCATCTGAAATAATATGCAAAGAGCAACCTGTGCAAGACACATACGGCCAAGCTTGAGGAAACATTGCAGTCCAACCCCCAGGCAAATGAAAAAGGACTGAAGTTTCTTTTCCTACATTCAGTAGTCTGAAGAAAAGCAAATGTTTTTTCAACTGAAGTACTATTCCCACACCTCACAAATTGCTGGCACAGCTTCCAGCGAGCGAGTATCTCTCAATTTCTGCAAGTTGAACCACATAAAAGCTTGATTAAAGAACCTGCTGGTTACTGCTTTTATTTTAAAGCCCTGGCTAAAACAAGGGCAACATCTCAGCTTTGCAACTCCTGAATGGTCCCTGTGCACATTCTGACATTAGAATGTGCCAAGAAGAATCACTTAGTTATGGATTCATTTCTCCATGCTCATATTTCATAACACTTGTCATTATAAATTGAGAAAAAGAAAATAAAGAGCATTATTTCCATGGCTATCATTTATGGGATAGACTTTTCAGTTGCATATACCAAAGCTTTTCAGTCTCCAATCAGGCCACTTACATGAGGTTGCAGTGTGGTCTCTACAGTCTTGCCAAAATTTCTGTTATCTATGTTTATGCCATTCGATAGCAATCTTTATAAGCTATTTCTACTTTGTCTTCTGTTGGGATGAAAGGACTTTAAAATGGCCTAATATAAATGTGATTCTTTATATGATTACTGGCTAGGAATACTCTGTACCAACAAAGCCTTTTTTCTTCTGACCAAGACAATCTTCAAATATGCAAACATGTATCATCTGAAGTATACAAACATAAGCTTTGTTTGATATAATCTGGGATGTGCTACAGAAGATGTCTGCTCTTGCCAGGGAAGACATTTCAGGAGCTTCAAAAACTATAACAGCTTTCATAAACTTTCCTATTAGCACTATTATATCTCTTATCATCTGTCCAGTTCCTTTACCTGCTGATAGGAGGGACTGAGACAAAACTGGATTCTGGTAGATTAACAACTGTCATAGTTTATCCTCAGCCACCAACTAAGCACCACGCAGCCGCTCACTCACTCCTCCCGCCCCGCCCAGTGGTATGGGGAAGAGAATAGAAAACAAGTGAAACTCATGGGTTGAGATAAGAACAGTATAATAATTGAAATAAAACATAAAACATAAAACATAAAACATAATAATAATATTGTAATGAAAAGGAATATATAACAACAAAAGCATGAAATATAACCCAAGAAAGACAAGTGATGCCCAATGCAATTGCTCACCACCCACTGACGGATGCTTAGCCAGTCTATGAGCAGCAATCCACCACTCCTGGCCAACTCCCCGGAGTTTATGTACTGGGCATGACATCACATGGTATGGAATATTCCTTTGGCCAGTTTGGGTCAGCTCTCCTGGCTGTGTCCCCTCCCAGCTTCTTGTGCCCCTCCAGCCTTCTTGGTGCCTGGGCATGAGAAGCTGAAAAATCCTTGACTTAGTCTAAACACTACTTAGCAACAACTGAAAACACCAGTGTGTTATTGACATTGTTCTCATACAAAATCCAAACCACAACACTGTACCAGCTACTGGGAAGAAAATTAAGTCTATCCCAGCCAAAACCAGGACACCACCACACATATTATCATCAGTCAACAGCTTAAAACCACCTGACTGCATTTCCAATATTTGCCAGGACAGTGTGAAAGTCAAAAGAGATGGTAAGAAATCTCAGTCTCTCACAAAGGTGGCAGTATTAAAATACCTAAATGCCTTCTTCAGACTACCTCATCGAAGTGTATTTGGGCTCATAAAATGACAAGCAAGTTTACCACACATCTGCACTGAGCAGAGTTGCAACTCTCACTGCTAGTTTTCTACATCCAAGGCAAGGGAAGCATGTTGACACAGCAAGGACCCAGGAAAGAAGCCCAAAAATGATGAAAAGAAGAGAAAAACAGATCTACAAGGAAGTGATTCTAGGAGGTGTTCCTAGCTGAGGAAAGGGGAGTTTATGGGCATTTAGGTCACAGTGTCCAAACACATATGGTCGTCATCAAACTGCTATAGAAGTGTATTCTTCTGACTCACAGACAGTTACAGCAATGTGAAATGGCTAGAAGTTGAAGCTAGATAACCTCAGATAAAGCAAAAATAGAACATATTAAAAAGTTCTAGAAACTCTCCATTGCTCACAGTGTTTTAATTAAAACTGAAGATGTCTAAAAGCTAAACTCTGCTTCAAATAGAAATTAATTCTGGTGAGCCATATGACATCTGGTCAAAGATGGTTTGACTGGATGACTACAGTGTTTGCTTTTGGTCTTACAGACTACGAGTCTATTGGCAACTGCATTTTGGAGAAATAGTTTCTTAGGAACACCCTGGAAAACAGAAAACTGTTTAGAATTCATAACTTCTGGTTTTATTATACAATAACACAAAGTTGTTATAACAGCTACTGATGAAACAGTGGATCAAGTCTCAGTTTGGTAAACATACTTAAAAAGAAATTTTTAATTTGGGTCCTTTATAAAAGAAAAGAAAACCCGATATTCTGGCCTTTATATTTATTTAGAACTTCAGCATCAATGGGAGTGACAGCATTTACTCCCCTTCAAAAAAGGAGAAAAAATAATGTCAAACAATAATCTAGGTTAAACACAGCTTATGTAAGCAACAGTCAACACACAAATGGATAGGACTGCTTTAAGTGGATTATATGGAAAGGATTTAGAATGAGTGTTTTATTTTACTAAAATGTTGTTTGTATTCATAAAATGCTCTGTGTAACACCAAGAGAAATACAATGTCACAGAATAAAATACATGGTACTTCTGTGCATTTGCCATTTGCAGAAGTTTTTATTCAACTGTCAGCACTGTCCCCGTTTCACAGATAGGGATTCAGAAGGATGAAGTAGCAAAGTTGTATGACAAAGGCCACACACATTCAAGCAGCACAGCTCTGAACAGGACGTAGCTGCTTGGCACCTCCTCTGAGCTGTTAAAACTTAGAGCTTGCAGGACGGTGAGGATCTGCTAGAGTGAAGCAGATCAGCCAAGGAAAATGAGCAGCTTTCCAGTGACATTGACTTTTTAAAATGATCCTAAAAGAAAGGAGGTTGTTACACACAAAAAGTTGGGCAGGGGGGGAGATTCCTTTGCTTTGTTTTGGGGAGGGATGTCTTTCCCGTTCCCTGTCCCTGCCTTTACTTACCTGTTAATAATGCTATACATGACAAATTATCTATGTGTATCATGATTTCTTGCTGTTGACAATTTAGAATAGCTGGGTGAGATAACAACCACTAGAACTAAACAAGATTGTCTTGCCTGTCAGAAGCAGGCAGACAGATGCATAAAAATGTTGACGCATTACATCAGGAACATACACTGCTGCCAGAAAGTTTTCCAAATGCTGGGGGGTGGGGTGGGGTGGGTGGAGATCTTTAATCCATTTGCTATGAATATCCTGCACTATAACCAATATCATCAGTATCAGATGAAGCTGGATCCCCTCAGGAAATGGTGTATAGAAGCTGTTCTGTCACATTCCTAGACAGTCTGCTCTGAGATGCTCCTTTCCAAAATGTGATTTCTTTCAGTCTCTCTCTTTCTCCCCCCCGATATTCTGGCATTTGGCCCCGCAGGATCAGCTTCTTCCAGAATGGTGCGTCTTTCTCTAGTTCAAAACTAGGATATCTCCACTTCCTCCTCTTCTGACTCTTTCTGATATCCAACAGTTTTATAGCCCAGTAGCCAAAACAGCAATTTGCTATCTCTCTGCCACTAGCAATGCAAACTGACTAACAACAGCAAAAGCACACTTAGTATAATGCAAAACCATTGCAGCTGTCAAGAGCTGCTGTCTTCCCTGGCAAGCTCTTAGAACACAGATTAGAAAAGAAAGGACTAATCCTCCTTACCTTTTTTTAAAGTTTTAGTTGCCCTATCGTTTCTCACCTATAAACCCACTTTGCTGCTAAAAAACACAGAAGCATGTACTGCTTTACTTTAACTGTAAAGAAACTCAAATGTTACTAACACCTACTAGCATCCATGAACTAAGGATTGCCAAGCAGTTTCCCTTATAACCCTCTGCTTTTACATGTCTATAACTGCTATGATGAAATAGCCATCTTATGGGTTTAAATTTCCCACACATAGATTTACCTAAAGTGCTTTTGTCATCATTAAGGCTGAGCAAAATCCTTTAGCAGTTCCTGAACTGTGAGAGGAATGTAACACCCTTTTCCTTTTCAGGCTGCAAATGGATTTTCCTCGGGTTTTTTAATGTCGCATTTGCACTTACAAAATAAAGCTGCACAAGCCTGTGCGATCTGGCTGCATATCCATTGTATGTCCCTCATTAACGATCTCACTTTGAATGAGGATGAGCACTCCCAGCTTGCATGGGGAGAGCCAACCAGGCAGATGTGCTGTTAAGCAAGAAAGAACAGCCACGTGTTTAGAAATTCTGACAGAGAGGTGCTGAGAAAATCTTATCCCAAAATGGAGAGAAGTTAGAAAGCATTTAGGTAGGGTACACAGGATGAACCCAATGATGCCTAATTAAGTTAGCTACACAGCATGCTGCATATACCTTTTAGACTCTCAGCAAAAGTGGCTGCGACCTCTACTAGTCCCTGCTCAAATCAATTACCAGCTGAAGACTCCCATAGCATGCTGCACCATACCGGAGTGCATGCTGCCCAAATCATTTGTCCAACCTTTACCTCCACGGTTGTGATGTTGAAGTGTCCTCTGATGAAGCAATGGGTGGACAGAGGTTTTTTCCTCCTTGTTTTTGTTATTTCATTAATGTATAGTCAACTTTGCAATTATGATATCCTGAAATGTTCCAATACCTAGAGAATATAAGGTAGGAACCAAAACAAGCATTCACAAATAATTATGAATATCCTAAGGAATTTCATTTTCTAAAGTAAGATAACAAATGCTAAAGCCAATGTTAAATAAATATGCAGTTAGGTCTAGTAAGACATTTTTCTGAATTTATCCATAGCTAGGATTAGCACTGCAGCTCCAGTAAAATCTGTCTGCACAAGAAAATTGTGACCACTATCACATATGAACAGGTTAGATTTAGGCTTTAAGATACCAAAATACAGGTTTTTGTTGAGGTTCCACTAGTGACAGTGAAGGGAAAACTCTTTTCCTTAATTTGTCTTCAAATTCAAGAAATTTAAGAGGTATGTTACATTTTGAATCTTAAATCTTAAATTGTGAATGAACACTGTATAACATTCACTTTCAGAGGGAGTTTTCTTCTCCATCACTCCTAAAGAACATTTCTATGTATTTTTGAAGGTTTCTGAACAAATTTCTGTAACAAGATCTAGACTACAGTCACAAATATTGCCACGGATCCTAACCTCTGCTCAACCTGTTTACTGGAAAGAGAATGTTTTTTAACAGCAGAACACACACTACAAAGCAAAAGCCAAAGAGTCCTGTTGGCAAGAGCCCCAAATTCACCAAATGCAGAGAGGTCAAAGAACACAACTTCTCAAAAGAAAAATCCCCCATGTTTTTAAACAGCTCTAAGCTAAAATCCAGCTACAATCCAGGTAATTTTTTGAAGTCTTTAAGACTTACGTTCAAGACATATGTTACTCTGCAAAATTCAGAATGGGTTACTACTTTTTTTTGTCTCTCTCTTGATAGAGTAAGTCCCTTGCAAAGCCCCAGGCCATTGAATATATGTAGGGTCTTTTGCTTTTGCCTCCCTAAAACCAGAAGGCTCCAAATACAACAAACTCAAAAGACCGATGAAAACTGACTCATTTTGAATATTCTTGTCTCAGAAGATTTTAGCTACTTCTCTGAGAGACGGCTGAGTCCTTGCCTGCCTCTTTAGAGTCAGCCAACACCTTTCTCATTGACCGTGAAGTCCAGAGACCATAATAGCAGCTCTACCGCAATCCCTACAAACTGCTGAGTGCTGGAATGGGAGATTTGACAGTTGGTCTGACACTGGGCTTCTGTGAAGTTGCGATAATTTGATAAAAAGGGTGGAGCACTGAAGTTTTTCCCAGCATACTACTGGTCAAAATCTTGACCCAACTCCTTGCCATGCTGTGGTCTTTCAATTTCTCTGCCCATTTCATTACCAGCTTAAGAAAATAATGATATGAAAATAGCAAGAGAATGCAATCCTGCTGAATAATGTTTTTTTTTTCATTCCTCAAACCATTTGCTACACTAATTAGGAAGTGAGCCAGTTAAAACCTCTTGACTAATCTCCAGTTCTTGCCCAAAAGTTAACAGTGAGATTGTCATTGCCAAGGAGTTCTGTAAAATTACTTGGAAACCAGAAAATTGGGATGTTCTGAAATCTAGTATTTCTTTTTAATGTACATGCAATTAGTGACATCGAGGAGACAAAAACTCTTTCAGGCAGGTGCTAACAACTGGGATAATCATGATGAAACAGAAATATAAGTGTAAGTAATCAAACACAATAATTTATTTCAAGCAACACTTCCATATTCCCTGACAGTGGACATTTTTCTTGTCTAAAATTATATTACACTGAATTTCTACTGGCCATTTTTCTGGTTTTAGTAGAAAACATCAAAAGGTAGTTCCACTAGGAAGCTTCAGTGATTATTTTTTGAGGATTTCTTTAAGTCAGCTATCATTAATATAGTAATAGAATTAGACATTAACAAAGCTTTTATTCTTCACAAATAAACTTCAGACCCATTAGTGTTACAATTAACTTCATTAAATATTTCTACCTATTCTAGTTAATGAAAAGAAATTACCATTATATGACAAAATTTGCTGAAGAACTGTTATCTCCTGTTACAGCAGCACTGGATTTGGCCAGTACAGTACAAGGGGAAGGCCATGTATATTCATGTGATACTGTCTGAACATGCTCTGGATTAAGCTCTTCATCTTTAGGTTATGGTCACCCAAGGTTCAGCTTTGAGCTGGTTTGTATCATCCAATGGACCAAACACTGTTCCATGTTCTCAAAAGGAACACCAAATTTTAGGTTGTTATTCCTCAGCACAATTAGACATTTCACCCCACCTTCTCAAGTGTTTCAGGTATTGGGTTGATGCAGACAAGGGAGAAACCTGCTAGAAAACGCAGCTGCAATTCCACTCCATTATTGCTCTACTCACTGGAATTAATCACTGTGGTTTTCCTCTAGGTATAGGTACATTGTGAACTGCAGTCTAGTCCATACTGGGTCACAGATGAAAAGAAGTTTGATGCAGCCTCAGCATGGTAAAATCATTCTTGATGCCTGCTGAAGCAACACAGACTACCCAGGGATTTCTGCTGATGGAGAATGTAGTTTAGGCTAAAACTAACATACCAGGCATCCCTACAAGTACGGATTTCAATCACCATTAAGCAAACAAAATACCAACTTGTGCAAACTTTACAACATGACATGCGGTTACAACAACACTAATTACAGCAGGATCTAATGCAGTTCTTTGTCAGTGAGCAGCAACTTCATATCTCAGAAAGCCCTGAAAAGAGATCCAAGTTGTAGGACTATTTGCTCATGTTTACATGAAACTTTTTAATACTCCGAAGGCAGGTGCTAAAAGGAGATGTTGCTATACCCTCTCACACATTGTGATTCAGTTCATGTCCTAACTCACCCAGCAACAGGCTCCTTGGAAATAGCAGGTCTGATCCTTGATTTTGACTAAGTTAAAGATTGAAGCACTGCTCATGTAAGTTTTTTTGAGGCAGTTAAATAAAGGGTCCACAGTGGTAAATACTGCATTACTTAATACTAACTTAAACCTCCAGTCAAACTCTGAACATGGAAAACAACATGACAGTTCCTATTATATTGCAACCAAGTAGAGTAGTATTGATTCTTTGTCCTCTGAGTGCTTGTACAGATTATGGCTACCCAGGCAGACCTCAGTAAATCACCTGGTCCCAGTGTTTAACTCTTGTGCTATTCTATTTAGCTAACAAAATCTTTTTGTTCACTAATGAGGTTTAACAACTTAACACTTAGCATTGGCAATATGAAACACAACCTTACCCATAGCAACATTCTCATCTGAATTACTCTAAGCAGTAAGTCCACGATGCTGGCTTTTAAAAGCCCGGGGATTTAGTACTGTAATAACATTCTTCATTCCTGCTGAATTTTGTGCCCCCTACATTAAATCCAAATTGTTTGAAGCTTTATTTTCTCCTTACTCAACCTCACACTGCAATCTTGGAACACTTAAATTCATAAATAATTGGAAAACAGAATTTGACAACGATCTTAGCACTAAAAATTTTAACCCTCCTCTCTATTTGCAATGAGCAGTCTGATCCAGAGTGATTGAATGTATGCTTCCCAATGGCGCACTCCACAAGTAGTGGCATACTCCTTGCCAAAGCAAGACCATTAGCTTGTGGTGAAATCCACCTTTTCCCCTACTCTTTAGTTATCTATCTCCTGTATCAACCCAGGATATGATTTAGCAATATGAACTGGTGTAACTACATAGCAACAAGATGAAACATTTACTTGTGGCTGCTACTATTTTCCTTCCCTCTGCCCTCTTATGAACATCCACAATGTCCTACCAGTAATGACGACAGGATTCTGGCATTACTTTCCTATCCTCTGAAGACAGGGCAGATCATTTTGTGTTGTCTCATCAAAGATACACTTGCCAGCATTTTACATGCTGCAACCACCAGTTCTATTCAGCTTGTTATGGCAAAGGTAAGAATTCCCCCTGCCCAGCCATGGTACTAGCATTTTTTTATCACCAGGTTATACACATCTGTTCTATGTGTGGATAGGTCAGGCTGGGTAACATGTAAATGTCTGGAGTAATGTTTCCCCAGGTATTCTGATCCTGGAGCAGAGGTGACAAAGGCATGACACTTTTGCAAAATACTTCTTAAGCAGGGTATCTTGCTGAAAATAGGTAGCTTTACTTATTTCAGTGGAAGTGAGCCTGAAAGTCTTTCCATTTCTAAAAGATGAGTGAACCTGACCCATCAACCAGGAGTTCAAACCCCAAATAAATCTACCTGAAATTAATTAAAATTTAAAAAAGATGAGATGTCATGTTAGTTGAGATTGATAAACAAACACTAATGCTGTAAAATGTTTTCCCCATTAGTAAATGTGACACTTTACAGGAACATGAATTATTAATTTTACATTTTTGAGCATTGCTGTGGGCCATGTCTTTTTCAAATCTCCATTGTGATGCAAAGCACTGGGGACCTCATAAGCAAAATGGAACAAACTTTAGTTCATATGTACATCAATTTGAATATATTATCAATCTTAAAGCTGCCTTTTATTACCTTAAGAATTGTGTTCTTCTAGGATTATTGCTTTGTCATTTATGCTACTTGATTCTGTGGGAAATTTTGCACCATATGAGTCACAAATTTCATTATCATAGCCCTTCTCTACAAACTCTTCATCTCACGTAACAGTTCAGTACAAAAAGACAGCTTTCTCATCTATAATGTCCATGTAACTTCTATGTATTGTCATGCACAGGCGCTTCAACTCTAACATTTCATTGGAACTGCAATCTCTTCAGTGATAGAAAAGCTCCACCTGATTTTCCTTATGCTTTGTATTGATATAAAGTCTGACTTACAGACTGAGGTAACAATCATTCTTTGCAATTTTTTCCACTTTGTGACTCTTTGTTTCACTAGTGTGGCAAACCCAGAGGTGCACCACAGCTCTTTATTCCCACCCCTGCAAGTGCTGTAATAGTCTGATTTCAATAGAGGGTCTACCAACAATAAACTCAACAATTTAATAGTTGAATTAGAGCTTCAGGATACCTTTCAGCTATGGACTGGTTCTGTCCATCTTCCCACTTCCTTTTTGCTCCTGCTCCCATCGTTTCATGCATTGTGGCGTCACCAAAATAACTTTGCTGAGCAAACTCTACGAAGCTAAAAAAGACTCTTGATTCATGGCATGGTGCTTTCATTTACCCCTGCCAAAGGCTAACCACAAGCAGCACATCAGCTGGAGAGACCGGAAACCTCTGTAATAGATTTCATTCAACGCTTAGCTTTGATGCATAGTACTAATCTCTGCTTTGAATCCACAAACTTCTCTCACTTCTTTGTTTTTCTATCAACACATAGGAAACACCACATAACTATACACAGGCCTGGAAAGGATGCTGTGGACAAAGCTATGTTTCAAATTTTCTACATGACAACCTATGTTATGGACATTAAAGCCTCATTTGGGCACCTCTTCCTAAAACTACTTAATCCATTTCATCTCTAAATGACAACACTAGGCAAGGATGTGGATCATAATGGACAAATGTATTACACTGCATATCCTTTATCTTTGCACCTAAATACAGATTAATGCTTGGTTAACGCCGAGAAAATTGTCAAAATGTGTAATCCACATGTCTTCAGTTTATGCCCCCTGTTGGATCTATTCATATTATTCATAAGTGTCAAGAGCCTTTTCCAGAAGAAAAAAATCAAGCCACAGTTCTTCAGAGCAATTCATATATTGAAATCTACAATAGCAAGATTTTATATTACCTGTATATCTTTGTGCATTCATACAGTGAAATTAAACACTATCCACACAAGTAGTTTAGAAATACCAGATTTCATAACGGTTCTTCCATTATATGCGTTAATTACTTAATGAACTACCACTCAGTAAAAATTCCATCATTTAAAAGTTCATAAAGGAGCAAAGTAGTGATCCACATCTGAAGCAAGCACAGATCAAGTTAATTGTGTGTGCATGTTACATGGAGATTGTGTGTTACATGGAGAGGATTTTAAGCATTAAGTAAACTACTGTTAAGTGATTTGGAAAGTAAACAAACCACAGTGTTCCTTTGTTCACAAATACACATGCCATCTAATCTGCTGCAAATATTGGCATTAGATACAGTAACACTCATAAATATAATAGCATATAGTACTGGTCCTTTAAAATTCTTACAGCCATGCAATATGTCTTATTTAAGATTAAAGCTTTTGTTTTTAAAAGGTCCAGCTTATATATTAAAATTAGATTTCCAGTCTGCCTTAATAATCACTAAATGTTATACACACCGAGAACAAACCGTCCTTTATTCTACAAATACATGTCCATATATTGACATGTTTGCAGCCACACAAGAATTCCCAAGCCCATGTTCAGTTGAGTAGTCACAAAGTGAATCACAAACACTTTTGCCAGATCTAAGTATTAGACCATCAGCTTCTCTTTGGGTACAGAATCATTAACAGGGTTGAGTACCTTGCATAACCCTCACCAGAGCTTTTCAATATTGAAGTGATATTTAACAATGATTCAGAAATTCAGAAATTCTGTACAAGCAGCAGGACAGACTGGGGACAAGACCTAAACAGCCTAACATGGAAAGCGCTGGAAAATAAATGATGGCTCTGATTTTTTTCTGCCTTAGAGTCTCTCATGATTCTGGCCACAATAGTCTGGGCTGGCTGCATAGGTGCAGAAGGGGTATCTGGAAGCTGGGTGTAACACCAAAGTTTATGGTAGTACGTGCGTGTGAACTTGTGCGTTTGTGTGTAACTCACTCCACCTCTGCACACATGGAAAAGAGCATAGACTGACACAGATGTGAACACTTTCCCTTCCTTTTGCAGTATCGCCTATTCTAAGTGTGGTGCTTGTTTGAATGCTGGGTCTCAGCACTTGTGGGAACAGAGGTTTGGGCCCTGATCATTTTCATATTAATCCCCAAAATACACTGCTCAGCAGAGCTACTGATGCTATTAAAGGGTTAACACATGCACTTCCCTAGTCATGTCCCATCCTCAAGAGG
The DNA here is from genome assembly GCF_026419915.1 of Harpia harpyja. Taxonomy (NCBI): domain Eukaryota; kingdom Metazoa; phylum Chordata; class Aves; order Accipitriformes; family Accipitridae; genus Harpia; species Harpia harpyja. Next base: position 78,173,041 of record NC_068969.1, on the reverse strand, counting down.
AACTTCAGCCCTAAATATGGCTTTCCAGACTGCAGAAGTGTTCCTGTATGATGCTAAACTTGTACACTGTATATCTACAGTGTTCAAACTGTATTTTACTGCTAAGTTTTACTTCTCATAAATTATTTGTCAAGTAAAACCTGACAAATGCTTCACAGACAACAGTCATCATCCAAGGACTTAAAAAAAGCTTGACTCTGTTATCACCAGTGAAAAACACCAGCAACTTTGGGGTTTGTTGGTGAGAGTGGGTTGCATGAACAGCATAAAAAAGCTAATTAGATCTTCTCCAAACTTCCTTTCTAAAAGAAAACCAGAGGAAGTCCAATTCTACAGTCACTGATGAAGCTACTAAACACTGAAATTAAAGGATTAAAACAAAAGTGTATCTTGGATACAGATACAACACAATATTATACTTAACTATAAATCAGTAATTAAATGATGTTGACAGTTTACCTATTATAATATATACCCCAAAAGATATGACACCATTTTTCAAACAGATCTTAAAATTGATCAGTAGGAACTAGCAAAAGAACCACAGAAAAGAGCATTCTTATTTTAATCCCTCATATACCAAGTCCAGAAAAAGACCAGAAAAAAAGCAAGAGAAACTTTCCTCTGAACATCATACCATCCTACATTGCTCACCTTCATTCTGAAAGCTGGTTGATTTACAGGAGATCTGCAGACATGAATGTTACACATGTGGTTTTGCAGAGAAGCACAGCACAGTGATTAGTGCATTAACAAAATTCCTGTACTCCTCCATGAATAATGTTGGACCTTATATTCCAAGAATAGCACATACTTAATAGCATGGTATTGTCTTCGTTTTGTTTTAATGAGAAGCAGAACCTTAGCAAATAGATAGTGTGTCAGTTCTTGTAATGCTATATGCCATTCAGGTGAATGTCCTCTAGTATGATATTTCATATAAAAAATGCAAAGGCTTTTGCCTCAGACATATACATGGATTTTCTTACCTTTGGCTCCATTGAAATGAAGCTGTGGGTACCTCTACTTGAAAGAACTGACCTTTTAATTGTTTTACTATGGTAGAAGTGGTAGTAATCCTTCAGTGTTCCAATCTGTAAGGGGAGAGAAGAAAAAAAGAGAGGGAGATTTAATTTATGAAAACCAGTTTTCTGGTTTTCATTTCTAAAAGTCTATAAATTATGCAATTTCCTGTGTGCTGAAATGTTACTTGAACCCAGTGATCATCTTTCAAAAGAAGGACATATGATATGAAATGGATGGAGTGTCCTTGAGGCAGTAACTGCATAACCAAAGATTATACTTGAGCTGCTTAGTCTGGCTGTATCTACCTTTTTAATGTTTAATTTATATGCAGTACTTTAAGTAATTCTATATCAATCTATATCCAAACTGTCTTCAAATGGCAAGTATAAAAATCATCAAATGGCTATATGGTTATTAAAAAGCATTCCATCCAGTTTGCTTAAGGAAATGTACTGTAAAATGCACTAGATTTGGTTATTTATATAATTAAATTATAAAAAGGATGTTCATAGCATTAGACTATACCAAAGGAACAGGCTTCTCTTCCTGCCAAATGTGGGCAAGAAAGAAGTAGAAGAAAGCAAGCAGTAAGTTCATAGGATAATGACTAGCTTGAAGTACAAAATTAATTCATGCAAAATTGCAAATTTCACAACAGTACAATAAAAATACTTCTTATTCATCCCATCAGTACACAGTAGCAATGTAAATATTAAACTAAGACAGCCTTCACAATTTGACAAAGAAATTTTCCTTTCCAGAATCGTTAATATCTAAACATTCATAACTTGAAACTTTAGCTTCATGTACCTATAAAAAAAAAAATTCAGCCTCCTTGGCTTTAGGGAGAATGTCTCTCCAACTCATTTGGAATTTGACCTTCTATTTCACTGTGAATCTTGTAAGATACTTAATAATTTAGTTAGAAGTTCCTTAATGACGAGAAAAAAAGGGGCAATTGAGCTTACTGTCATTTCAAGTTGGAACTCAAGGTGATCTCAAAGAACGGGCAAATAAATCTGAATGAAATCACCAGAGAGGATGGAGCAACACTCAAAAACTCTAATCTTAAAAAAAACCAACAGTATTCTGAATTTGCATCTATAATAATACATGTTGGAAACTTGAGAGTTCAACAGTAAAGGTTCAAAGAGAGCTGGAAATAAGCCACTGAAACACTCCAAGAATATGCTCTTAGAATATTAGAAAACAAAAATATTAGGAAAATATCAAAGTAGACGAAGAAGAAATATTGATAGAAAACTATTATTCTCAAGGATCACTTGAATATTTTACCTTAAAATTTAAAGATGTAAACAGCACAGGGGAATGAGGGAGAACTTTTTTTGGAGGGAAACACCCCCCCCAACAATTTAAATTAATTCAACTAATGGGAAAAACGGCAACAGGGTCTAAGATATTAATCCCAGTCTGTGCAATTGGTCCATCGGTATCTTCATTTCAGTTTATCATAAATTAAATAGGAATTGGTTTGACTAAGCCTAATTAAAGTATATTAGCACTGCGATAATTTCATGCTGCCTTCTCTTTGAAAGGCAACTCCAGCTGAAGTGGTGCAACTCTATAGCATGGATGAGCCCTGTCTCACATCTCTACATGCATGCCCATTAATAAACCCTCCTTAAACATATATGGGGAATTCTTCTTGTGGACACCTCAAAGAGCTGCAGCTGAACCCTGGGCCTTCTGGGGAGGTCCCTGCTGAGTGGAAGCTAGCCAATATTATTCCAATCTACAAAAAGGGTGAGAGGGAAGACCCAGGAAACTACAGACCTGTTAGTCTAATCCCAGTTCCTGGAAAAATTATGGAGATTATACCAGGTACTATTGCAAGGCATTTAAAGAATAATGCAATCATCAGGCACAGTCAACACACGTTCACGAAGGGGAAGTCCTGTTTAACTAATTTGATATCCTTCTATGGTAAGGTCACCTGCCCAGGGGGTGAAGGGAAGGTGGTGGATGTAGTTTTTCTGTATTTTAGTACGGCTTTTGATACTGTCCCTCACAGCATCCTTCTGGACAAGTTGTCCAACTGTGGGATGAGTGGGTTCACGGTGCGCTGGGTGAAAAACTGGCTGAAAGGCAGAGCTCAAAGAGTTGTAGCGAATTGGGCTACATCTGGCTGGTGACCGGTCACCAGCAGTGTTCCTCAGGGTTCAATTCTAGGGCCAGAATAGGGTTCAATATATTTATCAATGATCTGGATGCAGGACTTGAATGCCCCGTTAGCAAGTTTGCTGATGATACCAAACTGGGAGGTGCTGCTGACTCTCTTGAGGGACAAGTGGTCCTGCAGAGGGATCTGTATAGATGGGACCATTGGGCTGTGATTAATGGGATGAAATTTAACAAGTCAAAATGCTGGATTCTGCATCTAGGATGAAGTAAGGCCGGGCACAAGTATAAATTGGGCGAGGAGTGGCCAGAGAGCAGCCCTGCAGAAAGGGATCTGGGGGTGCTGGTTGACAGCAGTCTCAATATGAGGCAGCACTGTGCCCTGGCAGCCAGGAGGGCAAACCGCATCCTTAGTTGCCTCAAACACAGTATAAGCAGACGGTCAAAGGAGGTGATTATCCCACTGTATTTAGCATTGGTGCAGCCTCACCTCCAGTACTGTCTGCAGTTCTGGGCCCCACAATTTAAGAAGGATGAAGGTCCTTGAATGCATCCAGAGGAGGGCAACAAAGCTGGTGGAAGGGCCAGAAGGCATGTCATTTGGGGAAGAGCTGAGGACTCTGGGTTTGTCTAGTTTGGAGAAAAGGAGGCTGAGGGGTGTCCTCATTGCTCTCTGCAGCTTCCTGAGGAGGGGACATGGAATGGGAGGTGCTGATCTCTTCCTGGGATCCAGTGATAGGACATGTGGGAATGGTTTAAAGCTGCACCAGGGGAGGTTTAGGCTGGATATTAGGAAGCATTTCTTTACCGAGAGGGTGGTCAAACACTGGAACAGGCTTCCTAGAGAGGTGGTTGATGCCCCATGGCTGTCAGTGTTTAAGAGGCATTTGGACAATGCCCTTAATAATAACTTGGTCAGCCCTGAATTGGTCAGGCAGTTGGACTAGATGGTTGTTGTAGGTTTCTTCCAACTGAAATAGTCTATTCTCTTCTATTGCATCAGAAATAGTCTATTCTCTTCTATTGCATCACTTTTGACCACATTAACTAGAGTTTACTCTGAGTTTAACAGCCTGCAGCACATTGAATATCCCCTAGCATCAGGCTACTGTTGCGCCCTTTTTGAATTATTATTATTTATATCAACCACTGAAATTTGGTGCCATGGTTAGCAACAGTGCAGGTGACGGCATGCTTCCCTGAGACAAAGGGGAGTAATCAGTCACTTTATGGACATTTTCTAGACTCATCAGTAGCTTCAAACAGGGTTGAAGTGCTAACTACTGGAAAGTGATGCTACTCTTGCTCCTTAAGTCCTCAGAGATCAGCAAAGTGCACATACACCATACCAGAGTACTCTACAAAGGTTACAGACCTTTTATGGACCTTGCTGTCTTCAGAGTGAATTAGAAACCTACTACTCTGTGTGTATGTGTGTGTCTACACAAGCACACACATTACTGAAAAAACACAGCTCAAGCAGGTAACTATTTTACCACTGCACAGAACTGCACAAACAGAAAGGTCATATTTTAAGGAAAATAAACATCTGTCCTGCTTTGTGCTACACAGATATCAATACCACCCAGTTCTCTGTGTCTTGTCTTGCACTAGTTTGAGGATTTTATTTATTTATATATTTACTAAAGATAAACTCTAGCTGATCCCTCTAAGGGCATCCAAACCCGCAAATTTAGGAGATGACATAATTGCACTCCTGGAGGTCCTATAGTTTAGCAGCACTAGCCACCCACAGAAGAGACTGGAACGATCTGTGTGCTCTACCTTCCAGCCAAAGGGGGACAGCCTGAGGCTTTGTAATGCTTGACAGCTGTCCTCCCTCTGAGACCTTGCACTGAGGAGACAGAATTAAGCCCTTAGAATTAAGTGTGGTAATTGTACCGCCATGTCTTCCAGGCACCATCAGTTTTCAGATAATAACAATTATTAATAATCATAATTAATTAAAATGGTGAGATCTACAGCTTTAGTTCATAACTGTCAATGAAATAAAAGGATCCCAAATCTTTTAAGTGGAATTTAATTCATATTCACTAACTGCCAGTGCCTCTCACAGTAAGGTAACACCAGCATTATTAAAAATTTTATTGCCCTCTTTTCCCTTAATGGGAATTTACTTAGACCTTCCAAATCCTTGGGCCACTTGGAGAACAGTTAAACCATGGAAATATAGCATAATAAAACTTATCATTATGGATGTTCTTGTTAAATTGTGTTTTATACTTTTAACTACCAGGTCTTAGAGGCGCTCTCAGAGGAAAAGCAATGCAAGGACAGAAACACCAGACTGCAGAGCTAACTACCTTAGAGACTGATGGCAATTTAACTCTTTTATCCTTGGGAAATCTTTGTAATCTCCTTTTTGACCTGGAGGACCTGATTTCTTTAAAAAGAAATAGAGAAACATTCCTGAGGAATTGCCTGGCCAAAAGCAAGGAGAATGGATGGCGGGGGCAGGGGAGGCTTACTCTCTTTAGGAGTAATCTTCATCACTGAACATTCTAAATAGATATATACATGCATTTTAATAGTACGATACTATGTTTATTCAAGGATTAAAGAATTCCTGAAAGTCAGAAACCTACAATATCACAGTGGAATCCCAGAAAACCAAAGCATCCTCATATTTACATTAATTTTATATTTATTAGGTCTTATTTTCTATTTGAAGTTGAGAAAATGTGTGAATTTTAAAGATAATATGAAACAAGAGCCAAACTTTCTAGGCTTTCTAGGCTTGGAAAATATTTCCTCCATATGTAGTTCTATAGTCTAAGGCAATATTAAGATAATTTAGGACATAATTACTGAATGAATTCATCTACATCCATATTGTGTCCTCATTAACTCTGTAAGGAAATACAAATGCTAAAGCTGCCTGTTAAACCTATGTTAAATATATATATGATCACCAAACTGACATATCTGACTAAGCTCTGAAACTACAACTAAAACTTCCATGTAGCAGAACATGAGCAGGGAAGTCATTCAAGCTAATGGGAAGGAACCCAAGAGATGCCTTCCCAACAGATTCTTACCTAGTAAGTAAACTTTTTTTTTAAGAGAAGATTCACCTAGACATCTGGCTGCAAAGTACACTTGTCCCAGTGGGCTGAAAGGAAAACAATGTGCTGTTGAGCAGGTGAATGGGTGGATATATTGTAAGGCTCCCTATTTCTCCAGTCTTTAATGACTTTGGTCTTAAATGGATTGGGAAAGGAAGGCAGATCAGGTCCAAATCTAGTTCTGAACTCTATAAAGTGCTAGAAGAGCCTAAGAAGCACAGATCTGCTGCTACCCCTCTGCAGACCTGGAACATAAACCATTATAAATAGGTACAGCAATGTACCTCATGTGGGTGGTAGATCTGACCCTTCACTTCTTTCAGAATTGCAACAAATTTCCAAAGTGCTAAAGTCCTTGACAGAAGGAAATACCAAGAAGCGAGAGATGAAGAAAGTTTATCAGGTTTACTATCATCATCTCATTTTGACAAAATCACTTCAACTATATTTCAAACTTTAAAATGTTTAAAATATTGTCACATTATACAAAGTACACTGGAAATAATGTTTCAGAGCAAAAATGAAAACGTTTCATTCTGAAAAATTTGGAACAGAATGTGTTGGTATTACCAGAGTTTTCTTCCCTGTGTTAAATGCCAGAGAAGCCAACCTAGTATCACAAAGCATTTTGACAGAACCAAATGTTGACACAGGTTACAATACCACTTATGCTCCTTTGAGGCACACCACTAATGAACGTGAAGAAGGTGAGCCCATAGCCCTTAATTCTGATCCCTGTTGGCCCCTTGTTATCCACAGGTGAAGACGGGTTCATTGATACTACAGAAAACTGCCACGACCTTTCCTTCTTGTGTCCCTCCAGACTTAGGAAGTATTAAATATCTTAAAAACAGGGTTCTGATCTCAGCATTTAGAGGTAAGAAAGCCCTGCAGAGGCTGTTAATTGTTCACTGACCTACTCAAATTAAAGCACCTATATCTGGAAAGGGCGTGTTCATCCAAGACCTGCAACCTGAACCTGACTTGTATTCCAAGCAGCAAAACAGTGTACTGGAGTTTTTTGGGGGATTGGGGTTTATTCCCGTAAGATACTGCAATAGTGACCACACTTTCGTAACCTCCAGCTCTCTCTCCCAACTCCCACCCCTGTTGGGTCAGCACGGACAGATCTCCATCATGCTGAGGCTGGTGAAGCAACCATGATGAGGACAGCTGCAGAGCTGCTCCCCCATCTGACCTCCAGACTGAGATGGGGGCTCTTTCTCTCCCAAATATACCCTCTAATCAAAAGCTTTTTTATTGGTTTTTTTTGTCATCAGAATCGGGAATTTCACCTCCTACGTGTCATTCACAAGAAATAATAGCAGATTTTGCCCACATATGGCTCATTGCAGTAAAGTGAAAGACTGGACCACTTTGAGTTTTGCACAATTTGGGGCTCTCACAAAGATTAGTTTATGAAATATTTAGGAGAGAGAAGCACAGGCCCTCGGGACCTTTCTCAGCCTAAAACCTAAAATTCTAACTCTTAAGAAGAGGCCTCTATCTAAACATTTAAGCTCTCTGTTAGACCCCTGTCGGGCTGATATCCTACACTACCCTGCATGAGTTAAAATAGCTTCTTGGATTACTACAGGCAGATAACATTAAAAAAAAAGCTGAAACCACTGGCACTACTGAACACTATGGTCTTGTCTTGCGCTGCAGTAGTAGCAAGATAATACTAGTGACTAGTCTACAGGAAGGAAATAATGATGTTTAGTCTCTGTATTACAGAGGCTCTGAATCTGTACGGTACAGGAATATCTACTGAGTGGGGGAGAAAAAGTGCACTTTTAATGTGCCCAAACTTAGTTTACTAAAGGAATTTGAAGCAACAGCAGAACCAAGGTGATGTGGGTATCAACACAGATTGTCACCTCAGATGCAACCCAGGCTACTCTGAAAGCTTGAATTCCAGCTACGCTCAAATGCCCAAGTAACCCAGTTCTCAACTCTATTTTAAGCCCAATTAGCTAACAGAAGTTCGACAGCCCAAGTTGTGAAAACATCTCTGTATGTGCTCGAGGTAGAAATAGCCTAACTTGCCAGTTCATATTTTGCTTCTGTCACATTCCTTTCTATTCAGGTTTGTTTTAAAGGGAACTGATATGTCTGCAGAGCATTGCTGTTCCTGAATAGTGACACTGAACAAGTTGGGCTTGGTCTTAAATGCACCTCTCCTTCTTGAAACATTTTTTGAGTCTCCTAGATGGAAAAAAACCTATACTGTAATCAAGAGTTTTTACTCAGTTTGTTAAATCTTTGGCCTGGAGGACAGGACAGTTTAGCTGGAAAAAGGAGAGTCCCTTCTGAACCACCTGCATATGAAAAATAAACAAAACTCCAAAACAGGCAGATAAATTAAACCATATGGCTATTACAGCAGAAACATCACAATTTCCATAGAAATAAATCAGGTTGTATCTCTTCACATGGTAGGAACATGCTAATGCTTTACCACTTCACCTTTGACATTCCTTCTCCTGTTTAAATGGGGAGAAAAACAAATCAACTTACTGAATTAACATATGCCACTCTGGACTTCTGTATTCTTCCTCTGTGTTTCAGCTATCTGAATGGAGAAATTTTGCCTGGACACTTACCTTGAGCTAGGAAAGTACAGTTTGGTTTTTTAAACAGTTGATGTCAAAAATGAGTAACAGAGCCATTAAAATAAAATAGCTCTGCATTATGTTCTCTCAGATAACGTCACTGCTGTTGCTTACCTACTGCTGTATTTTGCTTTAAAAATAAAGTAGCACATTAACTCCTTCATTGGAAAAATAAACATAGGCTCTCTAGTCTTTCAACTTTTCAGGTGCCTTTGTTTGTAGGATAAAAAAGTAACAATATCCTGAGGTCAATTATAATTCTTGATATCATTCTAATTCAGTATCAAGGCTGAGATTTTTTCAAAGTAACTTCATAAATTTTAATGTGATTTTGGATTTTTTATGTATCTGTTAGGAAGCTTTAAAATTCTGAGAAAATACTACCATAGCTAAACTAAGTAAAAATGCATATTAAAAAGAACATAAAAGGAACATTTCAGTTTACAGTGGAAATTCTTTACATGAGTTGGTATATTTAATTTTTTATTACCTCTATAAAAATACTTTCTCTAATAGGTTTTCTTTTGAAGGTTTTCTACTGCATTCCAGAATATAATCTAAACATATTTAAAGTCTCAATTCTAAACTATACTTAAAATGTAATTCAAATTCAAATCTAAATTTAAATGTAGAATTCTAAATTCCTAGTTAGATTTATTCTAAAATATATTTAGAATTCCAAAATTCTACTTCTCTAAATAGAGGAATGTTCTACTCTAAATATATTATAAAATATACTTAGCAATATAAACCAAATTAAGTTTCCTCTGAGACTGATAATCGGCCTATAACTTTTACAAAGTTCAGGTAAATCAGAAAAAGCTTCCTAGATCATATCCTCTGCACACAGGTTACTTTGTACAATTTTATTTTAAAACAAGTATTGCCAAATGAAATTCTACGTTTTGAGATTCCAGTACTTTAGTGCTCTCTTGGTAACCTTATTTAACATGTGGAACTACTTGGAAAAAAAAGAGAAAAAAACTAATGACCAAATAGCAACATAAAATGTTTTGCTTCATCAAAAAAATAAATGCTTTGCCATGTAGCACAACTAAGTTTCAGTACAACTATCTTTGGAAGAATGGGAAAGCACCAAGTCATAAAAGAGGTCACAGGTCTCAGGAGATAATATGAATTTAGATATTAAAAAGATATAAATTAGAACTGTATCATAGCTTTATTCTAATACACGCTAAATCACAGTAAGATTTATTAATTTAATCTACCCTACTATACAGGATGAACAATCCTTCCAAAGAGGATTGTGGCATCTTTTTTGGATTATATATTCATATAAATCCTGTGGATATTGGATATTCTGCCTTATTGAGTTCTGAAAGGAGGGAGCAGTTAGCTGATTTTCTTTAAAATAAAAATACAACTTTCATCATATTTCATTACAAACAATGCTAGTTCTAGAAGTGCAGGAAAAAAAGAAGAATGCACAAGCCAAATCATAAAAAGAGATATCCTGAAGACACATGTCAGGTAAATAAAGCCAAGAAAAAGCTGCCTGAATAAAGACCAGGTGAAAATGCTGTTTGAGTCTTATATGGATGAGCAGTGAAGAAAACTGTGCCTTACACACCACAGGTCACATGAGACCACAGTAAATACGTATTCCTTCCAAAAATCATGACAGAAGCAGAGCCTGAGCCTAGCCCCTGCCTTTTGGTGTTGCAGCTTTGAGAACAAGAACATGCATCAGTCTTTACAGGAGGACAAGAGCTGGCAGACCTCCTTGAGTCTGAACTGTGCTGTGTGTCAATACCATCTGAACATTCGCTATGTGGTACCACTTCCCTAGAGACGAGGGTAAATATGTCCTCACTGAAGTTAAGAATGAATAAAATGTGAGAAGTGGAAGATGTCTGGACACTATGTTGATTGTTCAAACATTAAATTGAAAGAAATATCACTATAGTACTTGAAATCTTTCTTTTAAAGGCAGTAAGGAAGAGTTTCATCCACCTCCTCACTAGGACTGATAAACAGGTTGCGACTATTAGAACAATGTTCAAAAAAGTAGCTAAAAATTAATGAACACAGAGTCCTTAATTATTGAGGGGGGGGGGGAAGGGGGGAGAGGATGCTTTTGTATGAAGTGCAGGTTTGGTCTTCCAATAGATATATTTGCCTAAAAGAGCTGGTGGGAGATAGCAAAGAAAGCCATTTCCACATCTGTCGTGAAATTCTACAATGCAAGTACAACGATGGGCATTAATAATTCCAACTCCAGCGTCACCACGAGCTTTGCCTAAGGAGGCATCGCAGCAATTGGCAAGTTCATGTCCCTATCAAATAAAGCAATGCAAGGTTGCTCAGCAACCTGTGACCGTGGGTTTGCAGTTCCAGGGCAACATTACACATTTCATGAAAATTCTCAAACGGAAATCAATTACTGCCTTCATTCCCATTAATCTTTTCTATTGTTTCTTTTCAATACAGAAAGCAGTGCAATGTAAACTGGTAGTTCGTGCCCCTTTTTGTGAAGCCCAATGAGTCACCACCTTATTTCTGCAAGTAAAAATGAGTGCAACAAAGTGTATTTCTTTTCTGCTGTACTAACAAACTTAACCTCTGCAATATTTCAAGTGACTTCAAACACAGTAATCATGCATTGCAGGTTCAAGCCATAACAAACATTGTATCTGCAAAGAAACTGTTAGGCAATATGGTAACGTTTGTTTCAGTAAACAGCCCCCATAATGAAGCTATCGAATATGAAACAAATACCTAAAACATTTTGAGGGGTCAACTAAATTGCCACTGCTTTCTGAAATCTTTTTTTTTTTTTCCCTTTCCTAACTCACTACTCTGTAATTTAACATATCTAAATGATACACTGCATGGCCTGAAATGAGCTTTGTCACTATTTTATTGACTTCAAATCCTATTTCACATTGTATCACTGAACAAATGTAAAATGATGACAGAATGACGATGGATACTCATGCAGTATCATGAATGTTTATTTAAGTAGCAAACAGAACTGCCATATTCCATATATTATTAGCTACTCCAGACTCTTAAGGATTATTGTTTCTTGTAATCGGTACTCTCTGATACATAATTATAATAAAGCATAAGAATGACGCTTGACAAAGTTCTGACACTGCTATTTCAATCATGCAAACAGTATAAAGGGTGGTTAAGAAATAGGTTTTCTTTTTTAACAAACTACAGCAAGAGAAGTTTCACACTAAAGAATGTCCATATTAATTTCCTTTTAAATCTCGATCGTGAAATATTTAATAACTGTCGTCCCTGTCTTGAAACTTGTAAACATCTACCCAGTCCCAGTGGGATCAAGTCCCTTCTCATTTACAAAACCGTAAATCAGAAATAACTCTGTTGAAGCTAATGGAATTTAAGAGGCATAAATCAAGGGCAATCAAATCTAATGGGGTTACTTGTATTAGTAAAAGATTTAAGAACTAGGCACCAAGTTAGATATACTGTTATATCTCTATCCAGTTATTTAAACATCAGTATAAAACTCTTGAGCACATTAATAGCAAGAAAGTTTATAACATTCAAAATGACTAATGCAGTGACCTACAGTAGTCATACTGTTTCCAGTGAACATTTATATTGCCAGCAATAAACCTTTTCACGCTGTACTTTGTCTTACAAATCTGAATTCAGCTCTTATTGGTCATAGTAAATACAATGTTTTCATTTAACTGACATTCTCATGAGACTTGATTTAAGCAATTTCCTCCTCTATCACCAATATAATTTACTGAAGAGTAATAAAGAAATGACTCATGGGAATATCTCGGAGTGAGTTAAGTTCATCTATATGGCATGTGTAGGCACTAAATCCAATGCTCTTGTACGGCGAACCTAGATCACACGTCCTCAACTTTGTACTGTATCAAAGTCTGATGACTTTCCACTGTCTACAACATGCTTAACTGAATGCAGAGAAGCATGCAACTTGTCCAGAACCAGGCATGATGCTGATACTTTCACCTACCTTATTTGGTTAATGCTAGAGCTGTACAAGGTTTGCCAGTATCCATTATTTATATAAGCGGTCTCTACACCCACATGTAATCTCATTCATTCTGATAAGACAACTTGAGCAACAACTATTCATATGAGTAACAGTTTCTGGAGAGGATCTTATAGTTTCCTAAGTTTAACAGTGTGAAAACAAAAAAAAAGTCTCTCTAACAGGATCTAAAGATACACGTAAAGAAAATGCAAGTGAGTAAGCAAACAAGACCAAAAAATAATCCCCAAAATGACTGCATTATGTAGCATTCAAACCTAGTAAGAAAGAAAACATCAACATGATTATAACCAATGTTTAGTGAGGATTTAAAAAAAATATTACAGCACACCAAGGGACTGTTAATTCTAGCATAGTCATGTAATATTCCACTTAAAGTAGTTATATGCAATCACAACAACAAAAAAATGTGATGTATTAGTTCAGATATACACAGGTCTCTCCTGCTGTACCAACTTCCATAGTGCCAGAAGAGCGATTAAGGTTCAATTCAGCTTTCACTGGAATCAGTGGGATCTTCTACTGTATTTAATGGGAGCTTTAATAAGCACTTAATGAAGAAACTTTCTTTTAATTCAGACCTCAGTGAGGCCTACATTTTAAATTGGTAGCATCCTAATGTCTAGGGTCATATACCAGATTCTAAATTACTTCAGACTACACAGAAAAATCAAGAGCTGATATCCAATTCATGATGAAATATCTAAATTTACTAAAACCAATGAAAAACAAGTCACAGCTTTCATACACTGTCCATTTCACACATTTAAGGAATATTCCTTAGTGGCCTTCTTGTTTGGAGAGCAGAATCTTATAATCTGAGGGCTGAGTGAATGCTTAGCTGTGTACCCGAAAGTAGATTTTCTTGGAGAAAGGAGAAATGTTTCTAATGTATATTTGTTGAATATGTTGGTATTAAATATATAATAGAAAATACTGAAATAGTGAAAAAAACCAGTTAGTTAGAACGTTAGCAATGAACTGGATAAAACCATGTATTCTTCTTTATAAATGGATTTGCATTTCCATTTTGAAACATTTGTTTTCATGTCAAATGAGTCCTATAAGCTCAGAAACATCAGGAAATCAACACAGATTCCAGCCACCACTAGAATTGCTTGCTGTGCAGTTAAGCGTGTCAGATTAATATTTGTAGTTGCCAGGCGAGAAATGGAAATTACTCAAATTTCACAAGATGGGAATGGTATTTACATAGAAGAAAGCTTCCAAAAGAGCAGTCTTTTGCAATGGTAGAACCATTTATTGATAAGACCTGTGATGCCAACACAGTCCAGAGCCCCTTTAGGTCACAAGCTGGTTAACTCTTTTAGAAAGCAAGTCTCAGAGATTCTGTTTAATTCCGGTTATCAGTTTTCTCAGGCGATGGCTTTGTGATTTGTCAGTTGGCCACAATCATCATGCACTGGCCTAAGAATTACAAGGAAGAGTCCATTCACTGACAATGGATATTTAAAATTCTCTGAGCTGAAACAAAGGTATTGCTTAATCAGACAGGCAGAAAGGAGTAATGACAGTAATGCAGAGATGGGCATGTGTCAAGAGCATCAAGAAAATCCCAGATATTGTCATACATGTCCTTTCTGGAAACGACCTTGTACTTCAAATAGGTGTGAATAAAGTCCTACTAACGTTGTGCTTTTGACCCAAGGAAGGGGAATGATTTGGCTTACAATGGAGCAAAAGGGAATCTTTCAAGAGGAAAACTGAAAACAGTATCATAGTTAATACTGTCATGCTAGTTAAAGCTGGAGCTCTTGTTGTGTGGTGGTGATGGGACACACCTGGTCTGTCAGACTTTCTGATGCAACTGGGGTACCTGCAAATGCATTTCTAATATTCATACTAAAAAGTTATTGAGACCTTTACAAACTGCAACTGAATACTTTGCTGAGCTAAATTTCAGAGACTCTCTTTGAGGTCCAGTGAGAGAACTGGTTTTCTTTAAAAGCAGAAAAAGCTAATCTGAGCTGTAAGACACTGTTCAGGTATCTTCATTGGCTCCACTCCCAACTGGTAAAACTACTGCTCCTCATGCCGGATGGGGCTTGGTTGCTCAAGAGGAAACAGAGCTTATTCTGCAGTCCATTCCTGCAGGGAAGCAGTGCTACTCATTTCCAAGAGGGGCAGGGGAACTTTCTGAGCTTAAAGCCCTGCCATTGCTGTTCATTCATGCTTGGCTTACTAGAGCCCAGCACACTCATAAAGCATTGACTTTTTTTTCGAAGTTTAGCATTTGATTGATTTGTTTGCTTCAGTTCAGCTCAGATGGGTTACTAGAGATATGATACTTGAAGTACAAATATGCTGCAGTCCAGAGTGTGGAAGGAATATGGATGATAAACCTGAATAAAAACACTCAGTAAATTAAAGTAATTGAAAGCAATAGGACCAGTGGCATGAAATCTGTTACTTAAAAAACAGTTTTCACATTTCAGGACAGCTGGGTGGCAAATGTGATGTCAATTTTTAAAAGGAGATCTGAAGCGCTATGGACTTGCAAGTCACTACCAGGCAAATGGGTAGAAGCTAAGAAATAAGATAATTAATGAACACTTGGATAAATAATGACCACTACAGAAACAGTTAAACAGAGTAAAATTCTGCCTTACAAATTTATTAGTATTCTCTGAAGAGGTCAAGCATATAAAGATGGGTAGATAGATAGACTCTTGTTGGACTTCCAAAAGGCTTTTGACAATGTCCTTCACCAACAGCTTTTAAGAATTTAAGAATCCATGGCATAAGGTCTTTGCAGAAGCAAGCAATCAGTTAAAAGACTGAAAACAAAGCTTAGGAGTAATTAGTTATTTGTTTAATAAAAAGCAATTAGCTTCTCACAATGGGTGGAGGTCCCTGCTGGAGTTCTGCTGAGGTTCATGGTAGAACCTCTTCTGGAACCCACACTATTTCATAAAAAAAAATTACATGGAAAGGGGAGCGAGCAATGAGGTGTAGATGTCAGCTGTTGTTAACAATCACAGATGTAAAGACTACGGCTGACTATGTGTGAGCTGCAGAAGGACCCTGCAAAACTGAGTGATGACAATAAAATGGCAAATGAAATCCAGTGCCAACAAATGTAGATGAACTGATCTACAGACCTAACCTCACACTAAAATGAACTCTTTTGAGCTGCCCAGTACCACTGAGGAGTGATGATCTCAGGGTTATGGCAGACTAATCCATGGAAACTCAGCTTGGTAGAAGTTCCAACAGCAAATGACATACTAGATATGATCAATAAAAGTATGGAGAATAAAGCAGAGAACATGGCACCGTAGGAATAATCCAAGGTTTTGTCACACTTTAAGTACTGTGTGCAGTTCTAGTCCCCTCTATTAAAAAAATACATAGCAGAGCTGGAAAATTTCCAAGTGGGAGAAGAAGGATGGACAAAGATATCGTACACCCTCTGTATGGGGAATAGCTAAGTAAGCTAAGCCTCTTCAGTCTAGATATGACACAATTTATGGCAAAATACTAGAAATCTAAAAAAATCATGTATGGCGTAAGAGTGGACAGAGATTGACTTTCATCAGTCATCAAGTGAAGCTAGTAAGCAATAAGCAAAAGAGAGGTGGTCCTTCATGCAGTGAAGTAGCAAACTTTTAAAATCCTTGCCAAAGAACATTGTGGATGCTGTAAGTTTACTTTTATTTGAAAGATTGGACAAGCATCTGGACAAAAAAAAATCAAGAATTTCTAAGTATGCAGAAACCATATCCAGCTCAGGCAGTCTCCCGAGCTGAAAACAGCTGACAGGAGTGTTAGGGATAAGCATCAGATGCTTGTTTTGTTCATTCTCTCCCACAGACAGCAACTTAACACCACTGCCATAGCCAGGCAGGTTAGGTGGATCTTCTAGCTGACCCAGAATGGCCTTGCATCCTTACAGGTCTATTTGAATAAAGGCTGTTCACATGAACAAAAATGTTATAGGAACTACTTCTCTATGCCCTAGATGTCAGAAGGGAGACTACATGCTACCATTGATTAAGCTAAATATTTAAAAATGGAAACATTATCCAATTCTAGGCTTGAATTTCAGCCACACAGCACTACTTAGTAACACTTTCATTGCCCACTAAGCACTCCTGCACAAAATCCGATGGTTTTATTACAGTTTGAACAAGAATGATAAGAGCATGTAGCAAAGGTTTTAATTGTGACTAACATCTCTGTAACTTCAGTTTGGCCCTGGAAAACAAACATAAGTGAGGCCTATTCCCTGCTGGCACAAAAATGTCTCTAAAGGAAAAAAAAAAGGAGAAAAACCGAAACTTGACAAAAGTGGCCCCTCATGGATGGCTATCCCTCATTTAAGAGCCAGCTGTCTCCCTGGGAGCAGATTTCTTCTATATGGAAGTCTGTGCTTAGAATTTTTTCTTTCCTAGTTTGTTTAGAACTATATAATCCATGATCATGCCTGGCTAGCGTGCCTTTTACAATCTCATCTCCATCATACGCTGTCATGTAATCCACAAGAATTTCCACAACAAGCTATTCTGGCAGGATTTCATGATGTAGCTTTGATACTCTTCTGGACTTGCCAACGTTTCATTCCGAAGAGTTTTTCATTCTGCAAATATCAATCAAATTGGGTCCAGTACGTTGCCAGATAATCACTTACTGTCTTAAGCTATATATCTCTGGCAAGCAAAATTCTGTTTGATCATACTTTTTCCTGTGTTTGGCAGGTGACAAAGAGCACCACAACTCCTCACTAGGGACTATATGATTTATTCACATCCATGGCTGACATATGTATCTCCCCACTTTTTGATTTTACAATTTATCATTTGGAGAGGAAGAGAAGGATATACTGGTCAATCACGGAACCACAGAACACAGCTGCAAAACATGCAAATACGATACTGGAAATACCTTGCCTGACAAAGTCTAGAGAATTATTTATGACATTGTACAAAGCAGTAGGGAGGTTGTATACAAGCTGGCCATCTTTTCTGGTCAAGGCAAACAGAAGCCAATCAAAACACAGCAACTGCGATGGTCATGGGACTGGGAAGCCTATCTTCTAGCAGGAAACCAGAAGGTACAACAGCAAAAGTGAAGGCTGGTTCCCCCTGCAAATGTGCTGGAGAAACAGACGAGCCACTTAAGCACAAGAACAGATATATAGTGGCCATGACTAAATTCAGTCTGTGAGTTGGAAGCCACCACACACACACACAAAAAAAAAAGCTTTCCAGACTGAGGACAAGTACCAAAACCACTTCTAAAACTCGTTAGTTTTAGACTTGTTTAAAACGGGGGTGAAAAATCCATTTATGAACACCTTAAAGTATACTATAGCAATCACTGATGATCTAGTCCAATCCAATATCCTTGCAATTTTTATATTTATTTTGAGCTGATGCTTTGCAAATTAAAAACTGTATCTATCTTCAAGTACTACTTGACTAACAGTCCCCTTCAAATTCCTGAAGTAGGGCACAAAATTAAACTATGGAACAGTAGGTCAAAACTATGTAAGTAACGTTGATATATCTATTTATTACAGCAGGGCAGCAAATGACTACCTGGCAGACTTCCTCTAGAAACTGTTTTGGTCAACATTTCAACTAGTGACTTGAATATTGGCATAGGAAAGACACCTATTAAACATAACATACATGAAGAAGCAGAGAGGATCTGCAAGCACATTGAGGGGCAGGAACAGAATTCAAAACAAACTGAAACTGTAAAATGAGGTCTGGAAAAACAGGGCAAGATTCAGCAAAGACATATGCAAAGTACTACACCTAATCAATAATAATCCACCGGACAAATTCAGGCTGGAGAACAATGGGCTAGGAATTTGGCAGAAGCAATCTGTGAACCATAGCAGATCACAAGCTGAACTAAGTCAACAAGGTCAAATGGCTACAGGATAGACAAACACCATAATGGGCTACATAATAGGAGGGCTGTCCTGAACACAACTGAAGGAATCCTTATGCTGTACTCAGCTGTAACGCTCTAGCAGCTCCTTGCTCAAGAAGATGACGATCACTTCAAAAGACCAGAGTCAAACAGGAAGACTGATCAGTGAAAGCCTGACCTATATGAAACAAAGGAAAGGACTGGGCTTGGATGAAAGAACATAAAGGTGGGTGGCAGGAAGAGTGGAACTATACAACTTTGCTGATGTTGTTACTCTTTATGTTCACAGAGAAACAAGAAATGCAGGCTTTGAACTGCAGAAAGAGAGATAGAGTTGAGACTTCACTGGGGCAAAGACGATAATGAGCAACTAGAATTGACCACAGCCTGGCGCTGTGGAGCTTCCTTACTGAAGACCTTCAAAAACTGGTTAAGTATCTGCCAGGAAAGATGTGGGCATAGCTGATCCTCCTCAAGGGCACTGCGTTGGACAAACTGATCTGTAGAGATGTGCCCCCTGCCCTTCACTTCTACAACTGTCATCTATTGTCAGCGAGAGGTCATGTCATACCACACATGACCACTGTCACACCAGAGGTATGATGCACTACTGATTTCCCTCAGTATGTTTTACAGATTTCTTCTGGTTCTTCCATTTCAATCTGGCCTGGTCCACTTTATGTATTTTGTTTGAGACAGGCAGTTCCCACAAACATTGCCATTTGTAAGTTGGGCTTGCAACTAACTGTTATTCTTAAAAGTATAACTTAGTGTGTGTCTCCCTAAGGGCTTTAAACAAAAAAATCATCACATAATTTGTAGCTTGACTACTATGCTGTTAAACAAGATTCTCATCTTCCTTCATTTTGTAACAACATACAAAGACTATTAGATTGCCTCTATCACCAGAACCCATTTCGCACAACCTTTTCTTCATCCATCTCCTAATGAAAGCTCACATTTAGTAGTAGTAAGCTCTGCTCTCTCTCCCTCCTCCTTCTCACTTTTAACCACGCAGACAAGAGAACTACGCCTAAGTATGAAGTAATTAGCCATGGCATACCCTTTGTATTCTCCACTATGTGCTGGTTTTCTGCTTTTGTGGCATGTGAGCATTTGCAAGAATGTTGTTTCAGTGCTTACATTTTCCAAAGATCTTTCTATCTGGTGGTTATTCTCTACCAGTCCCTAAATGTACTTTTTTCTGACATGAATAAGAGAAAATTCAATCTTCCTTGGTCTATCTGTGTAACCCCATTACATCTACATGTGCATACAGCTTAGAGTACACCTAGCTTTGATTCTTTTAGTACCGTAGTCTGGTACTTGCATCTTTAATACTCAGGACTTCATTAAACTTATCCCAGGTATTAAATTTTAGTAAGAGTATACTCTGTTTCAATGCTGTGACCACACAGGCTCTTAAGGGGCATGTCTGTTCTATTAACTGTCTATATTATTATTCTGGGGTAGCTGAACATCTTTGCACACAGAGGCCTACCATCCTGCTTTTCTGAGTGATCCATGTAAGGTGGTGAAGATTATGGTAGCAAACTCCTTCCTTTGCTGAAGACAACAACCTTACTTCAGGCTCTTTATCTTAAAATAAGCTCCCTTTTCTCTTAACTAAATGCTTTTTTTCTAGTTTTCCAATTTCAGCTACTTAGTTTGCAAAATTTCCTTTTGCCTCTCATCAGGAATAGATTTGGAAAATGGAAACCAGCCATTTCTCCCATTCTTTCTGATCAATTGATGTTGTTACACACCACCTTCTCTGTGCCATCAGTGGGACCTCAGGTTTGAAATTAACTAACATTTATTAACTCTTTGTGTGATTTGCTGGCTTTAAATCTATAAACTCCCAATTAAAAAAAAACCAACCAACCAACCAAACCTTTCGGCAAATCACATCAGCATTTACATTATCTAAAAAACTACATCTGTATATCCAACAGTGACTCCTAGGCCACACCTCAAGCTTAGCACACTTAGGTGTCTTTTGGCAAACACTGTGTATTCCTTGCAGGAAGCAAATTGGAGGGAAAGGGTAGTCTGTCACTTGCCAAGGGTGGGAATTAGGCCACTAGACCCTGGAAGAGATCAGAAAAGAAGAATTACTTGAAGAATACAATTAGGAGAGGAAAGATGTGATCTTCAAAAGTGCTGACCCATCCTCAAGCCCTGCCTAGAATTAAGAAAGAAAAAGGAATTAGAAGGATCTAAAGTTTACTCCTGTGCTAATTAATGCAGCATTTCTCTCCCTTGTTGGAGCCACAGATAAGATATCTTCATCTCTTCCATTCTTCCATCACCTTTGGGGTATCAGCTGTTTGTTTCTCCTGCTCTCCTGCACCTTCAAAGAAAGTCCCCTGCCTGAATGAGAAACTCCTGGCACCTGATGACAGCAACCTGCAACTCATGAGGCACTACTTTCTAGAAGAGCACAAGTCTAGAAAACATTCCTTATTGTGAAGCCCACACATTTCAAATTCAAATAAATGCATGTGCCCAGTCAGTTACTGGAGCTTCTCCTCTTTTATCTGTATACATGAAGAAGTGAGGGGAAAAAGCTTAAGTCAATAGCTCAAGAGCACAAAAGCCTTCAGCACTGGAGCCTAGACTAGCATTCCCAGCTTCTCAGATGCTTCACAAGTCATGCCTCTATAAGCTGGTTCTTTTAGCAGCAAACCACAAATTTATATCCAGTGAGAAGCTGTGTTTACAAGAAACAAGGAAATTAATGGCAATCAAGATGACATATCAGTATACCTTAATTTTCATGGCTGTATCAAAATAAAGCTTCCTTCTTTCACTGTATAGTAAGGAATCACCACGCTGTCAACACAGTCACAATGTTTATGCCAATTGTACAAAACACTACACAGACTATATGTTTAACCCTCAGCAGCTGCGAACAGCGAAAGAAACTTTCCCAAAAGTCAGTGACACATATTTTGCTCTAAGAGAAAGGTCTGCTTAGTGCAGCCACTGCAAGACAGAGAAGGGTAAAATAAGGCAGCAAGGAGCTGCTGGGGGATGCATTATACTCCGAATTGCTCCATCCAGCGTGTAACTTAGAACAACTCCTTGTCTGCTTTGCATTATACTACCTTATCAAAGTCCCAGAGGGCTTGCTAGTCCAGACCACTTTCTTAAAAGACCCAAGCAAAAAGAATAGAGGCAATTTTTTTAACATGAGACAAGGATTCACTCACTAGAGAAACTACTAATTGCACTTCAAGGGTAGGCCAGCAACCCCTGCAATACATGGGAAAAGGAAAAACAAAAAAGTCAACTCTATTCATTTAAGTCCTGATATTACATGTTTGTGCTGTTTTAAAGCCCAGTGAAACACAGACCTTGAGCAGATTCTTTTGTAGCTTATACTGATGCTTCACTGTGTTTCCTCCCTTGTCTTTAATGCAGCTGTGATTATGTCACAGAAATGACATTACCAGTAACCAAGTATTCAAGCCTAAAGTTATGGGACAGGCCTTTAACAGCCTTAGATGAAGGCCTGTTAATTTGAGTGTCAGCTCAAGTGGGCCCTACTGTCCAAATCAGAAGCTCCAAACTGGTGGCACTAACTGCAGCAATCAAAATCACTGACTTTCCAAAGGATATTCTGCCCACTTGTGTCAGTCAGTAAGGGGATCTGCTGCCTCTGTTTTTGTGATACATAGCCTTTGTTCAGTCCTGTGGGGAAAAGAGTTTTCCAGCAAAAACTGAGTAACAGTTGATACAACAATCGGTCTAAGTTGCTGCTCTATGCTTTTCCAAGCCATAGATGAAGAAAATTAATGACAATGTCACTAGATTCACTGCAAGAATTCAAATATCTTTGAAGAACAAGCTTCTATGTCTACTGTCAACTTCACATCGGTAAGGGTAAGGAAATACAGGATAAATGAGCAGTACGTTGGAGCAATTTGTAGGAAACAAGAACCAGAACATGTAGCCTGGAAAAACACAGAGTAAAAGAGGATTCTTTCTTTGTTGTGCCATGTCCCCTAAAAATTAACGGAAAACTCCTCTTTTCAATAAGCAGAGAAGCTAAAGCTTCAAATTTCTGTAACAAGAGATGGAAGCCACAGAAGAAGTTTGAGAGCAACAGGAGTTTACCAGAAACTGTAAGTTGCAGGAGTTCTCAACAGCTCACCAGCAGGTGATCTCATGGCCTCTTTTAACATCCCATTCTGCCATCTATTTCTGACTGACTCGTCCAGTCATTCAGGTAGGCTTTGTATCTTTCCTGTCATCACCGTGGCAATGAAAATCGACTTAAGAGGTATTTCAAGACTCAACTGGATATTCTCCAAATCACACGAGCACCAAAACAAGGAAAAGCTGAATTCCGCCTGTTACCAGGAATGCACCAAATAACAAAAACTGGGAGAACGGATGTTGTCCGCTGTTTATGATTCACAGCCTTCCTGGGTCTACTGTCTTGTGTCCACTGATCAACTTAAGGTACCTTTCAATACCATTTTTCCACAAACACAACCCAAATATTGCCTACTCTTGACTGTTTTACTCCTAAGCTACCCTGAACTCTCTCTCTTCCATAGCACCCTGCATCTCCACTCATGCAAAATTAACAGGGTGGCTGGTAAGAATAAGATCTTCAGAACCCTTCTGTTTTCCACTACTCTCTTCAGCTCTAATCATGCAATTAACTGTTGTCAGAATACTCCTGGTTTGCAACTTTGCAACTGCACCTACTTGACTTTCATCTTTTATACACAGTTTCACCACCTCTTATCTTGAATATTTTAATTCCATTATTTTTCTGGGTCATTTGTACTGACTCGGTTCTTTGGGCCAGCCATAGTGGGATTTGGATTTAGTTTTTTTGCACTTTCTTCTTAGAGGTGAGCTCACAATTTTAATTTAACCAAAACCATTATGCTTAATGAATTACACTAGGTTTTTTAAATCTATTTCAGATGGTATTTGGATTTGTATTTTTATGACATTTGTAATTACCTTCTTCAAGCAGAAGTAAACAGCTTAGCTCTTACTGACACTTGCAACTTTTATTATAATATTTCAGCTTACCTAGAAGAGATATTATCTGCAAAACCAAAGCTTAATTGCCTGGCCATGGCTGCTACAATATACAGACATTAAGCATGTGAAGTCCTGCCTCCAACAGAGAATTCTGCTTACTGGTTATCTCTTTCAGTGTTTTCATAGTGTATTCAGCTAAGAGAACGTCTTTCAACATCTCATACCAAATACAGATCTTTAAATTGCTTGCAATTGTCTCTCAATAAAAACCAGTAGATTCTTGCCCCATTCTCATATCCTTTTGCACTTCCTGTTCTGTGTCAAATATCTTCCTGCTTTTCCAAATCTATGCAAAAAAGCCTGTTACAGGCAAATCTAACTCATCAGTCCTAGATCGCTCCTGACTTCCTTTCTCTAAAAGTTAATACCTTACTCCCTTTACCCAGCTTTAACAAGTGATACAGTCTACAAAGAGTGACCGATAAGCTTCACAGAAAACAATGCACATTTTTTTGTATTTTTAAGAAATAGAGTTATAGAATTATTTTTACACAGGCTTTGAACCATATATTTACATGTTAAACTATGTATGGTCAGACCACAGCTATTTGGATTATTTTATGAACTCTGAATTCTCAAATTATAAATTCTGTCTAGCAACCAGGTCAGTCTGATGAAAGTTGTGTAAGCACTATAAACAAACAGACACTAGACTGACCACCAACATACTAGCTAACATGCCATCACAGAAATATCATTTGGAGATGATTTTGCAAGAAATAATCTGAAACTTAACACTGGCCATCGTAAAAAGATACCCATGAAAGAAAACTCTGCGTAAGACTTTGTGCAGATGCATGACACTTCTTAAGGCACGTAACTGTAATGGTAGAGTGCTGAGCTCTATGTTGGCACAGCACAATGACAACGAGCAGCCAGTTACCCCAAATCAAAATACATACAGGAAGCTTTCTGGAATTTCTTTACATATGCCCACTGCCTGCTTCTTGTCCTTAAAGGCTGGTTACAGTCAGAAAATGAGGAATCACCCATCAGTCTAGTTAATATTATTACTGAAGTTTTCTTTCTCATGCATCCATCATTTAACATTCCTATATTCATCTTCTACTTGCACTCTCCCTATCTGCATAACTAAGTCATGGTATTGGCTCCCTTCACATATGCTCTCTTTTTGTCTGCATACCCATTAATGTATTTTCCAGTTTTTCATTATTTATAGTCTCTATTTTCTCTCATTGCCACCTGTATACCTGATCAATAATGTATCCATTATTAATATCTCATAGGTGTATACATGGCACTTTCACTGACACATAAGAAGCAATAGTGGCTTACTACATTTCTTCCTTAATTCAACATGAGGTTTGGATGTTCAAGATATAAAAAAAGCAGGCCCTGAGTTAGCCAGCTGGCCTGACAAAAGACAAAAGGGGAAGAAGCGCATCCTCCAACCAACTAACTCTTGCTTATTTCGGCACTATAAAGGCCCAGATAGGAATACAACGAAACACCTTGAGCAAAAGATGTGTGTAAGACAAAAAAGAAAGACATCAACGCAAAAAAATTTGTGCTTGGATTCCTAAATGGCAGTTTCAAGGTGGCAGTTCAATTTTGACATGAAAGCTTCCTCCTGAATTTTTGTGCCTCCAGCTGGGAATAACATTGCCTACCTGCCCAAGTGCTCCAACAGGGAAGTTGCTACTCAGTTTTTCTAAGTAACTGCAGCTTTACACATCACGTTTTGTGCTATCTCAGTGTCATTTTCCAGCTTTTCTTATGTAAATTATGTATCTACATAGCCTGCACAGCTGTCTTATTCAGGCTTGCAATGACTGGGAAGGGTTGAGATGTGTGCTTCAAACTTTTGAGTCAATGATGCAGTACATGGGAACTCATTCCACAACACAAACAGTAATCGGGTCTCACTTTGATCCGGTTGATGTAAAAGGCCTGTTGTGTAAATGCAGCTGCGTATTTGTGAATCTCATGTATAAGATGAAGCCTTCTGTACCTGTAAATGCTCATTTCTAAACTTTCAATTCATGGAGTGTAAACTATTGTCTAGAAAGACTGTGCTTGGATGTTCGCACTGGAGAGTGCAATGGAATTGTTTATTTTCTAGGCACTCACCTCGCTACTCATGTTTTGAGGACAATTGTCAGGAAATCCTAGGATACTGGCCACAAACTCTGTCAGAAAAAGTGATCTTAGGACGTTTTGAACAGCACCTGTGCCTAGCTGTAGCAGAGGGGGATTTTTCAGCGTGATGCAATCCAGCGAGAACCAGGGGTTTCCTCACTTGCAGTTCCTGGACCTGGCTGGATCCAAGAATTTTCTCACGGGTTGATCCCTGGATCTAGCCAGTTCAGGTGTTTTCTAGTGAAACATCTGCGGGCTCCGCAGAGCCCAGGTGCTGCCAACCGGCCGGGCGCGGGCCGGGGAAGCTCTGCCTACAGCGCCGGCATCCGAGAGCCGACTTCTTCTCTCCCCTCGTTCCACCGCAGAGCCGGCGGAAAGCGGGTGGGCTGTGGGACAGGAGAGCAGCGCGGGCCGCACCAGCGGGCGGGCTGGCTCCCGCCCTGGGCAGCCCCGCGGCGGCCCCGGCGGCCCCCGGGCGCGCTGCCCTTCCCCGCGGGACCCCAGCGGCCACCGCACGCCCGGCAGCCGCCCCGGGGCACCGGGGCCACCCCTGTCACCTTTTCCTTCCGCACGCCTCGCCAGAAGGGGGGTCGGGACGCCCCCCGCGGCAGGCCGGCGGCCGCAGCTGCCACGTCCTGGCTGCCGGGGAGACGGGCGCTCGCGGCAGGACGAGCTGCTCCGGTATTGGCGTTTTTTTTTTTCCTTTGCAAGGGGGGGGCAAGAGGGTGCCCGGCGCGGAGCGCAAAGTTCAGCCGCCGCGGAGGCAGCGCCCCGGCCGGGTCCCCCGCCCCCCCTCCTCCGGCCCAGGGGCGGCTCCGCGGTGCGCGTCCCGCTCCGCACCTGGCTGCGGAAGAGGCGCTGCGGCCGCGGGAGCGGCCCCGGCCCCGGCCCCTCCGGCGCGGCTCCGGCATACCTGCCCCTGCGCATCACCTCCGCCGGCCCTCGGCGGGAGGCCGGGGCTGCGGGGGGCTTCACAGGCCGCCCCGCCGCCGCCGCTGCGGCGGGGCCCGCGGCGGAGCCGGGGTCGTGCGGCGGCCGCCGAGTCGCCCGTCCCTTGCCCTTGCCTCTGCCCCGGGGACGCAGGGCGGCGGCGGCAGCGGACCCTGCCCGCCCGCCTGCCGGCCGCGCCTCCGGCGCCCGCTCGGAAGTAGTTGTAAGGAGGGTTACCTGTCCTATATTGACGTATCCATATTTGCTAGCTATCCTGTTGGCCTCCGGGAGCCCCCCAGTTATCCGCACAGCCCAGTGGTTGGTGTACAGGCGCGTCCTGCAGGCGGGCAGCAGAAACCCCAGCACCAGGGTGAGCCGGCAGAGAAGGTCCCCGCCGCCTCCGCCTCCCCAGCAGCAGCGGCGCTTCCAGCCCATCTTCTCCTCCTCCGCACACAGCCCCCACAAAACTTCTCCTTCCTTCTTCCGAGGCTCTTCTCCTCACCTCCGGGCGGCACTGGCGGCGCGTCCTCCGAAGTTACCCCGAGGAGGAAACTAGTAAGAGCTTGGAGTAGTGCATTGAACCGCCCGGAGGTTAAATGATGAGGGCTTGGGAATAATAGTTATGATCCGTGATTACTGCTGTCCCCTCCTCCCGCCGCTCTTCGGGGATTAAGTAACTTGCTTGGAAAGCTTCTCTCACAGTTTCTGAGCGCCAGCTTCTCCCTCTGACCCCAGCTACATGGGAAGTCGTCCCTCCGCGGGGAGGAGGGCTCCTTCTCCCTCTCTCCGCGCTTCCCTGCTCTCTGACTTCCTTCCCCCTGCCAGCGATCTTCTGCCTCCTCTCCTGCGTCTGACTTTTCCTCGCCTTCACTCTCTCCCTTTTGCCCAGGGTCCGGGAGCAGCTCGGCTGCGGCGGCAGGCGGTGTGTGAGTGTTGGCAGCTGAGCGCCTCAGTTCACTCCGGCTCGGCCACCTCCCTCTCCCCTCCCTCCTCCTCCGCCTCCTCCTCCTCCGCCTCCGCCTCCTCCGCCCGCCCTTGCTCCCGCCCGGCAGCGCCGAGGGCCAGGGGAAATGGCAGCCGCGCCGCCCCTCGCGCTCCCGGCCCCGCTGCTACCGCCGGCCCCGGGCGCCGCCGCCCCCGAGGGCTGCCCCCTCGGCCCCGCCGGGCTGGGAGGCCGCCGCGCCGCGGGCGGGGCTGCGAGAGCCGCAGCGAGGTGCGAGGCCTGCCGCAAGGCCTCGTGCCCGGCACCAGCGGCGACGCCCCCCCAGCCCTGCCCCCGCGGGCTGCCGGGGGCGAGGAGGGGCCGTGGGAGAGCCCCGGCTGCCCCGCTCTGCCAGGTCCGCCCCGCCGGCCCCGGGGGAGCGGGCCGGGGTGCCCAGCGGGACAAGAAGAGCCCCAAAGCTGCCTCACCGGCAGTCAGGGGCTGTGCCTTATGGGCGTCTGCTGGCAGCTGCTTTACAAACGTTGCTCGGTGTCTTTTGGCGCTGAGCTGTCCTCCGAAGTCCGTTCGTGGTCACCGCGTTCAGAAAGAAGAGCTGGCGGCTGGCGCTTCAGCAGAGGAGCAGTGGTCGGGATGAGGAGCACGGCCTGCCTGCTGCTCCCTTGTCCCCGTCCCTGCGCAGCGTGGCCAACAGCTGCCGCCACCTTGCTGGGGTGCGCTTCCAGCAACGGAGCACGTGGGGACCCTAGAAAAGATGCGGCTGGTCGTGTCGCGGCCCAAAGGCCACCAGCAACTGGAGGTGCCTGAGTGGGGTGGGCGAGAACTCGATGTCCACCCAAGCCCAAACTGTCACTCACCGGACTAAACCTTTAGAGCCACCACAATGGCTTGGGCAACCTGTAGATGTACTCCCTTTTATTTGAAATTTAGAATAAGTGTCAATAAAATTCAGTCCTACTGACCTACTGTGAGGATCCATTACAGGTTGTGAAGGAATGTGAACATGAGAAGTACTACTCTAATGTACTAATGTAAAAGACGTGGGGTTTTTTCTCCAAGGAACCTAAGGTGTCCTACAAAGTCAGGCAGCCATTCTTTTTCTCCAGGGACGTGAACTATGAGAAGTTAAATGCTTTACAGAAAGTCATACAGTAACATGGAGTTCCTTTCGCCTCCCCTAAAACGTGTGCTCCTAGCTTTGAAACCACTGTTTCCCTAATAAAGTAGAAATAGTACAATGCGGACAGCCAAAACTACATGTTCCACCTTAAACTATCTCTGCCTTAAATTCATTCATTTTTCATTTAAACATCAGTATTATATGAATGGCGAAAGTCTTCCCACATCCTCTGATTGTTTTTAAAGGGGAGAAAAGGGGGAAGTTCATTCTTTACCTACCTGTTTGTTCTATGTCTCCAAAAATTTATTTGCCAGTGATTAGCTTTCCCCTGTTAGTATTTTTTCCTTTGGTTTGCATTATCATTTGCTCAGTGTATTACAACATACTGTTTGCTTCTGTTTGTAGATTTAAGACCTCGACGTGGCTCACCTTCCCTGGGATTTCACAGACGATGGCTCACTGTTTAGCAAATCATTCTTCTACTGAAACCACAATTAACACTCTCATTGGATTCAGCAGGAGCAGTATTAGGCCCAGATGGTTACATCTTGCATCTAATATTCATAAATATACATTCATTGAATACGACATTAAATCTTCTCTAGCCATTAGCCCTCCTTATTGATTGGTTCGATGGTTATTATACAAGTCAATTCTCTTCCTATATCTGGAGTGCTTCAAGTATGTTTAAACGTGAATGGCCGCCTTACTGAAGCACATAGCAATCAATGGGTCACAAAATCTGAACCTTGTGCAGTCTCAGTTTGTTTTTCTGAAGAGGATAAATTTAAAAATCTATTTTCTGATCTTTTCTCAGTGAATTTTACTGTCGTTTTCACTACCTTATTTCCTGCTATAGATGGTAGGGGTTTTTCTGGCACAAAAGGCACAAACTACAAGCAAAAAATAAAGCTGTGCTGTCATGTATCTACTTCCAACTTGGCTTATACAACAGAGTGTTTTATACACAGGCACCAAAGCCGCTAGGAATTGGTAGACTTGGTAAGTACATCACTGTTCCCAAGTATCTTTTCCTAACACTGCACTGCATCACGTAGCATAACAAAAATGTTGTGAAAGTTATGCTTTACCTAAAAACAGCCTCTGAAAAAGGAAGGACATAGTCCCCAGGAGCATTTTTTTTATGATTATAGAGTCCTCTTCGCTGAGGACACTGAGGCAGGTGGAAATTGTAGCTAGTGTGGGAGCATTTGGACATTGGTCACAATGTGGAGCATTTGAACCCGTTTCAGTGTGAACCCCAAACTGCAAAGTTTTGCTGAATATCTCATCACAGCCACATTCTCAGGGGGGACTGCACTTCCCTGCCCCGCCTTGCCCCCCCCCCCCCCAAAAAAAAAACAACCACGCAAGAACTCCTGCACTCCTAACCCATGCCATGTTCTAAGCTGTTCCTTTCCAACACAGCTAGGATGTAAGTATACTGGGCACCAGCTGAGTGGAGAGACCTCTGAGGGGACTGTCAGCAGTGGTATAGTTTTATTCAGCATACCTGCTGTATGTGGACTGCTTGTAGCTGGTAGCAGAGCTTGCTTCTGTACTCTACTGGAGGCCAGATAGCTTGCCTGCACACACCATGCTTTGGGGAAAGTTTTTCTCCCCTGAGCAAGGGCACTAAATTGGTCCATTTCATCACTATTGTCACAATCTGTGCCTTTTATCTCTTCCGTGCCCCCCCCACCCCCCACTTCGTACCCCTCTGCTATGATCAAAATCAGTATCTGGCTGACTGCTCAAAATGCAAGTTTCCATGTGTCTCTGTCTTGTCCTTAATTTATTGATACTAATCCCTGAATCCCTCCTCTATTGTTAGTTCCAAATGATTGTGATCCAGGATCTGACCTCAGTCTCTGTTCTCACTTTCCTCCTGTTTGATCTAATTGCCTCTCTTCTCACTATTTTGCCTCCCTAGTCCCAAAATTATTCTTCCCTTTCTAGTCCTTTCCTAGCCTGAAAATCCCTCTGGCTCACTAGCTCTGGCAGCCTCTCTACTGTGCTGTGCTTCATTTCAACTTTCCAGCACTTTTCTGTGTGAGTTTCGCACATCAGTGCTCCAGAGATGTGTTAGACACCCTGGGGTCATAATTAAGGAGGAAACCACAGAGGGCATATATATAAAGGAAGTGGCAGCCCAGTCCTCCAGGAACAAGTCCTGCAAGCAGACGTGCTGGCCCCTGAAGACCTTCAGGAAAAGAGAACGTTTTCAGAAGGAACGGAGGGTGCATGTTCATCAGCTTTTGGAGGGGGAGAGTCTGGAGCATAGTAGATGAAAGAATACTCTTCAGGGAAGAGAAGAGAAATCTTCAAAGAATGAAGGTTGTGTCAGGGAGTCATCTGGAGGTTGTGTCAGGGAGTCATTTAGAGGTTGTCTTAGAAAGATGGATAGTTTTGGAATCCAAAGGAGTATTCAGATTTCCTTAGTTTCAACGAAAACTGTTTTTTATAAACCGTGCAGCTAGGTCACTTGATACCAGCCACCATACGATCCAATTTGCTGGCACACAGTTCTTTGATCTGCAGGTTTCAGATGCTTCAGGCTTGCCTCTGATTTTATTTACTTTTAACTTGAACTGCTTTTGAAAAGAATAAAGATGTGGGGGTTTTTTAAAATAAAACGCTGGTTTTGCACATGATCAATTATATTAACAGTTTTTTCCTTAGCAAATACCTGCCTCCTTATGCTTTGAAACAGGATGTGATCCCTGTTTTGAGTATATCACTCTTTTCATGAAAAGCCACCTATGTATGTCCAAATTTTGAGTGACAGTTTTCACCTGTACATTAGACACTTTTTTGCATTCAGCAGCCAATACCTCGAGATTGCTTATCCTCACTGGTCATGCCTTTCACTGTTCCTCGTGTGTACACTATAGGGTCTGTACCCCTAACCCTGTATACAATCCACAGCAAAGCATGACTTTTATGCAGCAATTGCTGTTCCCACTTCTTGTTGGTCACTGTGAGACTGAGCACGATAATTGACAGCAGTCTTTAATGAGCCTTCTGGCAATGCATAGGAGGAAAGCCTTCTGCCCTGAAAGTGGAGAAGACAAGAAACAGGGCGGGTGAAAGTACTCAACTGGGATAAAGAGTCTGGGGCAGGAGAAAGGAACAGAAAGAAATAGGGACGGGTATTTGGCAGAGCAGTTGTCTGCCCAGGGTGTGCTCCACCCCAAGCATTGGGTTTCATCAGAGCAATTTAATGGTAGAAGTTCAGTGATTCACCTAAGGAAATAAAGGGCAGGATCTTTTATTTCCTGTCTGTTGGTAGTGAAGAAATAGAATTTGGGTCTGGACCTTGGAATAAGTGTGAGTCTGAGTTTTTCCTGATCACTGATAATTGGACTGATACTGCCTCATTCAGTTACCATGTGGATTTCATTTTGTTTTTATGAATAAGGCTGCACTGCATATTTTTCCATTCTGTTCACCCTGTGCTTTCTCTTACCTTTCCTTCTTTGATTGTGTTTATTGTCTTTTTTGAAGGATTGGCTCCCACCTCATTATAGTTCTGACCATAGAGGCAGGCACAATTTGAAAAGATGCTAGTGTTAGTGGCAAAACTATCTGAAGATACTCCCACTGCTTGTACTGATGCCTGTACCAGCATGCTTGTTTGCCACCTTCCCATTTGTGCAGATGCATCTCTTTGTTTGGGCTGAAATCTAAACAGTGTCATTAAAATAATGGTAACTTACATCTTTCTTTTTTTCTTTTTTTTCCTTTTTTTTTAAATTTTATTTCACAGATCTAGTTGACAGTGCAAGTAGCTGTACTAATGTTACTGGCAACCCACAGCGCATAGCTAGGATGAATGGCTAAGGCATGGAGAGAAAAGAAGCATGGTGGAACCAGGAATCTTTTTCAGCTGGCTTCAGTGCCTGATGCGGCATTCTGTGACATTAAATCCTGAGTTTTTTTCAGAAGAACAACTGCACATTTCCCTTTCCAACTTCTCATTGGATTGTAAAGTTTCAACTATAGAATCTCAAATACACGCAGAAAGTAAGCATCAAAATGACATTTCTAATGTTTGGCTATGAATTTTAGCTATGGAAATTATCTTAGGCCCCTTCAGTATGATGGTGGAAAAATCATTTACCTGAAATGACTCATCTGAGTGAATTCATCCTTGTGGAAGAAGTTGTTTTTTTCACCCAAGTTCACTTGAGTTAACATTCCAATTAACTTGTTTCTCAGTTGTCCCCTGAGTCAGAATTATTATGGCTACCCTTTTCTGTAAGACTGACTCAGCTATACTGTAAGTAGCTAAAGGATTTTCCTTTCCTATTATAGTATCATAGACACCATCAAATGCAAAATCACTGTTTATTTCACTGTTCTGTTCTTAGGCCAATATGTTGTTGTTAGCATATGGCTGAGACAATGTTCTTGCTAAGAAGAGTGGTCCAGTGGCAAGTGAGAATACAACTCAATTTTAAAACTATAAACATCATTAAAAAATACTAGCTAAATGCCCTTACCTGGAGAGAGAAAATGTAATCCCGCATATTCTGGGATGGCCCACCCTCATTTCATGAGCTCTAGTTGGGCTAGTTCCATTTGTGCCCAACCACATCTTAGAGACTACTGCAGACCCCTCACTAGGAGAGCTGGTATTCAGCTGCTGCTTTACAGCCACATTTCATACCTTCTTTAGACGTGGGATTGTCTTCTCAGTCTTGTTCCCTTATCTTTGTTCAGGGGCTTCCATGAGACTTACCTTGTCATGATACTCATGTACATGCCTAAGAAACTAACTTCATGATGATAGGGTGATTATGCTTAAGCTTCTTTGCCCTCTTCTTGTTGTATGAAAAAGTAGGAGTCATGTCTGTAGTCTTTAAGAGAACCTGAGCACCTTTTCCACTGAATAATGTGTAGAAATAATAGTTTTCGAGCAACCCTTTTAAGGTGGGGCTCTCCACTGCTCCCAATACAACTCCTGTGAATTACATGTCTGCCACTTCTTTGCATGGAACTTGTTTAGTGCAGTTTGTTGGGCCTTGAAATGAAAAAGAGCTTCTTTACTACAGCCTGTGTCTAACAGAAGATATGACCTGGTAGTGGTGAGTTTATTAAAGGGGAAGGAGGCTGAACGAACACCAACTATCGTTTAGGAAGTATGACAGGTTTTTGAACACTCTGTGTTCCAGATGAGGAAGAAGTTGGGAAGGGGTATTTTAGGACATATAACCTCTATTTGTTTGTGATCGAATAAGAAATAATTTTGTTATAATTCTGTAATAATTCTCTCTTCAGGGAGTTCAAGATCACAGCTGTGGAACATCCTTTTCTCCTAAGATACCATTCACAAACTTTCTTGCTCCTGAATAGCAAAGAACTCGAAGGATTTACCAAACAGAAGGGTAGTGTGACCACTGGTGGAACTGTATATGCTCTTGCCTGCTGTAATAGTAATTAAACCAATGCCAAGAGTGCAAAAATGGAAGTCCCCATTCATTGTTTATTAGTTTTAAGCAAAAATGGAAAAATATTCAGCTATGTCTGATACATCCTGGCAGATTTTAAGTCTGAAAGGAGGTGGAGGGCAGAAACACGGACACCCAAAAAGAATGGCCCAGCTACAAAGAAGGATACTGTGAGTGCAAAGTGGTTTTTTTTTTCCAAGGGAATGACAGATTTCTCACCTCAGAAACTCATTTTGCTGTGTCAATTCGTTAAGGAGACAATTCTGGTGTTTCTGTTACAATGGATAGAGAAAATGCACATGTCTGCAGATGCCCCTGCACTCTGCCTCCTGAAGAGCAGAGGTGCACTGACAGTTTCTGTCAGAGCCTCTCTGGCGTTCTTTGCTTTGGCACAAAGGACGAAGTAATCCATTGATGAGAGATCTTTCCTTTCCCAAATTCTATCCTTCATATCCTTTTCTTCAGAGTTTTATGTTGTTTTTTTTTTTTTTTTCCTTTCTGCAGTCTATCTGTCTTTCCTTCTCTGATCATCTTTCTGCTGCTGGGAAGATTTATCTCTTCCCTCTTTGTCCATCCCATCATTTCTCCCCTTCATTCTCACCAAGACATCTATTCTGTATGTCCTAGTCATGGGATGTTATTCTCTGTGCTCACCTCTGTTTATCATGAAAAACAAGTGACATCACAGCTGAAAGTTTTCATGAATGATAATGACCATGATGATGTGTATCTAGTATAGCATTGCTGAGAGATCCTTGCTAAGGTATCATATCTTCCTGATAGGTAATAGCCTAGTGCTCTGTAACTGGTAGTCCATGTTCAAAATGCAGAGTCCTAAAGTGGTAATTAACGGTAACTGAACCAGAAGTTACAGCACTGGTGAGTCTTCAGCACAGCAATGTGTAAACCAGCACTGGAGGAAGTAGCTTGTGAGGGAAGAAGGGGGATCTGGATGTCTTTAGCTACTCACTAATTCAGACAACTCATTTCTCCCAGAAAATTCTGGGAATCTTGTATTTTATGTAAGCCTCCTATGGGTCCAGTTGTGCTCACCTGTGCATTTTTTGTCTGAAATGTAGTGTCTGGAGAATGATGATAACTGACAAGTGAAATTAATACTTCTATAGCCACAAAGCATCATCTGAGTCTAAAATTTAGCTAAGTAAGTTCTTAGTTGTTTATCTACAGATCATTTTTAGATGGGCTTTTGATTCTGTTGTATGGTGTTACATAACAAAAGAGGATGCAGGAGAAAAGGTAAGGAAGGAATGAAAGAAGGAATTAATAAAGCAAGTAATTAATTACCAAAATGAGGCTAGAAAAGTTAAGCTCCTGGTCAGAGTTAAGGCTGAAATAGGCATTTTTTAGTAACTGATAAGAATACTGTGTGACTTTACCATGTGGGTAATACATGATTTATGATCTCCTTATATATTCATTTCCTTGCTGTTAAATGCCCCAGCTTTGTAAATGATGTGATACTGACAATAAAGTACATTTTCTAGAGGGCTTAACTGTTTTTTAAAATGAAAGTTATTTTGGTTTGGATTTATATTGTGAGTGATGCAAAAGACAGTTTTTGCCACCTTTCTCTGCCGTTAGGAAATTAAACTCCCACAGTTCATGAGGAAATTAGATTGCTCCCACGAAAGTTTCACTCATTCTGGAAGAAATATAAAACACTGGTTCTAAATTACGTCAAGTTCTTCTGCACTCATAAGCACTCCACTCTTTCTTCCCTTCTGTGTCTTCCCCTTCATCTCTTCTGTGTTGATTCCTCAGTTGGATAATTCAGAGCCAAATATTTGTATTTTTAAATCTTTGTTTCAGCAGCTGCATAATTACAGAGCAAACAAAGCAAGTGAGAACATTTGCCAAGATACCTGTTAGAATTCTGACACTTCTCTGTGGCCCATTGTATTTACACTGGTTTTCTTCATGCTGTAAAATGCAGATTATTCCATGAAATAAATATAATGCAGAGACCTGTTTAATGTACAGAATGCATATTTGTGATAGGTAGCAGTTCCAAAAAAACACTGCCAAAATCATCATTAGAAAGAAAAGAGCAGCTATGGAGAGCCACCCTGAAAGTGATGTTGTTTGCACATTGGAAAGCTTTTACCTTCTTGTATTCTGAATAATTGTTTCCTCAGTGAGAGGTATGTACATTACCATGCTACTATTTGCTGAAATGCAAGAAAGGATTCGTTTTTGTCAGTTCTGCAGGTCATAGCCCTAAATTTCAATATTCACAGTGTAAGAAGTATGTCTATAGTTGTTTTGGGTTTGTTTGGCAGGGTTTTGGTAGTGGGGGAGGCACTACAGGGGTGGCTCCTGTGAGAAGCTGCTAGAAGCTTCCCCACCTCCAAGTTGGACCCGCCTCTGGCCCAGGCCAAGCCCATCAGTGACGGTGGTAGCGCCTCTGGGATAATGTATTTAAGAAGGGGAACCTGCAGCAGGGGTAGAGATTAGAATGTGAGAGAAATACCTCTTCAGACAGCAATGTCAGTGAAGCAGGAGGGGGAGGAGGTGTGCCAGAGGAGGGGATGCCCCTGCAGCCCATGGTGAGACGGCAGGCTGTCCCCCCCCCAGCCCATGGAGGGGAGCGGGGGAGCAGGTGCCCACCGGCAGCCTGGGGAGGACCCCATGCCGCAGCAGGGGGATGCCCCCAAAGATGGCTGTGACTCCGTGGGAAAGCCTGAGCTGGAGCAGTCTGTGCCTGAAGGACTGCAGCCCGTGGGAAGGACTCACGCTGGAGAAGTCTGTGGAGAACTGTCTTCCATGGGAGGGACCCCACTCTGGAGCACGGGAAGAGTGAGGAGTCTTCCCCCTGAGGAGGAAGGAGCGGCAGAGACAAGGTGTGATGAACTGACCCCAACCCCCATTCCCCGTCCCCCTGCATTGCTGCAGGGGAGGAGGTAGAGAAAATTGGGAGTGGAGTGGAGCTGGAAAGGAGGGAGGGGTGGGGGGAAAGTGTTTCAAGGTTTGGTTTTACTTCCCATTATCCTGTTTTGATTTGATTGGTAGTAAATTAAATTGATTTTTTTTTTTCCCCAAGTTGAGCCTGTTTTCTGTCCGTGACCATAAGTGGTGAGTGATCCCTCCCTGTCCTTGTCTCAACCCACAAGCTTTTCTTTATATTTTCTCCTCCCCATCCCACCAAGGGGGATGAGTGAGTGAGCAGCCTTGTGGTGCTTTGTTGCCTGCTGGGCTTAAACCACGACAATAGTGTATAGATTATCACCACCACTGATATACGAGCTCATTAAGTTCCCTGAAATTTTCATGAGAGTCTCATGAATGCAACAAAATCATGCTCACAGATACACACACGATGTAAATTTGTTGTTTAAAAGTTACATTTTGAAGCTCCACCCAGCAAATAAATCTGATAATCATCAATATTTTTTTTCTGGGAATAATGCCTTGGGCAAGGCCTGTGTGACCCTGAGAGACAGCAGCTTAAAATGTTCAATCCATCTGAACATCAGATCTCCCTGAGAGATAAGAAAGACTGGGCTACCTGAAGACCTCCTTCTGACCAGAAGTGTCACACTTGTACCATGAGAGAGAGAAGCAATACGCTCTGAGTTACATGATCAGTTAGAACTTGCTAACACAGGTGGATTTTGGTATATCCTGTGTCACTTAGTTCACTTTTCACTTCATCTATCCATCCGTGAAATAAAGGAAACCAGAGAAAATATAATCACTCCCAGCACTAAAGTAATGAATAAGAAATGACAATTTTTGGTAGACATTCAATAAAAAAAATAAATGGAACTAAATCCTCAGTCTTGTTACTTGCAGTGTGGCAGAGGAATCCAGCAACATGCAACAGGCTCCCAAGGATGGTGTCCTGTGCTCACTTAGTCAGTTGTGTTCTGAGTTGCTTGGTCAGCTCTAGTTCTGGGCAGTTTTCTGATCAACTCCACAGCTGTATATCACTCTCTGTTGTCATCAGAAGAAATACTCCAGCTTTATGTTAGTGTAACAGTGATCAGGACCTGGCTCACTGAATCAGGGTGATGTGTTTCCAGCATATTTGGGGGAGGGCATTGATTCAGGTCGTGTAACTGTATGATGCTGGCTGACTATCTCTGAAATGGGTCCAAATGTGTATTTATTCCTGGTTTGGATTCTCTAGATGCACAGAAAATATTGTTAAGTTGGCTGTGAGATGGTCTCAAGATGACAAAGATGATGCAATCATTTCTGAATAATATTGTTGCTGTTGCTTCAGCTACAGGAAATGATGCTTGAACACTGCTGCATGCATGAGGAGAACAAGAATTCCTCCTCCAACAGAACATGCTTTGTTTAGCACCAGTAATACCACAGGTGAGGACCAAACGGAAAACCTTTCAATGTAAACAGAGAAAACAATATAACACAACTGGCAAGCTTTTCATCTCTAGTGTCACAGGGAGATGCTGTTAGGATGAGAAGTTAACACATGGAAGCCAGCTGTAGCAACTAAATGTCTCAAGGAAACTTGTTCTTAGATAATGAAATCCACTCACAAGAAATATCACAGAAAGTTGGAATGACCTGATAAAACTCAGAAAAGATTACCAGATTTATTCTTGGAAAGGCAAGAAAGTGAAGCTCAAAGCCTGACAGACTCTAAAAATGATGAAAATGAGACTGCTAATTCAAAGCTTTATCTCCAGATGTTTAAAGAAGATTTTTTAAAGATAGCATGTTGCATAATATGTTGGAAACCCACCTGTACATAAAACAAAGATAAAATCAGAAAACCAGTTACATTCAGAAATACAGCTGGACATTCAGTGAATAACGGCTGAAATTACCTGCGCAGAATTCTGATTTTACCATGAACTCATTATTAGGAAAACCAGGTTGCTATGCTGCCCCTGGATCAGCCAGGGAAACCAATTTGAGGAAATGGGGACTTACAGAAAGAGGTTACTATACTGGGTTTATACAAAGTGCAGCATATTGTACCTCAATGCAACAGTGCAGCTAAATACAAGACATATTTGATGTGTGCTATGACATTGCTCCTTGCCCTTTCCCTCCAGTGTGCATTAGGAGGAGATCATGGAAATGATGAGGGGCTACTTGAGGTCATCTCATAACCCTGTATTTACTAGAAGAGCAGCCTCTCATACCTATCATGCTTGCCTGTGTGAAACTGTATATTGCAAACGTAACTAAGATTTTCCCGTTGCTGCAGACCCTCTAGTTGTTATAACACATTGGAAGCTCCAGGTAACACTCTTTTTTTTTTCTGAATATGTAGAAGCTACAAGTAGATGAAGAGCTTCTTGTGCTTTAGACATGACAAATTAAAAGCTTACACTACCCTTTTCAAACATTTACAGTAAACTGATGTCCTTAATTGGCTGTGAATGTAGCATAAAAGTTTAAATCATTTGAAGCTCTTAATAAAGAATAATTAAAGGTAAAATCATTGTTCTATGCATTTCACATGGGCTTTTGCTATAGACCAAGTAAAATCAAGATTTGAACTCAAACTTTTAGGAAGTCCTTAATAAAATGAGTCTCATTAGTGTCAAGCTGCTTGATTAGGAACCTGCTTAAAAGCCATTTCACATTAATGAGAGTCATTTTATTAAAGGCTTTTAAAATCAGTCCCATATACAGATACAGGCCAAGTTAAGAAAGTCTATATATGTGTGTGTAATGTATTTGTCTATGAATCCAGTCCTATTCATGCAGTTTGTCTACACAGCTAACAGAATAGGAAGATAGGGAGACATACAGAAGGTGGCTTACAGCTCACCTTTCATCTACATTGATTTTACTACAAACCTCCTTAAATTTTTTCACTGCTTTATCTTATACTAGTTACAAATTCTCTCAAAAGACAGATGCAGGTCCCCAGGTTGTTAAGATGTAAAGCTGTCTATATTACACATTTTACAGGTTTCTTACTTCAGTCTCACAAGGAGAATAGGCAGTGAAATTTGAACCTTCTTGGATCTGTTTCTTCCAGCACGACAACACAAAAGGGCTGTACTGTGCTAGAGGCTTTGACAATGTGAGTGCAACAGCTCATTGTTAGACCTTCATGATTAGAATATTCTTTTCACATTTGGATGTGGATGTATCCCCTGTCTGTCAACTATGCGCGGAGGGGGATGGAGCAGATAAAAGGCTGCATAACATGCACACACATGTAAGAAATATATTTTTACACTCCTAGAACTAACAAATAATAAACCCAATTCTGTTTAACCTCATAAATGTCTTCACCTTATCCTGATTTCTACAGGCAAAAATCCACATATCCAAAAAGCAAACTTTACAACGTTTTGTTCTTATTGTATTGAATTGTTGTCTAAAACATTTTGCGAATTTATGTGTAATATTTGCTGCTAATTGAGCTCTCACATGAAGCCAAGTGGTCACATGGAAGATAAAATGTGCCACCAGGTTTATTTTAAGGATATGTTTGGTTTGTTTTGAAAGTTTGGCTGGAATTAAACAATGCAATTGATATGTCAACAGTTATTTGTCATGTTACTGCATGATCTTTTTCAGGGGTGGTCAATTGTCTGACTCAATTTTGTTTACGTGTTTAGAAGATGTCACAGTAACTTATTTGTTTGTAAAGTTATCTGTATAATTTCAAAGCCTGGATGTGATACTTCTGTTTGCTTCACAGGCAATTTGAGGTATTTTCTTGACAGCAAATTTGCAAAAGCAGGACTAGAAGGCCTTGTTGACAAGGCAATAAATCATGTTACAGATGACTGTCAGTCTCTTTAATTTTCCTTTCAGTTAAGTATTTAAGGGCAATACTCAGATTTTTAGGCTTTTAAGTGTTTCTGGGTCTGGAGGACCAGAATTATGCTTGTAACTATGCCTTGTGGGACAGCAGTTTCTTACTTTGTTCACACTGTTATTTGAAGTTTAGGTTCTTACATGCATAAATGTACCTCGTGTGACCGAGGATAGATTTTTGAAAGATGCTGTGTAAGCCCACAGTTCTTACTGAAGTCAATATGCTGTTTCAGTATGGAAAACATCATATTGTGCTGTATGC
This sequence comes from Harpia harpyja, assembly GCF_026419915.1. NCBI lineage: Eukaryota > Metazoa > Chordata > Aves > Accipitriformes > Accipitridae > Harpia > Harpia harpyja. Next base: position 78,131,595 of record NC_068969.1, on the reverse strand, counting down.
CTTAATTAGTGACCTGTTTTTTCTTTGTGAGGCAGGGGCTAGATAAACAGGTACCTGAGACTAAGATCTTTTTCTTTCTGCAACTTTCACAATGCAAGCTACTCTGTATTTGCTACTTTTTATCTTGATTCCCCTCTGATTCATAGTTTGGTTCAGTTATCAACTCCAAACCACTTTGCAGAGAACGGAGATATATCAGTGTTTGCCATCCCCTTCCTGCCTGGGAAGCAGGAACAGAGCATGGGGTGCTGTTGTGATGATGACCTTTGGCAAGATGAGATGCAAAGCACCCTGCAGGAATTTCCTCCGGCACAAAGGTATTTAACAAATTCTCCAGTTCCGTGGTGGGACCTAGTCAGTAGGTGGTCCACTTGTCTGTCTGTCTGTCTTTCCTTATCCTCTTCTTTGACTTAGAGAAGCTGCAGTAAGAGAAAAAAAAGAAAAAAGAAAAACAAAACAAAAACCCAGCTATTACACTGGAAAGATGTGTGATCTGCATAATTGCTCTAATTGCAGCTAGTTCTGCAATGAATAGTCCTGCTGTCAAATTCAACAATGACTTAGGGGGAAAAATATCTCCAAGTCCTTTACTGTAACATGAAAGACATGAAGCAACGCTTATGATCATTGCCATTCAGTTTAGAGCCAGCAACTGATTAAGGGGGATGGGAAACAGTGCCATTGTTGAATTATTAAAGAAATTATTAAATTGGCAAGCATAAATAAACAAAATTAAACTATGCACCTCTCTGGTCTTTTTGAGTTGAACAAATTGGTATATCAGTCAGGCATGACAGAGGTAGTGATTCATCATCAGTAGGGATTTTTAACATAATTGTGGTGAATGTTGTATCAAACATGGACTACTCCAAATGTTCTGCTATCTCAGGATTCCCAAAGAAACAAAGTAAAACCACATGGACTATTGACAGAAGAAGAATGCCATCCACAGACCTGAAGGCAGGTTTTAGAGAAAGGAAAGCCAGCCAGCCCTGACTCCAACACTAACTCTCTGTGGCCTTGCACAGATTGCTCCATGTCTCTTTCTTGATTTCCTTATCTGTAAAATGGGATAATAAAACATACTTACCTGTCTCATTCTTGTGTTGTGAAACTTAGTTAGTGTCTGGACAGTGCACTTGCTATAGAGGAGCAAAAGATTTATCGGCCTCTCTTAAAATCTGTTCTTGAGACATGAGCAGTGATAAAACTTCTGTTGATATTTAGGAAGCCCAATTTTACAGAGTGGAAATGTAATCAGGCTATCCAAGTCTAGTGCCTAGTAATAAAGAAATGGCATCTGAGACAAATGTTTGTTACGTGCTTAAGTGTGGCCATGGAGTATGGCCCCTGAACATACCTTGGCTTAAAAAATGAAGAGTGTTTTTCCTGTTTCATTTCTACTTCAATTTGGTAGAATTAGCACAGAAATAATTTTCTTTTCCTTTCTTTTTCTTGAAAAATTATATGCTTACCTCTTTGTGGTGGGTTGACCCTGCTGGTGGGTGCTTGTTTAGTCCCCCCTCATTGGGATGAGGTTGAGGATTGGAAGAGCAAATGTGATAAAAACCTCATGGGTCAAGATAAAGACAGTTTAATAAGTGAAATGGAAAAAAAAAGAAGAAAAAAAAACCCCAAACCCAAGTGATGGAAAGGCAATCACCACCTCCCACAAGCAGGTTGCTGCCCAGCCAGTCTTTGAGCAACGGGTACTTTGGAAATACTCTTCCCCAAGTCTTTATTGCTGAGCATGATGTTATATGGCATGGGACATCTCTTTGGTCAGTTGGGGTCAGCTGTCCCAACGATGTCCCCTCCCAGCCTCTTGCCCATCCCCAGCCTCCTCGCTCATAGCAGGCAGAGAGAAACAGAGAAGGCCTTGACACTGTGCAAGCACTGTTCAGCAGTAGCTAAAACACAAGTGAGTTGTCAGCAGTGTTTTGGTCACAAATCCAAAGCATAAAACCATACTGGCTGCTGTGACGAAATTTAGCTCCAGCCAGCCAGACCTAGTACACTGTTGCATCATCTAAAGTGTTTTTTCCTGGGGCTTGGGCTCATTCTAAAATTCTAAAGTCTTCTCCTCATTTTGTATGTGTACATGGGACTGAGATGCCTCTAGCCTAGTTCTAGGCACCTCAGACTTTGAAATACAAGTAAGATTCAGACCAGAGGTTATTTCTACCCAGCCTGAACCAAATCCTCAGATTCAGGCATACCCAAAGTTAGGAAAGTTAAGATTTGTGTGTGAGCTTTGTGCCTTGGGACCATCTTTTATAGTAAAGATGGGTAAAGTAAAGGAAAACAAGATGGAATAAAGTCATACCCAAGATGCAATGGGAGCAGACATCTTTAAAAGGTTGAAAACACTCTGCTAATTATTTTTAATCTCTATTTTTTGTGCATTTTTGTTCTTGTTCTTTCCGTGGTAGAAAGCTAAAGAGCCTGTTCTGGTGAAATATCTGGCCTGCCTGGAACCAGGAAGTACTACAAATGGCGTAAGAAAGCTTGTACTCATGACATTTCCTGTCCAGTTTTGCTGACTATATATTAGAATGGAATCATGTTCAAAATGTCAACTGATTTTGCCTTGTTCCATGCCTGTCATCACATCCCTTTTTACATCCTTTAACTCCTGCTCTCTGTCTGTCTATAGGGTACATCTTGGTGCCTATGTAGTACCTTCTTGCACAAACAGTATTCTTGCGAAAGGCTATCTTCTCTTTCTTTTCATGATCGGGTAGCATGGGTACTTACAATTACTGAGCAGGATAGTTTTCAATAGTGGATACTGTTATAGAGTCATGTTCTTATGAGACTGAATGTGGAACAGGCTGGCTATTATTAGGTATTGTTTCCCTCTGTTAATATTTTATACTGTGTCATATATATTAGCCTTCCTTCCCCACTGTGGGTACTAACCAATGCCCTAATGGCAGTCTGACCTGTGAGGCTGAGAGCTTCATATTGGTGTTGGCCATCCTCTCCTTACTTACGGCATCTTTCCTCAGTTCTCCAGAATAAATGAACACCCGTGGAAGACAGGCAGAGAGACCATCTTCAAGAATGAAGTTGCAGCTGTTTCATGCACTTGCAGTCTCCACATGGAAGCTCCATAAACAGTAGGCTTTAGAGGCTGAGGCAGGGTAAACCTCAGTCCTACCCCACGTTCCATGTCCTGCTGATGACATTTGCCATCCTTCTCTTTTGCTGGATGTGGCTGCTTGTGTCTGACCCCTGCTGATGGAGTGTTCCTCCATCTTCATTTGGCACTTTAAATTGAATCTGGGCACCAAACAAAATGGATGTTCTGCAAAAACTGCTGCCTCTGGGGAAAACTGAAATCTGAATGTACCACAAAGAAAACAAACCTGGGAAAAGAGCTGAGTGGAAGGAAGGAACTTTAGAAACCCCTCACACCTTAAATTCTCTGCGAGTAAAGGGGATAACTAAAGGAGGTTTACGCTATACTTCACTCTCTTTAATTTTGATTGCATTGCAAATAAAGGAAGCAGCAAAGAAGAAGACAAAAGTTCCCATTATCTCTGGCAATGGATAGGTGTAATAGTTCTGAGTTTAATCATTTCTTCAGGCAGAAGAGAATACCAAGAAAACTTAGTTCTATCTATCTGAAGAATGATACACTCCATGGGAAGTTGAAAAAATGTATGAATGGCATGATTTTAAACAAGAGCATCAGGCAGGAGATAAAATAACAGGAGAGTTGACAATTTCTCCTTGTAAGGCAGACTCAAAAAGAATTGATTTTGAAATTTTGGGTTCTGAGTCCCTGAGGAGGCCAGATTTCAAACACTCCAGACTGCTGGGAAGACTTCAGGAAGATACCTGGAATTTGTAAAAGAAGAGATTTCCCCATATCCTGATGAAAAATTATGGAAGGTAGTCAATATTCCAGTGAAGTGAAGAACATAAAAATGGTTACATAAAAAAACATTTAAAGAAACATGGAGGACTGCACGTACTGCAGATTTAGAGTCCAGTGGAGCAGCATGGAGCTGTATGAGCTGTGACTTGGCAAGCATTTGCATTAGTGCTGGAGCGTATGCATATGGAGCACACCACAGATACAGAGTAACAACAGCACCATTAATTCAGGGGATTTTCTCCAGGAGTTGAGCGATTGGGGAAATGATTGGACTATTAATTTGAAAGCAATTAGAGCACCTATTAAATTACTTTGGACATTGTTTTTGGCAACAAATTACACAAAAAACAGTTTTGTTTACACTGAAGAAAAGCCAGTACCTCTGGAAGTAAACAATTAAACTGTAGGTTTCCACTGCTAAGCTTCTCCTCACTGCAGGCGTAGGAGAATAAAATGTTTGGACAGGCAGGAATTTGCTGCGGTACTCTGTGCTGAGCCCTGGAGCTTGTCAGTAGATTCCCCAGAACAACTGAGGAAGGAGTTGAGGACCCCTTGCAGAACACTCTGCTCAGAACTGAGAAAAGAGAAAACAATCCGTGTTGCATGATTCATGCCACTAGAAATCCCCAACTTTAGGTGGAGGATTAAAAGAGGATTTAGTTAGTTTTATTGTTCTGGGGCTATGGTTCTGTGTCCAGGAATACCAGAGCTGTACACCACCAGATCATCTCTTATTACAGATTTGGATTGGATCAGGCCTGAGTGTATGACTGCATTTCTGTCAAATTAGCTAGAACACTTGATACACTATTTATTCTGGCTTCATGCTTACTGCAGGAGGACAGGTGATATGTGATTGGCAGAAAATCTGCCAGGACAAAGTTACCCTTCAAATAATACTTTTTTTTTAACAAATTTGGATCAACAGAGTGAGTTTGTACTAGCTGAACTCTTTTTTCTTATGAGTCTACAACATTTTGGATCCAGCATATGTGCCCTAGTCCATCCATTTTCTCATGAAGGCATGGCTGAGGAATCACAGGGCCAAGAGGAGAGGGTGGGAAAAAAGGCGGATTTCCTTCACTTGTGTATAGATCTCATTCACTGAGGAATAAATAATTAGGAAACAGAATGTAATGCATTACCACTGTGTAGATGGTAGATGGCCTCTTCCTTCCCTTTTGGAAGAGGAGACACACTATATTTGAGAGTTTGCCCAGAGAGGCAATACTTATCACAGGCTGAAGACCCCAAGGCTTTGCACAACCAGATACGTGCTCCCAGAAGTATTGCTAGCATTTTAGGAAAGCTCGGTGGTTCCTGTCTGCATTGCAGGGAACTACAGTCAATGAAAGGGTGGGGGTTTAAGTTCAGTTGGTAGTATGAATAGTTATGTGTATGCTTTCTTTATGTTCTCTGCTGGTTATACTCCAGAAACCAAAACAAAGCAAAACAAAACAAATAATAACTGTGGTTTGTCTTTTAATGATTTAACCAGATGTGAACCTTTCCTGGAGAAGCTGGACACAATAGGAGTCCCAAACTCTGATAGCCAGTGATTTTGTGACAAAATCTTCCCTCAAAGCTTGTTGGATCAGTATAAGTGGGATAAAAGAGCTTTTTGAGTAAGATGCTCTTCTGTTGCCTCTGTGGCCTTTGGGTGCAATTTCAATGTATCCTTAATCAGATTTAACTGCAGGCTGACACTGAGTGCCCTTCTTCCCACTCCACACCACCTTCACCTTCCCATCGTTCTTGCACCAGCTTTGACACTGCATGTCTACAGGGTGCAAACTAGGGAGCAAATGGGACCACTTAAGATGACCTGATGTGTGCCACAGCCACAAATAATGTAAGCCAACATGAACTGACACTGTTGCAACAAAAGTGTGTGCTCTTTTGCTACCAGGTCTACTTGGTTCTTTCCCTCTTCCTCCTCCTAAAGGTGTTAAAGCTGTACTTTCTTTCTCTTTTTTTTTTTCTTTCTTTCTTTCCCTACATTGCTGAGTTAATTTTAACCTGGATCAGTTTCCCAATCCAGTTCACTGCATGGCCATACAAGAGCTTGTGCTGTCAGGACCAATTTTGAGGCATTAGGATTGGCTTACGCTGATTTAAACTACATAACTGAGTTAAAGCACCTATCTCAACTAGGGACAGAGAGAGAGGAAAAGAAGCCCGAAGAGACTTTATTGTCACCTTTCAGTGGCCAGTAATTAACATGTTCATCTCACGATGGTCTCTGTTTCTCACAGATAAGATGTTCCCAGATAAGCCAATGCACAGATGTTGTTAAGTAAGTGCCTGTACCATACTGTAAACATAACTGACTACAGTACTCAACTGTAAGTGATTTGTGTGTCTACATGTAGAGAACAATTTGTATGTTTATGAGGTTGATGTAAATCTGTCTGTTTACTGTGTACATTTTCAAATGTTACTCTCTCAGCTTCAAGAGAACTCAGTAGCAGTGTGGACTGCGCCTTTAAGGGCTGAGGTTCCCAGGCAGAGATTGTGGGCAGGGGGCTGTGAAGCCCTTTTTGTTATTATGCACAGCCAATTAAAACCAAATAGAAAACAAAGCAGATCCTTTGCAAGAACCTTAAGCCTTTGAATGACCACCGCAGGTGTCATCCATCATTTTCTAAAGAACTTGTAGTCTTAAGAAAATGCAGGAGGCACTGGAAGGGGACAGAGAGTAAGCAGGTTAGTTTACCAATATAAGACCAAGCTGGGATACAAGGCACGCTAGAACGAGCAGAAACATTTTCTAAAGTGCTTGAGCTCTGCTCTTTCCTAAGTAGACTGAATTTGCTGCAGAACTTCCCTTTCCCCAGCATGCCTGTCTGCAGTTGGCTTTGTAGTGACAGCAGCAGCAAGCAGCTGCAGTGAGAGGGATCACGTGAAGACACTTGGTCCATCGCTTTGCTTGACAGGCCACTTCTGTTTTGTCTCTCCTTTTGTTTTCTTTGTGGAGACAGATGCTGCATGTGTGCAGTTATGCTGGGTGCTCCACAGAGTTTTCAGTGGACATGAATAGCTACATATGGCCTCCTTAAAAGCAGTATGTAATTAGGAGATTTTTTCATTTTGTGTGATAGGAAAGTTTATTTATGCAGGTTCCGGGAAGGATAAATGGGAGAATTAAGAGAAAACCCATTAGCTTAGCTGAAATGGTGGAGGACAAATGAATATTGCCTCACTGTCTCCTTAAAAGCAGATGAGAAATCAGTGGACTGAAATGATACTCTCACTCTAGGTATTTTCTCCCTAGGCATCCACATATGGCCGTCAGTGAGGACAGGATGAGTAGGCTACAAGAACGTTTTGTCCAACTTGATATGGTAGATCTTATGTTCCCTGTGCCTAGGATATGTGAGATTTTGGAGAAAGAACCCTGAATAACTCAGCTGTGGCTTGGCGAGCTAATGTAGCTCCCGGAGGGCCAGAGACCTGCTGGGGTTGGTACTAGAGCACCAGCTATGCACAGCTGGGAGGGAGAGGGCTCTGTGACACCAACCCTTTCCCCATCAGCATGCTACAGGCTTTGTGGTCCCATGGGCTGCTGCTCTTTTTACTACACCTATGCTACCCTGTGTATGCTCTTCAATTCTGGCAGTTGTATTGGGATATTGACAACAGATGTAGTTGGTCATCCAAAATACCTGCCCTCAGAGCTTATAATTTAAACTACAAATCAATGATGTCTCCAATAAGAGATATTACTTACCCCTCCATGGCTCCACTATCTCCTGTTCCAAATCATCTTTAAGAACTTGAGTCCTTAAAAAATAGAGGGTATGTTCTCAGGTTTTATTGTTAATTCTTTAATTCTCCTCTAGAAACTCTGTAAAAATTTCAAGATTGTCAGATGGATTTCTTTTTCTGGCTTTTTGGTTTCCTTAAGAAAAATGAAGGACTGATCATAGTGGAGACTACTAGTTTTTTCTTCTGTTGTACACAAAAATTTGGTAGCTATATGCCTGTGGATTGAAAAGGGTGAGTGCTTAACTGACAAGGAGAAAAATTACTGCAAATTCACTTGTTGAATCTGCAAACCAGGATGTTGCAAGAAGATAGGAGCTGGGATTATGGAATAATGAACACCTTCTCTTATTTCTGTCTGTGTGTCTCTTCTGCTGGCAAGATGTTCCATGCATAAACAGATGTAGAGGTAAAAAGAAAATCTTTTAAGAGTGAAGCAACGGTATTAATTTTTACTTTAAAAGCAGTAATAGTTGTGATTTAACTATTGTTTCAGTTCTTTCAGTGAGTTAAGATATGTAAGGAAGTTGGTTACTGAAGCTGTGATATTTGACTTTCTTCCAGTCACTTACCTTGTAGTCATCTGGGGATGCCAGTAGACCTGAAGAGGGAAGTCAAAGTCCATTCACCCTCATTTAACACATACACACTCTATGTGCATCAGTTAAAAGTTTGCGCTTGCCTAGCTGTATCAGATTAGACATGCTAATGTTTCAGCTGCTGTGCCTTCATCACATGTGTCTTGAACCAGCCCTGCACAGCAGTTTGGAACAGATTTTCACATGTCAAGTTAGTCAGAAATGCTTTGGCAGTCATATCATGTTTTCTGTCATGACAGCTTTTTGTTGGGCTTTTTTTTGGTAGCTCACTGCTGGCTAAATAAAATCTGTTATATTAGGAACAGGAATTTTGTCGCTTGTTTCCTTGTTGTCTCTCTACCTTAAATACTTTTAGAGGCATTTGTCTGTTAGTAACTTTTTTTTTCATTTGAATAATAAAAAAAAAAGTTGATGACAAAGGAAAGAAGGGGGAGGGTGTGTGTGAATGCTACCAGACTGTCTAGATGATCAGATAGTAGTACTGAGTGAATAAAGTCGCTTTCCAATACATTACACTCTTACAGAGACTGACAGAATGTAATCACTGAGAACTTTTTTTACTTTGGATATATCTGAGATTGGGGGAGAGACTGGAACAGTAGCCCAGGACTGAACATTCCCAAAATTATGATACTCTGGCTCCAGAGAGGGATTTAATTTTTCAAAATATTTGTCCCAGGAAACATAAATCACAGAATACAGATCAACTTAGTTCTGACAGTAATAATAGCACAGCTGTCTGCCATAGGCCATCACATTTTGAAGAAGTATTCAAAGTGCTTGAAATGTAAATCTTGTCCTGAACTGGAATTTTTTATGGTGTAGCTATTGCCTCTAAAGAACCAAGTCTTTCTTCGTTCTTTACTGTGGGAAAACTCTTACTGAGTTATTTCAATTTTTCTCTTCCAAAAGTCCAATAAGTCTGAGGAAGGAGAAAAAGCACCAGTTCCCCAAAATGCCACTTTTACTCTTTATGAGTGACACAAGGAGATCTTTAAGTTACAGGTATGGCTGTATGGTGCTTAATGCTGACAGTTCTCTCAGACTTCCCTGAGGAGCATAGGCATTCAGTGCTTTGTAGGACCAGACTCAAATCTAATAAGGAAATGCTCAAATAATACAGAAATATTTGATTAAAATTTCTTCAGGAATGCCCCTCACATCTGTTTTAGATACCATTTTTCTCTCTTTTCAGAAGCCTCTCAGAAACTGAGTTTGTGTTTTCCTTTAGTAGCTATTGTTTATAAATTAACATCAAAAAGAATGGGGCTTTTTGATGCTTGCACCCAATCACTAATCAGCCTGCAGCCTTGTACAGAATGAGAACTGAAACTACTAGGGGTGAGCAAGCCTCCACCCAGGACTGTGGTGCCTCCCTGGAGTTTTGCAAGGTAATTCGCAGCATTAAGCAGAAGCAGGATTAGGCAACGGTATCTCAGAGCCTCTCCTGCTGATCTTTCTGGTTTCTTCGAGAGGGGAACTGTCCAGCAAAACCATGGCACATGTGAAAAACAAAATGGTGTCCTTTCCTGGAGGAAAAAAAAAAAAAAATACTGACTGCATTGAAAAGCAGCTATGCTCAAGAACCAGGCAGTTTTCCTTCTCATTTTCTTTCAGAAATTCTGAAAGCAACATGTGGCTAATGGCTAGTAAATGCTGACCCTCCATGCAGGAATAATCATCCCCTACTCTGGATGTGCCTTACTGCAGACAGAAGGCATCTGGTGCTGAGTTGTGATACAGAAAGTTTTACCGCTGGCTGCTCATGACAGACTACCAAATTGTTGCTTGTGTCCTTTATTTCTGTCCCAGAATAAAGGAGGGAAGAAACTGTGCTTTTCATAGGACACTGTGCATCTCTTTATGCAGAACGTGTGACAAGCCACAGCTGAATTCTTAATATGCCCCCAAAATTCTCTGTTTATTGAAAAAGTTGTGTACTGATTGTATGGTAGTTGCTTTCTGAGCCACAAAAGGAATGAAATTTAATGATTAAATACATACCATGCATTTGTGATATCCTATTGTATAGTCTTGAAAGTCTGAATAGTAGATTTCAATTATCTGTCATTATAATGAACACTTGTAGTTTCCTTATGAGCTGCAAGATCTTTCTTTTAGCCTTGCTTTGAAAACTCTGGTTCAGAAATTTGTCCTGTACTAAGATGTGATGTGTAGTGCCAAATCTCTTGCAACAACCATAACTTTCAGTTACCATACAATTCCTTTTTAAGATGTGCTTGAGATATATATATCTCTCTACAGTCTGACAAACAAGGGTGATAAATGCCTTACAGGTTTCATCTGATGTTTTCATATCTTCCCAGGAGCAGTATTTCAATGAGAACAAATCATCCTTATAATGTATGTATGTGAGTGTGGACTATTTTTTAAAGAGCTGCTTCATTTAATCCATAAATGTTTAAAGCCATAAACAAAACAAGATTCTAGATAACTTTGGGTTTCCATTCAAATCTGAAATGTGAATTTGGTTTATAGCCAAGATAGACTTTGATTACTGGAAGCTTTTGCAGTGTTTTGGGAATTTTTAGAAGGAATGAGTAAACCCAAATTTAGCTGCTTCTTTTCCAACATTTCAAAATGCTACTGCAAGTTGCCCAAGCAGCAACATGGCATGTCAGTGCAGATGGGACTTGTCATATCTGATTCTTCCTTCGTCTGCCCTCATCTGCCTCTGCTGCTCTCACCTACCATTCTTTTGATTCTTCTTCTTATTCCTTCAGTAATCCTGCCTGTCCTTCTCTCCTCAGTTCTCCAGTCAGGCTAAGGGAACCATGGCTTCCACAGTGAAGGTCCTTGTCATTCCATAGTATCCCACCTACCCTCTCTTGCAGTCTCTTGGGGTCATTGCCTGTACAGGCCCATGCTTTTAGCCCGGCACTGTGATTTCTGCCTACTGCAGCCTTTCACTGAATTACTTTCTTCTGACCCTCTTAACTTGTTCACATTCATTTTTTTAGCTGTTCTTAGCTCTCCTGCCTGATCTTCTCTCCTTCACTGTTCCTTTTTCCTTTTGCTTCCTTGGGGTCCTTTTAAAAGGTATCCTTCTTTGCATTTTTTTTACTATTCCATCTTTCATTGATTTTGCTCTACTTTAGTGTCACCATGCATTGCTGAAGAAAGGTACTGTGAGCATCATGGACTTTTCAATTCCACAAAAGATTTTCTCTTTTCTTGTCCATTTCTCTGTCCCTTGACCAATATCTTTATTTTTCTTTTCTCTTAAACTAACATGACCTTTGTCCCTTCAATTCTTTGCTATTTCTGAATTTCCTCTAAAACCTCCTGCTCTGTTCCTATCTCCTCTGCCAAGCATTTTCTGCCAAAGAAATTGTCAAGCTTTTTAAAGGATGGAAAAAAAAGTCATTACTTTCACTCAGGAACCTTTCCCTTTCCTCCACCTGGCAGTCTCTCTACTTTTTCTTATTTTGCCTTTCTCCTTCCTCTCATCTTAAAGCATTCCCCATTCTTTTTTTCACCTGTATTCCTCCTTATTCTCTGCATTTAATTTTGGTCCTCATTTCTTTGTCCTGAAAAAAACCCTCACTTTTCTTTCCTCTTCTTTGTTTTTCCTCTTTATTTTAAACTTATCTTTTTTTGACTCAGTGGAGCCTGAATTTTGCTTTTTATACATCACTGAGCTTCTACATCCTACTCTTCCCAAACTCATCAATGTTTCCCAAACTTCCTGCCTTTTTATATAGCTGAACTCATATTTTGCCTGCATAGTAATCTTTTCCATGGAGTGATTGGTCAGTTATCAGCAGAGGAGGGGTTCTTTTCACTTTCCCCTCTGTCCTCATTTGTGGAAGCCAAAGAAGTTATTTTGGGTACTGTTTAGAAGGTTACACAATTTTGATTGGTACAATCAATTGGTACAAGCTTTTCTATAAATCATAAAGTTGCCATTTTAAGGTCCAGCATTTTAAAATCTTTCTGACATGGGAAAGAAAGGTTTCTGGAAATGGCTTCGTGGCCTTATATGTCCTTCTGGAATTGGCTGAATAGCTGGAAGAATGGTGAGGCTAAGGAAGACAAGCATACTGTTTGTCCTGTACTTTCAGTGCTTATCATAGAGCTCTCACTACCATGCCTTTATTTGATTTTAATGAACAGTTATCTGACAGTTGATAGTGTTAATTGATAATAGATATTTTTTCCTTCTTTTTATTATATTGCATTGGATATGACAAATGTCCTTTTAATTAAAATACAAAAATACTACCACTGTTTCAAAACTTCATGGTGTCTTTGCTGTTGCTGATATTTGAAATGAATGCACTTCACCCTTCTCTGTGGAAATGAGCATTTAGATTCCATTTGTTTAGTTAGGTGGATGACACCGATTCAACCTTTCCCCCACAGTGGCTGTAGAAGATGTAAATTCAGAATGATACCCCAGGAGGGTCATATTGAGTTATGCTCTAGTCTCATGCAAATGAAATTAGTGAAATTTCAAATCAGAGAAGTCAGAATACATCTCTGTGTGGCACTGACAAATACCTTTTCATGGGGAAAAAAAGCACCCTTTTTTCAATAAAACTATCCTTTGCATACAAAGAAATGGGGTTGGAAATGTCAATGAGGCAGGGCCAGGATAGAAATGCAAATCCAACTGCTGTCAATGGAAAAGCATTACATTCAAACTGGAAACCTGATCTTGCAAACCTTACACATAAGGGAGACCTCAGAGTAGGGACTAAGTATGTGAAGGTTTGCAGGATTCAGCCCTGTGATTTGAACTTAATCTGAAGAATCCTTGCTCAGGCAGTGGCATTTACATATTGAGAAGGGACTGTAGGTTGCTGGCACAAAAAACATGCACTGAAGTGGTAAAGGTCACAGTGGGAATCACTCTAAGAATTTTAAGGGAAGTTAGGGTGAGAGAGAGGTTATTTAGAAAGAAAGGCTACATGGAAATAGAGACATCTAAATAATGGAGAAGTGGAAGGAATACATATACTGAGTGTTGAACATAAATGAATCAACAGGGACTGGAACTAGAAGCTCACTTTTGAAAACGAGAATGTGAATCCCTATGAAGAAGAGAATTTGAGAGTCTTAGTGTGGCTGTATCAGTGCCAGAGCAAAACTGATCACCCCATTTCTCTTTTCCTCTTCTTTCAGTTGCTAACTGCTTTCTTTTTTCTTTTGTAGTTATCTTCTACTTCCACACCTCTTTGGAATTCCTCTATTGAGCATCTCAGAACATTAGCAATGTATCATGGCTTTTTTGTTACATCTAAAGAATAAATGAAAAGATCATCCAGAAGGATCAGATTATGAGACTAATTTGCAAAGGTGAACCTCAATTTCCTTCTCTGATTTTGGTATGCCGTGGTAACACATCGTATCCTAGTATGGGAATGCAAACATTTTGAATGTGTGCAAATACATACACACTTTTGAAAATATGTCTTTTATTCCATTCCTCCCAGACTTGTAAGCAGAAACAGATCTGAAAATATTTATAATCTTGCATCTGAGCTTATTTTTTAAAATTTCAAATTGCATTTATTAAAAGAAAAATTTGTGCTAAGATTGTGAAGTGGTTGTTGCAATTGGTCTGTTCAAAATTTTGTGAACTGTTGTAGATCTACAGTTTGTTTGGTTTATCTGTAGATCTTGTCACATTGTTTGATGAGGAGCAGAAGGGTTAATATCCACAGGCCTGTGGAGCTGCAAAAGTGCTTGTGTAGTTTGTGTTACAGAAACAAGACTTCACAGAACAGTTCCAATGGAATGATCCTGATACAGCAGTGCGTAGTCTATAAATAATAAGTATAAGCACAGCAAACAGAAATTACTTCAGCTAGCTGAAAGCCAACAAGCACTAAGCCTTTCCAAACTTTCTGTCTTCTAACTTTATCCCAGTTTACCTGTCAACAGGGCCAGTGCAGTTTGCATTAGGTAACAAATCCAGTCTCTAATTGGCATAAGATTGTCTGTGAGAAAGACTGAGACTATGAAGCCATCCTGTCTGTTTTGAATGCTCCTTTTAAAACATTACGCACATTCTGGTCAAAGAACATCCAGACAGAGGTAAGTTTTATGGGCAGAATAGATGACAGTGAGGAAAGGAATAAAATGTTTGAGGATGATATTTACAGTCTGTTTGACTTTTCACCTATTCTAGAGAGAGAATTTAAGGATAATAAATCCTGTGAGCTTATGAATAAGATTTCTACACTCCAAAACATGCCATTCTTCGTGGCTTTTTTTACTAATTTAAGTGTTAGATAGTAGTTACATCTCTTACCTTTCAAAGAGGTTAAATCCAACAAAATAACTGCAGCTGTTCAGTATCCACATCTTTACCAAAGTTCACTCTTCCAATCATAACATTTTACCATTTTCATAACATTATGAAAGGAAAGTCAGAAAGGATCATGAGAATGGTCCTTCTAATGGCTAATTTGCAGTGTGCATATGATATAGTCTTTCTGCTCACTACTGCCTCTCTTACCCCATCTGAGTTTGCCTCTGTTACCCAGCCAGGGATAACAGAAGCCATCTTTATTGCAATGTTCTTGTTTGAAAAGTGAGGAGGTTTTCTATAGGGTTTTTTCTCTTTACAAACCAGTTATATACAAGATCTGTGACTGAGCTCCGCTATATTGGTAGTTTGTATTGGAAGATGAAGTATCTTGTTTTCCTAAAGAATCAGTGGGCCTGATTCTTTTTAAGCATAGTCTAGGAATTATGGGAGCTCTTCAAGCACTAGAACTGAGCAGAACATAATAAAAATCTGAATAAAGGAAAGCATTAAGTCCCAGCGCCAAAAGCAGGAGGAAATCTTCCTTCTTATCTCTAGGAACAGCAGTCATTCTTTGCTTTTCAAATTATTCTAGTTGCTAGTGTCTCCATTTCCTTCTCCCAAAAGCACCTCTCAAACTTGCAGAAGCCAGACCTATCTATTCTTTGCTTTCTGTTGCTCAGGCAGTGTAGATTTAAGGACAATTTAAATAATTTCCATGACAGATATGAGATTTTGTGATTAAGAGAAATAGTTCATTTCCCCTTGGAGAACCTCTCTAAATCCTGATCTGAGTATCTCACTAAACCGCACAGGCAATGCAGTGAACTCCTCAAAAAGTATCACTGAACTACTGCAGGATGTAAAGGACTCTCTAAGCTGTATCTGATCCAGAAAAGCAGCATGGATTGCAACTTGCTTTGACTTCCTGAAACATTATGGCATTGTGAATGATGGTGTTTGGCTTGATAACGTATGCAAAGCACTTTGAGATCAGCAGATGGAAGGATAATAACAATACTTGTTCTGTATTAAAACTGTAATTGGAACCTTTTTTTAATACTGTTGATTAATATAATAATAGAAACTCATTGCATTGTAAGCTTACAGCCATAATCCATGGTGAAGTCACAGTGAAATGACTGCTTCCCTGATGAAAGTGTTGGCAAAAGCTTTGAATTCTCTCCTGTGTATCTTAACTGGTTTCAACAATAGAGTGTAAAATAGGAAAAGGCTATTTTGCACTGTTTATTTCACAATGGTATTTAATATGGCAGCCTAGTTATGAAATAAAAGGCAAAAAGGTGGTTCCAGCTTCCTGTTTGACTTATTTTCCATCCTGATTTAGCATTCTAGCATTTAACTCTGCTTATACCTTGCTTTTCTCTTTTGCTTTGGAGCAATAAAAAGGTGTGAGCTGTAATCATTTGCCTCCAAGTCAGTTATAAAGTCTTACTAATCAAGGGAAAACACCACTTTTATAATTGAAAGAAAAGGTATGTGTGTGATATTATTTCTACCCAAGAGGGATGTTTTGAAAGTAAAAGTATACAGAATGGGGACAGTCTACTGCCTGCGTTAGATGGCAGATGCAGAGGTGGACATGGGCCAAGGTCTCAGTTACACAAATGTATGGTTTCTAGAGGTGGGGAAATGTAAATTCTTCCAGTGGCCCTCTGTATAAAGAGTTGACCCAGAAATTTGGATACAAATGCTTCTTTGTAGTGTTTGAAATGTGTTCTGTATCTTTTATCTTGAGGCCAGCTGTAACTCAGTGGTGTCAGGAATTAAATGAAAAAAAATGTTGTGTAACAAAATAGAGTGTGGATCTTGTGTGTGGATGGATGAAAGCAGTCTATCATCGCTGTACAAGTCATGAACAATCAATGGTTATAGGACTGGTTTTGAAGTACTTTGCATCAGTCCATTTTCTTGTTTAACACAGTCAGCAACTATTTCTGAACACTGTTAAAGTCAGGGGGAGCAATTTAATAAGGATTTTTAATGTGTATCTCTAACAAAATAATGCCTGCGATATGCTGTCCATCCCCTGAAAAAAGCCTTTTTTACCCATCGGCCAGTTCCCATCAAAGACAGTGATGCTGCCGAACATTTCAAGGGAATTGCTGGCTTAACAAAGGATAGAGATCCAGACTAACGTCCTTAGGTAGTCAGTATGTTCATAACATTTTCAGCTATTCCTGAGCTCTCTTTTGCCCTATAGCTGTTTTGAGGACATGAAGAACGGTGGCTAGAGAAAGGGTCTAGGAACTTGCAGGAAGTGCAGCCAAATATAAGAACTGAGGGTAAAGTTATATTTAGAATTAGTACTCAGTGAAAAGAGTGGGCAGAAATAGTTCAATCCAGCAAAAGTAGCAAGCACGGGCATGGTGCCTTTCTATGCTACTTTGGTATAAATAATACCAGTTTCATTCAGAACCAAACTGCAGTGATGCACAATTACAAACTACATCACAAGCTATAAGCAGAAAAGCAAACAAAAGAACAACCTGTACTTGCTTAGATGGCTCACAACCTAAATTCAGGTCATGTCCTCTGGGCTATACAGAAATAGAGAACCTGGGACAGCCCACTGCTAACTGTAACATGAGATAGGGGGATGGCAGCTCCCTTCTGCCTAGTGGCCTACAGAGCAGGCTGGCATGCAGGACCGGGTCAAGCTAAGCCTTTGGGTGGTTGCAGGGGATGCTGATGCCATCAGACAGCAGTTTTGGTTAGTCATGGACACTTTTTTTTCTTTGCTTGCTGCTTCCTCTACACTTCTCTCAATCTTCCACTGTTTCTCACAAAACTCTTCTTTTTTGATCCCTCAGATTTCTCTATGCCCTTTGATCTTTTCCTGGTTCTTCTTTTCTGTCACTCTTTTTTCTTCCTTTTTTTCCTTGTTTGTGGCTCCTTTTTATGTAATCCACATTTCTTTTGTTCCATGCTACTTTCATCTGTAAAAAATATGTAAAAAAAATATTTTAAGATATAGGCTGGTCTTTCTGACTGAGCCCTTGATTAAGCCATTCAGGAGATCTTTGCCAGGGTGTCATGTGGTATAGTTTTCCCTTGACATTGGTCCTGAGTGCTGTCTAGGCCATGAGCCACAGCAGTCTCTTTTGCCTTAGACTTTCTGACATGCTTTCTAGAAGCACTGTGCTTCTGCAAAAAATGGAATTTGCATGCTCATTACACTGCACTCTACAATTTTCCAGTGGTTTATGCTTTCCCAGATCTGAAGAAACCTTCTGGGTTTACACACAGAAGAATAGCTAGTACAAAAAGAAACAGAAATAGACAAAATAAGAAGAACCTTCTTGCTTATTCATACTTCATTTTATCCACAGCTATGAACCACTCCTTAAGCACATGTCAGAATGAACCAGCTGTGACTAGGATGCATGAAGCCTTTACAGCAAATCAGAGCATGCCTTTTATTCTAGGAAATTTTTTTAAAATTTTCCTTCTGGTCTCTTCTCTTTCATCCTCCAGCGTATACCTGTAGAAGGAAAAAACCTTGCTTTCTTCCTATTCAAATTGGTGTTTAAATGCCATTGCTTTTTTAACATCCATACCCATGCATCAAGTGGTCCTGATCCATTTCATATGTTTTCATGCTGATCCTAACTATCCCACCAGCTAATTTGTTGTTTGGTTTTGCTGTTTAGTTACCACCCCATCTCCAGAGTTGAAAAACTCATTTTTTCCAGGTGGTAACCATCTCTGTCAAAGTTTTTTTTCATTAAAACTAACATGGAACTGTGTCATTTCAAGCAAATACATAAACAGTTCCCAATATAATTGGAGTTAAAGACTGCGTTTAAAGAAAAAGAAGTCACAGACCTCTGGGTTGTGGTGTATTTTCCAGTCTCTCTGCATCTGTTTAGATTGAGATTTGTGTTAGTCATTGAGTTCCACCTGTCTCCATCCATTATGCAGTTCTGTCCCCACATCTTGTGCCAGGATTTGCACCCATGAAACCCTCCTCAGCCCTCTGGGCTGATTTTGTTCATTGTTCCAGTTTGTTTTTATGAACAGGTGCTTTGCAGCATTTCTAAATCAGCTTCTGGAACAAGCCAAGTGCCAGTGAAGCGCAGCAAGGAGTAGGTAGGGTGTGGAAGAAGGAAGAGGCAAGAAAGAGTTCAGTGAGTTCAGGCTTCTTTTGTAACTTCAGTTTCTCCAATGATATGCCACTGCAACCTGGATCACAATAAGGCCAGTATCCTTAAATGTAATGAATATGAATGATAATGATTTTAATTGATAAGTCAGCTCATTCAGGTGCAGCCACCCACTCATGACACGCTGTGCTCTCTAAGCTTCAGAAGGCAGCTGCGTTAGGGGATGCTGATCCACAAGCAGAGAGACAATTTGTCACTGCTATACACAAACTACTCATAGGTTCCACCTTACCATTTACACACTTTTAATTTCTTAGTTATGCTTTCTTGAGGAGCAGATCTGTGTCTTAGCCAGCTTCTCATCTGGTCCTCCTGGGTATAACTTCAGGGTACTCTTTTTAAATCTTGTAGAATTATGTATTACTAAGGTGGAGAGACAAGTATCTCTCACTAAATGTGCTGAATAATTCCTCCACTTAGAGCTAAAGTCTATTAATCAGCATGGGGTTGGTCTGTATTGGTCCTACATCTGTTTGAAGGAAAAACAAGTCTCTGTCACTTATCCAAGTTAAAAACTCACCACCACATATAAGCACAGATTGAACACATACAAAACAGTTAAGACTAAAAAGCAGTGTTTCCAAGCAGGTAGGCTGAACTTGTCTTGTACAAAGCAGAAGACAGAAGATACCTCCTAATCAACCACTTGATGTGTGGGGCCATACCAAACGCACAACTAGTGCCTGTCAGTTGCAGACATCACCTACTGCCTCAGAATAAAAAAAGTGATGACATGAGCCTATAAATGCAAAGATATGTCCAAGTCTAACAGAGAAGGCAAGCAAAATGCAAAGCAGCACAAGACTGTAATTCTGAGTTCTCAAATGCCGTGCAAGAAACTTATCAGAGGTGTTAATTGCACCATTGGTGTTAAAGGGAGTCAAATCATGCCAATTCCTCTTCTAACAGCAACTGTTTTTTTCTCTAACTTGTTTAGCAGGTAGGTAATTATAATAATAACAGAGAAGCTGCTAGTGATCCCTAACACCTCCTATGACAAAAGATCCCTGGGACCTTTTTAAAGTTATGCTGACTCTGTTATTTGCAGCAGATATTTGAAAGGTAGCAAGGGAAGCATCCTAGGGCTAAACAAATGTATTTTCTTTCATGGGATCCAGTTCAACAACAACTTGAGAACTAAAACACTAGGGGCATGTTTATATGACATGAATATGCTATTATATTAAAGAGCCAAGAGTGAAAGGCAAGAGTTATATTACTCTTCTCATGTCCAATAAAGAAAAAGAAACTGACTTCTTTAATCTCTCTATTTTCCACAGATCTTTACTTTGCTGCTATGGAGTGTCCCAGCAAGTAGACTGAGACTACACGTGCTGTGTGTGCTCTGGGGACCTATGCATAAAGTGTGTCCAAAGCTAAATGAAGCTTACGTTGTACAGCACTTCTTACGGTCTTCCCTTCTGCGTCATTTGGCTACAAATCCTTTCCAATGCTAGGGACTTCCTTTTACCTTCAGCATGAACTAGCGAGTTAAGAGCAAGCTAATAAGCTGCAATAAATAACTGTGAGAACTCTGCGGGCATTATGTCCAGTTTGTGACAGCCACATGAATAGCACAAGTTGTTTATTTCTCTTGTACAAGCATGGTGTCACAACAACTGAAATCAACTATAAAGGTGGTAGTGGTCAGGGAAAGAGTTTCTTATTTCCTTTTCCCTTTGCACCAGCTAAATATGGGGTTGTTCTGTTTCACAGCAACACACAAAATTAGTTGGGGTCCTGTCCTGGTTTCAGCTGGGATAGAGTTAACTGTCTTCCTAGTAGCTGGTATAGTGCTATGCTTTGAGTTCAGTATGCGAAGAATGTTGATAACACTGATGTCTTCAGTTGTTGCTCAGTAGTGTTTAGTCTAAAGTCAAGGATTTTTCAGCTTCTCATGCCCAGCCAGCGAGAAAGCTGGAGGGGCACAAGAAGTTGGCACAGGACACAGCCAGGGCACCTGACCCAAACTGGCCAACGGGGTATTCCATACCATGTGACGTCACATCTAGTATAGGAACTGGGGGAGTGGGGGCAGGGGATCGCTGCTCGGGGACTGGCTGGGTGTTGGTTGGTGGGTGGTGAGCAATTGCACTGCACAACATTTGTACATTCCAATCCTTTTATTATTGCTGTTGTCATTTTATTAGTGTTATCATTATCATTATTGGTTTCTTCTTTTCTGTTCTATTAAACTGTTCTCATCTCAACCCACGAGTTTTACTTCTTTTACTGATTTTCTCCCCCATCCCACTGGGTGGGGGGAAGTGAGTGAGCAGCTGCGTGGTGCTTAGTTGCTGGCTGGGGTTAAACCACGACAGCTCCTTAGCCTTCCCAAGAAGGCATGGGGCAGTTAAAAGAGAATAAAGGGTCCTGATCAGCCAGCTGAGGGAAAAAGGGAATGCTATCAGTATTAGCCTCAGCTGTAAGATTTAGGCTTTTTCAATTTGATGAAGTACGCATCTTCATTAAGCTCCAATTAATAAATAAAAGAACAGGCTATATTTAAAAAGAAAAGAAAAAAGAGGCAAGAGAGAGGAAACTGAAGATGTCTTCAGAAGCCTAACATTGGCAGAAGTGTCACATCAGTCATCATCACAGTCATGTATGGCCTTATCACCAGTTGCACCTGAGACACACTTTGGCAGCCCTCCAGGGTGCGCAGCATGAGCAAAGATGCTGCAGTTAACTTTGATCGATGTCAGTCTTTCAGCATTTCTGCCAGCAAAGTCCTTCATTGTTCAGTGGCAGTGTTGTCCTCAGCACTAAATAATTTCTTGGGATTATCATGTGATGTCTTTGCAGAGTGTCAGCATGAGACTTCTGCTCTCAGGCCTCTACTTGAAAGGTGTAAATCTTTCCCCTCATTTATCTTATGATCTTAATTTATTATCTTTTCCATCCCCTTTGCATTTTTAAATGTTTTACTGAATTGCTCATGAAAGCAAAAGGCTAATAACGCTTGCTGTAGGTAGGTGTGATAAAGCAGGCAGGCATGCGTGTTATTTCTGTAGGCCATTTTACTGATAAACCTCAGAAAAGATCCATGCCTCATATACTACCAACACAAGTACTGGACTTCTGTAAGATGAGTTTACTTGATGTGGAAAAGAAGGAATTGATGTTCTAAGGGACCCAGATTGCCAAATGTACTGTGGTCTGGGTTGTTTCCTGAATCCAAAGTTTCAGTGTGTTTGTAATTGTCCTATATTACTCCTTCTGTGTATGGTATTTCAGATGTCAAGATTTTTCAGTCACACTGTAGAAGTGCATGCCATGTGGGCAGCAAAAATAGTTTGATCTCATGTGAACTGCTTTTAAGTGAAGAAGAACTAAATCCATAAAACTAGTTAGGTATCTAAATCTCTTCCATGTCAGTGAGAATTTCGCACCTGGCTTAGATTGTTTTCACCAGCAGAAGTTCTGTGCATTTGTGCTCTACCAATTGCACAAGTACTTAAAAAAATTATTCTCTGGACAGAGCAATTTCAAATGATATTTATTATCTACAAGAAATTTTTGTGTGTGTGTTTTTTAATTTGGTGACAATTTGAGCATACGTCAAAACTCATTTACACTGAATATGTTCCTGGGTAAGAAGAAACCAAATTAAT
Source organism: Harpia harpyja (assembly GCF_026419915.1). Classification (NCBI taxonomy): domain Eukaryota; kingdom Metazoa; phylum Chordata; class Aves; order Accipitriformes; family Accipitridae; genus Harpia; species Harpia harpyja. The sequence goes on along the minus strand of NC_068969.1, from coordinate 78,109,267 downwards.
ATTGGAGTTCAGCTAAGGAAAAACTAGCCTTCCTGCCTGAAGCATGTTTTAATGACAATATTAAGGCTTTATTTTCCCCCCAAATGATAATTCTCTGCCAATAAAAAATGTTGTAGTTGAATTTCTTTTTAACCAGCCTTACAAACCATGGAGTTTAGCAAGTGTCTGAAAATTAGGGACAAGATAAGTGGACTCAGACAATATCTGTATAACTTAATTCATGTCTTGGAGGCTGTGCATCACTCAGAATAACAGGCATAAATTACACAATGTGTTCTTTCAGACCGGAGAGAAGAGGAACATGTCACTCTCCTGCGTTACTTTCCCCTATTGGTAAGTTGTCATTATAACTATGATCTGGTTTAAATACTGGTACCCTCTAGCGTTCACTCATAGTAAAACTTGTACATTTGTCAAAACTGATTCTCTCTTTTAAATGATTCTTTTTTTCTGCAATGCATGTCTACATTAGAATATTCTTTTATAAGATACATGATTTTTCTTTGTCTCTGTTGGAGACTTTCCACCTAATGTCTCCACCCATATATTGGACCATTGCAGTGTAGACATAAGAAATTACACACAGAGACAGCTGGACTCTGTTTCTGCTGCAGTGTGAGTTACTGGGATGCAAAAGGAATTAATTGCTGAGGATGTTTCCTTCTTCTTCCGGACTGTGGTTGCTAGTGGGAACATGCATTCTCCTGGAGGATGTACCTACATTCAAAGGAATGGAGTGAAGGTCATTTTACAGACCTGGTTTAGATCATCACTCCATGGCCATGGTAAACCAGCCCCAAGAAAAAACAAATTTTTTCAATAATGACAGATCAAGGAAATAATTTAAATTATTTGATTTTGTTTGTGATCACAGAAAATAGTTGCGTGGCATATCTTGGCACTCTTTTCTTAAATAGACCCTGATTAACTCCAGAGGTTTTATGGGTGTAATCAACAGTATGTGCATTCCTAGAGATGAAATTCTTAGTATCTTCTTAAGTCACAGATAAATGGCACCTGAAATTAATTGCCCAGTAAAATCACTGTAGAAAACATAGAAGTTGGTTGTTCTGTGCTGTGTGGGTGCTTTTTAAGTGTTAGTTGCTTGGGGTTATGGGTTTTTTTTTTGACAGGAAGCTTTGGGAAGGAATAAAGCTCTCACCTAGTCACTGATGACATCCAGTTGCTGTGAGTAGTAAGATTAATTTGCAACAGAGTTGGTGGTGTGAATTATGACACCTTTGTAAGATGAAGTAGAAGTGTAGAGAGTAAACAGCAGTAATGTAAATATCTGTGTGGAAAAAGTAGGGAAGTGATGTGAGGAAGTGAATTTTAAAAGTCACAATAAAGTTAGCACAAACCGTTAAAATGTATGTCTTGGTGATAATTTGAAATATATGAAGTGTTTCAGTGAGAAACTGTCACTTAAAATAGGAGCTGTTGGCCAGCACTAAACTTGTCCCTGTTTGTTAGTGTGAGTTCTCTCTGTAGTGGACGCCTAAAGTGGAGGTTCAGTAAAGCCTGAAAGTGCTGGCTGCAGAAATGATGAGTAGATGCAATCTACTCCTTAAATGTTGGTCTGATATTGTAACCAGAATTTCAAACTTTATTTCTGCTGCAGTTAATGACTTCCTTTCTGCAGAAAGGAAACTGTTCGGTTGCACAGGAGTGTTGTAGCATTGCACTGCCCTTTGGCTGGGGCAGGGCAGGTGCCATGGCTAATGCTCCCTGAGTTGTCTTTTGAGGTTTGAGGTTTTTTTGAGCATTTGTATTTTGTAAAAGGGCATTCATATCATCTGATTTTATGCTGGTAGCTTTCAGATGCCTTAATTAGAGCAATAGGAACATTGTTTGATCAGCCAAGCATCCACAATAGACTATGTAAATGTCTAAGTAAGGTGCCTGCCTTGCCCATTTAACATGTAGGGAGACAAAAGTTACACAGGGAGAAAGAGCTTAGCACTGCAGGGCTGCAAGTGCTGCCCAGTGAGCTAGGCTGCATCCACCTCATGATATGAGCTTAATATTTTAATAGGTCTAATCTCCTTTCAAGAGATCTTGAGATGGGGTTTGCTTCTGTCTTTCAAAGGGTTTCTGAAGAATTTAGTGAGTACTTTAAAAAAAAAAAAAAAAGGCAAAGCAAAAACCTTTAGTTAGCTGGCTTTGCTTTTCTGGCCAAATTTAGGTTTAATTCAGCAAGCATTCCCTTTATTATTTATTAGTAATACTGTTGACTGCTTTTCAGTTTCAGTGAGTACAGACTGGCAGAGATATTCCTGCTTCTATAGACGGGGAACTGAGGCACAGATGAAGTGGTTTCATCAAGGGGATGCAATAAGACAGGAAATGAATTTACATCTCTCGTGCCCAAAGATGACACACAGAGATAATCTGTCCCTCTTTAGTGATTCCCAACCAAAGTCTATGTGAATCTTTAAAATTTTTATCTACGTATGGAAGTTATACTCTACAAATAATGCAAATTAGTAAATTCTCTTCCTTTGTTAGTGGCTGGAGTTATAATATTTTAGAACAAAGTAGTAAAATGTAAAAAGAATCAGTGAACTGATAATTGAATAAATATTACTGGTCCAGCTCCATTTGTGGCACAATTCATGTGACAAATATATCCTCATTTCTAGCACTTACGAAGTCCTTCAGTGTGCCAGTATGTTGCAATTCTACCCTGAGAATCTACTTGTTATTCAAAAATGTTTTATTAATATTTGAAAGTGGCGGGGTTTTTTAATACTTTGTGCTTTTGTTGTCAAAAGTTTCTCTGCAAAGGAAATTTTTTTTTTTACCTGTTTCCTGGGTGGGAGGGGTAAAATTCAACATTTGGATGAAGACTAGTTACTAGATCTCTGCTTGGCATACAATAAACCCTACAGCTTCTTTGCATCAGGAGTACTATGTGTTAGAAACACTCTATTTAATAACACCGAACCTGCAAAATAGGGATTGTCTCCTATTCCCTCTGACCCTGGGGATTTGTCCCTTCAAATTGCCTTACATAAAGGTGTATTCAGCAGACTGGGGTTTGGATCAGCAGTGCAGATGATACAATAAGCAATAGCTCATTGGTTTACATACTGCAACAAGAAATCCCTCTCTTGCGCACTGCTGTACTTTTTGTCTACAGCCTCAATGGATTTGTACACGTTCTCCTCCTTGCTTGTTTTTGGGGGAAAATATAGTATGGACAGAAACCTACTTGAAATCAGTGAGGAGGCAACATTACTTCCATTTTACAGCAACTCAAATCCTGGAGAAAAGCAATTGGCAGGAGGGGTAAGTCTGCCTTTCTTTAGCTTTTATAAGAGAATTAAGACAACATGATGTTTTCCAAAGCTCTTGGCAAAGACGGCTGCCTGCTTATGAAAAGTTCATATAGTAACGGATGTGGACAAGACAAAGGATTTAGTGATCTTGTAAAGAATAGTGACTGGTTTGAGATTCTGGCCTAGTTTAAGCATGAGTTACATCTCTGTAAAATACCACAGTGTGCTGCAGAAAAAATTGTCCATCCTTTGGACAGAAGTGGTGTTAGTGTAGTGATGTGTTTGTAGGTCTGCATTTGCAACCCATTCTGGAGGAGTTCATAGAGAAAAGGGTACTATATCATCATAAAGCAATTCTTAGCTCTCTGTGGAAGACCTCCTTTTGTTAGCATCAATGGCCAAACACTGGTTATCCCATAGCAAGGTAGTTTTACAATTTGCTTCTTGTGGGTCAGAAATCCACTGGTTCACTGATACCTGGCTATTCTGGAGATGGGGGCCTTACTGCAGCTGGAGTTTGTTCACACATAGGTATTTCAGATGAGAACATCAAAACAGTTGATGGGGATATCAAGAAGATGATTGTGCCAGCATTTGTTTTAGGAGACCTGGATTTTTGCTGACTTTGCACAACATGTCATAGTCTTCATGTCAGAAGGATATGCCATGTTTTTTTCCTCAGCATATGCCAAGAGAACACACTGGTCCGGAGCAGAGACACTGACTCTAATGTTTTGCTAAGTGGATATAAAAAGGTTGATACTGCACACCAACAAAGAGATGTCCATTCAAAGAAGAGTTTCTGGGCAGTGAGTCTGGTTTGGCTGGTCCTGTTCCAGCATCTGAACTGCCAGATCAAAGTTGTAGCCAAACCTGAAAATGTCATTGCAGATCTCCTACCCTGCAGACCATTTTTTGCCACTGTTTTGTTCTGCTGGAGTCTCACCTACTAGTGCTGCCTTTCTGAAGGGCACTCAGCTCCACAGCACCCAGGAAAGACAACAAATACAGATTCAATTTTTCTGTGTGATGAAAAATGAGACATGTAAGGTTGTTCCCTTTAATTTTCTGAATCACAGCAGAAGAAAAGATATAATTTTTGTCTTCTTGATATTCATTCTTCTCTGCCTCTGCTTTGCTCAAGATGTACCATTACAAAGGAGTGGCCTTATGTTTCAAAGTATATATAAAAATCCTTTTAAAGATAGTTTAATGCACCAGGTGTCTAATGGATGTAGCTGTGATAGTACAAGAGTATCAGTGATAGCTTTCATGTTGGAAGATTGGAAACTACATGAAAATCTAGACTGAGAGGACAGGAGGAGTCAGCTGAGTCTAATTCTGGCTGAAACTGCTTGCATGGGACATGGAGCTCTTTCATCATCAGCTCAATGGTGGACAGATTACTGGTTAGATCAGGTAAGTGAACCAAAAGAGCAGCAAGGGAAAGTCTGCCAGGAGAAGTGACAAATCATCTGAGATTTCTATTTCATAAGAAATTTTCCAACATCCATGGTGGACTAAAATTGAGGCTATTAAAATGGTATCCTTCAGTTACTACAGCAGCATAAGGTCCTACCATTGTGATTTGTACAAACCACAGTGTCCTTCCAGCAGAGGTAGCTCAATACTAAATCTTCATTAGTGTTGGCATGGAAAGTGTCAAGATGTAATATTTCTATGGACAGGGCAGAGGATTTATTCTGACCTGTGAAAAATTGCAACATTTTGGATACCACTAATGTGTTACTGTCTAGTCCCAGGTTTGGATAACTTACAGTGACTCACGGGTGCTCTGGAGTGTGTTATAAAGTAGCATGAGGAAAGCAAGTAGGACTCTTCCAGTACAAGACTGAGTAGCAATCAAATGAAATTAGCTCCTCTGTTTCCATGCATCACATGGGAGACTTGAGCTGCTGCCTGAGGCCATTACAAGCGCAAGAAATTCTCCTTCATTCGAGGAGACACTGAATGGGCTGTCCAGGAAAGAGATCTGCAGGGGCTTGCTGAAAAGGCAGGCCACTTCAGATTTGTCATGTCCCCTGAGCTGGAAATAAGCAGCTAATAGAATACCAGGGGGTAAATGATGTGGATGCTGGCCCTCTTACTCTGCTTATTGCTGCTGTAGGAGACAAACCAGTAGGCCTGGTCTGTATTGGTTTTTTGCATAATACTGAACTGTTCTTACATTTTAATAAGCTTCACCACCCAGCTAGGATCAGTGTTGTCAAGCCCATTTAAGGTAGTTGACTGGACGAGGAAAGGGAACAAGGGAATTATGATTCTTCTAGTTTTGAATGCCACTGATGGCGGAACTGGTTATAAAACCTGAAGTCCAGCAAGCAGTGTGTGCTACAGTTGTCAAAATTAGTGCTAACCTGACAGTGATGTTACAACCTGTCCCGCTTTTCCTGTTTTGTTCTCTGGTTTCTGCCCAACCTGTTTATCAATGCTTTGATGGGAAAAAAGTTGGTTATGGAAGCTCAGATCCCTCTCCCTCCCCACACATTTTCCTTGTGACCTTTTTGTGCATGTATGCAAACTACAAAGATAGTTTTGCCACACCTGGATTAGTTTGCCAGTGTCCAAATTAAAATGAATAAGAACTCTTGTGCTTTCAGCCTTAGCTGATCATAATCTCCAGCTGCAATATCCAATACTCCTAGGAAGAGTTTGTTTGAGCCAGCAATGCCACTTGTGAAAGATCTTTTACTCTACAGAACTAGTTTTTGCAAAATCTTGAAGGATGACAGAGAGCTTTTTCTCTCCCTACGTCTTTCTCAGTATGCCAGTTGTTACTGAGCCTTGAGTGCCACAGCAAACATAATGACAGTGTTGCAGTTTTCAGGGACTTCTGTCTTGGGTTTCCTGTGCAGTGAGCTTTGTGTTTTTTATCTAATACAGTGTGAGACTGGACAGGCTGACTTCTTTTGACCCAGAAGTTAATTTGTTCCAGGTCTTTCAGCAGTCTTGCTCTGAGGACTTTGTCCAAGAGGCGGGTCACCATGGCCACCATGTAGTGTCTAAGACCAGTTTACAATCATTAGTGCAATCATACTCTTTTCTTGATCTCCCTTTAGGTGCTTTTAAAGGTATATTTGCTCTTTCTTTTGAGAAATTTAAGCGTCCCTCACTTTTCCTATATCTCCTCTAAATGCCTCTATTCTCCTTTGATAACTAAAATTGTTGAAAATACTGAATGATCCAGATCTAGCTCTTGTCAGAAATAAGATTCCTTTCTGCTTTACTTTCTGTTGTACTAGTGAACATTGTAGATACAAATTTTAAGGAATACTGTAAGCTTTGTCTAACTATCTCTGATGTTTGCAGAATTCAGCTCAGATGAAGCTTGGAAAAGTTCTGTTTTTTCTCATTAGGATTATTTTTCTGGTTTGTATTTTTCCTGCTGCCATGCTGTATAGACCATCAGAGGTCCATTATATGAAATGTTTCCTAACATAAATTTTTTTGTCACAGGACACTCCTCATAGAGTAACAGCTGGAACCAGCAGACTGGGCTCATGCAACTGGCAGTGGTAAGGCTCCAGAAGAAACACAGTTTCTCTGAAGTCAGCAATGTTGCACTGGTGTTATCAAGAAAGTCTGGATACTTCATTCTAAATAGAAGCTTGAGATTTGGGCGGGAGGGAAAGCAGAAAGGAGGGTAGGGACACACCCTTCACATCAGAATTGTATACTTTACTTTCTTTAATGTATGTATGTTAAGTGCTTGTCAACAGGTATAACCGTTATCTGCAGTGCAACAGGTAGAGGACTCTGGGTTTATTGTATTAAGTCTGACAGTTCTGACTTACCCAGGGGTGATCTACAGGAGAATAAAAGCTAGGCATTTATCCAGGACAAATTTAATGAAGCAGAAATTGATTGTACATTTTGGTGATTCTTCTTCAGCTGTCATCTTTTTGCTGTTCCTCTAGGCTGCTCTCTGATCCTCTTGTCTGGGATCATAAAGTAGTGCATGCCCTGTCTCAGCATTTGCCAATTATTACTATTCAGAGACAGCCTAGAAAATATACCTCTAAATGTATTGTAGGACTCCTGAAGCCATAACTGTAGTATCTACTAGTCAGGTTTTTAAATTTCCCAGTGGCAAAAAAATTACTCAGGATCATCTTTCTAAGTAAAACTTGCTCTGTTCTATGCAATGCACATACTGACATCAATGTAGACAGAAACTTGCAGCTTCTTTTGGCGTGATTATTATTATTACTTCACTTGGTCAGCTTGTATCATGAGATATCTCAAGAGGACAGTACACTGAGATTGTTTCCTACAGAAATGAAAATAATTCTCTTGGAAGAAGGTGATATGATATTACAGGGAGGAACTGCACAAAAAAAGGACATTCTTTCTGCATTGATGTTGTTCAATGGCAAATAAGAGACAGGGAAGTACAATAGGTCAGATAGCAGGAACTCTTTCAAAGTAAATTATCTGCTTGGTTAGGCATTCAGAGAGATGGGAAGGAAAAGATGTACAGCAGGGTAAGACAGATATGCTATGCAGACCCGGGTTTAGGGAAAGTGGAAACCTACCACCTTGTTCAGCATGGGTCCTATAGTCCCAATTTCTTCAGCTTGGTTCTTCACTTTCTGTAAGGCATGCAACAAATTACCATGTCTTGGTTTACTAATCAAATTGACTTACTACCATGTTGTAAAGATTAGATGTTAAAGTATTTTGATGGCTAGCATAGTATTTTTTGATGATAAGTGTTCACTACTTTGATTTTTGCAATACTTCAAGCTTGAATGCTGTACTTCAAATGTTCCTGTATAGTCTTAGCTATTGACGTACAGGGTGATTAGTTATTGAATTACTACAACAATAAGAACGATTATTTAGCAGCCAGGGTGTATCAGAAACTACTGAATGTTTGCTTTTGTATGACACAGTATCACTTATAGCACAACAGAATGCAGTTGTGCAGCATGGAGCACTATAAATCTTGGTTCAGAAAACAGGCTCTGGCTTTGTTGGCCATACTCACATAAAATAGCAGTAGAAGATGGTAGGTAACATCTGATTTGGGAAAAGAGAAGAAGTGAAGCCAACCATGCTGGAGTGGCTGACAATACTGCCACTCCAGACTACTTTTGAAAGGCACGTGCTCAGTAATATGCATAAAAACATTGTGTAGTAGTTTACTTTCTGCACAACAAGACACATAAAATATAAAGTAGAAATCACTCTGGCATTCTGATGTAGTTTCCTTTATAAATAATAAAAGAGGAGAATTTTACTTTCCACCACCATGTGTGCATTCTGCCAGGAAACAAATACATAACTATAAATAACTACAGCAAGACAGAACATATTTACTTGGCACTGCAGGCATGCTTCTAACAAATCTCTGCTTTTCTATGATGGATAAAGTATTGTGAAGGCTCTGTGACTGGTTGATTGATAATAGTGCAGAAGAGTGAAATGCACGGAAGCTAACGAATATTATTAGGAGAATGTTTCATTCATGCTGGTTACAATATTAGTTGCGGATCACATAGTGTGTAGTGGCAGTGTTTATTCTGTGTAATTCTGTTGCCAACAGAACACCTGCTTTGAAATGTAGAAAGTGTATTAGATGTCAGCTTGTCATATGGGGCCATCAAAAGGGCAGAGAATTGCTTAATGGACAGTAGTACTCAATAAAAAATTAAATACAGCTTTCTGAAAGGTAAGAACTCTCTTAAACCAGTCACTTTAGACAGATGGTTGTCTACAGAACTTTGAAATTGATACTTTATGTTAGTAATGTATGTCTAAATTTAAGACAGTGCAATTCCCTTGATTATATTAAGTAGACAGAACTAGCATAAAGAGTTTATTTCAGTCAGATGTCTGGACATACATGCACCTACTCTACCAGTTGGAGATGGAGCTGTGAATGAACGTAAGATCTCCTGTTTAGCTTTGGAGGGGCAGTGGTTTAAGGAAATCTATGTGATTATGAAGACTGAGGTGCAGTGGTTACTTCTTTTACCATTTACATCCATTCTGATTTGTTTCTTAACAAAGTAGGATCATTTTCACTTGCAGCACTAAGCAGCTGTCAGTATTTCCAACTATTTCTGGAGCAGTAAAAGCAAACGACACCCAGCTCTTTACATTCAAGGCCATGATCACGAGAGCAGACCAACACATAACCGTAGTGCAAATATCTGAAGGATAATAATGAGTTTACCAGCTGGGAACAAAGTAGGAATTGGATAGAAAAGGGTCTACTTACAGATTTATTTGAATGCATTTCATTAATGCCTTAATCTACATCGATTTTTGGTATCTCCAAACTAAAGTTTAAGTCTTAGCATTTCTTTTAAAATGTATTCTCCTAGGACATAAAGCTGAATGTGATTTGTAATAATAGAGCAACCAGTTCTTGGCCTGATCTTTAGTAATGGTCAGATTTATTTGTGGCATTGTGAATTCAGTTCCCCAAAACTTCCTTGAGGGACAGATTTGATTGTTCTTCTAATCTTATTTGCGCTGGTGCAAATCTGAAAAGACTCCTTTTACAGCTATAGTTAATGGTGTTTCAGTGGTGTAAATCTGCTGAGTTTAACTCCAGTGCCAGTCAGACCTGGTAGGAGAGACTTTTCCTCTCCAGACGTCCAAACATTTTCAGAGATTAGCACCAGAAATTCTCAGCCACCTTTCTGCTACCCTGTCCGTAAGCTGGCAGGGAACAAAAAGCAGGCAGCCTTGCGGCTTTTCTGAGTCCTGAAGGCTCTGGGTCAGGACTGATGCAATGGCTCTGACTCAGGAGGATGACTGTGAACTTCAAGCCCTGAAATATCTGGCCAGTCTCCATATATTTAATATGAAGAATTGAGGGAGTCAGTGCTTGAGAAAATCACAGTATTTTAAAGGGGGGGGGGGGGGCACGCTATTAGAAATGAGTTTGCTCTTTTGTTTGGCTGAGACATGCATTCTTATAACCTGAAGAGTATGTGTCAGATGACCTAAAAGCAACACTAGGGACTTTAGAAGAGCAAACCATGTTTCCAGTATTACCCACAGAGCTTAGCAGACTTGCAGAACAAAGTGGACTGATAGCTACTAACCCAGTTTGTTCCACATAAATGCTTACTAACCAGACTCTTGTCTTTTATGACTAACAACAGCTCCCATGGTCTTCAGTGGAAGATGGAAAGCAAAATTTTACATCTTGAAATAAGTTCTTTCTGCAATTTACTAGTAAATGTTGCAAAGCTTCCCATCTTTTGCTAACATCTCTGCTGGTTGAAATTCAATGAAGATAAATACAGCTATGTTTTAACAAGTAAATTATATTTATTTAGCTGCAGGGCTTTGGCAATACAAAGACTGGCTTTCAAAATATGATAAAAACTCACCGTCGACATACATTTCAGGCAACAGAAAGACATTTCTTGTTGTGTAGGACAGTCCTCTGCTAAATGCTAGTTCAGATGGAATTAATTTCTTCTTGTGGACTGTTCACATAGTGTGATACTGAATTCACAAATCAGCAAAACCAGTCATAATTTTGAAGGCTTCATTTTATAAATAAAATACTGCTAGCTGCCTTTATTTGACTTTCCAGAAACCCAGAAGCAGAAACTACCTCATAGTAACCACACAGCTCCCTTCCTGCCAGAGACCAAAATACACAGTTTTCCTTTTTTCATTAAAAATCTATATTCCCATATTGACATTTTATTAAGATATTCATTGAAGTGGTGGTTAGGTTAATGTTAATTAATGTTAATTATGATTCTAATCAACCAAAAAATAGTGGAGCAAGGAGAGCAGAATAGCAGGAAGGTAAAAAGGAAAGTGAAGAAATAACCTGTAGGTCATCCTATGCATTCCCTGGCTGGTGCTGTGCTGTTCTCCACAGTAGACATCTGCCAGTGTTTTTTCCTGGTAGGGTGTTTGCCTTGCCAGTAACAGGCACTACTTTATCAGTCTTGCTCTTTGAGCTTCAGGTCCTGCTTCTTACTCTAGTTGGTTACTTTGAAATTCAGGTTGTGTTTTCAGTCCCCTGGAAGTTATCTGCCTTATGAACAGCAGATTAGGGAAGACAGTTGTTCTGATTCTTGTGTCCATGAATAGGATTCGACAAAACAAACGTAACAAGATCCTGATTACCGAGACTTTTTTTTTTTCAGGTCCCAGAAAGGAAAATGAAAGACACTAGCAGACTGCAGATGTTGATTTGCAATTTAAAGCACAAAAATGTAGGGAAAACAGAAAACATACCATGAAAACATAGATCTGCACTCATGTGTGATAGAACTGATCCAAAAGGAAGAACAAAAACCAATGATGTACCTCATGGTGTGTTGTGGCTCCATACATTGCATCTTAAAGGGAGCTGCTGTAGAATGCCCTGTCAGACCTGACTACAGCTTTGCTGTCTGAAGCAAGAAGATACAGACCTGCAGAATTTGTCTTGCATCCCTTGTGAGGTCCACAGAGAGGTAAGTGGACCTGCAGTAAGGAAAGCAGTGAGGCAAGCATGTTTTCTGATGAAAATTTGGCAGAAAATTACTCCCCTGTTTTGACTAATGCCAGAGCTCTAAAATGTAAATCCAGAACATCTTCCTTTTCCCTGATCTTATATGATGATTTGGTGGCTCTACAGTTAATTAAGAAAACCTTTTGACTCTTCTTTCTATATACAGTTTTCAGAAACTAGTTTCTTTCTATCTAACATTTACTGCCTGTCTCCATGTAGAAAGGATAATAGCCTCAGTGCTGGGAATTTTGAGGACACAGGGGTCATGGGAATTTAGAAATTCAGAGACCTGTCACTTTTCAAAAACTGTTGAAGCATTTTTTTCACCTCATGACTAGATAAAAAGGTCAATTTTTTTTTTTCATGCTTACTAGCAAAATATACCTCTTTCAGAGCAATGTTATCTAATGGATAACAGTCCTTAAGTGAGAAGTTACAGATCTACTGGGCAAGCTCTTATGTATTTGATAATTTCCTCTCTACCTTACTGCACCATTGCTATTTTTATTGTAAAGATGTTTTTTCCATAGGACTTAATGTGTTGCCTCCTGTATGCAACAGTTGTCTTTCCTCTTACTGGCAGAAAGGGAAGTCTTAGGAAAGTTGCTCTATCATTGACGTATTTGGGGCACATGGTCTTCGGAAAATCAAACAATACAGTACAATAAGTGGAATAAAGGAATTGTTACCAGGGGCAGGAGTGGGGGATTTTAGAACTAGTGCTGTTGACCACTGCCTGATTCTAGCTGCTTGCTTTTGCCAGCCAGAAGGAAGGGTGGCAGGATGTGGCAAGGAAGGTATTAATATCTAATTTTATACAACTTAGTCATCTAAAGAACAACTCAGTGCATGAGGAAGGCTCAAAAATTGCATCTTCATTCCCGCCTTTCTTCTCTGGCTCTATAGTCAGATGCCCACACTCCGCATTGAATCTCTTCCTGTGCATTGCCTTGAGATTTCTAAAACACTTTATGCAGGTTTTTTCATAGAGGTCCTGCTATGCGTTTTCTCTGTCATTATTGTTTTCACATCCTTTTGTTCCAAGTATTCTCCTGAACCTGGCAAGAAGATACCCCCTTCCAGATGAACTCAGAGTGCTCAGCTGTACAGTCCAAATACTTGGTCTATCCTGACTTTTGCTGTGGGTCTGCCTAGGACCTGCCATAACCGAAAGAAGGGAGCTAATGTACATCTTCAATTTCCTCATCTTGTGGGGCACAGTGTGTGTTTTTGTCTTTGCCCTGTTTTCTTCTGTCCTCTATATGTATATTATGTATCATGTACCCATACTGTAGTATATGGAAGCTAGGATTCAGCCTTCCCAATCCACCCTGCAAACTTTATCAGTATTTTAGTGAGGCCTGTTTACATTGATGGCCTTCAGGCAAGAGGCAAAGGGACTCCAAGCATTTCAAAATTCTATCACTCACTCATTGGCTTTTCCTAACACATTCAGATAAAGGTGACTCCCCTGCCAGAAATAGCCTATGAACTCTTCTTTGCCTGCTAAGTGAAAGAAAAAGGAGCCACTGAGCCACAGCCCACCGCTACTCTACCCTGATGACACTAGTGACATGCTGTGGCAGTGGACTCTGTGTTGAGTAATTCTGTCACATTTGTTTTAAGTTGAGCAGATGCAGGCCAGGAGATGCAAACTGTGCTCCAGGTGTCACCAAGTGTGTGTGTTTCTTCATGAAGATAACATTGTAAAGATGCATCCCTTTTCCTCCTCACCACCTTCCCAACAGAAAAAAAGTGTCTGTTTTTTGTTGTTGTGTGCCTGGGGTGTAAAACCCTCGATCTGTACAGATGGGAAGGAAGCAGAGGCTGTGGTTTATTGTGCAGCATTTGGGTTGTTCTACTGCTATCTCATCCTTCTTTTGTACCTTGGAAGCTCTAGGGAGTAGGAGTAAGTTATTAACTTCATGTTTGGACTAAGCTCGCACACTAGAGCCCTGCTCTGTGATTGTCAGTTCTGCATGCATACTGCAGCTATATAAATCTAATAAAGATGTGGCCAACCCCTACTCATGCCTTCATACCCAGACAATCAGCTTCAGAGCTGTATTTTATTTCTTCATAAGCCTTTTGCTTAGCTACTTCAGGGGTTTTAGTGTGATTTATCTTATGACAGTTGTCTGTGTTCTTACCACAAAAGTGAAGAAAAATCTTCTCTTAACCACAGAAGTAAAGAAAAATAGAGCGTAGCAACCCAACCAAGAGGTGAAAGAGAGATGACATTTTATTTGTTATTTATGTAAAAGAAACAAGGAAGGAAACCTAAACACCTCCAAAATTCAAGATACCTTTCTTTCTAGGTGCATTTGGTAGCTCCATCTATGTCTGTGGTTGCCTGGCACCTCTCAGGGTAAAGATCCCATTTCTAGTTGCTTAGAGCTTTGCCAGACTTTAATGATTTGGGCTTAAGTTTTCCATGCTGTGTTTCTGACTCAGCCTGTCTTTGGAAAAATTGACTAAAAATGGTTCAGCTGTTTCTGAGAAGAGGATTAGAGCAAATTGTATTGTTTTAGCCATGTTAAAAAAGCAAAACAAAACAAAACCAACAAAAAACCAAAGAGAGAAATTCTTGCGAAGTGTTTGTTGAGAAGTGCTAGTGCTGCAGTGTTTTGGCAGAGGAACTTGAAATTAGGCAAGTGGGTTGCCTTGGTAACAGGAATGTGCTTTTTCATCTCTATGAAAAACTGCCTAAATTTGGCCAAGTTATAAGCCTTTGAAAAATCTTATTCACATGCTCAGTAGAGACTTGTTAAAGTTTAGCAGCCAGTTCTCCAAAGACTCCATCTGCACTGAACGTGTACACTGCTGGACCGACTGAGCAGGGCTTTACCAGCAATCACTGCTCCCACAGGCACCGGGTCATGATGTTACTGCCATTTAGGAGGAAGAAAGGGAGAAGAGAAGGATTTGCTGACTACAGAGGTTGGAAACAGAGTTCAAAGTTGGAGAATGGGAGAGAGAAGACTGACATGGGCATGGCATGAGGTGACGGGTACGGAAGGGGAGTGGTAGGGCATGCAGCACTGGAGATGAACAACTTCTGGCTCTGAGCCCAGTAGTCCCCGGGTCTCAGAATGTTGCAGAATAGCTGTGAAATGGATGAGTGGCATGAAAAGTAAATTAATAATTCTGTCTTCACAGTGGCATTATGAATAATGTAGAGTAAATAAGGCATGTGCCACAGTGAATGAAGGGCATCATGGAGGAGTACTGAATAGCTGTTATTCTGTGAGGGCAGTCCATCCTGTGCACAGAATGAGGCTGGAGTCCTGTGGAAGAATAGCATGTGGTAATTTAATTAAAGACTGTACCATTATACATGAGCACAAGGGGGCAGAATTAAGGCTCTGAAACTTCAAGCCAGTGCTAACTTTGGAGGCTTGACTTCACATCCTTAAAAACCTGGGCTTTTGGGATAGTACAAATTAAGAGAAAAGTACAGTGAAGCAGCGGTTTCTTTCCACCCTGCAACAGCAAATAACCAGCCAGGGAGAAAATCTGAATACAGAAAAACACAGGTACACCTTTATGAAGTTCTCTTTTTCATTTCGTCCCCCTCCTTGAACCTTGGCAGCGTGTCCTGAATGCTACCGGCTTGCAGATGTTTGGAAAGAGAGGAGGTGGTTCCCACGTCTGTGGATTCTTCACACCAAAATGCCCTGCTGAAAACTCATTGAGGAAAGCAGGCTTCAGCCCAAGCACCTTTGCTAAGTACAACTGCAGTAGTATAGCATGAGAAAAAAGGGAGCCTTTTAAACATGCAGATCCAAACCACTGGATTTTTATAAATACATCCTTAGGAAACTTGTAAAACATGGATTATTGGCCTGACAGGCTGAACTCAGACTCAGATATATAAACACATCACCGAGGACCGGACAAATTGCTGATTGCTTTTTGGTTGGTTGGTTTTAAATGACAGAGGAAGAACTTGGTAGACTATAGCAAGAGCATAGCTCCAGTTTGAAATAAAAAAAACTAGGGCACTCTCTAGTGACCTCTTTTAGGGTCATAAAATATGCATAGAAAAAGCAAAAAAGTAAATATTTAAGAAAATATTTATGTCAGTGTTGCTCCTGCCAGCTTCTGACTGAACAACAACACAAGCATATTTCTTGAAGTCTAGGATTTCTTTCCAGTAACATAGTGTTTTGAATTAGTTTATCACTGAACGAGTGTCATTAACATTCACTTTGAGCAAAAGAACAGCTTTTATAGTGGCTGTGCTCCTCTGATTCATCCCTTCATGCCAAACACTATTTATCACAATGAATGCTTGCTCCACTGACTGTTTGTTCCTGGTAAACACGAGCAAATTCTTTTTGGCAAAACCATATGGCTTGAACAAACAAACTGGAGTTATAAAAACTCCAAAAAGGCCAAATGAAATCCCACCAGGCCCCAAACTGACCTTGTTCTTTTTGACTGAAGAAATGATAAATGAGGGTATTTGAGTTTTCCCTGTAGAAGTTCCTTGGACGTCACAGAAGTAGTTGTGTTGCCATCTTCCTGGCACTCATTTCAGAGTTAGATCAGTTCTGCACTTATCCTGAAGTGAAGTTAACCCATTTTCTCCCTCCTACCCACACTCCAAAAGAGAAAGAAAATGTCAGCCCAAGCAGAAATGAAAGGATGCGGAGATTAAATGCTCATCTGGAAGGTTAAGAAAAGTCAAACCTGCAGAAAAAAAAAAAAAAGAAGAGAAACAAGAGACAAAGAGGAAAACTAATAAGTGTGACCAAGCAGGATTGTTCTACAAGCATCACTTCAGTTTGGCTCTGTTCAAAGTGTGTATCATTTGCCAGCTGAGTATTTTGTAAAGGTATTTTGTTCACCAGAGTTCAATCATGGGAATATGGCAAAAAGGTCGGACTCTGACATGGGTAAATATTAGAGTAAAACCATAGCTTAGTACAAAGAGGAGTCAAGCATGTTGTTTTCATAGATTTGAAACTGAAATTTCTGCTGGCGAGCCCTGTAAGTGAGCTCTACAGAGTCCTGGCAGAAGAAAACTCAGATGTGTGAATGCAGACCATGCATTACATATCCCAAGGACTCTACACTGCATTGACCAAAAATTTGAATTGACCTCAGTGAGGTCACTAGAGCCAGATTTAGCCTCTCCATGGCCTTTTGGAAAGAGATTTGTCAAGTGGATAGATTGCTCTCACAGATGTCTCTACTATGAAACTGTCGTGGGGGGGTGGCGTGAGCCCTGAGATGGGTCCGTTGCTTGCAGACATGTTACTCATCGTCACTTTCACTGCTGGAACAGTGGTCCTCTATTTCCATAGGATTTTACCTATCCTAGTAGTGAATGGAAGGTATTGGCAAGGAAAAATAAAACAGGGTAGTACTGCAGTCCTATGCGCACACGCTCTGGTATCTCCCCAGCACTTCTCTTTGGGAATCTCTACATAGCCATTATGACGGCCAGCTGAGCGTGAACTAATGTCATACAGTATGTCACCACCACCACCACCACCACCCTTCCCCCAATCCTTAAAATTCAAATCCAACACTGTATTGAAGGAGACATTTGCATTTAACAATAGTATTCTCAAATAATTGTGTAATAGCATTCAGCAGCAGAGCAGACAAGTTCCTGGAAACAGTGTTGCTGGCGGTACCTTAGCAAAGGAGTGGTGTGAAGCCTCTGAGGATATGACTGCCAAGTCACTTTTTACAGAATAATCTCTCCCCTCCTAGTAACGATTATAACCTTAGAGAAAAGCCTGACCCTGTTTCCCTTTTCCCCAGTGGGACAAGGTGAACAGGCCTGTGACTGTTTCTACCCATTAAAATGTTTCCATATTTGGTCAGTAAAATATGAGTATGCTTTATGTTACAACTGAGTGACCACATCTATCATCAACTGAAAGTAAATAGAAAACACCTAAAATGAAAAAGTTCTTGTGTGCATGTGGTATCTGCTACTACTTAACCAAAATGCTGGGATGGGGAGGGGCCTTGATTGTAATTTTTTTCCCCTTAGGTATTTGCGTGCACATGTTTGATCCTAGGCTGTAAAACAAGATCTCTCTAACAGTGGAGATAATCCTACAGAGTATCTACAGAGATCTGGACCTGGGTAATTCCAGTCCAATGTCTTGTTTTATGATGTCACATTGTGGGGGTGGGTGGGAGGGAGGCATTTGGTGAGTTTACAGGGCAGGTATGATGTCAATGTTTGAGTTGAAAGGAATGTGAATTCATGGTTTAAGCTTCTCTTCTTCACATTGATGAATTACTTTTTGAGACTGCTGCTCTTGTGAGCAATATGTAAGGCAAATTTGCATAGATCCTTTGAAAAAATTAAAATATTTGAAAACATTGAAAGCATTAATAATGATTGTCCTGTGGAAACAAATTTACTTTTGTCAGTGGAAAGCAATGGATATTAATTCAAAGCAGACATTTCATCTTTCTCACCTTACCCAGCAGTCCCTCAACACCATAGGGATGTTTATAGAAAATAAAGTGTTCAGCAACAATGATCAATGCATTGTTCTTGCAATGTTTCAGACTCTAATAAATACTATCAGATTTTAATGTGCCTAATCTGTATACTTCCGACAAGAAATATGCTGCTTGTCTTTGCACTGTCTTCTATTCCTTTGAAATGTTTACCTTGGCTTTCTAGTTTGTACACACACACAATCTACACATGCAGGAAGCCAGATAATATCTGTTGTCATACAGTGCCATTTTCTGAAGCAATTTAATTGGATTATTTTCAAGTCTTACACCAGAAATGAGTAACAACATTGATACAAGCAACTGAAATTTGAGGCTAGGTTCAATTTCCTGGCTATTTCCCAAGATTATTGCCTCTTAAATGCACTCAGTGGGATTAATTTGACAGATAAACTCAAGAACACTGTTCTGTATCAGAAGGATTCAAAACACAATTAATTTGCAAATCATTTCTGAACGTTAATGAAATCTTTCTTATTAATGGAATACGGGAGTTAAGTTGATGGCACCAGAGAGTATGATCTTGCTGGTGTGGATCAAGTTATGTCCCTTGTTAGTTGTCAGAAAGGGTATAGTTACAATGAGG
The DNA here is from genome assembly GCF_026419915.1 of Harpia harpyja. NCBI lineage: Eukaryota > Metazoa > Chordata > Aves > Accipitriformes > Accipitridae > Harpia > Harpia harpyja. Next base: position 78,090,405 of record NC_068969.1, on the reverse strand, counting down.
GTATACAGAGCAGAGGAGGGATTGCAGTACATGTGTGGAGAGGGTCTTTGTGGATCCATCAGTCCTACTGAACTATTGAAAGCTTGTCTGGTCATGGCATAGATTTCATATGCAAAGAAAAACTACTTTCTAAATATCTTTAAAGTTGAACCTTTTTTAGTGCTTTAAGACATTCACTAGTTATATTCCTCCCTAACAAACCCTTCAGCACTGAATTAAGAGTACTCTTTAAAGATGCTGTAATTTCTTTAACCTTGGGATAAAACTTTCGTTATTACCTCCCTACAATACAATCTACTATTTTATTTTTTATTATTTAGGCAAATGAGCATTAGGGAACATATAGTACCCTGATATTTGACGTAACTCCATGATAGCTGGTATAGTGTTTTAACTCTGGAAAATGCTGAATGATGTGCCAACATGAAGAATCCATTTCTTACTCATGCTTGCATACACATCTATATACCATACACACTAACACAAGCTTTGCATCAGGCTTTCCAAGTCACCTATGTAAGTCATTAGGAAATTAGTTTTATGGACCATTGTTCACAGCTGCCTCCCCTGTACCTATAATATGAATAAACAAAGGCCTTACATTTTTACTACTGTCAGAGGTGAAAGGCCAGAGCTTGGTCCATTAAGCTGTCTAACTCACAGTTATCACTCAACTTTCGATTTTGGATGAATAGCCTTGGGAAAATGCTTCTTCCTCGGGCAAGTAATAAGAGAAAGAAAATCTTTTTTTGAGGAAAAAAAAAAAGGCAATGTGGAACAAATGCAAGGAAAAACAGATGAAGAGAACTCTATTGTAAGGCTTAGGGGATAAGTTTTGCTAACTTTACATGAATAGCCCCAGTTGCCTTTATGCACAGCAGGGTGTGTAGGAGGTGTTTCTTTATACCAATGTATAGTAAAACTCAATCTCTGTTTAGAAGACCAAAGAATGCAAAGAATCTAAAGTCAGAATGGAGGTAAATGCATTGACTTCAATGGGGTTGCAGGGGATGAATTTGTTTTGCTAGGATTACTCACATGAATGATCTGAAAAGAAGTAATTAATAGAAGAAAAAAGTCTGGAAACATGATTTGGTATTTAAATTCAGACTGAATCTCACTGTTTCCAGTAAGCTTAACTAGAATAAATTGCACAAAATGGCCAGAAAATCATCAGAAATAAAAGAAAAATAATAAATATTTTGGGTAAGCAAACTGTAAGCTAACCACTGTTATCATTAACTAGAATATAAAATCAATAGGTTTCTACCAAAATCCATGGGATTTTCCAAGTGAGCCTGAGAGCAGAGTTGGACACTTAGTGTCAGGGCTAAAAGCCAAACATGTTAAATACCTATATTAACTAATTATTTCACTTCTGATAATCAGTTGTCAACAATTATATTAATGAGGATTCTACTTAACTACAAAGAGTAAAACAATGAATTTAAATAAATGGGGAACCTTCCCTTGGCTTTGATGGCCAGTAACTTGCCCAGAGATTTTTAGCTTACCCAGCTGGCTTTAAAAATATGGAACTTGCCCCTGACATTTCCAGTCCTAGGTCAACATACCTGGTGAATTTCTTGCCTAACACAGTCCCAGCACATGGTACAGTGTCATAAGAGATGAACAGTGGAAAAAAGTATTTTTTCACATCAAGTTTATCTTCTGGAACCTTTTGTTTGTCTGGATGGTGTCATATGTCTTTTAAGTGAAGGATAGCTGAACTGGTTGTATCTAGGGAGATGGGAGATATTTGGAAGTTGGCGTCACTTTTACTCTCTATTCTGAGCCCACACTTTCCACGGCTACTCAGTGAAAGGTTCTGCAGTGGATCTTCATTGCAAAGCTACCTTTGAAATCACCTAGGAAGTGACTCTATGATCCTGAGTGCTAGATGGATGCAATACTGGCACACACACACAGCTTGGAAAGCCATTTCTGCAGCTGTGCCTTCCCTGATGCTCTTCTGCTGTCCTCTTGCCCAGAGAGGTGGTAGAACCCCCATCCCTGGGAACACTCAAGGTCAGGTTGGATGGAGCTCTGAACAACATGATCTAGTTCAAGATGTCCCTGCTCACTGCAGGGAGGTTGGATTAGATGACCTTTAAAGGTCCTTTCCAACCCAAACCATTCTATGCTTCTGTGAAGGATGTTCTTCTGTGAGAACTCTTGAATGGAGTGTCATTGACAACTTTTAACAGGAGCTCATATACCTAGTTAGTCTTAATTTGTTTGGCTGTGATAGTATCCAATGGTTTGGGTTATTGTTATCATAAGGGGGCAATAACCTCAAAGACATCTCTTCCATTTCACGCCGTATAACTTTAAGGGAAAAAGATGCATATGAACCCTCAACTGTACAAACTGAAAGAAGTTCACTTCCCACTAATGAAAAAGTTTATTATCCTTTTGTACAAAGCCTTCGGTCTGACAACCCTGTTGTGACAATGATGAACCCCTTACATCTAATTGTATGGTGCAGTTTTATACTGTTGGGTGTACTGGAAAGATGAAGTCTTTGTACTAGATCCTGCACATTGGGGTGCTGAGCTCAACTGAGGTTGCGGAGAGCCTGTACAATACAAGTTACTGCCGAATTATTAGGTCAGCAACTGGCATAGAGAAGCACAATGAGGGAATGTCATCAACATCATGTATTTGCACTATATAAAAAAGCATGTCTCAAGAATGTACTGTACTGTTGTATGTTACTATTAAAATGCTATTGTTTGAAGTGGGAGGACCCTAGTCCTTCTGTCCCACTATGTTAAAATTTCACATGACTACAGCTCCAGAGTGGCAGGAGAATGGCAGTTCTCAGCTTTATATTGTATTATACAGGAAACAGCCTCTGAAATCCACACTTCCACTCCAATTTTTAAGTGTTAAATAGCAGACTGTAGCAATTACTTTGGCACTCTGAAGAAACATGGCTTCCAGTCAGCTAAAAGTAGAAGCACTTTGGCTGACAAAGTCAAACTTGCCCACTGGTGTTTTTACTCTTTGGTTTTAAGGATTTTCAGGGAGAAGAAAGAGTTGGTTTGTGGTGTAGGTCTCAAATACAAGGTATGAAAATTACCTGGGGGCAGAGCAGCAGCTGGTGTCATTGCCCTGAGCTCAGAGATATCTGAGGGCAGCTACAGCTCAGCCTCTTGCTCAGCTCCAGCTACCTGCACGTGCAAAATCCCCTGTCAGCATCTTGTAGACCTGTGGTTCTTTGCTAGCTTGCTGCTCAATTCTGCCATACATTATCATTCCTAAGGCAAATTAGACTAAAGTTGAATGTTGTTCCCTTCTTTCTCATCCTGTTATTAATAGGCATGTCAAAAAACGCTGCTATATGCAAAAATTGCTGGTATATGCAAAAATCCTTTCCCTCTTCATATTATTATTTATGCTTTTTTTACCATAAATTCTGAATTTTGCATGTAATATTGAGTTACTTTCAGAGATGCCATGTCCTGGTTACATGACAAATTAACTTGCTTTTCTGTGGTGGTGCACCAATCAGCCCTTTTACTGTTCCAGCATAGTCTTAAAACATGTTTTTTTCAGAGGTGAAGAGCCCTGCTAAGGGAGGCAAAAAATAGTAAAAGGTCATAAATTTTGACAATTTTATCAGCCCTGTGCTTCTGCAGAATAAGTCCTCTTTCTATTGAGAACGTCAAACCTTTCCAAATGAACTAAAGCTTTTGTTTTTAACATGAATACATCTCCAATTATCTTTTTAACAGTTTCAGTTCCATTGTGAGGCTGCTCAGTGAATCAGACAATAAAATGACCACAATCAGAACCATAATACTAAACAATAACAAAAATATCTTTAATTTGCCTGTGGCTTTCAAAGTGCTTGTGCCTTGAAGGCTTTATGGGAGCTTAATATATGGAAGCATATGGAAGGCCCTATTGCTTTGAAAAGGAATATTCAGAGAATTACAATTAAGTGTGAACATAGTTAGAGGCCCACAACCCCAAGCCTGAATTTCATTGAAAGGACAGAAAACTTCATTAGTGTTTAGAAAGTGCAGTTCCAAAACTCTTAAGTCAAAATCCAACTTTATTTGAGCGTAGGTGGTCTTAACTCAACAGCTTTCCCTTCCCTGCTTGCAAAATTAAATGTTGAACGCATTAAAAAAAAAACAACAAAAAACCCCCAAACAAACAAAAAACAAACCTCTACCCCTTCTCTTGCTGGAGCTTATCCCAAGCCTGTTAAGAAAGGCAATCTTTTAGCAAGTTAAGTGGCCTTTGGAGCTACTCTGGCACTCCTAATGATGGAACTAATTTTCACCACTACAGGTGTATACAGGCCATGTAACAGCTCAAGAGGGGCCCTTAACAAATTGCATCCTCTGTTTACAGATGGCATGTAAAGAAAATAAATACATTTCTGTGCTTGTAAGGAGGAGGAAGTTGTTCTGCTGAGATGAAAGACCTCCAAGGACCTGGCTTCTTTTGCATGCTGAAAACTCCTCTTACAAACTAAAAAAAAATAGCAGTAACCTACTGTTATAAACACATCCCCTTAATAAGCAGGGATTCATTTCCACAGTGAAAAGAAGTTTTCCACATGTTCTGAGTTTGGATGTGAGAAGTGTCAGTCTCAGATATGCTCTTGCTGTTCTTGTTAGTGCAGAACAGCTGTTGATACTTGACAGTTACTAGTTTGGGGAAGGGTCAGTAGAGATGACATTGTCTCCTGATCAGCTGAAGCCAACTGAGTTGTCTGGAAGCTGTTAGATTGCCTTTTGCCAGGCTGGTTGTGGGAAATAACAAATATGTTTAAATAGTGAGTGTCTTTGTAGGAAGTGGGCCAGAAAACAGGGATAAATTCACTGGACAGTTTGTTTGCAAATAGTTTGGTGTGTCCTGGTAATGCATAATGGTGTGTCCTTGAAGTGAGCTTGTTACTGAAAGAAGACAGCGCTTGATCTTTTTGCTGCAATGCCTGACACTGGATATGATACGTACATGGTGACTCATGATAATGCTTTTCATTGCCACATTACGTCAGGATAAGATAGCACAAATTTTTGTTAGTCCTACTTTGAATGAGTTAGTCCAAACTCATTCTGGCTCCTTCAAAATCTAGATATGAATCCTGGTCAATCAATCCAGTGCACTAACCAAACTTCAAAGAAGTCTTTACTTAGTGTTTACATTACACTTGACTTTGTTATTGAGTCTAATGCCATTATGGAAAAGATGAAAACAGAAGAGACGTGGCAGAGATAAAAATAGTTTGTTTGCTTTGCTGGGAGAGAGGGAAAATTGCATTTAGATTAATTCTGATGGATCAGGAATGTTTCTGTAGGTATTGTCACTGTGAAAACTGACAGATATTTCTATTTTAAGGCTGACATTAAAGGTGAAAAGCCGAGAGCTGTTACCAGGAGAGGAATTGCTCACACAACCTCTTCATAAACTGAATTATCAGGAAACTGTGCTGTGCATCTCACTGCATGATAATGAAGCTTTTAACAATGTTCATCTGACACTTTTACGTGGTTATGAGACATACACAGCTCTACTTATAAATGTGCTCAGGATAAGTGGGAGTTCATCACCTTACCTTTGCCTAACTAGGTGTAATTGCTAACCATAAAAGGAATTCCTTGCTTCTCTCCAGCTGCATTTACTCCATTTGGGACTAAGCCTCACCCTCCCATCTTTCTTTCTGCACAAAAGTCTGTGTAATGCTCACACCTTGTTGCTCTGTAATCTTAATTAACCCATGACAATGTAGATAACTAAGGTTTTGCATGGAAAAAGAAACTATTTGCTCTGATGCTCTTCATTGGGTAGATGGTGCCTACTCCCTGATAAGGTGGGTGGAAAGGGCAAGAACCAAGGTAGCTTCTTGGCCTGTGTTGTCCCTCACAGGCAAAGTACAGTGGCCATCTCAGAGAGGGGTAGGATGTGATCTCGGATCAAGAGGCAAATGAAAGGTTGCTCAAAAGGAGCAGGGAAGAGGCGGATGCTGGGCCATATTCCCTGCTTTCAGGTTTATGCCTGTTGAGCTCTGCCATAGCATCCCAAAGACAACATACAGCATATGTGGCCCTCCAAGACTGCAGTTCACCCTGGGGCAAGGTGAGTCATTGCTAAGTAAAATGTTAGTTTGGGCCTAATTGGTCTATGCCTACCTTGAGAATATACTGTCTCCTGCACTAAGTAGTGTAATGCTCCTTCAGAGCAGCTTTTTCCCGGCTGTTAAATTCTGCTGAATGGTTTTCACCCAGAGGGTCTCCCTGTTTCAATGAGAAAAAACTTTCTATATCCTTTGGGTGTGTTTAACTCTGTCCCAACAACTGCAAATATGTTTTAGAATTCAAAATATGGACCTAAATTAGAAAGAAACCTCCAGCACTTGATTACATCAAAATATCAATTTTTAATAACTTTTTCTCTAACCTTGTATGTAAGTGCCTGATATATATTATGTGCAAAAAATTAAATCATTTTTCTAGCATTGTTCTTGAAACAAGTCCTGCAGCACAGTGTTGTTTTCAGATCACTAGCATTTAAGAAATAAGTTCTATAAACGCAAGAGAACTTATAAAATGACATGTAATTAGAAAAGAGTAAGTCTTCCAACCAGATCATTACTGTAATTTTTTTTTATTAAAAAGATGTAATCCTTTGGCTCTCTAGTGTATCTCGTTTTCTTAGCTCAAGTAATAAACCCCACATCAAAAGGCAAACACATTTGTACATTTCTGGTGACTTGTGAATGGCTACACATTTAGTTGAACTGCTTTGTTCCCATTTCTGCAGACATCAATTGGGGAACAAGATTAAACCAATCAAGTACATAGACACCTGTTTTGTGAGGACTATATACAGCTTTTCAGACCTTATGAATAAGTATGTACTTCATATCTCTCGGTCAGAGCTTGCGTGACAGAAGAAGTAACCTGCAACAGAATGTAATTTTTCTTTCAGGGAAAAGACAGTGGGAAACTATTTCAGCAGAGTGATTCTTTTGTGAAAAGGTTGACTAGGAATTTTCATAGTCTGTTGTAATAGTTTATTGTTTGGGTTTTGGTTGCTTGGGTTTTTTTTCACTTTCTACTGTGACAGAACCATGTGATTGATAGATAAAACCTGAATTCGTGCCTTTTCCTAGCTACATGAAACTGGTGTATTTCTGCTATAGGTGGCACCACTCACCTCCCAGATGTTATTGACTTGAGGGGTTGCACCCACAGAGGGGGGGCGCTCAAGGTATGTGGCATCCTTATGGCATCCTCTCCAACATGTCTATGCACCACTGTGTGCAAGCAGGTGCTATAAAGGACTCAACATATTCGCTGACTTCAATGAGATTTACTCATGCTCAGAGGTTTCCTTGTAGGACTAAGGCCAAGGATTTGAGTATATTTCATTTAAATCCTTCATTTTCACAGCTGAAGTACTTAACAAAACAAGTTTCTGCTGTAGAAAGTTGAAAATAGAGTCAGCATAAGGAATTGCTGCCATGCCTCTTGCTTGCTCTCTGGGTACAATTAACTTATTCTTAGAAAAATTGACTGCCAACTACCAGGCAGTGTTGGCTTAGATTTTGTGCATAGCCTGGGAAAGTTGTTAATTCTGCCTTAATATTTATCTCCCCAGACTATTAGTTAATATAGTGGCCACATAGAGCCTGAGCCCACCCAAATATATAAAACCAGTGTGTGGTGCCAAGTACTACATACTGTTTCTTCTTTGCGTGAAAGAATTGTGTGTGTACTTTAATTTAAATAGGGCTTTACAGAGATTTCCCATATGGTTCCTGACACTAACATGTATATAGTTTTGCATGGTTTCTCAACTTTTCAAATGTTATTGAATTTAACCAGTTGCATCTATGTCCGTAAGTGGTTTGCCTCATCCAATTTTTTTTCAGTAGTTTTTTTTTCTTACTATGAACGTGTTCTGTTTATTTGATTGTACCACTTCCTCCTCTTTAAACATTAGTGTAAGACTAAACATGTTGAGTATCTCTTACAAGACTGCTGGATGAATAATGTAATAAGCGCTGCTTTTCTTTGATTGCCAGTCATGAGACAGTTCATTGCAAGACTTTCACCCACTCTTGAACTTTATTTCTCTTTGGGAAAATACAAAACCAAAACCCCCCAAAAGCCCACAACACTCTCCCCCTCCCCCAAATTTATCATGTCCTGTCTGTAGGAACTAGATAGTTTGCAGTCTACAAGACCTGTGGTTTCACCTGTGTGTTCCTCCTCAGTTTACTGTGGCATGTATCAGCATACATTCTCATAGCATCTGTGACACCCTGAACACTATGAAGTCAACTCAAAGTCTGTTATCATGTCAGTTTTCTTATTTTTATAACTTGCTGTATCAAATAAAATTCATATCAAGAAATATACTATTCTGGAATGATGACACCTTTTCTCTAAACTAATCTTATTAACAGAAACTTAGTGACACACAAAGAAGTGGGGGGTGGACAGAGGTGGTGTGGAGGAGTTAGTACATCTTGCAGTGGCTGGAAAGGTCTAAATGGTTGTGGTTGTAGTATGTGGGGGGTTTTGTTCTCTTGTTTGAGAGAAAAGACAGATTCTGTTGACCTCTGTGTTCAAAAACCTAGAAGTTATGATTTTGTAGAGGATGGTAGGTTCTTTGGGAAGAAATTAAATGGTGAAACAGGAAGGCTAGAGTGTAGCAGCCAGGTGGATGGAGTTAGGAAGAATTTCCAATCAGACTATTTAAAATTAATTTGAGTTCCCATTTTGTTCATGCTTACTTCATTTCAGTAGCTTCACCATATTGTGGGGAAGAAAAGGCAAGTTTTTTGCATGTTATACTAAAGTGATAGCACTCTTTGTGTATATATTTTTAAAGTGGCATTGGTACTGGAGGCAGATCTTTCATTAAATAGTATAGCAAATTAGTCTTGGTGTACCGAGATATCCCTGCATATGTCTGCATACACATTATTTTGCTAGCTGTCTGGCTTGCCCAAAAGCTTCAGAATTATTTTTGTACTGAGACCACCTTCAGAATGTCAGCACTGTGGTATGGTAAGATGTTTGTGTGGGAAATTATGCTCTACAAAATTGTAAAGGATAGTGTACTTTGTTGCCCTCTTCATTTTCTGTTTCATCAGAACAACTGCACTTCACCAGAGAAACCTGTAATAGTGTAACAGCAAAAGATTTTTCGCATCCAGTAGAAAATGCTCTCTGACCAAGTTCTGCTGTCCCCTGCATCTGCAGGCACCTTTTTTCTTTTTTGTTTGGTCAAATCCTTAAGGAAAGAGAAATAGTTCTGAAAAGTTTTCATTCAGCACGTACTTTGGCAACCTTTAAAACTCATAGAGAAGCATGGGTAGAATATTAATCCCCAAAATGCTGCAGCTGCCTTTGTATGTGGGGTGCGTTTAAACCAGAATATCACTTTGTTTTTGCTTCTGATGCTTTAAGCTTTCCTCAGAAAATAATTGATGTCTTATGCTCCATCTGAACTGACTGTTCTCACAAGGACATACAGTATATTTGCCAAAATTGAGTTACAGACCAATATTTTGTCCCATTTGATTGTGGAGATACAGTGAATGTGTAGCTTGAAATTTAAAAATTCTTTTCTTTGATCCCACTTTTTCTTTGAGGCAATTATAAGTACTCACTTCAGTACTTGCGAGGGTAATCTAGAGAACTACTGCTACACGGAATATGGGGAAACTTTTGAGGAAGGAATGTTTTTAGCTGATAAAATATCATACACACTGATACTGTTCAAAGCAAGGGTCTGTTAGATCATGTAAGAAATAGACTCCAGGAAAAAAAGCTCTACAAATATAAGTACCTCTCTGATCTTAGGAGTCATGTCTGCCTTTATCGGTGCCCATTCAATAGCTTCTTTATTCTGCCTACCAAGTGCTCGTGAAAGGCTATTCTCCCATTTGGGTCCTGGAATTGCTCCAAATTTAAATGGGGCTCCAACTGAAAATACTGCAGAATGTGAGCAGAAAAAGACTGTATTGCTCCAAACTGACATTTTAATGTTTATCCGTTAGGACTGATCAGCTGTTTTCTATTGCTGAGAAAAAGCCAGTTGTTGACTAGAGAGGATAAGAGGAAAAAGAAAGGGGGAAAGATCCTCCAACTTTTGAAAAATAGATTTAGAAAAGAGAAGGAAAAAATTAAAGAACTAAGTGTGCTACAGAGAATGTATGTTGTCCATCCTGAATGTCAAAACTGTTGTCTGAAAAGGGATGCCGTTACCAGTTCAAGTGAGGAGTGATGACTGGACCTTGCTACATCCCCAGCAGAGCTTGTCCATTAGGAGAGCTGCAAGGATGTGGGAAGGTGAAAGGAGATGCAGTCTAGCAGGGCCTCCTGAGTAACCCTGGAAACTGTCTGTAAGCCTCTCCATTCCTTTTTCTTTTACAAATAACTAGCCTATTTGAGCCCTGTGCTGTATATTTCACAGCTTTCTCTAGCTGCTGGAATGACAGCTGATGATTTCTTAATAAAGAAGACATTTCTAGGCAATAGGCTTGACTCAAGTGAACCTGCAACATTTTGTCAGGATCTCATCCTTATGTGAGAAGAAACCTAATTACTACCGCAGCGTGTGTGAAAATTAAGGACTCTTTTGCCTTCCAAATCACAAATGCTGGGTCCAGGCTAGGTGGCAGCACCTCTGTCTGCTCCAGACCAGACCAAACAGGTAAGTTTGTGAAAGTCCTTCAGGTCTATGAAAATACAACGTATGTGACAGTAAAAAAAATCCTGTGTGGATGAGCCTATCCTGCAGGTAGGAGAGAAAAAGTCCTGCCTGGAGCAACAGCCCCGGTTGTTTTGCCCATAGCACAGTCCAAACAGGGACTCAGTGCTTCCAGGAGAACTCTGAATTTTTCCCCTTCTGTACAAAGAGCTTAATTTTAAGGTAACAGTTAGCCCTTGCTGATGGTTCCTCTGCTCACTGGTATGAGAGAAATAGAGGACATTTGCTATTTCAGAAATTTAGTCGTTTCTTTCCTTCTTCAAGTGTGTTATGTTTATGAGGAAAAACAAAGCCACTTGTTAAAATTACCCCAGCAGCTCTCTTTAATGTGTCAATTTATCATGATTACTGCTAGTATATGGGATTTGTTATTAACAAGACGTCACTGAAACAATGAAGGCAAGAGACTGCTTCTTAAGACCTAACTTGCAAATCTTGCAAAGAAAAAGTAGAAAAGGTAAAACATGAAAGTAGACACAAATTTTAATTTTAAAAATTCATTCTTATTTAAAAATAACTGTACATTTGTTTATTTAAGGTGTTTTCATGGAAAAAAACAGTAATTTTTTACATCATAGTCTCTTTCATTGTACTGTGGCTGATTATGCATGACTTTAAAGGCAAAGTTACATGTTTTGGCTTGAACTGATTTTAATAGTCTAGTGCTACCAATACTATTAAGCAGAGGAGTCTCCATTCCCCCTTGCTCAAAGCAGAAAATTGACAGAAAATCCAACCAACAAAAAATGTTTTCTATCAGGTTAACAAGTTGAATTCGGCTAGTGAAAACATCAGAACAGATACAAAAGAGTGGATGGGACTGCCTGTCCAAGAATAGGAAGGACAGAAGAGAAGTCTGCTTTTCCTCTTGTTTGTTTTTGTTTTTTTTTTAATTTTTCAGCCAAAATATCTGATTTCTGTTTCTACATGGCCACAGATTTCCAACACTCAAAGTGGAAGTGCACACCTTCGAGTAGTATAAATAGCATGATAGTTGCCTAAACCAGATCTGCGTGGGTGTATAAATACTTGCAACTGCATGTGAGGGCTTTCCTACTACAAAATACAGATGTGTGTACATCAGACAGATGTAAAAGTTCCCCCTAGTGAATTACACAGTCTTCTTGCACTCTACACCAATGATCCTGCTCATTAATCCTAATAACGTACTTCTGAGGTAGCACTCAGAATTACAAATGCTTGCAGTTTTACTTTGAGTTTTGTGATATTTCCTCTTCTTCCCACTGTCCCAAGTGTCTGTGAATCTTACCCTTCCCTTGAAGAAAGGAAAGCACTGGTAATGAGAAGCTTGGAGAAAGTTTAAACCAAGGAACCAAGTGAAAATGACCTGGAATTTATCCTTTTACAAAATCTTCTGATTTGAAGATATTTGGTATGTTTTATTGTTCAGAGCCAGTGATACTAGTAAAGTTCTTCTGAGCAGAGGATGCAACATACAATAAAGATGTGAAATCTTATCCTTAACAACCAGAACTCCAATATAGCATGTGGCTGCCTGGATGAAGGTTTTGTTTTCAGAAGAGCTGTGAGAGAGTTAGTGCTCCCTTGCGCCCCTGGTCTGAAACAATCAATAGGAGGTTGCCATCTGCAACACTTCCATGTTTCCTATACTTGGTGCTGGACTTTGCCTGTTTTGGCTTCTTTTCATAACTTCAGTCTTAAATGTCTTTTTATACCATTCTTAATTCTCTCCTCCAACTTAGCTGGTATAATCAACTCTAGCCATACAAGCCGAAGTATCTTAGCAGTGTCAGTGGATTTCTTGTCTTCAGTGCTTCAGTGCAGCCTTTCTCACTGGAATAGTCCATAGGCTCCTGCCTGATGCTGTGGCCAACAATGATTTTAACATGTTCATGTGTGTGGCCACTTACATGGCAGTGTTTGATAGTCTGTGCAGAAAGCCTGTAAGATGTCTTTGAATAAGAAATATGTATTAAAGGATCATGTGAAGAGAGAAAGGAAGAAATGGGGAGTGACCTCTAATTTTCCAGATACTGATATTTAACATAGGTGGAAAAGCAAGACCTAGTTATGACAAAATCTGCCATGTTGTGTATTTCCTATATTGGCTCATGTTTTGTACCAAAAAGAAAGTATGAAGCAGAAACAAAATCTTTGTCTGAGCTGTACAGAAGTTGCAGTGAGGTGGAAGTTGGATTGTAGTTAGGCCGTTTAGAGAAATGATTAAATGTTTTCAGTATGTCTGGCTTCTTGTTACCATGGGATCACTATCTTTTCCTTTTCCTTATGGAAGAATATTAATACAGTACCCTATCCTTAATGTTTCAGAGAGTGTAAGTGCTAGGATTGTAATTCCTCTATTTGCTGGAAAATACTTGTGCACTACAAATGGGAACTCTCTATTTCATGGAGACTGCCTTCTCTTCTAATTTGCTATTTGCTGCTTTTTTCTTTTCTTTAAGCAACAAGCCAGTAATGGACTGATGTAATTATCAGCACATTAATGGTAGGTCCAAAGGGTCTTAGATGACTTGGCAGCAATTTACCTTATACGTGGGAAGAGTTTCCTTTTGTTTTAACTTTAGCTATTCAATTCTGTTTCTAATAAGCTTGTTGTAAATACTCAAGGAGAAGCAGTACCATATTGTTCTCTTCATCTTTTGTTAGATACTTTGCAATAACAACAAAGTAACATTTCTGAAAATGGATAGCTCTGGGTATGTGTTAAAACTCACAAAAGATGTCAGTAGTCACAATGCATAGCCTCGCTATTTTATGAATCAGCAGCAGGGAGCTACAGGCAATGCTCTTTTCTGTTAAAAGACAATTAAAGCAGTGGCTGAGAAATTGTTTTGTGATCACAGAGAAATCTCTGGTACCAGACAGCATTGTCCTTTTGTAGTCAATACAGATGGTCTAGCTTGTAGCTGTCTATGATATGAAACATAGGTCAGTTTAAGGACCTAGATATTTAGAGCTCATGAAACACCACCAGCTGCTTTGTTAGCTTTTACAACTAAACTATAGCAATAGCAATAGTATTTCAATGACAGCAAACAGGGTTTCATTAATGCAGACTGTTGATTTTAGAGACAAATGCCAAATGCTTAGGATGCACTTGCTTAATAAATAAGCAGTATGTGTATCAATCTGTGACTGGAGCTTGGGACAGCACAGCATAAGCATTTTGTATCCTGATTGCTTTATTCTTTTAAGTTTCGGGAGAAGTAAAACAAGGCCTCTGCAACCTGCATTAGCTCACACTCAGCTTGAAAAACCTGTCAGAGAGGGGAAAATGCACATTTCTCTTTTTAGAAAGCTTAAAGTATCTGCTCATTCAAATCAGTTTAAAATATTCATTGTGTCAAAAATGTAACATGTGTTGTTACTTATAACAAGCAAAGATTAAGTAGAATTGTCAGGAGACAGATTATCAAGTTTTTCTATCAAGAATTAGTACTTATTCCAGACCACCAAGTGAATTTCTTTGTCATTATACATAGACTTCTCCAAAGCATACACAATCCCCATCTTCTTCTGCTGCAACATTCAAAATTACCTGGGAGTCATTCCACTCCTTGCTTTCTGAGCATCATTTGCTGCCTTCTGTCTTTGGCAGTGCAGCAAGGTACTAAGTGAGCAGTTGGGGGTGAGTGGGATGTCTTCTTGGTCATATGGAAAGGATTTGGAGCAAGATCCAAACTCTGCTCAGGGCAAAGCCTGAGTAAAATTGTTTAGTCCAGAGGGATGAAATGCTTGAGCTGGGTGCTGGTGCAGTCTGAGAGCAGCTGCCCAACAAATCCTTTCTCTCCTTGCAAATAGGATGCTGTGGTATAGATTTCTGCAACTGGGTTCCTTCTGCTTATTCTCAAACTTGAAGTTCATTATTACTCTTCCCTTAAGACATGTAGTGTGTGTATGTAGCCTGAACACATTTTGCTGCAGTAAGACCCCGAGTCCTGTCAAAGGATGACCTAGATCTTGGAAGTTTGCCTGTGAGCCCTATCATCCCTATTTGCATAAGCCCAGAATAAGGGGCTCCTGCTTAAAAGATTCTGATTTTACCTTGGGCTGACCCAGTAGAACAAGTAGGCTTAACTACCTTCCTGGATCAGGATTGGTACCTGGAAAAGTAATACTCTTGGTGCTTAGGGCTTACCTGGGCAAAGCCCTCTCTGAATTGAATGGTAGTTTTGCCTAGGCAGAGATTCCAGTGGAGAGTCCAGGATGCTCAGACTTGCATTGTTTTCAGACAATGCTGCAAAAGTCAGGGGGCTGGTACAGCTACCGAATTCTGATACATATACTGAATTGTTACATATACATATTGAGTATGTAGCCCCAGGCAGCAACTTCTTGGGCTGACAGCTCTCATATGATGCGTGTACCTCTGGACTGGAGCAAATCGCTGAAGATGGAATGCTAGCTCTGCACATCCCAAATCACAAGGAAATGCCTTGGTTTAAAATAAGGAGGACGTTGAGGGGAGGGGGATAATGTATGCACAGAAGACTGTTATTTCTTCTAAGACAGTTGCACACTGTCTTATACCTGCACATGTTTCTGTTAACAGTAATGTTCTGCATATAAATACAATCTGGTTAGTGAAAAATCCTCACTTTGATTGGGTGCAGGGGGGGCACTACCAGGGGAGAGGCTTGACAGATAAAAATTTTAAAGTAGTGTTCTTAACACTGTCTTCCCATCACTATCACTGTACGCAGTGAGAACTACCTGCACCCAGGTTTTGGCTAAGTCAAATTACAGTCTTTTCATAATCCCATTGTAATTATGAAGTTTAAAACTATCTGTGAGAAATGTGAGAAATGGAAGGTCTTGCAGTAACCAACAGACAAGTAAAAAGGTTCATGCCAAGGACATGTTTGTCTAGTTGTTTTGGATAAGCTACTTGACTTTTGGTTTTAGTTTTTGCTGTTTGTTTTTTTGTTTGTTTGTTTTTTGTTTTTAGACATACATAGTCTGAGATGTTTAAGCTTTAGTATTCCCTAAAGATGCAAAAAAAGAAGAGACAAAAAAATCCTCAAACTTTCATCATTGTGTAAAAATCTGACCTTGTCATCTACTGATTACATACTGCAAATAAGTGGGCTGTAGCAGAGGTGTCATCTTCTTTGTAAATCATGTAATTTGAGGCTTCCTTTCACTCTATCACAGTAAACCAGGCATGCAATTCATTCTTTTGTTTGGACAGTTGGTCTTCTAATTAAGAAGCAGGTGACTATTCTGCACCAAATGGTTCTCCTTTTGTATATCTTTCTACTCCCTGTGAGGTTAATACATATTGAAATGGGATATGTCTGGGCCCAACTACGAGGGCAAATAACACCAGAACAGAGGGAACAATAAAGGAAGACAGAACAATTGTCAAAGAAGCTAATCCTTAGTGTCTATAAGATACAGAAGGATACAGCAAACAGGATTGCATCTCCGTGGTTGAGCTGCTGCTCACTACAGTCCAAATGACTTCTGGGGTTGATCTTACTGAACCTTGCAGGGATGGGCGTATGTTATGTATGTGTATAAACGCAAAACAGAAATCAAAACAAACTTAATGAGAATTCAAGAGTAATGCACTGCAATCTGGATGGAAAGCAGCAGGCATGCTGTGCCCCCTTTAGTCATTCCACAGGTGTGAAGTGATGATGCATATGTATTCTGGCTGGAAAATGGATATGTGATAAGGAGATAATCAGATCTCTGGAAACGTCTAATGTAATATGCTATGAATAAACATCCGAAAGATGCTTTATTTTTTCTTATCCTAAATTCTCAAATCCCCTTATGGTTGTCAGATTGTTAAGTGTCAAAGTATATGAGATGTTCTTGTTTTAGAGAGGAAAAATTTGAGTTCAACAGGTATTATGTGACTTGCCTAAGAACAACAGCAGTAGCCTGGGCAGTGTAAACCACTTCCCCTAACTACCTTTCCTCTAGAGGAATGTGTTGTTCATGTAGGCATTGACAATCTGGGATGAGCTGCATTGCATCTAAATCCAGGACCTGTGTATTCACTAGTGAAAGAAGGAAACACACAACAGCAGCCTGTGTGCATGTGTGCTGATGCTCCTCTCTACAGGCATGCTTCTCTCTTCAGAGTTCAGATATACAAAAATATCCATTGTGATCTGCTCATAAACCAACACAGATTAATATTAAAGAATTATGCCAGGAGGAAAACTTGCCTTTCACACTTAATGCCATTCATTGAAATCACTCTCTAGTTCATTCTTTTCCTTTGTTTATTTGTCATTGTCTTTTGCTGCACCATTTGTTTTACATGAATGTTGTTTAACATGATGATGCTGTTTTCTGACCAGTGGCAGGGTGTATTCTGGGCTGAAATTCTGGTTCCAGGATTACTGAGGGTTCATAGTATGCGTCATTACAGAACAATATGAATGGGAACAAAGACCATTACAAAACTAGTAGAGTGAATTGCCCCTCCCTCCCCATGCCCCCCTATGGCTATTCAAAAAACAACATTGAAAGCCCCAAATAAATTTGAAAGGAGGGAGCAGGAGGGGGAAAATGTAGGGTTTAGTGTAGACACCATGGCATGTATGGTCTGTGAAAGTCCTCATTCTGTGGAAGCACTTGCACAATGGGGTGTCTTGCAGGCAAATGAAATATCTTGAACTTTGTGCAGGCTTGAGTAAAACTCTTAATGTTATTTGAGACTCTTTTTTTGTGACTTAATTTTTATGAGTTTTTATTTCTCCTTTGAGTAATATTAAAAGATGAGAATGCTCACAGAAAAATAGGACAGCTGAAGTATAGAAAACTTCTGGAGATTTGGTTTTTTAACTGTTTTATAAATACAAGCAAGGTTTGTATTAGCTGCAGTATCTCTTCTCCAGGTCTATCAAACTAATAAAACAGGCAAAGTTTCAGGAGCAAAATCCTTCCATTTGACGTCTTATATAAATACATATCACTAGTATGAAACTTGTGTATTAATTCTAGAAATGGAGATCCAAAAGGAGATTTTTAAAAAAATCTGATTAACATTATGTGAAGATAAATATAATTATAAAATGACAGCAACGAACAACTAAAAATGCAGCAGCTTTAATAAAAATTAAAAAAGGGGAGGGAGGAAGTTCTGGCATGAATTTCTGATGTACTGTGAACACTGAGGTTTCCATCTGCTCTCTACTTATTGATCCCTTACTTGCTGTGAACACTGGGCCAGCAAGGCACCAAGTGTTGCTCATTGCAGGAGCATTTGATGATTGCCAGACTATCAGGTTGTATTCCACAGAGAGTGATTTAACAGTCCTCTAAGTGAGGTTTTAAGGGATGTTTTCAAATGTCCCACTTGGTCTCTTTTTAGTGATCTGTACAGTGCAGGAAAAATGACAACAAAAACTTAAGTTATAAGATAGTGAATCTGAAACTCCCTGTAACCAAATGGAAATCAGGTGATTGTAATAGCCATGAAAAGGAGGAAGATAACATTTACATTTTGAAGCTTCAAAAGCTAGGGGGGGTTTATGGTGACTTGTATCCATGGCCCTCTCCAACAAATCCTGCTCTGCCAGTGCCTTTATGGACTCCCAGTTTTCTCCATCTCACTGGACTCAGTTCTGCACTGAAGAAGCAGAGAGAAGGCTTGCATCTCTCACACTCACCTTATTGCACAAATGTATATTGGGATGGTGAAAGTCTAACTCATGGCAGCAACAAAAGCCAGTTCTGCTTGACCCCAAGCTCTAAACACTGCTTGAATTTAACAGTGTATAGCATCAATCAGAATTAGGAATAAGGAGGTACTCCTTTTTAGCAGGGTGAAACTATGTTAGATGGATTACAAGGAGAGTTAAAAATAGGAGAAGGAAGAAAAAACCCAGGAATAAGATTAAGAAGTTGAAATGGAAAGCACAGAAAGAAGAGATAAGCATGCAAAAAGAGCAGATTCAGAGAGAAGTCAGTCTTGCTAGGTCAAAGTTAAAGTACTAGGAAAAAAACCTAGGCCTCAAACCTTCTGTGATAAGCAGCTGAGATCAGGTTCAAATATCTCCTGTAGTTTTTGGAGTGATCTGAAGTGGTACAAACCTATATATATCTGTGGAGCCTGTTTTATTGGCTGCAGATTCAACACAGGTAACTGTTAAATGTCCTCTTTGAGAGGGCTACTTGGAATGGGTTTCTGTGGTTCTTTAACAGGTATTGCACCACCTGTCCATGCCACTTTAACAATTTACTCATGTGATCATAATTTTTTATTCCTTTAAAACAAGTGATTTTGAAAAACTCTTGAAGGTATCCGAAGTAACTACAAACATCGAAAATTGCTAATGGTGTTATTATGGGTCTGGTTACCTGGGTGCCTTGTAGTCTTTGTTCCTTGCCCATTTGTTGCTTACAAAAGGTGTGTTCTTCACCTTTCCTTAAGAAATCTGGTCATAGAGGTCTGTGGTTTCTTACCTTGTGAGAATAACTGCAAAAGAGCAAGCTGTAATGCACCAGCTGGAAAGGAGGAAAGACCTTCCTAAAGATGTTGGGTTGCCTGTGCTCAGCTCAGAGAAGTACAGCTTCTGCAGACTTTTAAACAGCATGTAAGTCATGATGATGGCAGGGAGGCACAGAGAAGGCTGCTTTTCTGATCATCCTTGCCCATCATGAGGGATCTGAGATTGTGACAATCCCTCATGCTTTCAAAAGGAGACAAGAAAATACCACTTCTTTCTTGGTTATTTCCTAAACAATAACTGGTCATTGAAATGATGAACTTGCGTACTTGTGTGGATATTTGTAAGGAGCAGGACTGAAGTGGATGGGGTGGGTGTGAATCTTCCAGTGCACACCTTCTCTGTCCAACTGTCTCTTAAAGGAAAGATATGACTATAGCTCTCTGGATAACTTGCTAGTATTTACCAATCTACTTCAACCAGAGTGATATTTTGCAGAGGTCCCCCTGCTTGTATGGGCTGCTGAAAGGAATTATTTCCCCTACAAGCATTATGTTGTTTCATAAATACATTCATTTTCAATTGCCTGTAAGTTGTTTGGGGGCAGGAAAAAATAAGGTTGAGTAATTGTAACTTACATTGAGAACAAGGGTTGAAGAAATTAAGTCTTATGGTGCCATACAACTTTATAGTAAAAGTATGACTGTTAATTCTTAAATTTGATTGCAGTTACCATGTTACACCTTTACAATATCAAGCGTTATTTCATTTCAATAAGCTACTTTAGGAGATACTTGCTAAGATTAGAAATGAGAAGGGGAAAGAAAACGGAAAACAGTGTTCTGCCTTTACCTAGTGATTGCCTTTGTATTTCCACTAGAATGAGATTTTACTACTAAAATTAATTTCAGTTGTTTTCCAAACACAGTTTTAATCAGGTATTTGTAGTGCAGATTTTGCCTGGTTTTCTTATTAGCCATGTCTGCACACTTTCTGTTGTTACACATATCAGCTGAATCCCTTCATCAATGAGTTTTCAATAGTGTCACTGAATGTAGCTGAAAAATCCATGCAAAACAATGACCTAGTCCTGAGTCCCTGTGAGCTTGGACAACAGCTTGCCTGCAAATCCATCCAGTGCAAATGAATATCAGGGATAAACAGCAAAGAAAACATAGTGGGTGGTACCAACAGTAATCATGCCTTGACCAGGTTTCCTGAGTACAAAAAAGTCACTTCAAGGAGAAGTTAATGATCCTTCTGTACTGACCTCCACAGACAAACAGCTGTTTGCTCACCTACTCATCAAACTACCCTGTCCCTTGATTTACATTTGGGGGGGGATTCTATGTCCTGGGCATCAGCTGTTATTGTCATCAACTACCTCTGTTGTGCACTTTCTGGAAAGCCAAATGAATACAGTTTGGTTTCCAGAAAGCCACTGAAGCTGAATATTGAACCCTGAGCTGCACTTTTTTTACTTCCTGTGTGTTGGTTTGGGGTTTTTTCTTATCCTGAGCAGTGTATAACAAAATCCTGTGTAATTCTACAGCTGATTTGCAGTGCTTTAAGAAGTTAACTAGTTACTTACTGAACATGACAATATCCATTGCCTCTGTGAAACTAATACAGGTTTCAGACAGATTGCTCCACTGACCACTGAATTTCATCCCTTCTAGAGGGCAGTATGGCCAGGGTGGAGGGAGAGAAGGGCTGAGCTGGAGGGGTGAGGGACACTGCAGCACCGGCCACAACAACCCTGTACAATAGCTAAGGGATTGAAGTAGAGTTGACTTTCCATGCTGGGCTCCAGGCAGACTCCAAGGATAGAGTGCCACCTACTGAAATACAACTGATGAAGAGAGTTCTGCAGAGACGTGTAAAACCAGTGGAGGCTATGGCTTAGGTAGTAGCGGGATGAATTAAAAGAGCCCCAGACCTCCACAGGTCTATTACTTCTAGATTTTTTTTGAAGGTCTTTCTGTCTACATACTCTCTTTTCCCAGTATAGCATTATTATTGCTGGTGTGGCCAGCACTGGTCTAGCAACAGTTTCGTATTTCAGAGAGCAATTCTATGTAGTCCAGTTACGAAAAAAGACACCATCAAAATATGCTAATTGGTCTGGAAAGGGCACTGCACTCTCAGAAGAGAGGGGCTAGCTCTTGTGGTGCCACCTCATACCACAGATCAGCACTAATTTTTTTCAATAAATGTATTAGCTTGTATTAAAACTTCAGCACTAGGTTTTTTGTAGGTGCAGCTGCAAACCCTGCCTTGCTGTTGTTGGGCCATGCCATTTGGGCTGCATGATGGACTCTTGCGCTAAGCTAGACGGAGCAGGTAAGTTGAAGCACATGATGGCAGGTAAGTTGAAGCACAGTTGTGGTGTGGCAGGACAGGGACATCACAAGTCAAGAGATACAGCTTGCAGTAAGAACCTGCACCAAAATATGAGGACAGGCAAACAGCACTAAATTAAATAATTGATCACTGGCAAAAGAAGTAGCTTGTGAAACTCATAAGTTGTGCAATATTGTTCCCAGGAAATCAGAATTTGGCATGATCTGGCCAGTCCCCTTCATAATTTGAAAGGAAAAGAATAAGCTAAATTTTATTTCAAACAAGCTGTGAATTGTTTCACTACAGGTTTGTTGTGTTTTCATATCACTGTACCATTACTCAAGATTCCCTTCCACCCGTTACCCTTTAATGTATCATATAAACTTGAATATATTTAATTTTACTACTGTGGTAAAGAGACTGAAATTGTCAGAAAGGGAATTTACTAAGTGTAACAAAACAAAATAGCTAAAGCCAGTCAAAGTTTTTGAATGGAGACATCCCCTGCCACTTTTAAAGATGGCTTGTCTACCCTTCTGTCTCCCTTACTAGTATAAGTGAGTATAAACACATTTTACTGTATCTTACCTGCAAATATCTAGCACAATTATACCTACATTATCTTGCCTCTTCTTTTTGATCAGATTTTCGTTAATAATACCTCAGCTGTCTTTGCTATTGCCTTTTGGATAATGACTTTTATGACCTGTTTTCATTATACTTGGTACTATGCAGTGAATCAAGAAAGGGTGTATTTATTCAGAATGTGAGACATCCAACAAAGTAGATAAGGCAAGAGAGAAGAGAGTGAAATATGAGGCAGAAAATATGTGCTGTAGAATACATAATGACATGGAGCTTGATGAGACCATTTTAAGTTACAGAGGGCTCAAAACAGAGAATGGAAATCCTAATTAAAACTTTAATCCTTGAAATAACTGTGTTTATTTTTGACAAAATTATCTCAGGCATCAGCATGCCATATATTTACTACACTGGTAAGTACTGATTAACATTTTGGAAACACATTAGTGAAAGTGCAGTAGTGCTTATAGCAGATTGAACGTGAAGGACATAGGCCTTTAAAAGCAATAGCAGGTAGTGCACACACACAGCTTCCAGACTGAGGTTCAGTATAAACTAGAAAGTGCCCAGTCCTGAATCAATTGATGTCTCTTGAAGTCTTGCGGGACTTTCACTATCAACTGTACTGACAGCCTAACTAGGCTGTCTGGAAAGCTGTGGCACTACAAGAAATTTGCCTCTGATGTTTGTTGTTTGTGTTGTCTATTTTTATAAGAAAGGATTCTTTGAAAAGCATCCTGTTAAATACATAAAATCAGGGCTATATCTTTAGCAGGACAAATCTGACAAGTTCTGGATAAAGTATCCTGCAAGCTTAATCTTTTAGATCATTTGCAAACTAATCTTTGTTTCTCCAGTTGTTCTCATAAAACACCAATATTTCATAAATACGTTCATTCATATAGATCATTTGCTATTGATTTTGACTACACTTCTGTCTGGTCTCCAGGGACTGTTTGCTCACCGGTACCCTGAAATGTAATGCTCAACTTGGTGCCTGCTCCTTGGTTGGATATCTGATACTTCCCTCACAGGAGGCAAGGAATACTAAATGCAAATGATAAAGATGAAACAATGAGTGTGAAATCACACACATCCAGTATTCATTTGGAGGTGCCTCTTTTGCTTTATTATTTGTAGAAAGTCCCAAAATTTAAGAATGGTGAGGAATAGGTCCTGCTTTGTCCCCTTAGTAGCTGTTTTTAATAGGCTTCTCATAATGGTGACTCAGTGCCACATCAATCATTGCTGACCTTTAATCCAGCTACTCAGTATGCAGATAGATAAGTATCTCTTGAGAAGGCCAAATGGCAGGCTACTGCTGTATTAGGGCCTGTTTTCCTTATCTGCTATGTCCTTTTATAAAGAATCACTACAGTGATAAGGAACCAGGTTCCCAATTGCTACTCTTGCCTTCCAAGTAAATGAGATGAATTAACAGACGGGATGAGCTTTCCAACATTACCACACATATAATTGTTTTTCTGTGAATCTCTGTGGTCACTATACTATTATAGTTTATCCTACAGGATTGTAAGAAGTCCTACTTCAGACGGGGGAGGAGAAATAGGATGTACATAGGTTAACCAAGGCATTTTTTTCTTAAAAGATATCATTTTAGTGTTAAAATTGTTTAGTTTTGGAATTATACTTGTATTAACAAGTAAATGAGAGAGTTTGCTGAACCATCTAAGCTTCTGAGGGGGCCTAGGGAAAGACCAGGTCTCCAGAGGATTGCAGCCCCAAGTTAGCATGGGAGGATGTTGGCCCACTGGCTTCAGTGTCCTTATTTAAAGGTTTTGTTTAGTGGACATTGTACCATTTATGGAAAACTGTGCTCTGAACAGCCAGCATTTGCGTGTGCTGGGCTGTCGCCAGCTTTCTGTTGCCTGGCTCTTACTGTCTCCAGTGGCCTCATCAGCCCCAGTGCAGTAACTATGCTCTCATTCTTCCATGAATTTGGGAAGGGAAGGAGGCTTATTCCAGTACTATTTCCTCTCTTCACATCAATGTGTTCTCTCCAGAACTGCAACCAAGTTAAAACAAGCTGGTTTAAACCAAAACTGGGCAAGAATTGAATGGGTTTATTTTGCCTTTAGTAGTGTATAAGATACAACCTCAAATAAAAATGTCTGTTTTCTGCAGACACTCAGGCCATTAATTTTTAATAGCCAAGGTGCTCTTGGAAAAACAGAAAAGCCAATAAATTGATTGTCCAGTTGCTAGCCTACCAATAACTAGCAGGATTTTGGCTCAGATCCTCTAAGTATATATTATCACAAACCCAATAACTGGTTAAGATCTGCTCATACAGTTGAATAAGAAATGTACATGGTGATTTTTATGACCAACTGGAGGTTGTTAATACCAACTGAACATTTCGAAATCAAGTATTTAAAATTCATATCAAATCACACTTATTTCAAATCTTGAAAATTATTATTTTTATGAAGCCAAATATGAGCATGTGAAAAGTCCATCTAAAAATGGACCTTGAGATTTGGCTTAATTTATAGATTATATTTGTAGGATATAGGCATTGAATTCCACTTACAATGGAGCCTAAAGAGAGATCACAAGTCTCTAGCAGTAGAAATAAAATACTATGGAAAAGGTAGTGAGGCAAAGTTCATTAACAATATGCTTTCCAGTTTTCTGATGATGCTTTCAAAGCCCTATTTCTATTGCCTCAATGCTTTGTGCATTTACATCCTTGCAGTTATAAGGAAATTATCTATTTTTCCAGGCTTTAGTAAGCCAATTCTGTCCTCTCTATCTCTGATCATATTTACAAATCAGTAGTACAGCTGTCTAGCAACCAAGGGCAGTGTTTGAGCTCTACATGTGTAGCATTTTTTCCTATTATCTGTGGGTTGCTCTCTGGTCTTTCTCCTATGGATGTTGTGACAGGAGCAAATCTGAGCCTTTATTCACACTGGTGTTGTACATGGCTCCTGTGGGACCAATGTCATGAAGCCTGGGAGATCCAGCTCCAAAGGCAGCCATGGCATGGAGGGGTCCCTACCCTCATGCAGCCCTGCAGAGGCAGAGCTGCCTTCTCGGGGCTGCTGCATGCTGTTTGGCTCCATGCTTCCTTCTTGGAAGTGGCAGAGATGCCCCAGTCTCTTGCAGCTGGGAAGGAAGATACGAGCACCCACAGTCTCACTATCTTCCCATCTTCTGCTTGTATGTCAGCATGGTGCTATCTAGAACTGTCGGGATGAGACCTTGGTCCCTTTAAACAGACATCTGGGAATGACTCCTTGCCCTTCTCCAATTAGTCCGTGGATAGTTAAGGTAGACTAAGTATTTTAATGGATCTTAAATTATGTTTTCTGCACCTCAGGTTAGAAAGACTTTAAGCTAGTCTGTAGAATCAAGCCTTTGTTCCTCACTGATAAGAAGCAAGACCTTTCAAAGGCTATTAAATACTGGGTGGGTTTTTTTGTTGTTGTTTATACTGCATTTGAATGAGGTGTTACTGTAACTGACTCTCTGGGGGAGGAAGAGGAAATTGGTGTTTTCTGTGCTCTGTGTCCTGTCTCTGAGGTGTTGATGGAGCTGTTGTGTTAGTACACTTGTCGGTAATGAAATGCATAAACTGTTCAAACAGCTGTAACCGTCTGTTTAGCATTTCCCTGATCATTTGGGTTTCTCTAATGATAAGAGTCAAATTTAGCCTAAACATAAAAATGGCCAATCCCCCACTTAAAAAAATAAAAAGAAATTATCATATTGGAAAACTCTTGCCACATCTGTAGATAACAAAGTTGTGGCAAGCAGAGATGGTGGTGTTCAACAAACAAGCAGGAACATCCAAGTCGAGGGGTGACTTTCCTGCTGTCCTGCCTGGGAGCTATACCAGGCAAAGCCAGGTGAAATTAGGCAGTGATGGTTTCTGGGAAATATGAGGTGAATCTGTTCTGAATGTGTAACATAGCTGAACCACTAGCCAGGGAATGCTGTGCTGGTAGTGCATTACATACATTGCTCATAGGGCATAGAAGTTACTTCCCTAGAAATGCTGAATTCTTTAGTATTGAGGCTGCATGGGAGTAGTCGTCTGTGGATGTGCATTGACAGCACTCTCTTAGGCTTCTCCACAGCATCAGAAAGATTCCCTGTGGTGAACTCGAGTCAGACTGTGTGATTTGCTTTCTCTTCCCTGCAAAACATTTTAAATTTTTTTATACAATGTTTAATATTTCATTATTTCCAGTGGATAAAAAGAAAAGTTTGCTATTAAAAAAATGATAATGCATAACTTCTTCACTCCAAGTTGGTGCTGCCAGCTTCAAAAATGAATGGCTCTGATATCTTCAGAGACCAGATTTTTGTATTTGTTTGCAGAAGAATGGAAAGTACATTTTTAATAAAGCTTCTGTGATGAATAAGCGGCTCAAAAATAGCAGGCTAAAGCTTGCTTCTGTGCTGTCAGAGCAGAGTCTGCCAAGTAATTTGCCTATATAAACACTGTAAGAGCAAAAGGCCTATTGTAAAGCTGATCTTATTTTTAGAGGTAGAATTTATTATTCGCTCTCACTTCCTTTCCCACCAAGGGCTTGCTTTCACTGCAAAACAAGGCCACAATGGCAAATGCATACCATCTGATTGCATAAGAGCTCCAGACAAGATACCCTGCAATTCCCAACTCTGCTTCTCCAGAATAGGGAGGATACATGCTGAAACGTGATTTGCAAAGGCTTCAGCATTGTCCTTCTCTTGCAGTACCCCAACACATTCACATTATTATGAAGCAAAGAAACCCACAGCTGGGTTCTGCCCCGATGTTGAACTCTGTACGTCCTACTGATGCAAGAGGATTTATTTGTGTGGGAGTTAGGGCACAGTAGGAGCTTTGGTACTGAAAGCACTCTATAGTCCTGCACATATATTTCTCCATGCACCCACTCCTCCATCACAATACCAAAGCAGATCTACAAAGTTGACACAGGAATGTGGAAAATGCCTCCTCTACTCTGTCATTGAAAGCTGCAACTCAGTTTTTCACAGCTGGAATAAAGCAAACAGGGCTTCTGCTGAGCTTTTCTTTGACAGGGTTAAGCTGGCCACCTTTCCCTATCTCCAAAGCATGAGTGCTCTCACTCAGCACCTCCATCAGATGCCCTGGCTACTTTCTGTGTCCAGACATTTCTGAGGCTGGAGGAGTTGCCTGTGGGGTCTCCAGGGAAGAGACATGCTAGCTAATTTCCAACCTTGCAATCTCCTTTCATTACTGTGTTTTCCAGGATTTGGTCACTCTTTTTCATTGGAAAGATCACTAGTTGTAATAAGATGATCCCATTCAACACCTATGGATGGGAGTTGGCTTTACTGTAAGAAGTCATGATATTGAGACACGAAGAAATAACTCTTGCTCCATCTGCTTTCCTTGCACTAGCAGGGTCTCATAAGGACAATGGCCATTGCCATGCTTTCAGTCCACTTCCACTGTCATCTCTTTCCTGCTATTGCAATGTTTCTGGTTCACGATGTTACATATTTCCCCCTAAGGAACACACTTCTCTTTTCAGAAGACACCAGACCCTGATGTTTTGGCTGTTACGGGGAAGGAGCCATTCAAATAAATTCACCAGGTCCAATTCAGAAAGAAGACAGAAATGACCTAAATCTAATGCAATACGGTAGAGTATGTAACATTTTGTGGCTCCCTTTGCTGAAAAGTTCATCATTGTTCCAGCATAAACATGTCTACTGCATGCAAACAGCATTAAGAACAATTTTCTATTTCTGTGGACAGCATTATTTTACAAGGTTCTTGTGAATACTTTTTTAGCTGCAATTGCTCTTCCATTTAGTAAACTTCTTGCACTAGTTTTGCAAAACTAGTCATCCTATATCAAAATCAATGTAAGTGGTAAAGTGGTTTAATCTGCATATACCTACGTGTGACTTATATCACAGTACATGCAATTGTTGGATTTCAAACCACATGACTGTAACTGAACAAGGTGAATTCACCTCAGAAGGTTTTCTGGAAAAATCTTATACTATTATTCCATTTACATCAGCAGATTCAAATAAACATAAAATTAAAACAATGACCAAAAAAAAATCCCATGGATTGTTCTTTTCAGAAAAAAGTCTGTTTTGTTCTTTAACAAGTAATTTTGGTCCATGACCTTTTCAATGTTTCCTTTTTCATTTGTTTTACTTAAAGCTGGTCTTTCTTTTGGCTTCCATCATGTGTCCTTCACTTCAAACAAAATCTTTCTGAACAGTATTTAGAAACCTCTCCTTACTATTCAGTAAATGGTTTTGAGGCAGGCGTCTACTGAAAGTGATACTCAGAGGTCTCCCAGATGGTGCTTGGGGGACATATTTCCACTTCTGTAGAAGCATTAGTTGATAAGCAAACTTAAAGTTTTAAAAAGGGGGGGGACGACACATTTTCATCAGGCATGCCCCTCTACAGGGCGGTTGCATTTTTTCCTTTGAAAACTACACACAAGAGAATATTGAACTGGACTTACTAAGTGTCTCTCAGTGGTTTCTCTAAAACAAATGATTTCTTTATACATTGAAATAATAGATACCTTTAGAAAGCTTACTATTCTGTCTTGTAAATTAAAACCTGTCCTCAGAAATGCTAAATAAGATCTTTTTTAAACACCTTGGAAAATCATTAATATTAGAAGCAATAAACTTTCATTGCAATTGATTACTCATTCTCTCTATTACTGTTGTGAATTATGACATCTTGCAAACCCACTGGTTGAATTATGGTTTATTTTCTATGAGGATCTATGCTTTGTTAAATATATTTGTTAATTCTATGTGGAGGAAAGAAATCTCTCTATATGACAGGGAATTGTGCTATAAAGTTATGCTATTCCTGGATAATTGCTGTCCATCACCTGTGGAGAGCTCTGCCATGAGCTAATCTTACTTAGGAACACCCTGAGGGAGTAGAAAAGCCTGTCCTGTGGTTAGAGTTATACAGGGGAAAAAGACAATGTATTTTAAAAAATTTCTAATATGAGCAATGAAAGTGTTGGCAAACTAAATTAAAGCCACGTGATGAAACATATCAGTACTGCTACAGGACTGCCAAGTAGCTATGATTATGCAAATAAGAATATAAACAGAGTCTGGCTTCAGAGAACCTACTGCAAGTCCCAGCTGGTGGCTACTCTAATGATTCAGGGACAGTGGGGCTGGATTAATGTCATGCATTTACGTAAATAGATAGCTATTCTCCTTGGTCTTTAGCCTGCTAGAACACCTACTCTAGCTCTGAAACTTCTAAGTCCTTTCCTGACAATTATCTTGATAGTATTTGCAAAGTTTAATATCAGAAGGTTTGTCTTGCAATAATTTATAACAGTAATAAACAAAAGTTATCTACCATTTACTTACCGTAATGAGTGCTCTTGGGTTTTTATTGCTTTCTTTTTAAGCCAAATATTTGGAAAAAAAATGTGACTCCAGGACTGATTTATTGAAGTATCTTCATTTTCAGTGTGATTTTGTGTGTCGGGTGTAATAAACACTAACATTAATAAGCCGTGGTCTTCACATTCTAGAAGAAACCTGTTACCTATCTGCTGAACAGCGGAGTTACAGCATTGCAGAAACAGTCTCAAAGGGGCTTAGGAGACCTGTGATAGGTTAGTTTCTTGTGAAGTGCATGAGAAGGTGATGATCAAGTGAGAAATTGTGGGTTCGTGGACAAAAAAACCCACCCGGGTGTTTGCTCAGGGAAGAGCAGGTGTTTTGTAAAGGGATCTGAAGGTGATTAAGCAAGAGATCTATTTGGTCTACAGAGAGCATTATTTCATCTTTAGTAAGGTACAAACAGTATTGTAGGAAATAGGAGATTGCATGGGACTAAATTCTTTAGTGCCAAGGGTAGTTTCTGAAGTTGTTATGACACAAATCTCTTAAGAAGTGAAGCTGTTTATGTTGATGACCCAGACAGCGTCCATGATTTGCAATTCTGAGTTCATTCTGAATTAAAGAAGATGACTTTATGAAGATGCAGTGGAGTGTGGGCGATTTTAATGGAATTTCAGAAGACAATTTGAGTGCCTATGTATATGAAATCATACATTCTAAAAATGAAAAACATCAACCAGGCCATTTACAATGGCCAAGTGTTGTAATGGCAAGCATCTCAGATACAAAGATAGATCTCAGTGGATTTCCTTGCAATTTTCCCTTCCAGTTTCCTCTCAATAGCAATGCCTAGCCCTGTGTTAAAACTGTAAGTAAACCATCTTTCAGCACTTCTCTGGGGAGGCCATTATCTGTTAAAACAGATTAGAAGTAGAAGGAATTAGGGTACTGCTTTCTGAGGCAGATAGAGACAGGGAGTTGCACGGTTATGTGGGTAGCAGCTAATTGCCTTCAGCAGGCTTTGCATGCTTAGCCTGATGTGCTTTGGTCATGCCAGTGACCCGAAGAGGGTTACTTCTGTTGGTACTGAGGTCCAAGCAGGTCAGCTCTACAACGGTTTTCCTAACTAAAGCTGGTCTTCAGCAATGTTCAGCGCTTCCCACCTGCCATTTCCAGGGCATGGCTCACAGAAGCTGTTTAGGTTCAGGCTTGCAAGAGCAAGAAAACCTCTGCTGACCTGCCTGGGATTAGAACATGGTCCTCTGTCAGTGCTTTACATTCTTCTGGGGACTTCCACATGCTAATCCCATGGGATACCCAGCTGCTATAAATGCCATCCATAATCAGTCTTCTGGGTTTTGGGGTACTTTTTGGAATTAGAGGACAGAAGTTCTCGAAACATGAGGGGGCCATCAGTATTGCCACAGCACAGGTACTTCTCTTATCTCTTTTTCTTGTGGTTAGGGAGAAAGAAAGAGGAAAATGTGAATGAAGCTGTTCTGGATTAAATAACCTTCCTGCTTACACTGATGGATTTTGCTGGAATGGTTACTCCGAGATGATTAAGTAGAATCCTCTATTTTAGTGTTTCATTTTTATTCAAATAGCAAAAGTAGCCTTCCAAGACAGGATAGAAGCTTCTGTATTGACTGATTTTGACAGACTTTGTCAAATAATAGTCCTTCCCTCTGTAACACTTCTATTAATATAACATCAGCATTAAGCCTTGCTGCGAGAACAGTTTGCCTGGTATCAGTGATGAGCAGAAAGAAGGAGGAGAGCACAAGCATACTCCTGCTTTAGGAGTGTTCTGGTTTTGGGAAATCCAGGAAAAACTGACTAAGTGTGAGCCTCTGCCAGGAATGGGAATTTAGCCTGTGTTTGTTACCAGCAACAATGTACCTTAATGAAATTTCCTATACCTGACAAATGCAAGAAAAAATAAGTGACATGAAATTGTTTTTGGAATAGCAGGTTTAAGTATCTAATGTTATTTCTGGGTCACCTTTCAGGTTAAGAACAGGAGATACAGTATATTGTAGCAGAGGTGGAAAAGTAATAATTTTCAAATGTCTTGTAGTGATTTTAAAAAGTGATTATGGATTAAGTCATTTCTCCATGCACCGTACCTGACTGTAATAATCCAAATTGCCTGTGACTTATGATTATATTTGGCAACAATCACCATTTCCCACTCTAGTGTGAAATTAACACCACACACTGTAGCTGTGGCATTTACTGAACACAAGGGAGCCGATTATAGCTCCATAAACTTGAAGATGACCTCTGCTATTACTTAATTAGCATCAGTATCTGTACATAAATTAGAACAGCATTTACAATCACTTTCCTGGTTAAAGGTCTAACAGAGTTTTCACTGTACCACCTATAATTTAAATAATAACCTCAGACTTGGAGAGATATGTCAGTAAAAACAAGTTTGGCTTGCAACTTAGCAGAGCGCATTTCAGAATTTTGTATTTTTTTCTGTTATTAATATTAGCTTATTATACATTCGAGTCTTTCCTAAAATGAGTTTTCACACAAAATAAATCCACACAGAGTTCTAAATTTTCATTTTGTTGATTTATCTCTTTTATTGCTCCCCCTTACAACCACTCGCCAAAGAAAGCCTTTGTTTACCTACTAGTGAAATAGTTTCTGTGTTCAAACACAGATTCATCTAATGCTATCAGAAGGGAACATTTTCTCTATTTGTTTCTTCTGAGAAAGCTTTTCAGAAAGCATCTGGTTTTATGTTGTGAATTGGTGAATAGTATTGCAGAGATGAATCTGATTTAGTTCAAATACTTGTCCGTTTGCAATGGGAAGCTAGCTAGCAAACAAATGCAGGCTAAAATGGTTTAGCTGGGGTTTTGCCCAAGAGCTGCTTTGTTCAGGATCTACTGAGCATGGGAGGACAGTGATATCCCCCTTTCAGATGGAGGAAGAAGATACTGTGGAGTGAACCAGAGGCAAAAAATGGCCTGAGAAGGAGTCTGAGAAGAGAGAAGTTGTTAATGGTAGTGTTTCCAGGGAGTTTGCTATACATAACTTCTTATTGTTTCTCCCAATCTAATTTTTTTTTTTTTCTTTTCTCTACTGGAACTATATCTTTCATTCTCTGTTTGAGCCTCTTGGCATATTTTTAGACACTGGGAGAGAATTATCTTCTTCAAAGATAAGCTTCAGGGTAAACATACCCACATTGTACAAGTACTATGTATTAAAAAAAATGGCTTGTATTGCTCTGGCCCATATCACTCATGAATACTTTTTGATTTTTCTTTTAATTTTTAATGAGAAATAGAGAAATGTTATATTAGTGAGTTTGGGGCTTCTGCTTGTTTTAAGCAAATTTTCCTGGATCTCCTACCAGTGTAGATAATACAGCATTTCTGCTGCATCACCAGAGCAGAAGATTATGAATGAGAGATTCCATTTTTAATTCCCTTAACATTAGTTGAAAGTATTTTTGGAACATAACTTCCAGGAGGCCTTTTTATCAACTGAGAAATAAGTCCATATTCCTCAGTCTGCTCCTTAGGGGACTGTCTTCCCTAAACACAGGAAAAATATGCAATTTATTATCAAGATTAGTTTACAAAAGTTTTATTGAAAAATATACCGGAAGTGCTAGGAATTAAACATCAATAAGCAGTGAGAGAATAATTGGCTAAATGTAGCTCAAGAGAGCTGCTTAGCCAAATCTATTAATAATATACAGGAAAATGTGTCCACACCTTCTGCATGCACTTTTCTTTTAAAACTATGCTTCTTCAAAAGAGTGTTTTACGTGAAAAATGTATGATTTGCAGCAGAGAAGCAAAATACTATTGCTTTTCTCTACTCATTACTTCTTGCCAATAACTCATGAGATTTTTGGCTCCAGTTCCCGATTCTCTGCCTGTGCCTGACAGTCAGTGATTCATGCTAATATGCAAGGTCAACCTGAGGTTATGTGTGCTCTCTAAGAATATCAGGCAGAGACCTTGCTCTCCTCCCAAAGCCACAGAGATTACACTTGTCCTTCTCCTGAGACATTCATCAGAGTTGTCCTCCAATTCCCAAGTGGATGGAGCTCTCAGGACTGACTCGGTGACTTTCTTCTGTGAAAGCGAGGATGTGATGTGGTTCTGAAAGGTATGTTGCCTTCTAAATTTGGCTGGAGGCAGGATTTGTTTCAAAAGAAATAACTAAGCATGAAAGGTAGAAAAAAAATCCCAGACAAATCTCCTCCATACCAATGTATCTGTTTAACCATGAATGAGTGTTAGGCCTTGATGAATCTCAAAAAATATAACTTGGAGAAAAGCACTGAATTATATTTGAATCACTACATTGTAACATTGCACCTTGGTTTTGGTTTTCATTTTAATCCAATAACAATGGTGGATTACTAAGATTCAGTCTGGAAAATTTCATTGAAGTGGGCTTGTATCTTCACAGTGTTTCTCTCCAATTTTAAACTGTAGCATACGTGTTGATTTTGTTCCTTTAGCCTCTCTCATGGTTCTATTAATATCAGGTAACATCTATTTTAAAACATGCCTGGATAGTTATAACTGAAGTCCAGATGACGCTTTTCAAAGTAAGCAGAGGACCAGTAAATTCATCTTCCTAATTGAGAAAATAAAATATCCCATTGACTTTTTTCCTATTTCAATTACTTTCCATTTTTTCATTGATCAATGATGCTGTGAGAAAGTTAATGTGGCAGAGTCTTTTATACCTTGTCTAGGTCAAGAACACATACTAAACTTAGTCATCATAATTGGGTGTTTCAACTGTTGAGCAAATGATCCGCTGCTGGCTAGGACTTCGCAATCAGCTTAAATAAAGATGAATCAGGCTAAATATCACCTCAGATAGTTAACTTTCTAAAAATCATCTGTACTCTAAACCATGCAGTGCTTCAACAGTTGACAAAGGGAACAATAGTTGTTAGAGGTTATAGGAAAGGTGTCCAGGAGCAAGAGTGTCACACAACAGAATCATGGTAGCAGTGTGTAGCATTGCATATTCAGTACCTGCCTTTCAGGTGGAAGGTGGCTTTGGAAATACTGTCCCAGGTGTTAGTCCCCTTCTGAAAATAAAATGTCAGGTACTTGAAGAAGGAGCTGACTACCTGGGAAAAACTGGTCTGGGAAGCCATGGGCATTTTCCCACTGTTACAAACCAGGAATGGATCTTGCAAGGGAGTATTTTCTTCCTGGCTATGCATAGTGACCTCTGGCCACATGAGAGGAAGACCCCAATACTCTAAGAAGATAAGTAAGACCCCATGCATTGCTGGGGCTGCCACTGCTAAAATTTTGTCCTTACCATTTTTTGGGGACCCAAATTTTTAATCTTTGGTGCCTAAACACAAATACTTAATTTTTTCAAATAAATGGCAAACAGATTAATTAAACTATTGGCTATACCTTCCCTCCACCTCTTTTCTCCACCTCTGGTTTTCTAAGCAGAGGTTAACTCCACCGGCTCCACCAGTTCCACACAATCCCCTCTGATTTTAATGCTTGCCAAGGCAAAAAAATTCTCTATCAAAGCAACAGAAGTAAGAGTGTATGCTTTCCTCCTGCTCTTCATACTGATTAATACTTTCTGCAACTGTAAATACAAAGTGGATTGGGATCTTGGTAGACTGATTTCTACGTTGCCAGGTAGTTGAAAATCTGGTATGCAAGTCTGAGAAGAGTAAAGGCCCATAATAAATATTTTGGGGAAGACTGAGAGCGGAAAATACATTTTGTATGTTTTAGATAAAATTCTAAGACTAGTCCTGCTTGTTTGAGTGCTTATATAATCATACCTGTAACTCAGGTATCTGCTATGCTTTTCCTGTTGGGGTTTGTTATGCCAGCAACTGTTTGCTGTGGAGTCTGTATACTCATCAAGGCCGAGAGCTTCCTTTTTCCTTCTGTACTCCTGTAAAGTGCCAGACATTCATGTGGGTGCTCTAAAATAGTAACAACAAATAAGGATAAGAATCTTGTTACTTTCTTTCACATGGGGATTGACAATAGAAATTGTTGAAGGCTTCTATGAAAATATACTGTATTTAGGAACCAGGAAATAACATTTGTGATTTAAGCTTCTTTTATTCAAGTGGTATTATTACGTCTGCTTCTTTTTTCCAGTTCTATTTTACGGTTATAGGAAATAATGCCATTTCACATACCCAAGAGAGAGACCAAGGAGGGCTATAGTAAATAATAGACTGCTAAATAAATCAGATTCAATCTCTCTTTTGTGTATATCTGCCATGTTTTATTCTGTCCATGTTTCTGCTAGTCACCTACTGATGACGAAAACTCCCACTGGTGTAATGCAAGATGTCCACAGGTATTACAAATATCCCTTCATAGATGTCTGTTGAGGGATACAGTATGGGGTCAACTCAAAGTCAGTCCTAAATTATTAATTCAAACAAATATATTATTTGCACAGAGAGTGACAGTCTGTCCCTTTTAGTTAAAGAAAGATTTATAAAGATCTTAACACCAGAAATAATGTATAAAACAAAACAATGACTTTATTTATTAGGGAGAACTGTTTGCAATCTCCAGGAAATATGCCTTATTTCAGTGAATTGTGGAGGGAACATAAGGGGAAAAGGGGTGTGCAGAAAGTGCACTTAAGATTTCTTATCCAAAATGTCTCACAGTAGTGAAACCTGGTGGATATCCCACACCAGCTTTGTCGAGAACATAAACAAGGAACAACAGTTTTAACTGCAGATTCTATGCATACAGGGGAAAATTAAATCACTACCTTTTCAATTATCTGTATGCTTATCACTGCTGTCCTGTCTTTTGCTCTAATCAAACACAGTTTATCTGTAAATGGCATCTCTAAGAGGGGAAAAAAATTTCTCAACTGCTAGTAAGGGGAAAAAATTCAATACTGTTGTAGAGGTGCAGGCTGGAGGACCCTGACATTGCGGGAGAAACAACATCTTCACAAAACACAGTTATGAAGACTGATGCCTCTGATAAACTGAGATGAGGTGCTAGCCAGAAGGTTAAATTAGAATTCAGGTTCACAGACAGCAACAAAATGTACTGAAGTTTGGGGAAGGAGAATGTTATTAGCTAAGAATAATGATCTTCTTTATATCCAAGCTGACATCTTCTTTCATTAATTTAAAATGCCTGTAAAGATGTCTTCATACATTGTGTGATGTGTTGTTTTATTGATTGTCTTGATTCTTTTCTCATCTCCATCAGATCTTTGCTAATGTAACTCTGCTTTTAAAACAAAAAGGAGAATTGGACTCTGGAGTAAACCTGCTTTGGTTTACTCTACTGGAAGTATGGAATCAAACTTTGACTTCTGTGGATTTTTTCTGTGTTTCCCTAAAAGCATACTCTGTCTCTGGTGTTTACAGTACTGGAAGTACGCTTTAGGTCTACAGATTTGCACTGGTGGAAAACCACAATATAACAGAGATTTAGAATGAGGTAGTCATACAAGAATAAATATTTTTTTTGCAGTGCAGAATTATGCAGCTGAATTTAAGCAGTATGGACATCATATATTATCTAGCAGCAACTATCCAGATCTTCATATGACATAAGCTGAGAAACTGGCCTTTCAGGTAAAAATGTTCTGATGGCAAATGCAGATACATGTATGTACTCACCTTTAACTAAAATCTGTCTTTAGATATTTAATAAATACCATGATGACAAAACTTGCCTAATAGTTTTTTCCCATCTACAGTCACAGGAACATGGTTTGTGTAAGTAAGTTAGATTATTGCTTTGAGTGCTCCAAGAGGACTTGGTCATTCTGTTCCAAGTGTTCTTAATTTTTTTCAGACACTTGGTTATGACATCAGTACAGCAAGAGTTACAAAGTAGAAATGCAGACAAAAATCTCACCAGTTGAACAGAAGTAAGGTTTATAATACATGTTGTGAAACACTGAAAATGTGTCCTTTGCAGTGAAAGGGAATTTAAATAGGTGTTTGGGGTGATCCTCTTTCAAAGTGATCTCACTACAGTCATGTTAGTTGTCTTCATGTGTGTTTCTATCTGTTAGGAAAATATGTTAGCCAGCCTGGTTCCTTGCTGCATCCTGCACAATTCTAAAATCATCAATTTCTCTTCACTTCCAGCCATGAAGAAAGATGCTCTATTTTTCAACTTTGATGCATGCTGAATTTTAATGAAAATAAAAATATTTTTTCTTTCCCCATTCATACAGTGAAGAAATTATTAATAGATTATGCTTTTTCTCTCTGTACGGTTCATCTGCAAGTATATAAATAATCCATACTTCAAAACCGCGGTTACTCACATTGTCTATTTCTTGGTGGCATGGTGCTTTTTTTTTTTTTTTTTTTTTGCCCTCAGGCTATATCATGTCCCACTAAAGGATAACCTCCAGTATTTCTCATCAAGCAATGGGGCCAAAGAGATGACAATTCAAGAATGGATCTTGATGCAAAGCTTTCAGGGTGAATCAGAGAGACAAAGTTACATTCTTGCTTTCTGCAATGTGCTTTCTTGATACTAGCTGGTTCCCAGGTTCATCATCTGAAGTGATTTAGTTATCAAGAAGAAGAGTTTACAAGAAGAAGTGCTGAAAAAGGAAAAAAAAAAATCTGTATTTCTTTCCTTATAAATGGGCTGGTGAAATAACTCATAACTTTACTTTGTAGTAAAATCAAATTTCTAGTGCTTCTGATTTCTCCCTTCAGAAATACTTCATCTGTTCAGATCAAGTCTGGACAGGGAAGAGAAAAGGGATGCTTTCACATAGAGGCAGCTCTCTACTGTTGAATGTCTTAAAGGACATCTTCCTTTCTTCCCCTCTCCTAGAAGCATACAAAACAGAAAAAAATTGCTGAGTTTTGGGAAGCATAAACTGGTGATATTCCTTCTTTTCAAGTTTTTCTGGGCACTTAGATTATGCGGTGGATGACTGCTGCTCCCAAGCTTTGTGTGTGCGTATGGGTTTTCCCTTCCCTTGTGAAAAAATGCTTAACAGTCCTTCAGATAAGCCTAGTTCCTGCTTAGGCATAAGAAAGCAGATATATCTTCTTTAAAATGTATTACCAGTGCAAAGACTCTTCAAAATTACTATTTCGGAAGCCTCTGTTATTGAATGACCACCTGATGATAGCTTATTTGGCCTTGATTTTTATGATGTGAGTATCTGACGGTTATTTAAAAATCAGACTTCTTTTAAGTATCTCAGGCAGACTACCTGTACCTAGATGTGTTCTGACAGCCATCATCTTTGTAGTGCAAATGTAAGAGTTAAGTCCTCATTCATGGCAAATTCAGCCCTAAGTTTTACTGGTGCAAATCTTAATTAAGGCCATGAATGCTAGTGCAGTTCGATGTCAGCAGAAAGAGCAGAATAAGTTCATAAAGAACCATCTTCTTGGAACTGGAAGTGTCTGTATTTGATAATTCTTCTGTCACATACTGGAAGGATATACTGGAGACAACTTTCCCAGAACAGTCCTTTTCTTGTATTAAAATATTATTGAGCTTCCAAGTGTAATCGGTACCCATCCTCTCTCCTTTCTCCTTCCCCTTTCAAAAGACTTGAACATTTGATATTGAAAGATACCACCAATGTCAGGAAAAACTATTGCAAAAAAAAGAAATTTGTTTATTTTATTGCTACCTCTAGACATCTGCCCAGACGTGCATGAGAAGAGCACATCCAGCAGTCAGTACTTACAAATCAATTTATAGAATTGGTGGTCTAAGTGGCACAATACATTTTTTGCATGCTATTTGATCTGTGAAAGGGAAACAGTCTCAACTGAAATCCTTTCTTCTCAGAAAATCATTCTGATAAAGTGACTCCTGAGGTACAAAAGTAAATTAATTTGGTGGTTACTGACAAATATTTCTTTCAAATTCAGAGTTATTAAACATCAAGGGCCAAATTCATCCCTCATCAACTAAAGTGAAGTAAATAGGATTGCAAAGTAGTTTTACAATGCATTGCTGCTGACCCATCTGTGAAGGAGAAAAGCGTTAACAGCATGAGCTGTGTGGGAAAGCCCACACACTTCCCATTCAAATTTAGGCAAGATCTGTCCTCTGATTACAGTTTACATTCTTTGGGTAGCTGAATAGTCTCATCAATAATGTGTATACCAGGTGTCTACAGAGTTTTTTTATATCACATATGTTTGGCCTGTAGCAAAGTACCTAATGAAATGCAAGCTCCAAGTCTACAACATATTTACAATAAAGACAGGGCAAAATTTGCAGAGTAATGCATTTTTTTCCATTACTGTATATGTAAACACAGTGAGTGACAAATTAAATGTGTTTGAAGAAGTCCTTTGTCCCCTAATTTGCTATATGATTTTGATGGCTGATATTTCTGCTTGGTAGTATTTGAGTATGCTGGAGCATGTTCTGTAATGCTGATGATTCCTTAGTGACAGTATCCTGCAGTTTCAGCTTGAATCTTTGCTAGAAGGTGGAAGGAGCAAATGAGGCCATCATAGAGGTTAATGAAGTGCAGATAAGCAAGGTTTGAACTGAACTCCTCTGCTTATAAGCAAAGCAGAACTGGTTTTTGTGTTATACTCATTTCAGAAAACACTTTCATTTTGGCTAGTACTCATATTGAACTTCAACATTCATTTTCTCCCTTGTTCTTTTCTGTTTGCCTGGAAAACCATCACCTATAAAGAAGTAGTTACATTATAATGTAGGTTCCTTTCCTCCTCCAAATAAAAAATTCTCAGCCAGAGCTGATCTTATAGGCTTTCTCTTGACAGGACTTGCACAAGTACAGTCTCAAGTGACTAGCAATAAGCATGCAGAATACATACATAAAAATGTTGCTTCACTAGCTAGCACACCTCTTGGTCCAAGACTAATATCCGCTTCCTCAAGAAAGGTACCAAATGCTCTACTCCACTACTAATGTAGTACATTACTGCTGACTTCTCTGCCTGGGAAATAATCTTTACCAGTTTGGCTAGAAAACACCATACTATCTAGCATAGTATCTTACAAAGTAAATGCACTGAGCTATTTTTCTAGCCAGGAACACTACCTGATCAAATGGGAAAGTATTCTTGAAAACTGTCCGCCCAGAGAAAGTATCCCACCCAAAGGTGTCGTAACTAACACCCATGTAGGCCTAAACCAGGTTTCCATGCAGTAAACAGCCTGTAAAGCTACCTCTTTATATTACCTTTCCCTTGTAAAACTGAGTTGGTTTAATTCTGGGCAATTACTGCAATTCCCACACAAAACTAAGTTTTCCAGAAAGCTCAGTGCACACAGAATGAGGGCAATATCTGAGAAAAATCTGAGAATTATCTCCTATCTATATTAAAAGGATGATGTAACAGTTTGATAATATTTAATTACAGTACAATAATCCTGTAATCAAATATAGACAGCAGTCCTAAAGGTTCTGCTTATTGCTAGTGTAAAATTTCCACATTGTGGGTTTGGATCTTCTCCCACATCTACAGTAAGACCGCCATGTTGCATGGTGACTACACCTTGGTATGCATCTTGCCCGTTCTTTATCTGTTTGGTGGATAGCTCCAAAAGCTTCTTTCCAACTCTTTTCCAGAGGCTAGAGCTTTTAACAATGTTCTTACTTTGATTTTGTTTGATCTCTTCCTTTTCTAAAACATAAAACAATTTTATTGGAACTGTTGCTCGTCTTGGCTCCCCTTGCCTTTCATTAGGCATGGCTATAACTCTTGCAGGCAGCTGAGGAGTTCATGGGGATGCTGAAGTACTGCAATCACATTTCAAGGTATAGTAGACTTTTCTCTGTTGCCTGAGGCTGTTTTGCTCATGCTGCTGTGTAGTTTTGCTCTGTATCCACAAGCGTGTAACACACACACCCCCACACATACACACACCCCCTACACACACCTAGGGCAGACACAGTCCTGGCCTTATCCGTCTGCTATAGCAAGTGAAGTTTCTTGGTTGCATTATACACATGGTTGGGTTGCCACTGGCTCATTTTTCATGATAGGATACATTTTGAAAACCAGTATATTAGAATCTCTCATGAAAATTAAAAATGCCAAGGCATGAATATGTCTAGTAGATTTTTCTTTTTTGGGTGGTTAAGCACCCCTCTTTTGTGTCTTTGATCTCTAATCT
Organism: Harpia harpyja; assembly: GCF_026419915.1. Classification (NCBI taxonomy): domain Eukaryota; kingdom Metazoa; phylum Chordata; class Aves; order Accipitriformes; family Accipitridae; genus Harpia; species Harpia harpyja. The sequence goes on along the minus strand of NC_068969.1, from coordinate 78,048,830 downwards.
GACAACTGCAAGAGGCTCAGTTGCTGATGTCTGATTTGAGCCTTTTGGTCATTAACATCTGTATGTATTAAGCCCTGAAGAATTTAATAACCTTGTATAGAAATCTGATTGTCTTAGCTTATGTTCTTGTTGTGGTCTTCAATATTTATTAATATTTTTCAGCTAGTTCATACTGTTCTATTATTTTCAACATAGCATTTGGTTTTCCTTCAGTCATTCAGGTTTTGCAAGCTTTCTTTACATAGGATGCTGTTGTCCTCTCCCTAACTCTCACATCTTGTGAAGGTTCAATAATTATTTGCCAGTCTTGTGTGTGAGCTTTGGAATAGCAGTCTCTACCTTGGTTGCTGGCTCTTTTAGGTAATTTCTTTCCCTGTGTCTTCTGAGACATGCTGTTGAGTCCTCAGCAATGAGTAGGACTTGTATTAGTATGGCATGAAACTCTTTCTGACCTAACTCATATTCAGGGCAGTATACCAAAAGACTTTATGAAGGCACTCTAATTTTCATGGTGTTTTGCTGTTGAACTGTACATCAAGAGTGCTGAATAGACTTGCTAAGGGGAACTTGTGAGCTGTCCCATATGAGGGACTAGATAGGAAGACAGTAACTGCTATTGTTGTTTAACTTAGATTTGGAGTGCATTTCTGCATCACAGGACTTGATTTATTTTTATTTCTTGTTTATGTTGGAAGGTAATTCCAACATTAAGTTGGAAAGTGGTGCCTTTGCTTTTCCTAATATTCCCAGCTATGCTGTGGGCTGGAACACCTTCTCTATTTTGGGCACTTCGTTAATAGGAGGGTTGCCATACATGGGCTACTGACACTATATCAGCAAATAATTTTATTTTTTCAGTGATCTGATAGCCCATCAAAAATGCCAAGAAATCTTTTCTTAATCTGCAAAGTGTCCTTTAATGGCTTTTGCTTTCATAGGGATTTTTAGCAAGATTGATGATTCTAAGTTAATTTTTTCCAATACTAGCTTTATAAGTGTAAGTCAAAATCTAAATGTGCATGTATCAATTGTATCAATTCTTAAGACCGTCCTCTGCTGGACAGATGCCCTTCTTAAACTGTTTAGTTGCAATTTACTATTAAGTCCTGAGGTAGGATTAGTCTTTTGATGTAGGTTGCATATTTCTCATGTTTAAAATCTTATGGTATCCTTTCTGGACCTACTAGAGAAACAGTTGCCTCATTATTCTACTCTTTCTTCTGTGAACAAAAATTACATCAGGTCATCTCCACTAAATTTTCATCTTATCACAGATTACTTGTTCCTTTTTCCTTTTCTGTGTCAGGGGGAGGGAGAAGAGACATGCTTCTTGAAAACAGGTTTGTGCCACCTCACACATTCTTCCTTGTTCTGGGTCCCACATGGTACAAGTCTACCTTCGGGATGCCCATTATGCGTGGAACTTGGCCATGTATGTCTTCCCTGTTGGTGGCAAGTGACCTGTTCCTGTGTTTCCTGTTGGCTGCATAAATATATTGCTGATTTTACCTCTTTGTTTCATTCTGTGCATGCCAGGATGAGTGCTAGTACATATCAAGTGCTTACTGCATGTGCCTGTGCTCTAGGCCTTAGAGCGTGAAATTCGCTTCCCTTCTACTTTTTTCTCAGGAACCTCTTGAAGTCTGTACAAAAAGATAAATGCTAAAAGGAGTCATTGCAGATTTTTATTTTCAAATACAGTCTGGGGAGCCTCCATTTTTGGATTCTACATTAAGACACTTCTCTTGATCTGTAGTGTTAACACCTGCCTTTCCCTTTCACTCTGTCCCATTTCCTTGTTGATAGGAGATGCTGGTGTTTGACACTTCTGCATACCAACTCTACAGATCTTACACTAGCAGTGCAGGATTGATGGGAGCTTCTGAAAAAAAAGTGCTTCTCAGTAATTAGAAACTTCTGTGGGCAAATTCTGCCTGAGTAGTGTGGTTTAATGATTCACATCCATGTTACTCTTTGACTGAACGTTACCTCATATACATATACATATACAGAGCCATACATCAGTTTAATAGTCTCCTTGCTGAAGAAGAACATGCTTGAGGCCCCATCTAGCTTGCTCCGTTCAGCATGACTGACCACCTTTCCCAGGTGCTTCCTGCACCGCTGAGACATTTTTGCTTGGACTCCTCTAACCCATTAGACCTTTTATTCTGCAGAACTGCCCATGATCAGCAGTAGCATAAAAGAATGGAGAAAGCTGCTTGAGACAGGGCAACATCTGACTGTCTTGAGGTCAGCTCAAACTTACAAGATAGGTTTTAAGAAAATTGTGAGTCATTTCTCTCAGAGCCAGAGAGCTGGAAGGGAGATACAGGAGTTAGGTAGAATGAGTCCATAGCTGACTGGTTGATTTCTTGTCCAACCTGCACAAAAGCAAATTGTGCCCATCGGTTCAGCGTGACCTATCCCTTGAGATAGCCATTGCATCGTTCCCTTTGCTTCCTTTTGATGACTGGTGTGTTTGTGTGCTGCAGTGATATATCCACTGGTGTGTGTATCCTTCAGGGTCACCCTGCTACTCCAGCTCAAATGAACTTGCTGGTGAGCCTGAAGGTAAAGTGCTGCAACCGACCAAAGACTAACCTCAGACAACCTGGACCCTTTCCTGTTGGATGCATTAATTTTTAATCCTGCTTACACCTTCAGTTTTCACCTGCAAGCTGTCTGTGCATTTGAAATGAAGTCCTGGAAACTAAACGGGTTATACCACTGGCTAAGCGAGTTTCACAAGTCAGTAAAACACAAGTGGGGAGAAACGAACCTCTTCTCACACTGTAGGGTCCTATTCTTCTGTCACGTCACTTCAAGACATTGTCCCAGGGTGAGAGTAATAATATGAATATATATTTTTTTCTATTTAGTTTCCACATGAGTATTACTTCATACTGCCTGGTGTCATAAGCAATACGAGATTGAAATTGATAATGAAGTCTAAAAAATTAATAGAGGTTTTTTTATTATTCTCAGTTTGTGGGTTTTGGCAATGAACTTATAAATTTAAAAGATAATGGAAAAAATCTGAAATGTCATTGACTTGTTATGTAATAGTACAGAAATTCTGTCTGAAAAGAACTTCAGCCTGCTCTCTAGTATCTGCCTGAAATAGTTAGCCTGTGTGTAGTTCTATAATAAACAGCTCATGTAGCTTTTAAATTCTAGACACAATGATGTTCTGGGGAGTTTGCTGGAAGCTTAATTAAGTAGGGCACATGATAACACATGTAGGCAATCTGAACACCAAACACCGTTTTTCAGCTTTCTTATATTACACAAGGGTCAGTTCTTGAAATTCTGAGGTGTTTGTAATTCTTCATTTGAAAATCTTCAACTAAATTTTTCATAAAATAAGGCTCAGCATTTCACTTCTAACCCACAGTTTGGCCACTGAGAGACTCCACTTGTGATCTCATTATCAACTTTCTCAGAGTCTGGCAAATATGCAGGTAGCTGTTAACCCATCTTTTACAAGTTCTGCTTCTGTAATTTCTGTTTATTTGTCCTATTATCTAGATCCAGCTGAGGAGGTTCCCAAAAGGATTAGGAAAGGTTTCCTGTGATATCACTCTGCAGCTTCCCAGTTTGCAGACCAACTGCCCTCTCACTTCATATGGAGGCAAATAGTTTCTACAGCCTGTACAGAAATCCTTCTGCAGAAACCCTCTGTAACATACAAGACTTATTTTACAATTTCATTAAAGGCTCAGGAGGATTTGCATTAGCACATATTGCATCCTGTGAGCTAGTAAGGCATGTTTCCAGCTAATTTGCATTGCAGGAAGATTATATAAACTGGCAACCTGCAGACAGTTCTTCAGTGAAGATTTACCTAGTTCATTAAAGTCCTGGCTATTTTTTCTTCACATGGGTCAGCCAGAGTCTGACCTCTTCGATGCTTATCTAGAGAGCAAGAACATTACCTATCAAATTCGACCAGCTAGGTATCAAAGCTCCAGTGTTTCTTTTTGTCTGATGATTTCCTGAGGCCCCTGGAGATGATGGTATGAATAAACAAAGCAGTTCTACAACACCACATATGGTCTCTGCCTGACTTCTGCCTGCCCCTGTTGTCTTTCTGTCAAGTTATCTATCTGGCTACATGCATAGATCACAAAGATAAGGCAGAGTTGCAAGCTGCTTTCTTTCATCACCTTTACATTGTGGTGATCTTCTCCCCAGTTGGCCAAACATTCCTTAGATGTGTGTCTAAACCCCCTGAACCCATCTGCTCTTTGCATAGGTGCATGTTAAACACCCTTAACATTTGGGGCTGGCTGTTCCCCAGTGTTTCATAGATTTGTCAAGGATGACATCCACTCTTCCCAGTCCTGCTTTAGTTTGTGAGTGCAGCAATGGCTTACAAATTTAAAGACTAGAAAACAAGTTGAAAAATTATTTGAGAGAATGATGGTATGATATCTTTTAATATGTGCACAATATTTTGCAAACATAGGTGCAATAAATTTTTACAGACTTCAGATCAGAGGTGAGGTACCTTTGAATGTTTGTAAGTCCTTCCTCCATTCAAGACTTTCTAAGGGGGGATATGCGATTGTGTATGCTGTATGTGGAAATTGTCCTGGTACATACTGACTCCATGAACAAACAGTTAAGTAGGTGTTCAGCTAGTGAAAATTGTTAGGTGCTTTCTATCAGCAAGTAATTCTTGTCGTAAGGTTCTCCATAAGTAGCAATTTGCCAGTGAAAGAAACTGCAGAAAATGCTTCATCTGAAGTAGATTAGTGCATATAGATATATGTGTAGGTACACAGGTATGTATATACACCTATACATATATGTATACATATACATATTTAAGTATGTATACATATATGTATACATGTGTGTATAAACACATATACATATATGTATATACACATATACTTATTTAAGCATATATAGTCTTAATAATTATTCCTGATATTTTGCTGCACATGATCTCAGCACAGGTGGGATTTCATTTTTGTTTACTCCCTTGTGGCAGCTGTGTTCAAGACCTAGCTCTCCTACAGACTTTGCCACTTAAAAAAGTATTTCGGCAACTGATAAAGGCAGTGGGAGCTCCCCCTGGCTGTGTTGTCTAGTCTTGTGGCCCTGTTTACTGCAGATGGAACCTGTTCCGATGTATCTGGCCCGTAAAGAAAGGACAAAGGCTTCTGAACTGCAATTCTCAATGAAAACTGTGCCTTTATGAAGAAATATAGCATCAGCTTTAATTTGATACAAATCTTTCTGGATCTTTTGGTTTCAGTTGAAACACTGATCTCTTGCAAACTTTCACATCTTGGGGTTTTTTTCATACTTCTATGCCAGATTTCAAATTTTGAGTTTGCTTCCTATCTGGAGAGGCTGCAAATATTTTGGACTTTGTGGCATGGAAATTATTGCATCTACTTATTCGCTACAAAGGAATTCACACGTTCATTTAAAGTGATCACAGAAACATTAAGCTTAGATTGATGTTCAGTCTCTTCCCTTTGATTTTAAGCCCATCTTAAAAACATTGTGTAATGTTTAGATAAACCAACTGCTCCAGCTCGGATGTGACAATATTTTTCCTGAAGCTTTTCCTCCATGCTTATTTGTATTTGTTTTTCTTTTTTTTTTTTTGTTTGCATTCTGTGAGAAATATGCCAAAAAAGCTCTAAAAGTAATAGTTACTGATAACCTTCAGTAGCTAGATGTTTTCCAAATGCATACATGTAAGTCTTCTATTAAGCAGAATTGCACTTAAGTATGTCCTATGTTTTTAGTGTGCTTCATAGCATACACACGTGCTGACAGATTATGAGAATATAATTTTGTTGATCTCTAGTTTGTTTTTCCACACTAAAGAAGAAGTAATTTTGAATTCTCAGTCTTGTGCTACTGTCTTCTCTGAATAAGAACCAGTTAGAAAAGACATGCATTTCCAAGTAACGTCTTCTGACAACAAGTACTACAGAAGAGTACAAAAGGGCTGGAGATTAGATATAGCAGCAGTAGCTCATTGAAGATAAAAGTCCTTGCTAGGTATTTATAGAAAAACTAATAATTGGTGAACAAAATTTTCCTTTCATTTAACATCTGGCAAAGTTACTTGGATAGGATTGGAACACTTAGGTACTTGTTGGACACTTAGATACTGTTCACTGACAAAAGGATCAGGATGCTATTCTTTTCCCTTCCTCATCTTTAAAAATCTTTAGAGTAATAAACAGCAGTGTCAGTAACAAACAGCAATATCCTGCAAATCTTGCACAGCCAGAACTCCTATTGATTCCAGAACAGGGCTATAAACTCAAGCTTCCAGGCTATTGATTGATGTGAATCTGAATTTATATGACATATAATTGTCAGGAATCTACATTTCAAAATGTTTTTAGACTCCTATACATTTTAATTATACCCTCTGGCCTTGGATGCCTAGCGGTAGAGCACCCCTCACAAGCGGTTCTTCTCCTACACCCTGTTTGCAGCCAGCTCCTTGGGGAGTTGTTGCCTCCGTCCTGTGCTACATACAGTTCTGGTCTTCCTTAAACTGAAGCCTCAGCTTTGTTACTGTTTATTTTTTAGCTCTTTTCCTTGATTTCTTATGGGGCGGCAACATCAGCTAGGTAAATTGTAGGTGTGAGCAATAGCATCCCTTTAACTCTTTGCAAGCTGGAACTAAATTTGCCTGAGTGTTGGGCACCTAAGAGGCCCAAGCAACTGAGTAAATGGGGCTTGAGCCAGCTCGATAAATGGGAAGACTACTACTTGAAGAGGGCTAGAAAACTGGTGAAGGAGGGTGTTGTGGTTTAACCCCAGCCAGCAACCAAGCACCACGCAGCTGCTCATTCACCTCCCTCACAGTGGGATGGGGAGAAAATCAGGAGGGTAAAAGTGAGAAAACTTGTGGGCTGAGATAAAGACAGCATAATAGGTAAAGCAAAAGCCGTGAATACAAGCAAAGCACACCAAGGAATTCATCCACCACTTCCCATTGGCAGGCAGGTGTTCAGCCATCTCCAGGAAAGCAGGGCTCCATCATGTGTGATGGTTAGTCGGGAAGAAAAACACCATCACTCCCAATGTCCCCAACTTCTTTCTTCTTCCCCCAGCTTTATATGCTGAGCATGATGTGATATGGTCTGGAATATCCCTTTGGTCAGCTGGGGTCAGCTGTCCTGACCGTGTCCCCTCCCAACTTCTTGTGCACCCACCCGCAGCCTCCTCGCTGGTGGGGTGGGGTGAGAAGCAGAAAAGGCCTTGGCTCTGTGTGAGCACTGCTCAGCAGTAACGAAAACATCGCAGCGTTATCAACACTTTTTTCAGCACAAATCCAAAACATAGCCCCATACTAGCTACGATGAAAAAAATTAACTCTATCCCAGCCAAAACCAGCACAGAGGGGTTGGTTTTACTGTTGTGAAGTTCCTCCATCTTAAAAGCAACAACAGCCTGCAGCTATCATGCAAAAAGAACCTGAAGGATAGCCCCTCCATGTGAAGGTAAGTGGAGTTACAGCTAAACCCTTTTCCCCCTGTGGTATACAGGACTGGGGAGATTGAAAAGCAGCTGAAGGGAGGCCTGGGAAGCCAGCTGTACTTGCAGATGCAAACATTGACTACCTGTGTAAAGTTGATATGATTCTTCACTTCTGTGACATGAGAATATACTGTCATTGCTCCCAGCATAAGCATACAACCAGCACAGGAAGTAGAGCTAAGGTGACTATCTACCAGAGCTGTATTTGCAAGCTTTATTTTGCAACACATATAGTGAGGTTTCTTTTGGTCTTTCTGCTCTGCATGTTTATTTCTGTAAGTAGTATCATTATGAAATAAGAATGGTCTGGTAAAGTCAGCAAATACTGCACCCACAAATAGATTTGTAATGGCTAAAGCATTTTGCTTGAGATGTCTTCTGATTGTGGCTTTGAAACTACTATCAACAGCACTAAATGCTGAAGTCTTGGGGTAATTGGTCTGCTGAGGAGACATCATGTGGCATTAGTACTTTTCTGGTGGTTATACCAGTTATTAGCAAATTTCTGCTACTGATAAAACAGATATAGATAACAGCCAGGGGCTAAAGTAACTGAAGAGTAAAAAGCACAGAGCCTCATTGGCCTATGCAAAAAGCAAAACAGATTTCTTCTCTGGTTTTTATACACCTATACAGTGTTCTCCTTGTAACAGTGAGAGTGCCCATGGTGTTTCAGTCTACTTTAATTCTCAGGTTTACACAGATTTCCTAGCAATTTCTGAAGAAGCTAACTCAGCTAACAGCAATGTTATAGCTATATTATGAAAATGTTTGTGGAGTAATGCACCTGCTTCTCAGCAGGTTTAGACTGCTGTGCTGCCTGCCTGTGCTGCTTGTTACCAATCCTAATACTCTTCACTCCTACCTGGCACTGTTAAGTCGTTAGGCGCCATCATGGATCTGTGGAGCCGATGTCATGACTGAAGTGTAACAGCTAAAAAGTGTAAGAAGCCCTTGTGGATAACGGGTGATCTGCAACCTTCACCTCTGCAATGTGTTATTTAACACCACCTACAAAAATTAATGGTGAACAAAACAGTTAGTTGGAATAGCTTTAAAGTAATCAGAATAGCTGATTATTACCACACGGGCTTCCAAAGCATAGTTGTGCAAAATATGTGTTTGACCTGGCATTGCCCCTCCATTCACTTAAATGTTTATTCTCTTGACTATTTATTATTCTAAGAGCAGAGTGTAAATTTGTTCAGTATGGTATCTACTATGATTTTTCTGAGCAGTTCCAAGCAGATAAGGAAGACTCAAACACTGTTGATCTACTTAAAATGTATCAGATTCCATTTTGTTTCCAGTATTTTTCCTCACTCTTTCTTCATATTGCATAACAATGCAATACAAAGATAATTTTTTTTTTACATATATTAAACTCTCAATTTAAAGTGTATGGGGATATTCCGGGAACTAGATTGATAATTGGCATATTTATCAACAAAATTGCCAGCAAATGTGGAAGAGGTAAGTACCCAATCTGTTTCTTTAATCAACAATTCATAGTCCATTGCTTTCTAGAAAACATTCCAGCTGGGGTTTTTTTGTTTTACTTTTTCATCAAACGTATAGATAAAGAGAGAGTTTAATACTCTTTACAGCATATGATGGTGGGAAAAAAAAGAAATTACCTACTAAAAATCTGTTGAAGATTTTGTTTTCTAAGTTTATAGAAGGGTAGATGGAAACTAGATGAAACCTGAGGAAGAAATAAAAGATCTTCTAGACCCTTATAAACTCCTACCTGATAACTAAATAGGCAGGCAGGCTATATTTTTCAAAGAATGGTTTGAATTTTTTTAAGAGAATTTTTTTGCAAATGGCCTGTATTTTTGCTGGATGTGGCAATTTCTATTGATTCTCCAGCTGCATGATTAAGATATCCTCAATTTTCTTCCTTCCTCTAGGGACAAGGTGTCACTGGTCCTCCTTCACCCCTGGTAGATTTTATTCATAGGCCTTTTGAATTCTCAGAGGCAAGATTTCTGGTTTTAGTATCTGTATTTCCTGAGGGAGGTACCAGATCTGATTATTCTTGCTAGTTAGCCAGGAAAGTGGAAGCAGAAGGCTGAGGTTCTCCAACAGGGTAACACCAGCTTGAGGGTACCTAGCACTGCATCAAAAATGCTGCTGCTGTTTGACTTTTTGTAATTCTACCATTGTGTGTCCCTGCTGCTCTTTGTTTGGACCTTACACAGCTGACACCTCCTTGGATGCTTATATAATGGTTTAGCTTAGTTCAGAGCATTACTACATTTTGCAGTGAATCCCTCACCTGCCCTTATTTATGGTGTAGGCTTTGGATCCAGAGAAGTTTTAGTACACATGAATGAAACCAGAGATACTGATAAAGGTGATAGGAAGTGAAGGCTTAGCAAAGTGAACATGGGATATCCCAAAGTAAGCAACCATCTTGTTTAAGACCGTGTTACGGATGCATGACTAACCAAATCCAACAGGTGTTAAAACTCAGATTTATTCTTCAGCAAAAGTTAGTTAGAAGTCCGGTAACATCTAATAAAACCACAGGCTCAATGATGTAAAGAGAATTAATACTACACGGCCGACTTAGGAATCCCCAAGATTTAAAGTGATGGCTCAAAACGTGTGTATCACTCACCTAAAAGCTGAGGGCTCTCTCCCTCGAGGAGTTACCTCGGGCGGTGCCCCGGCCCGAGGGGGAGTCCCCGACTGCAGACCCACTGCTCCGAGGAGGACTGCCAACGTGTCCTCCAGCGGGACCCCGTTTATACCCCTGTCGAATCTGACCTGGGGTCATTTAATTCTATTGGCCAGGAGGGTCACCTCGGTGTACCTGGCGCATCTCAATTGGCCAGTTCAAATTTCAACCTGCAGCCTCCAGGGTTTCCTTCCCCTTCTCCCTTCCTGGAGAAGTTTCATTTCCTGCTGGCAGGATGGGGGTGGCGGGATGTACTGCCACAATCCACCCCATGACCACAGTCATGATTTGACTGGTTTTTTTGGAGTGGTGGTACAGTCACCTCTTGCCTCCAAAGTTAAAAGGGGGTGCAGTTTGGCAAGTTTGACGCTCATTGTGGGTCATCATTCCCTTCTGGTCTATAACTAAAGTGGAATATCGAACACAGGAATATCCAGTGTATGGACAGTTTAAAGGAGTATACTTAACAGTTAGTACAGGCTTCACTACCAAGCATTTGATAGAACTTATTGCAATATAGATTACAGTAATCATAACTACAAGCATTATTAAAGATTAGAGAAGGCTGGTCGCCCACCCCGTGAAAGAAAATCTGAACATATCAAAACTTTTCCCAACCAGTTGGTCCCTGGTGCAGAAGCAATTGCCTCCGAGTCTCTTGCCGTATTCTCTCGTTGATTTAGTCTTGAAGCCACATTGACACATTTGGAGTGAACACAGCAGTTGTCCATTGACATGTTTAAAACTTTACATATACCCTTCTCTTTCTTTGGCATCTAATCCAATACAACCCAATTTTTGATAGTCATTTTACCAATATGTTATAACCGATTGTTTGAGAGTCCCCGAATTGTTAGATGTAGTGTTGGCTAAGGTTGATAGCTGTAAACTCAGTTCTAGGGTGCTCTATCAATGTTCCTTGAGTACCATTCCAACTCCACCCCGTGGTCCCATGGGTTAGTTGGAGGATATAGTCACATCTGGTGTTTCATACTGAACTAGTATTTACTGCACTTGGTGACCAGCTATAAACAACATGAGTATAACCTCCTCCCCCATCCAATCTGAACCTCCAACTATAATTGTTACATTGCTCTCATGCGAGGTCAAGGACTCGTGATATATTAATGTCCATCATTTTGCCACGATATTATCATCCAGATCTTCACCATCCACACCTGTCACCGTCACCACTGTCAGCAAAAGGACTGGAATGACTTGTTCCTTCATGGTCCTGTAAAAAAGCACAAACTAGGCCTCGGTCTTAAAACTGGGTCACAGGGTTAGAAGTCCGGGATTATCCACTGGGCACTGATGTGGTGAGTCTTTCCACTCCCATGAGATGGTCTCAGAAGACCAATGTAATCAACCTGCCACGTGCTCCAAAGAGCCTTGCCTTGTCTGATATGCTGGGCCGGAGCTTGGTTTGGGTGATTAGCTTTAAGCCTTATTCGGCATTGTGGGCAAGCTGTAAGAATTGCTTCACAGGTTTTCATAGACACTGGCCAACCCTGAAATTGGCATTCATAATAGAGATCTGCTTTCCCTGCGTGGCTTCGTTTGATATGCAACCATTCTGCTAGTCTATCCCAATCTTCCTTCTCACTGGTGACCATCCTGATTTGGGCCAGATGGTCCACCTGCTGATTCCATTTCGCAGCTGGGGTTCCATCCCAAGTATGTCCCTTCACCCATCCCACCTTTAAAGGTCAGGACCTCCCTATTGCCAGGAGACATTGCCAGTCCTCTGTCCTCCACACTTTCACATGACCTACTTCCCACTTACTAGATTCCCACTGACATATCCACTCTGTAGCACCCTTAAAGGTTGCATAAGAGTCAGTATAGACGATGGTAGCACGATTCTCTACGGCCAGTAATAAAGCCCGTAGTTCTCCTACCTGTGCACTACCTTCACCCTCTTCTTCGACTGTCTTCCCAGTACCAAAGCCACTGCTTCATATTGCCACTCTGATCCCACTCGACAGGCAGATGCATCTGTGAACCACACTCCCTGCACATCTGAGCCTGCCATGAATTCGGGTGCCTCCTCAATCGCAGAAGGCTTATATGGTTGACCCAGCACGGCTGGGTCAGGGTTTACAGGTTGCTGTAATTTGAAAACCTTAGTCGGACCCTCTTTTAGTGGAAGCAATTGGCTTATCCCTTCTAGGTATGCATACCATTTCCTTACTGTGGCCTTTTGGGCTACTCCCTCCAGAGGAGGTGACTCATTGAGGATTGAATTTAAGAGAAGGAAAGGACCCTGTACTATAACATCCTGTGAGGTACACAGCTTTTCAGCCTCTTTAACTGCTCTAGTGAGGGAGAGGAACCCCTTTTCCCAATCTGAATATCGTTGCTCCGTTTCTTTGAATGCAGTGGAGGTGAATAATAATGGTCTAGCTGGTCCCTGTGGCCCCTTTGAAACACACCACAGTATGAGGCATGTTCAGCAAATCCCCATTCCACCCTTAAATGATCTCGTGGGTGCAATGGACCTAGTCTCTGATAAGCCTTAAGCTCATCTTTCAGAGTGTTAAGGGCTAACGTATGTTGCCAAGTCCAATCCCATTTCTGCTTTTTCGGAGCAAGTCATAAAGAGGGCGGCCAATCACCGAAAACCCTGGCATATGTTTTCTCCAATAGTCCATTCTTGACTAACAGATTCCAGATGGCCTCAGCCACTTGTCCTACCTGTTCCTTGTTGTCCCCACCAACTAGGATATCATCTATATATTGGTATATGTGGACATCTGGGGGTACCTCCACAGCATCAAGGAGCTTGGCTAAAGCATTGTGAGCGATAGTAGGGGAGTGCTTGTATCCCTGGGGAAGTCGATTAAAGGTGTATTGGGTCCCTCCCCAAGTGAAGGCAAACTGGGGTTTGTCCTCTTCCCTTAGGGGAACCATAAAAAAACCATATCTTTGACATCTAAAGCAGCCATCCATGGGTGGGCTGCAGCCTGTATTGCTGTTATCACTGAGGTGATACTTGGGACGGCAGAAATTAATGGTGGGGTATTACTATTCAATCTTCTATAATCAATTGTTAATCGCCACCTTCCATCTGATTTACGGACTGGCCAAACAGGAGAATTATAAGGAGAATGTGCGCAACTGATGATCTCTCTTTTCTCCAGATCATTAATTACTTCCGAAATGCCCCGTTTGGCCACAGCTGGAAGTGGTTATTGAGGGACACGGGTTACCTTAGATTGCGGTAGTGCAGGAGTAACCTGCAATGTTCTCACATGAATAGCCTCTGCTTCCCTGCCCCCAATGCTCCACACCCTACCATTGGGTAGATACCATTGTCTGCCTGCCAGCACATCAAATCCCAGTATATTTCCCTCATAGGGCCTTAAAGCCACCTCCTCAGCTGTCATTCTTTTTTTCCCGGTAGCCAAAGTTGGGTTTGAGCTATGGGGCATTTTTCTGTCGCCCCTGTTACTCCTCTAATGTTTATAGCCTTTCTTGATGGCCTAATTCCCAGCTCACTAGCTTGTCGTTCGTTTAAAACACTAATTTGGGCTCATGTATCGATTAAGAATTCCAAACTTATCCGTCTTGGACCCACAGGAATGTGTATATAAGGCTCCTTATCAGCAGACCATTGGCAGGTATTTACCATGCGGATTGGGCGGCCTGAACCCCAAACCGCAGTTTCTAGGTTTTTTTGCCTGTCCAGTTCCTCTCGCAGTGCCGCGAAAGGGTCCCGTTTCTCTTCCCGAGCGGGCGGGGTTGCTGGCGCTTCCCTTTGGTCTCTAGCTTTCCCCTCCAGCAATCCCACCCCCGGGTGCCGCCGGCGGACTGGCCGTGCAGCACGGCTCGGGCTGCCCCCAGTGCCGGTGCCTTCCGCCAGAGACCGTCCCTTCCGGGATCGTAGTTCCGACCCGACGGCCCCCGAGTTCGAGACCGCTCGGGGCGGGGTTTACAACCGGCTGGGCGGACCTTCCTGCTGCCCTCCGTTAACTCCGACAGATCCATTTTCCCGGATAGTAACAGTTTCTCCTCTCTCCTTGGGGTCCGCACCCCCAGCCCAGTAAGCTACTCGGGACATTATCGACTGATCACTTGCCGGTCCAGCCCACAGAAACACTCCTGGTCCCCAGTAACCTCTCGCTTCATCATCACTCAACAGTATCCAATCCTCCCCCATTAGAGAAACTCTCCACAAATACTCAGGTTCGGTTTCGTCCGGCTTGCGCGAAAACTTAGCTTGCAACTCGCCGAGTTCGGGTCCCAACCAAGGGGCCGTACAAACAGCACTCCGGGGGCTCCCACCGTGTGGACCCGCATGCCCTTCTGTTTCAATAAGGGGCTGCATGTCCCTTTCCTCCAAGTCCACCTTCAGACAATCTATTTCCCCCTGCCTTTTTGCAGAATCACTCTTTCGGTTCTGTGCTTGAATCAAGCAGGCGCCCAGGAGGGCACACACACTGCCTTTGCCATCTCGACAAGTTCCACGGCATAGTTCTACTCTCCCCACGACTGCTGCCGGGTCGGACCACTTCTCCTTCGCCCAGTCCAGACCTGGGGGAGAAGGGCTGCAGCCGTGCCTCTGTAATAATTCCTCTGTTAACACCATCCTGCCGACTACGCCAAAATGTTACGGATGCACGACTAACCAAATCCAACAGGTGTTAAAACTCAGATTTATTCTTCAGCAAAAGTTAGTTAGAAGTCCGGTAACATCTAATAAAACCACAGGCTCAATGATGTAGAGAGAATTAATACTACACGGCCGACTTAGGAATCCCCAAGATTTAAAGTGATGGTTCAAAACGTGCGTATCACTCACCTAAAAGCTGAGGGCTCTCTCCCTTGAGGATTTACCTCGGGCAGTGCCCCGGCCCGAGGGGGAGTCCCCGACTGCAGACCCACTGCTCCGAGGAGGACTGCCAACGTGTCCTCCGGCGGGACCCCGTTTATACCCCTGTCGAATCTGACCTGGGGTCATTTAATTCTATTGGCTAGAAGGGTCACCTCGGTGTACCTGGTGCATCTCGATTGGCCAGTTCAAATTTCAACCTGCAGCCTCCAGGGCTTCCTTCCCCTTCTCCCTTCCTGGAGAAGTTCCAGGGGGGAAGGGGGGGCGGGATGTACTGCCACAGACAGCCACACACCCCAGCAGCTATTTGAGTGGGGTTAGCAACAGGTGCTTATGATGTCCCTCCATCTCATGCTGTTCCACGTTTCATGCATCCAGTCTTGAAGCCATTCTTCAGTCCACCTCTGCTACTGAAGACCGCATTGGACAGCCCACAGCTTCTCAAGCACCTCCTTGTGGAGTAATGGCAGAACCTGTAGGCACAAGATGGATGCTGATGGGAAATAGAGTACTTAAGTCAGCCCTCTTTGGTACTCCTAACCTTCTGTTCTTCTGTTGGTTTGTGTCTCTAAGTAACCCCAGGCTTTTGATGCATTCAAGGAGTGAGGGAGACCTGTATTTACACAGTTTTTATCAAATTCTTTTTCATTTGTTCAGTGAAAGAGTTGCCGTTATTGTTTCTGGAGTTCTTGAAATGAAACAGAAGCATCTGGATTGCCTGTAGCTGTAAGCCTACACTCTGAGAGAAAGCAAGCTGCAGCAAACAGTAAGAAATGCAGCTAACAGTACTTTATTTCCTTCAGTCCAACACAAGCCCCACTTTACACTACAACAAGTGGCCATTAGTGGCTATGATAAAGTAATCTGACAGGACTCATAATTTGACTCTTCTGTCTTTTGTGGATATGTGAACAAGCCGCAGCAGCCATAGATAGTAAATTAGGTTTTCTTTGGACTTCCCAACCTCATACCATCTATACTGCTGCCCCTGTAACTGTTGCACAGGACAATGTAGGTAAGCAGCATCCTGGAAAACAGCAAACGCAAGTCTGGGCTCTTTCTTACCTTGTGTCGTAGGTTTAACTACAGCTGGTAACTAAGCACCACACAGCCACTCACTCACTGTCCCCCACCCAGTGGGGCGGGGGAGACAATCAGAATAAACAAGTAAAACTCATGGGTTGAGGTAAGAACGGTTTAATAGAACAGAAGGGAAGAAACTAATACTTATAATAATAACACTAATAAAATGACAAAAATTGTAAAAAGGATTGCAATATACAAAACAAGCAATGGACAATGCAATTGCTCACCGACCGATGACCAGTTAGTTCCCAAGCAGTGATCGCCCAAGGCCAGCTCCACCCAGATTATATACTAGGCATGATGTCACATGGTATGAAATATGCCTTTGGCCAGTTTGGGTCAGCTGCCCTGGCTGTGTCCCCTCCCAACTTCTTGTGCCCCTCCAACCTTCTTGCTGGCTGGGCATGAGAAGTTGAAAAATCCTTGACTTAGTATGAACACTACTTAGCGACAACTGAAAACATCAGTGTGTTATTAACGTTTGTCCCACACTGAACCCAAACCAGAATGCTATACCAGCTACTAGAAAGAAAATTAACTCTATCCCAGCCCAAACCAGGACACCTTGACAAAGAGGTGAATCCATGTTTCATGACTAAGATACAGCTGGTCAAACAGCAGCTGAAATTTTTTTCTTGTCAGTTAAGGTTTCAGTTCAACCAATTCCTAAATCAGGAGTGTGAAGTCAATGCAGTGCAGTGAAGTCAGTGTAGAGGTGACACAGGGACTCGGCTTTGGCACTGGCTGGGATAGCTTGCTCGCATGGCAGAGATGGAACAAATTTTGTGCAAGACATCTCATATCTTTGCCAGGTTAGTCAAGATGATAGCATCGAAATATCTGCAGTATGCATAAAAGTCCATGACTCAGGTGAGAGACACCTTTGAGTGCTGAGAGCAACCCGTGTCTGGCCAAGACAGAGGCAACAGTGATTAAGACTTAGGACGTCCACCAATAGAGCCAACACAAGTAAGGAAGGCCACGATAGTAAAGGTCTCTGTGAGCTCTTAAGGCTCAAAACCTGCCAGTGGATAAAGGTTACCTCCAGGACGGATTGCTTTACTGAACTGCTAGTTCAGCCTTCCAAACCCGAATTGCTTCCCAGAGGAAAAGGGAAAGGAGAAGCACCTGTGAACACTGGCAACAACTCTTGGCTTAACTATTAGGTTCAGGAGCACTCTCCTGTTCTGCACTTTTCTGTTGATCATCTTCTGAATCAGTTTTGTGTCAAGCTCACCTGTGAATGCTTTCCCTGCCCTGAAGTTCTTCCTGCATTAGCAGTCCTGCTGTGTTAACAGTGTGACCTTCTGCCACCATTTAATGCTCTATTCGCAATCTCAGATGCTGTGTACAGCAGCCATTCATCTTCATCAGCATTCAGAATTTCTAAGAATATAGTAATTTTTCATCTGCTACAGCACTTTCTCCTTCTTTACTTTCTTCTTGCACATGTGAGAGCTCTGTGCAAGGAGCTTTGACAATGCATGAGAGATATACCTCCCGTACAACAGTGGCCAAGCTTGGATCTCTGCAGCTGTTGTTGTTGCCTTCGGGAAGATGAGAGTGATGTGTTCCCCCTGCATGCTGGGATGAAAGTACAGCACGATGATACTTCTCAAAAGACTTCTTCCCAGGTTGGTACTGACCCCATTAGGAAAAGATCAAGCATAAGCCTCTGCCCACAGATACTCCCTACAGCACAGTTGCGGGTGAGCAGAGTGCTGCATACAAACCAATTTCATATAGAAGATGACACACCACAGGTTCATGTTACCTAAATGATACAATCTTGCACTAAATTTTCCATCAAAAAGGCAGTAACATACCTCAGTCTGCCGCCATTCTACTCTGCCAGGTGACCTGGGTAGCCGCGGCATTAATGACCACAGGCTGGGCTTCTATAGAAGTGTAACGGTCTTTACAGAATAAATTGTCACCTGTAAACCTCACAAAATCCCTTGAAGGATTGCCATCATTGCTTTCTCACTCTGCAGTCCCTGAGCACTCTGCTTAAAACAACCTACTCATTAGCAGCTGGCTACCCTCTGAGTCTGGCTGGTTTGGGTACTTGCAATAAGACCTGATATCATTCATGGCGGACTGGCTGGGCTCGATCTGCAGCAAAGGAATACTGGACGGAAAATAGCCCCTACGGTAGTGCCAAACCCTGCAAGTCTCAATCCCTAAGCAGGCATCAGCAAGATTCAAAAATTTCTTTCACTTACTGAAATACTCAAGCGTGAAATCAGTTTAAAGGCTATATGTATTATTTATTCTGCCTGGGAATTGGAACAAGATCCCTAAACTAACAGCAGGACTAATCCTAATATGAGATTACATGATGGAGAAGTGGCCAAACATGTCTGAAAAGTGGAATATACTCTCTTTCCTTCAACTAGATCTATGCTTTGGAATTTATATCAAAAGCAAAGCAGGATTTGGTTCAGTTTTTCTAGACATACTTATTTTGGAAAAGGAACCCATGGATTTGACTGTCAGGCAAACGTGCTTATTTTATCGTATTTATTTAAATCCATGGAAAATTATATATTCCCCCTTAAATTAATGCACTGTCTTCAGGGTAAAATAGATCCGAATAAAAACTGGTTTGGATCCTGTGCTTGAGGGTGCACCTAGACTTTGAATTTCTCTCATGGTTTCTTCAGGTCCTGTGAGAATCTTTTAATAACTCATTGGATGTCTTTCCTAGCTTTTTCCACAAGTCCAATGCAGAAAACAACAGGCAATACAGATGAATCTTAGTGGTTCTTACCTACTGGGATAGGCAGGGTGCACTTTTAAAAACAATTTAGTACAACCCAGAATAAATTCTGGGTCAGCCTTGAATCCCATCAAGGCTGACAGTTCCTCTAAGAGAAGATAAAGGGAGCATTTTCGCACTTCTAGGCTCTGTCCTATACAAAAGTGGGTCCGACTCAAGAAATTTGCTTTCCAGTACCAGGTGTATCATGCCATCTTGTGCCATAGCAACTTAGTCAATACCTGCTGCTTATGATATATAAATTAACATTCTGAAACAATTTCTGTAATAGTTTTCTGTTCATAGATATGAGTTCTAAGAACTATTCTTTAGAGTGAATTAATTTTCTAATTCTGCATGTAATGGATGAAAATAAAAAGAATGCCACACTCAGCTGAATATATTTTATATTTTACCACACCTTTATCTCTGCTTTAGTGTATTCGGATTTAAAGTAACTTTAGTCTCTCTCAAAACAGGTTTTTTTGCTATCTGTGAGATTCTGCATATAAAACAAACTTGCTTGGACTCCTAAAAATGAAGTGGTGGGCCACTATGTAGGCATGATGCTTGTTGAAACTAGAGAAAATTATTGTAAGAATTGTGCAGAGATAAATATGGGAATTAATTTTTTTTTTTAAAGTCCCTCTTTTTTGATTCTCATATTTGAGAGGTCTCTAGGGACAAAAGTGGAAGACCTGTATTGAGGACCATTACTTATTTGTCCATTTTGGAAAAAGTAATTAAATGGTACTAAGAAAAGTACATACTCATGAAAATTGTACACTAAGAATTTCTCGTGTTCATTCTGTGTGCGATTCCACTGCTTTTTAGATCATTCAGAGGTACCTCCCTGTTGAAAAGAGAGTGGAAGCACAGGACAGTTAGATTTCTCTCTGAATACAGATGCTCCATGGCCAGCCTTGTCATTCATTCTTCCACTCTATTTTACAGCAAGGTTTTATGAATATTTGATCATTATTTTGCATTATAAAATGATACATTTTAATTTCTGGGTTTGCATTTTACCAACAGCAATAAAAATTTTTACTCACCTATAATAGGCAAAAAAGAAAAAAATCCCACATTTAGCCTTTGAAGAAGCAGTCCTGACATGGCACCTGGACTACAGAAAAGAGTGAAAAATGTGTCATAAAGCTCATCATAAACTATAATGGGCCACATTGCATTGCCCATTGTGTTATATTTTCATAGAATCATAGAATCATTTAGGTTGGAAAAGACCTTAGACTTCATAAAAAAAAGATCACCGATTCCAACCATAAGCCTAACACCGCCAAGTCCACCACTAAACCATGTCCCTAAGTGCCACATCTACACGTCTTTTAAACATCTCCAAGGATGTTCACTCCACCACTTCCCTGGGCAGCTGGTTCCAATGCTTGACAACCATTTTGGTGAAGACATTTTTCCTAATAGCCGATCTAAACCTCTCCTGGTGCAACTTGAGGCCATTTTCTCTCATCCTATCACTTGTTAATTGGGAGAAGAGACCAACACCCACCTCACTACAACCTCCTTTCAGGTAGTTGTAGAGAGCAATAAGGTCTACCCTCAGCCTCCTTTTCTCCAGGATACACAATCCCAGTTCCTTCAGCTGCTCTTCATAGGACTTGTGCTCTGGACCCTTCACCAGCTTCGTTGCCCTTCTCTGGACACCCTCCAGCACCCCAGTGTCTTTCTTGTAGTGAGACACCCAAACCTGAACACAGTATTTGAGGTGCGGTCTCACCAGTGTTGAGTACAGGGTGACGATGACTTCCCTAGTCCTGCTGGCCACCCTATTTCTGATACAGGCCAGGATGCCATTGGCCTTCTTGGCCACCTGGGCACACTGCTGGCTCATATTCAGATGGCTGTTGACGAATACCACCAGGTCTTTTTCTGCCGGGCAGCTTTCCAGCCACTCTTCCCCAAGCCTGTAGCATTGCATGAGGTTGTTGTGACCCAAGTGCAGGACCCGGCACTTGGCCTTGTTGAATCTCATACAGTTGGCCTTGGCCCATTGATCCAGCCTGTCCAGATCCCTCTGTAGAGCCTTCCTACCCTCAAGCAGATCAACACTCCCGCCCAACTTGGTGTCGTCTGCAACCTTACTGAGGGTGATCGCCTCATCCAGATCATTGATAAAGATATTAAACAAAGACATGTTTTGATATTTTAAATAACTGCATTGTACTGAGCAAAATCAAAATCAGTGGGGAATAGTGGCAAAGTTCTTTTTAAAAACATTTTTTCTAAATTTATAACTTTTAAACACAGTATGGTTAAGGATCTTCACTAACCTAAGTGGATAAAGTCTAGTCTTTAGTGTTTTCCATAGAGACTAGCCAGCAGATAGATTGCAAGAAATTATGTGTGGCTAAGAAGGTGCTAACATAGCTTTTCTTAGATGAAGTGAGATATCAGAAATGATGGAAATAAAATGTTTTTTTCCGGACTAAAGCAAAGAAGAGACTGGCAGTATATTAACTGTTATGCTACCTTTTAACAACTGTAGAATGACTAATTGGGGGAGGGATAGAAAGTGGCAGAGGGTGGTTCTTCTTCCCCTTCAAGGTAAAAAAAATAATGCAAACACTTGCTTTGCTAGAATTATTTTGGACTGGTTCAGATTATGTATGTTGCACCTCCTGGTATGCTTTTGTGGAGTAGCAAAGCCTATGGAATTGAGAGTAGTGTGAGAATAAATCTTCATGGGCCTTTGCAAATGCTTTAATCTAAAAGACAATCAAATAAAAATAACTATAATGGGACTAGTTCTTTTGCCTTGCCTTTTGTATCTACTTCTCCTGAATAACAGCCTTTTATGATCATATTTTAAAAGCAGATGTTATAATGAAAAATTTGACTTAGTAAAACCAGTCACTGATTGATGAACATATGAACGTGTATATATATGGGTGAAGTTATGCATGCATATAAGTTTTATAAATGCTAATACAAGGATTGTTTATGCTTATGTATCTCCATGGCTTGCTCCTGCATTCCAAAGGAGAAGGCACTTTCTTACTGTTAATGACACAGTGAAAATGGTCAAGCCCCCCCCCCCCATATTATGACTACTTAAACTTTTCATAGTCCTACTTGTGCAGTCACACAATGCACATTAAATTAGATTGGTTTAATTCTTGAAGACAGAAGGATAGTCTTCAGGGGTGATGCATCCATATTACAAGTAATTTACATGCAGCCTGCATTCTCCCAGTGAATTGCTGGCACAAGCTGTAGCTAAGCAAAATTTGGGTGTCTTCAGCTGAAGCAGATTGGGCTTTGGTTTCCTTTATTTGAGGATTATTGATGTTTTCTTCTATTCTCTGTTGCTGTTAGAAATGTGGTCTTTTATGTTAATGATTACATAGTGTATTTCCAGAGGGAAAACTTGCTAGTGCCTTTGACTTTAGCCCAGAGCTAAATAGTTCCAAGCAGAAGGGTATTTGAGAGGTTTCAATTTTGGACTAAATCAGTGTTTCATTTCTCACATGCTGGAGTTTTCAAGCTGTTTACTGATGAAAAGAACACTCTGTGCACTGAACCATTCAATCCATTTTAGTTAGACGTATGATATTTTCATTTCTGTCAAAAAGACCTGTAAAATCCAAGAGAAGCCTTATATTCTTTTATCTTTAATGCAAATTACTACTGTGAATTTGCCACTTAAAAGAAAAACCATTAGGTAGAGATTGTACATTCATTCTTTTCCTACGAAGTGGTTATTTCTTCAATGTAGATAATGAAAGAAAACCAAATGTCTGTAAAAAGGATTTTTAATGGATTAGAAAAAGAAGGTGATTTCCAACAAAAACCACGAAGCTGAGAGGACTACTACTGATTCCTGGATTGGTCAGTCAACAGCACACAGTTGCATAACTTCAATTTTCAACAGAATCTGAATTCCCTGCTGGTACTATTAGAAGTTGACAGAGGGAAATGCTGGACAATATTTTTGCCTTCAAAGTTTCTTAGGTGAATGGGAAGCAAGAGGAAGAAGGATAATATTCCATTTGCCCAAGCTGATTTATCAGAACTGATGACAGTGCTAAAATTTATTTTTTTTTAGTAAAATTTTATATTCTTTAGAAAGGTATTTCTGTTATTAGCTTCTTTAGGAAAGAAGAGGTCAGTGTGAACTCCGTTTTTATGTAACATTAGGGTAATAAAACTGTTAAGTTCGTTTCCACTTCAGTAATAATGGCATTCTTTTCTGTTTCAGTAGATACTGTGGTTCACCTGTATTTTTAATACACCTCAAGTGTATATATACCAATGCACACAGCCTGGAGAGCAAACAGGAGGAACTGGACCTCTGCGCCCAGTCAGAAAGTTATGATATCATAGGAATAACTGAAACATGGTGGGACAGCTCATATGACTGGAGGATCACAATGGATGGCTATAGGCTGTTTTGTAAAGACAGGCATGGAAGAAGAGGAGGAGGAGTCACACTATGTTAAGAAGAACCTTGAATGTATAGAAGTCAACTGTATTGGCTTTGCGTGGCAAGGTTTTGGTAGCGGAGGTGTTACAGGGGTGGCTTCTGTGAGAAGCTGCTGGAAGCTTCCCCTGTGTCCGACAGAGCCAGTGCCAGCCGGCTGTAAGACAGACCCGCTGCTGGCCAAGGCTGAGCCAATCAGCGATAGTGGTAGTGCCTCTGGGATAACATATCTAAGAAGGAAAAAAGTTGCTGGGACACAGAAAGGGCAGCCGGAGAAAGAGTGAGAACACGTAAGAGAAACAACTCTGCAGACACCAAGGTCGGTGAAGAAGGAGGAGGAGAAGGTGCTCCAGGCGCCAGAGCAGAGATTCCCCTGCAGCCCGTGGGGAAGACCATGGTGAGGCAGGCTGTCCCCCTGCAGCCCATGGAGGTCCATGGTGGAGCAGATATCCACCTGCAGCCCGTGGAGGACCCCACGCTGGAGCAGGTGGGTTCCCAAAGGGAGCTGTGACCCCGTAGGAAGCCCATGCTGGGGCAGGCTCCTGGCAGGACCTGCGGATCTGTGGAGAGAGGAGCCCATGGAGCAGGTTTTCTGGCAGAACTTGTGAGCCCGTGGGGGACCCACGCTGGAGTAGTCTGTGCCTGAAGGACTGCACCCCATGGAAGGGACCCATGCTGGAGCAGTTCGTGAAGAACTGCAGCCCGTGGGAAGGACTCACATTGGAGAAGTTCATGGAGGACTGTCTCCTGTGGGAGGGACCCCACGCTGGAGCAGGGGAAGAGTGTGATGAGTCCTCCCCCTGAGGAGGATGAAGCAGCAGAAATAATGTGTGTATGAACTGACTGTAAACCCCATTCCCCATCTCCCTGTGCCTCTGGGGGGGGCTAGGTAGAGAATCCGAGAGTGATGTTGTGCCCGGGAAGAAGGGAGGGGTGGAGGGAAGGTGTTTTGAGATTTGGTTTTATTTCTCATTACCCTACTCTGGTTGATTGGTAATAAATTGAGTTAATTTTCCCCAAGCTGAGTCTGTTCTGCCCGCAATGGTAATTGGTGAGTGATCTCCCTGTCCTTATCTCGACCCACAAGCCCTTTGTTATATTTTCTCTCCCCTGTCCAGCTGAGGAGGGGGGAGTGATAGAATGGCTTTGGTGGGCACCTGGAGTCCAGCCAGGGTCAACCCACCACATCAACTATGGTGACTGTGGAAGCCCTATTGAACGCCTCTGGGTCAAGGTCAGAGGGGTCATCTCCAAGGAGGATCTTACTGTAGGCATCTGCTACCAACCTCCAAACCAAGACAGTAAGGCCAATGAAGCAATATTTGGGTCACCTAAGCAAGCTTTGGGTCAATAAAACCTGGTTCTTATGGGTGACTACAATTACCCAGACTTTTGTTGGAAGAACAATACAGCAACTCACATATCATCCTTCAAGTTCCTGGAATGTGTAGAGTACTGCTTCCTCATACAAATGTTAGATGTGGCAACCAGGAATGAGGCACTGCTGGACTTGCTAGTCAATAACCAAGAAAACCTGTTTTGTAATATCTCAGTTAGTAATAGCCTTGGCTGCAGTGATCACAATATTGTGGGGTTTGGGATCCTGCTGAGCATGCTGAAGGTTAGTACTAAGACAAAGGGTTTAGATTTTAGAAGAGCAAACTTCAGCTAGCTCAGAGGTTGATTGGGAGGGATTCCATGGGAAGCTTCCATGGAGGATAAAGGAGCTAGCGAGTGCTGGAAGGTTTTCAAGAACACTCTCCTGGAAGCACAAAACCAGTCATGCCCTTTAAAGGTAAGGGAAGCGGGCAGAGCAAGAGACCCCCTTGGCTTAACTGTGAGCTTCTGAGTCTGCTCAAAACCAAAAAAAGAAGCATACCAGACATGGAAAAGTGGACAAAAACCTGTTGAGAACTACAAGGGCATTGCCAGGGTGTGCAGAGATGCAGTTAGAAAAGCAAAAGCTGAGATCAAATTGAAATTGGCCAGAGATATCAAAAACTACAAGAAAGGGTGTTATGGATGCACGACTACCCAAATCCAACAGGTGTTAAAACTCAGATTTATTCTTCAGCAAAAGTTAGTTAGAAGTCCAGTAACATTTTATAAAACCACAGGCTCAATGATGTAAAGAGAATTAATACTACACGGCCGACTTAGGAATCCCCAAGATTTAAAGTGATGGTTCAAAACGTGTGTATTACTCACCTAAAAGCTGAGGGCTCTCTCCCTCGAGGAGTTACCTCGGGCGGTGCCCCGGCCTGAGGGGGAGTCCCCGACTGCAGACCCGCTGCTTCGAGGAGGACTGCCAATGTGTCCTCCGGCAGGACCCTGTTTACACCTCTGTCGAATCTGACCTGTGGTCATTTAATTCTATTGGCTAGGAGGGTCACCTCGGTGCACCTGGGCGGGCGGGATGTACTGCCACAGACTGCCACAGATGGGCCTATAATTTCCTGGATCCTTCTTTAAGACCTCCTTGTAGATGGGGGTGACATTAGCCTTCTTCCAGCATACTGGGGTCTCCCCTCATCTCCACCACTTCTTAAAGATTATGGGGAGCAGCCTCGCAACAATGTCAGCCAGCTCTCTTAACACCCTTGGGTGGATATTGTCAGGGTCCATTGATTTGTAGGGGTCAAGTTCCTGTAATAGTTCAAGTACCAACTTTTCCTTCACTGATGGTGGGTCTGTGTATGCATCAACCTGGATTTTTGCTCCGAAGGCCTGGGGCCCAGCAGTGCTGATAAAGACAGAGATGAAGGAAGTGTTGAGAGCCTCTGCCTTTTCAGCATTGCTGGTGACTAATTCACCTCTCCTGTTCAACAGTGGACCAATATTTTCCTTCTGTTTCTGCTTGTTTACATACCTGAAAAACCCTTTGTGGCAGTACATTCCCCTCCACACACACATCCTGCCAGCAGGAACAAAACTTCTCCAGGAAGGGAGAAGGGGAAGGAAACCCTGGAGGCTGCAGGTTGAAATTTGAACTGGCCAGTAGAGATGCGCTAGGTACACCGAGGTGACCCTCCTGGCCAATAGAATTAAATGACCACAGGTCAGATTCGACAGGGGTATAAACAGGGTCCCGCCGGAGGACACGTTGGCAGTCCTCCTCAGAGCAGTGGGTCTGCAGTCAGGGACTCCCCCTCGGGTCGGGGCACTGCCCGAGGTAAATCCTCAAGGGAGAGAGCCCTCAGCTTTTAGGTGAGTGATATGCGCGTTTTGAACCATCACTTTAAATCTTGGAGATTCCTAAGTCGGCCGTGTAGTATTAATTCTCTTTACATCATTGAGCCTGTGGTTTTATAAAATGTTACTGGACTTCTAACTAACTTTTGCTGAAGAATAAATCTGAGTTTTAACACCTGTTGAATTTGGTTAGTCGTGCATCCATAACACAGTCTTACTTCAGTCCATCGGAAAGTTATGGAACAAATCCTCCTGGGGGCTATCACAAGCCAAATGAAGCACGTGATTGCGAAAAGCCAGCATGGATTCACCAAGGGCAAATCATGCTTGACAAACCTGATGTCCTTCTATGACAGAGTAACCTGCTCAGTTGATGTGTGGCGAGCAGTGGACACTGTCTACCCGGATTTCTCCAAGGCTTTTGATATGGTTTCCCAGAGCCTCCTCCTAGAGAAACCAATGCATTACAGTCTAGACAAGTGGTCTGTGTGGTGAGTGGAGAACTGACTGACAGACTGCTCTCTGACAGTGGTGGAAAATAGCTCCTTTTCAAACTGGCAACCTGTCACAAGTGGGGTTCCCCAGGGATCAATATTGGGCCCAGTGCTGTTTAATATCTTTCTAAGGGATCTGGATGATGGGATCAAGTATACCCTGATGAAGTTTGCCAATGATACCAAACTGAGTGGGGAAGTGGACACTTTGGAAGGGAGAGCCACACTGCAGGAAGACCTGGATAGGCTGGAAGAGTGGGCTAACAAGAACCTTATGAGATTCAACAAAGAAAAATGTAAGGTCTTGCACCTCAGAAAACATAATCCAGGAGTGCAACACAGGCTGGGATCTACCCATCTGGGGAGCAGCTCTGTGGAAAGGGACCTGGGGGTCCTGGTGGACAAGCAGCTCAGTATGAGTGAACAGTGTGCTGCTGCAGCAAAGCAAGCCAACAGGATGCTGGCTGCATCAACAAGGGCAACACCAGCAGAGATAAAGAAGTCATTATCCCACTCTACCCGGTGCTTGTCAAGGCACACCTGGAATACTGTGTTCAGTTTTGGTCCCTGCTATACAAAAAAGATGTGGACAGGCTGCAGAGGGTCCAGAGAAGAGCCACAAAAGATGATCAAAGGACTGGGAAGCCTGCAATATGAGGAAAGGCTGAGAAATCTGGGTTTGTTCAGCCTTGAGAAAAGAAGGCTTGGGGAGACTTTATCACCATGTTCCAGTATTTAAAGGTTGGCTACAAAGAAGATGGAGACTCCCTTTCTACAAGGAGTCACACAGAAAAGACGAGGGATAATGGGTATAACTTACTCCTGGGGAGATTCTGGTTGGACACAAGAGGAAAATTTTTCACAATGAGAACAATCAGCTCCTGAAATAATCTCCCCAGGAGAGTGGTGGATTCCCCAACATTGGACACTTTTAAGATTTGGCTGGACAGGCTGCTGGGCCATCTTGTCTAAACCATGCTTTTGCCAAGAAAGATTGGATCAGATGATCCTTGAGGTCCCTTCCAACCTGGTATTCTATGACTCTATGATATCTGAAGTGTTTATGTCATTATTCTCCTGAAATTTTCTCCCACATGTTTCAGTCTCCTTGAGAGTGAACAAAAGAGGAGCTCCTTCATCATCCTCTAGCCATCTCAATGACACAAAGAAGACATGGGACAAAATGTCTCTTTTACCTCAGTCTGTCTCCTTCTTTAGTCTTTGTTCAATTGTTCAGAGGTTCATTGTTGCCTGAGGACCTCGCACCCTAAGCTTCGCACTTGGTCTTGAAAATTTCTTGTACAGCCTTTCAGGATTCTGAACATGGCATTAATATTTATAAAACTTCTTCATGATTATTGTCCCAATGCAAGTGCTATTGCATCTGACAGGAGGTATCTTAAGTTTCAATCTAATTTTAGAAGATAAAGATTAATGGC
This sequence comes from Harpia harpyja, assembly GCF_026419915.1. Taxonomy (NCBI): domain Eukaryota; kingdom Metazoa; phylum Chordata; class Aves; order Accipitriformes; family Accipitridae; genus Harpia; species Harpia harpyja. The sequence continues at coordinate 78,020,355 of NC_068969.1, read as the reverse complement.
TCCAGTCCAGTAATTAATTAATCATTGTTGCTTAGGAACCAGCAATGGTGACCTATTACATCTTCTGTAGGCAAATAAAGGACAATCTCAAATGGTGAGAAGCATCAGGTGTACTTAATTTGCCAAAGCAGAGAGAAATTAAGTGAAGTTGATTTGAAGGACAAATTAAAATGGAATAATGCAAGTGAGAGAGAGGCATTCGTTAGGAGATCATTAGAGGAACAGCTGGCATAAATTGCACACCCTAGATAAAAGCCCATACAAGGTTCAGTGGCAAAGAAAAAGAAGAAATTTGGGGGGGTGGGGAGGAAGCAGTGCATAAGAGGGTAAGGGCAATTAGTAATTGTAAACTGAAAATCACTAAGAAATTAATAAGAAACTGAAGGCATCTGTTGGACAAACAACTATAGTTGACATGAATAAGCAAAACTAATGTACCCATACATGTACCTCAGAATTTCCTTTTTTTCCCCGAAGGTACATAATTTTTCCTATGAATGCCAGTTGTTTCTATATAGCCAAGAGGTTATGCACTAAGAAACTCTCTAGTAAGAAAAGACTGAAGCCAGATTAATACATATGGACAATGTCTAACCCTGAGGATCATTACAACGTGAGGGTGACTAACCATAGAACAAACCATTAAGAAAAGCAACCAATTAATCCTTTTATTTTTTCAAATCAAGATATACCTGAGGCATGAAGCGAGAGATGATGCTCAAGACATAAATCTGAAACAAATACTATCAGGGTAGCTGTTCGTGAGCAACTGGTCTGCATAGGAACAAGTGTGAAAAATAAGCAAGGTGCACAAATAGAGAGGGAGAAACTTTTGAAAGTATAGGAAAATTGTTGTCTTTTACAAAAGACACAAAGAATTTTACCCTTCACCTCTGCTCTTCATTGACTATTGAGGACCTTCATGTTTGCCTGTGAATGCACTCTCTTCTAGCACGTTCCTTCCTTCACTCAGTATTCACATGCATGGGAAAGCTATCAATTTTCCTTTTGTTAGGGCATGGACACCACATGTCCGGCAGAGCTGGTTGGAGAGAAAAGATAGACTGGCTTGCTGGCTGTAGAAGGAGACCACTTTTACACAACCCTTGGAATCGTAGACTGGTTTGGACACCATCTGGCCAACAGTTCAGGGAAGCAAAAATAGTTGTGTCATCCTTCATTGGGCCTAATAATAGTTGGCACCTCATTTGCAATGGGCATAAGATGTATCACTTCCACCTGCTGTATGTAAACATCTATGCTTGTGTAACAAGGGGGCAAATCTATACAGGTCAGATCATGTTTTGTGGCAGCATGTGACTAGAATAACTTCATTGTAGTTAAAAAATCCTCATTTCCAGTTGGTGTTCCTTACTCTTTTGATAAGGCAAATTAGTCCCAGCATAGGTAAGTAGCTGGCATTTGACTGGCATAGCACTGACATGTCCCTGCAGGTACAAATATTGTATGTGGACAGTTTGCATGATTTTGAAGTTGTGTTTGGTTGGCAGAACTGAGTAGAGAAGCCAGAAGTATGGTGGATGACTGTTTTTCCTCTTGTAGCTTTATATATCAAATAAAGTAGGATTTGAATTCATAGTCTTGAACTCTGGAAAACTTTTTTTTTTTTTTCTTATCAGGCTTAACAGCATTTTGTATCCACTTTATTTCAATATTAATGGTTATGGAATATGGTGGAGAATCACAGCTAATACACATTTTCAATTATTTCGTTATCTGCTTGCAGATTTTCTTTGTTACCAGCTGGGGTTTTTTTGCTAATAGAGTTAACTGATGTAGGAAACAGCAGCATTTACTGCTGTCTGCTCCCTGCTGGAACTCCTACTATTGCTGTAATGGCAAAGACAACTTCCAGAGGAAGAAATCAGATTTAGACAAAGGATTTCTAGTTTGAAACACTTGCCAATTAAAAATTAACTTAAAGCTTAATTTTCCACAGTCTTCCTCTCATGAAGAAGTGCTTACTAAGAACACTGACATCAGCAAATGCAATAGATCAGAAATGTGGCCAATGTGTAGGTTAACAGAGTATCATGGAGAATCAGGATGTTTTCCTGGTATTCAACCATCTCTACAGCAAGCTCTGTATCAGATTCAGCATACGTGCAGCAATGGGTAGGCTGGCAAAGAGTGTTGCTCAGCCTTCTGTGAGATTTCTGTTTCTATGGTCACTACTGTCACCTCTCTGGAGCCAATGGCAGATTTTTTTCTCCCTCTTGAAATACCTTACTTCTTTTATATTGGTGCAAGATGGAAGCTTTTTAACAAATGATATTTGATTACCTCTGGGTTTGTCTTCTAATGTAAGGACATGGGACTCAGGGTTAATAGATAAGATTTCAATTTAAATGAGTGATACCTGGAGATTTTGACAGCCCCTTTTTTCGTAGGCCTTGACAGCCATTTCCTGAGTCTGCATTTTGCTAGAAGACCACTGGTTTGTAGTAAAGCTTGCCTACTGCCATGTTTGTTGTCTACAAAAAGCCCTCTGGTGGTGTTCATAAAACTTATTTTCCTAGTAATTTTCCTTTAAAATTTGTTTATTCATTAAATATCTTGTTGTGTTCTATCTCTAAGGGTATTAGAGTCCAGTTCCACTTTTTTTTTTTTTTTACTTTTTACTTTACTTATTTCTATTTTTTTTTCTCTGTCAGAGTTTTCCAACCTTATCTGACTTTAAAATTAATGCGTTTATTTGGGAAAGAAACAGAAATTAACCAGGAAACATGTATTGCCCTTTGTGCCTCTCATCTGCCCCTTCAGGATCTGATCTTACAGATAATGAGGTACCAGCCACAGAAAAGCTCTCTGGACAAAATCTTAGAGCTGAAGTCACTAACAATGTGGTGTTGTAGTTATTGCATCCCTCCACAACTGGAGTTTGAATTCAGGTGTTTAAAAAGTAATTAGCCAGAAAACAACAAAAAGTCTCAGGTCTCTTTTGCTATGCAAGGCTACTTTCCTGTAAGTGAACATACAGATGGTTTCCCTACATCAAAAAGTGAAAAATATATCAGAAAATTAAACTTACAATGATTCTTCTGAGATTCTCACAGACTTCTAACTCCTGACCAATAGGATGCCAGAGGAACCTTGCATCTTCCTTTGATCTTGTCCTTCACCTTTTGTGATAAGCATCAACACCTGGAAGCTTCACCTAATGGTTTTCCTGAAGGGGAGATGAAGAAAGGAAAATGCTTATTTATTTTCAGAGTGATCACCAAGGAATTGGTCATCAGTGTTGTGCCACAAATTATGCTAACACACCCATTAAATGGAAATTATTTTTGCTGAACACAAGCTGAAATGCCATAGAGGTTAGAGAAAGAATGTTAATCAGGTACAGTGGCATCCCAAGTTTTTTTGACATTCTTAAGGTATCAGGAAACAAAATGTTCATTTAATACAATACCATAACCAGCCATTTTCATAGTAGACTGTTATTCCCAGGAACAAAACTCCACAACATGAAAGGCCTCTGGAGAGCAAATCTGCATGCAGGAGATGAGAATTTGTCTTATGAGATTTGATCTGCTACAAGCACTACAGTTCAGTTGTCCAAATTAAATGCACAATTACCCTTAGTATTTTGAATCACTAGTGACACCTGCAATGGACTCCTGTCTCTTCAGTCATGCTAATATCACGGAGTCCATTTCCAAAATTACAATAATCATAAAAAAAAACCCCAAAAGTCACAGACAAGAAAGTAAAACAGTGGTAGAAATAGCTAGCTTTTGTTTTACTTCAAGTCTTTGTTTCCTCTGCTAAAATTGCTCCATAAGTTTTGGAGTGTAGTTGAGTCCATAGGCACCTATGTTTCCATGGGAATGCTTTGTTTGCTGAGCTTTTTATCAAGCAGCTGCTAAAGGTAGCGATGGCTCTCGGGCCACAGGGTGCTCCTCAATTATTGCCAGATTCCTGGAAAATGAGGGTGATGGTCTGCTGCTCCCCAGGAAAAGAGAAGGAAGGAAGGAAGGAAGGAAGGAAGGAAGGAAGGAAGGAAGGAAGGAAGGAAGGAAGGAAGGAAGGAAGGAAGGAAGGAAGGAGAGTGGGAGGGAAGGAAGGGTTGGGATAGAGAGTGGCAGCGCCTTGTGGTGGCTGGTCCTTTCCTGCAGAAGAGATTGCTATCTTTTTTCTCCCTTCTCATCTCCCACCTTTCCCAAATAGACGCAAGCAAACCCAACACTATTTCCGCCAGCTCCAGGTCCTTCCCTGTTCCAGGCTCTCTGACCTCAATTTCACCTGCAGCTCTGCCTCAGCTTTCTATGTTCCCCATGACATTTCCCAGCCCATGACAAGATTTGGATCAACCCTGTCTGGTCATGTTGTTTGCTGTGCCACCTGTCACACTTCTCAGTGACATCAGTGTGATCCAAAATCCTGTGCAAGTAGAGAATACCTTGTACTTTCTCTAGTTTTTCATGACTGATCGATTCAGCTCAAATGGTAAATAGCGGACAAGACTCATCAGGCTGGTTTTTTACTATGCCTTAGGCATCTTTGTCTTCTTGAAAATCTGTGGTAACACTTGATGGTTCTGAGGAAGCAGAAATGATGATAATATTTAATAATTTGCTGAATAAATTATTTTAAACATTTACATTTAAAAAGGAATGGACTCAGTGTAATCATGACGTTTGGGAGTATGCTGAAGGAGCAAGGAAAAAATTTAAACTTATCTAAATGCATGTTCTTTGCAGGCTAGCTCTGCCTTCTCTTCTCTTCTGAAGCTTTTATGAAAATTAAAGTCAGAGTCCTATTGTAAATTCTCTTTCTCTTCCTCAGAATTTATATTGCAAAACTAAAAACTTAGATCAGTTTATCAAATGCTGAGGATTTTGTTTCCATTCAAGCAACTCCTTGTGATTTTTTTTGTTTAAAATTAATAAATTTTTGACTCATTAATCATTCTCCTAAGATCATCTCTAAATTTGATCCTTTGTCCCTGGATTTTTTTTTTTCTTTTCTCTGACTTTTACGGCAAACAGATAAAATCTATACTTTATCTGTAAATTACAACATTGAACAGCAGTATCATATGCAATGGTACAATACACAAAAAGCCATTGAAGTCACCAGTTCAACATTATTTACACTTTAAGGTCACATTGTCTAAGCTGATGAAACCACCTTAGAAAACCAGAGAGTTTACTGTGTCTGGGAAATAAAAGAAATTACTAAAAATCCCATCTGTCTCTTGGAAGTTAGCAAAACCTTTCTTTTTCTTCTTTTTCTTTTTCTTTTTCTTTTTCTTTTTCTTTTTCTTTTTCTTTTTCTTTTTCTTTCTCTTTCTCTTTCTCTTTCTCTTTCTCTTTCTCTTTCTCTTTCTCTTTCTCTTTCTCTTTCTCTTTTTCTTTCTCTTTCTCTTTCTCTTTCTCTTTCTCTTTCTCTTTCTCTTTCTCTTTCTCCTTCTCTTTCTCTTTCTCTTCTTTTTCTTTCTCTTTCTCTTTCTCTTTCTCTTTCTCTTTTTCTTTTTCTCTTTTTCTCTTTCTCTTACTTTTTTCTTTCTCTCCCTTTCTTTTTTCTTTTTTCTTTTTTCTTTTTTCTTTTTTCTTTTTTCTTTTTTCTTTTTTCTCTTTTCTCTTTTCTTTTTTCTTTTTTCTTTTCAAATTCTATTTTAGGAACAAAAATGAAATCATTTACTTCAGGCTGTTCACATCCTTTATTTTTCTGTCTTCCCCCTCTTTCCCCCCCCTTTTTTCATTACATTCTGGGTTAAGGTTTCAGATTTATTTGCCAAGGTATTAGGTGTAATGAATTAGTATCCACTAAAGCTCTAAAAAGACCATCTGGATTACAGTAAATGTGAGTCAGTAGGTCCTAGCAGCTGGTATATGTGTGCAAACCTCCTGCCTCTCTCCATTTATTTTCTACATTTACTTTTTTCTTCCAAAATATGCTACTGTTCCCTTAAATTAGTTGCTAGTTTTTAACTCTCAGAATTGTCTCAGAAATATTTAACTCTCAGAAATTCTTGGTTTTCTTTAGTTGTTTAAAGATATTTCTTTTTTCTTAGTGCCCTCTTAGAGCATGTTATATCTTTAATAGGGTTTCACCATTTCAGAAGTCATACTGATAAGTTATTTTGGTTTGCTTGCATGCTCCAGTGAAATGGGTGGACCATGATAGAGCAGGAAATCAATTGCACCTCACAGCAGTTCATGTGGTCCCACTTGTCTGCAAGTGATTCTGGGACCTTCCTCACAGCAAGAGACTGTTTTATTTTCAACAGCAAAAAAGTAAAAATAGCTGAACCACCACTACCTGCAGTGAAAAACTATCAGAAATCATCGACTTTGTATCCATGGGTTGTTTTCCCATTCATCCCTCACTGGTGTCTGTGAAAATTACTTTTCCAGACTGCTTTATCATAATCAGCATTCTCTAAATTTAGGATGCTAAGATACCCAGAAGAGGCTCTGGAGCCCATCTGGCCCTCCATTCAGATGGCCAGAGGATGCTGCAAAATCATAACTCTGAGTGTGTCTGAGGCTGGGCTTCTCACACTGTTGTTTTTGATGCTTATGGAAGTTCACAAACTTGAGGTTGCAAAGTCGAACTACCATCCGGCTACTAGCAGTGTTTCTCAGGGGCTGGTGCTATTTAACCTCCTCATTATTAACCTGGGCAATAGGACAGAGTGCACTCCTGGCAAACTTGCAGATGATAGCAAGCTGGAGGGAGGAGGTGTTATGGTGGAGAGCAGAACTGCCACCCAGATAGACTTCGGCATTCTGGAGAACTCGTTTGACCTGAACTTCTTGAAGATTATTTAAGGCAAATGCCAAGTCTTGAGTCTGGGCTGGAATAATCATAGAATCATAGAATCATAGAATCATTTCGGTTGGAAAAGACCTTCAAGATCATCAAGTCCAACCATTAACCATGCCCCCTAAACCATGCCCTAAAGTACCCTGTCCACTCGCTTTTTGAATACCTCCAGGGATGGTGACTCAACCACTTCCCTGGGCAGCCCATTCCAATGTTTGACAACCCTCTCAGTAAAAAAATTTTTCCTAATATCTAACCTAAATCTCCCTTGCCTCAACTTGAGGCCATTTCCTCTTGTCCTATCTCCAGACACCTGACAGAAGAGACCAACACCCAATGCAGCAGTACAGGGTACTAACAAGCTAGAAAGAAGCTTTGCAAAAAAGGGCTTAAGATGACCTGGTAGACAAGCTGAACACAATTCAGTGTGTGTCCTGGCAGGTTTGAAAGCCTGCACGATATTAGCAAAAGTCTACTAAATAAGTGAAAGGAAGTGATTTTTTTTCCTATTTCACACTTGTGAGATTGCACCTGCAGCAGGTCTGGTTGTGCACTCCCCAGTACAAGAAGATCATTGACATACCAGTGCAAGTTCAGTGGAGGGCTACTGAGATGTTTAGGGGGCTTGAAGCACAAACCATGAAGAGAAGATAAGACAATCAGGTTTGTTCTGGCTTGACACAAGAACACTAAGGGAAGACTACAGCTGACTTCATTCCATACCTGATGTTAAAAAAGACAAGGTCAGACTCTTCTTGGAGGTATATGGACAAGGTGACAGGAAAAGAGATAAGAGACAACTTGTATCAAGGGAAATTCCAATTGTGTATTAGGAATAATATTGTCACAAAGCAGGCAGTCACACACTGGAATGGTGTGGCCAGAGAAGTTGTGTAGTCTCCTTCCTTGGAGACAATCAAAACTGACCTGGGCAAGGCACTGGGACACCTTCTTTAACTCTAGCAGGGCTAGGACCAGCTGGTGTCCAGAGATCCTTGCCAATCAACATGTTTCCCAATGATTCTGTAATCCAAAACCAGGGCTGAGCTACGGTAACGGCCCTTCAAAATAACTTTAAAATAGCCATTAAGTAAACCGATGCCAACTTGGGCAGTGAGTGTCTTCTACAAAGCAATTAAGTACATTTATGTTCTTACACGTCATATAGTAGCTCTTTCCCATGCCTCATTTTATCTTGTCAGAATTATTTCATCTTCTCCATCCCCTTCATGACAGAGTAACAACGGATGGCTCAGGACATCCAAGTGGCTTGTAAATCCGCTTATATATATCCATAACATATTGAATATACTTCCCTTGCTACATTTTTAATGAGCTAACAATGTAGAAGTCCACGATGATATTACCGAGTAAGAATAGGGGTAAGGTTGTTCTTTCCTTTTTCATGTCCAAACAGTTATGCGAGCAATTACAAATACTCGTACAACAATGTGGTTGTCTATGCAAATGCTGACTGAATTTTCAACTTTTTGAAAACAAATGGACAGCTATTCAGCTGCAGGGTTATATAATTTCAGATGTATTCAAAAGACATTCCTCAATTTTCAGTGACGTTGCCATATTGCTTGTAAGTTTATTCCCTCAGGATTCTTAATTAGTCTACTACCACAAGACAAGCAGTTCACAGAACTACATGTAGTGAGCAGTAGCTACATGATATACAGTCATCCCTTTCTGATCCTTGTGATTTATCTTCAGTCCTTTCTATTGGAAAATACTATTTTAAGAACTATGACGACATCTGACACTCTTTATGACTTTTTCTACATAAACCTTAAAGCTATTTTATTCAGAGATGAGGAACTGTGGTGTTCACCAGAAGCAGGTGGGGATGAACTTGTAGAGCAAATTTGAGCAAACATGTTTCTGCCTGTTACTTTTCCATTGGATAACTGAAGAATCATAAGTTTGTAGTTCGAGTGTTAACTAGTACTACTGTGGATTTTTTAAGGAAAATTAATCCATAGATTGATGGATAATATTTGTGGGATGAGTTACTTGTGGCTCATCAGAGATCTTATCTTTGAGGCACCTTTTTACACCCATGGGTCATACTCACACTTGAAGATGCCTGCACCTAATTATTTTTAGAAAAAGAAACAAAAATCTCTCCAACTATCGAAGCACAGAAGGTTATTACTCCCAGTGGAAAGAGGAAAATCACTGGCCTGGAAATATATACATATAATCCTCTCTTCTTTATGTACATTTCCAAATACATAGTTATTGTACATTATGAAAAAGTTGTGTTACTATTATAAGGTCCATACTTTTTCCAGTCTGCAAAGACAAATTTTATGTCAACCTATTAACAAATCATATTCTTTTTTTAATAGCTTACTAACTTTGTCTTTCCAACTTGACAGTCCTTTATTATCTATTCATGTGATGCATATAACATTTTCATGACATTTTAGCAATAAAGCTTCTACGAAGTCATAGTATGTTGGTATTTAGCCTTAAGAACTGTTTCTGGGGAGTGAAGAGAAACTGAACTGTTTACAGTTCACATCCTGGTCTCCCCACCATATCTTTTAACTTGAAGCACCTGCTCACTGGACAAGCACATGGACTATTTCACAACAGACTTATAAGCTCTGCAGGAGACAATTCTCTCTGATCCAGGTTGTTATTCTTTTGCCAGACAGATGTACAGTGCAGAGCCAACTGCAGGAGTGAACCACTTCAGAACCCAAACAGTCCCTCTATTATACTGCAGACAGGCAATATGTAAACGTACTTTGTGTTAGGTAATGGACAGCTGAGGTAGTGAGCAATGCCAGGTGCACAAATGGCAAGGCTGCAGCAGAAAGCTATTTGCTTCACCTAGGCTGCCTGAAAACTGTTTTGCGTTCAGAATGAAGCCATGTCAATGATTTATCAAAAAGTTTACGGTTGCATAATAAAACTGCAATCCCAGCTTTTTGCTTTCGAAATATTTGTTCAAGTGATATCTCCACAGTCACATGCTGCAGGCACAAAATGGTTATTCTAGTTGTCAGCGCTGAGATCTTCTCAGTTGTTAGGAATTCAAGACCATCGGCGATTTCAGAAGGCGATTCCCACAATTTGCAGTTATTTGGTTGCTGTCTTGGGTATTATGATAAAATTCCTGTAGGTGCACTTAAGGCAAACAAAAATTTTCTAAGCAAGCTAGAACTGGAATGTTTTACAGGGGTGAGGCAAATAAGAGGTTATTAATTTCGCACATGTAATGAACAAGGCACAAGTGATTCTCTCTGATTTTTGGTAGCAAACTCCTGTATCACTGGGCAGAGCTGTAGCCTCTACACTAACCCCTGTAATAGTAATAAATTAAGCATATATTATGGCTGTAAATTAGCCACAAGGGACCGAGGAGGAACTGAGGAGCTCAGCAGCATAGATGTGATATGGCTATTAAAACAATCAGTCACCATTTGTTTTGAATAAGGGATTTGCTAAAGGTAGTTTACAAACTTAATATGGAGTAGGGCACACCCTTCTGAAAAATTTAGAGACCACCTCAGTTTGTGAACTTCTGAGGGAGTTCCAGAGGAAATGTATCGAAAACATCTGACTTCACTCTGCATGGGGATTCCTGTCAGATGCATTATTACCAGAGGCACTGTTTTCTCCAGATTCCACTCAATCACCTGACTCATCAGTTAATTTTCACTATACGGCATGAGTACTTCATCTGTGAGTGGCCCGACTACAATCATTGCATCTGATTTAGTCCATTCTTGATTGTTTGTAGATAAAGTTAGTTGCTTGTATCCATTTACTAGTATTTTAAGTACTTACTAGAGATTCAATTACTTTAAAAAAAATCAAAATAATGAAGTTAACAGGAGTTCCGTGTTTTACAAGTCTTAAATTCCTTTGTTCTGATGTTTTTTCTGCTGCTGTTTTCTTGCTGTATCCACATATACAGCATCATGCTTACAGTTACTGCTGTGTACCAATGGCTAGCAATTCATGGGGTGAGCACATCAAGTAACATGGTATTTCTGAAGAACTACCTTAGGAGATGTTTATCTCCACTCTTTATGCATTTTTACACATAAACCTCAGGGTATCATCAAAATAATAGAAAATCTTAAAGCAACTGTGTGTTTCTCAAATATCATCTGAGAATACAACATGACTCAGAAATGTACCTTGATAAGGATGGAAAATAATATCAACTTCAACTACAGTTTTTTTCTTCAGAGAAAATGTTTTTCCTTTGTTAATGAAGGCCTCTTGATTGATGTGCTTCTGTATGTCTTCTTACAACCTGATTTGCTCCCTATGGATTAAAGTCAGTCTTCATTTAGAGTAGGATAAAGGCATCTAATAACTGCATGGGGAGGTGAAGGGTCCCTCTGAGAGCAGTCTTCTTCATTCAAGCTCTTTCACAAATGCTGAATGGCTACACTCCTGGGCCAGTCACTTTTTAAAATTCTGATGTATGAGGGGGTAGCCCCCATAATTCAACGTTCAAGGAGCTTTTCTGCAGGAAAATGGAGAAGTGGTCCACCCCAAAGGCAATGTCCAGATGGTGGTGGTCGGTAGGTGGAGTCATATGAAACCATGCATGAAGTATCACAAGCCTAACACTTTGTACATCCCTTCCCTGTCTATATACTCATCTTTGCCTGTGAACTGGCATGAGTAATGAAAGGTTAATGGGGATATAGGGCAAATGTTTTCCAAGCTAACTGTAATTAAGGAACCAACTTAGTCTTGGATATCCTTGGGACTAATTTACAGTGAAGGTCGTAATGGAGTTGGGTCAACAGGAGAGCAGGGGCTGTAATGGGGACAAACTTCTCACCCCCTGGCTTGATCAATTCAGTCTACAATGTCTTCTTAATGCAAAGTTAAAGTGTGAATAATGCATAGAATAATACCTCAGTGTCCGCCTGTCTTGCACTGGGTAAAGTATCAAACAAAAGTATTAGCCTTCTTCTCCTAACAGCAGACCCTCTAAGGGGATAAAAATTCCTAATGCTAGAAGCTTTAAAAGGAATCTGTGCTGTGAAGCAGAGGAAATGTGACTTTCTGCTTCACTGTTGATCATAAGGTCAAATGTGGCCATGCTGGTGTAAAACAGCAGAGGAGTGTATTATTTTGTGAGTCACTTATTTCTTCAAGAAGGAATATTGCTTAAGGATCCCACTTGGGCATTAATTGACTTGAAGATTGGTGCACATACTTAGAAACTTCTAAGAATGGGAAAATGTTAATGTCAAAAGAAGTCAGGAGTCAGGTGTCAGTAAGGATGTTAATTTAAGACTAATGGAAACCAACATTTTTTTCTGGATAAAGAGAGCAGGAAAAATCTGCCATTTTCATTTCAAACTTTCATTCACAGAGAGAGTTGCAAATCACTTTGTATGCTTTAATATGTTCGGTTTTGAACTTGTGTGTCATGTTTTACTGTTTCATGCATGCTGATATATCCATCCTAGTTTAAATGTTATTAGCCACTTCTGGTAAGACCTTATAAGGTTCTTAATACAAGTTGTGTGTAATGTCTGTGTATGACAAGTTCAGAGAAACATGTTGAAAAGCCTTGTGTTTCTACAACTCCCTGAAATAACAGAATTTGGCGGGAGGCAAAATAAAGATAAGAAGTGTTCACTGTCTTGTTTTGTGGCAGGGTTTCACAGTTCAAACATGCAAATTCTTCACCCCACTAGCTGGCCCTTTGACATGTTTTTAAGTTTCCAAGGTTTCTTTGTTTCTGTTGGGATTTTCTAATAGGAAGGAGAAGGAATCATTTAAATATAGCAATATTGGTAAAGAAACATAGGGAGGAAGGTATATCAAACTAGTACAGGCTGTTACTTGGGTTAGCGATCAAAAATGTTTATACAGTTTGGATCTTTGTGAACTTTGTGCTGCCTTGGCCTTCTGATTCCCTCTAGTCTATTTTTATCCAAGAGATCATTTATTAGATATCTTATCTAAGACATCCTAGATGAAAGACATCTCAGCTGTCATTATATCAGTCAGCTAAGAACAGGTACAAGACTTGCATAGTACTGAGATCATTTAAAAGCCACAGCTTGTATAACAAGGCATGAATAACTGTCAGTAGCTATTGGCACAGAGAGGCCAATAAAAAAAAAAGATTGCTAGACTACCTTCAGTTTTTAAACACAACTGGTTCTGCGATGCCAGTTATTTAGGATGTAACCCACCAGGTATTTGGTCTGAGAAAGCAGATAATGGCTCAGCGACTGTGGCACCTTGACCTTAGCAGGCCTTGGTACAGTTTATTTCTTTGTCATTTACTTTCAAGAAGACACGCAGCGTAGATTTACTGTGCATTTTGTGTCTCTGCATGTTCCCAGCTGCTAGGACATGAGCCTTTGCCGCGGCAGAGCCTTCAGGTGGGCTCTGGGGCATGGCAGAAGAGAAAGCACAAGCCTAAGTCTTGCCTCTTGTCCTCTGGCAGATACTGGAGTATAAATGTGAGAGCAGGGGGTGCTTCTGCCACCTCTCTTACCCATTTTCTTAAAGACTGACTTCAGGACAGACTGTGCCTCAGTTCCCAATCTGTAAAATGGGAATAAAGTATTCTTACTGGATATTTGTAATTATAAAAATATCACTCAAGTTTGTAACTATTTCATTCAAAAGCAGCTGTGCTCAGACATTTGTTTGTGGCTTTTAGCGGTAAAAGTCATGGAGGTAAAAAAAGGGAAAACAATTAGGCTTCCGAGTGACCAAGCTGAAATCCTGTTAGCTTTCATAACCTGCTGTCCTAGTTTCAGCTGGGATAGAGTTAACTGTCTTCCTAGTAGCTGGTACAGTGCTGTTTTGAGTTCAGTATGTGAAGAATGTTGATAACACACTGATGTTTTCAGTTGTTGCTAAGTAGTGTTTAGACTAAAGTCAAGGATTTTTCAGCTTCTCACGCCCAGCCAGCGAGAAAGCTGGAGGAGCACAAGAAGTTGGCACAGGACACAGCCAGGGCACCTGACCCAAACTGGCCAACGGTGTATTCCATACCATGTCACGTCCCATCTAGTGTATAAACTGGGGGGAGTGGGGGCAGGGGGAATCATGTCTCAGGGACTAGCTGGGTGTCGGTCGGCGGGTGGTGAGCAATTGCACTGCGCATCATTTGTACATTCCAATCCTTTTATTATTACTGTTGTCATTTTATTAGTGTTATCATTATCATTATTAGCTTCTTCTTTTCTGTTCTATTAAACTGTTCTTAACTCAACCCACAAGTTTTACTTCTTTTCCCGATTTTCTCCCCCATCCCACTGGGTGGGGGGAAGTGAGTGAGCAGCTGCGTGGTGCTTAGCTGCTGGCTGGAGTTAAACCACGACACCTGCATAAAAGAGTTTGTTATAGCAGAACTTGCTGTCATGTTCGTAAGAGTATAGTGATCTATCTTCACATAAGATACATATCCTGTCTTAATGAAGGAATAAGACTTTGCAGTACATTCATGTATTAGTTTTACATGTTTATAAACTGAATAATAAGGATGTTCGCAGCATCATAAAAGGATGGTAAAGCCAGGCTATTGTCATGTCCCAAATTTGGAGCAACTCAGGTTCGTGGATTTCCTTTGTCAGAATTAAGGTGAAACAACACCAGGGAAGTTCAAACAACAATCAACATTTATTCAACCTCACTAACCTTGCCCAAGTACAAGTGAACTTATCAATATGAACCTTGCAACATGTCATTAAGCCGCTGTTTAAAAAGAGAAGGGAGGTGTAGAAAAAGAAATGGAAAAAGGAACATGAAATGTATCAGAAGGAGAGCCCTCCCGTTGAGTCACAAGGTTCAGAGCAGACCCCCTTGCTTTCTGGACTCCTTCTCAAAGAGGAGCCCAGGGGTGGCTAGATCCACTCCTAGTCTCAGACTTGGTCAACAGTTTACGTTTAAAAGGATGAGGTGTAGGGACTGTGGAAAAGAGAGAAGGAAAAGAGGGAGAGAGAGAAAGAGAGAAAGAAAGAAAGAAAGAGAGAAGAAAAGTGTTTCACCGGTCCTGGGTCCAGCGTTGGTCCAGCCAGCATAGAGATCCCGTTCCGGAGGGCGCGCACTGAGAACTCGTTCTCCCTTCTTTTATAGTGTGTTAGTTGATGGTCTTGACATGCGCAGTTCCCATTCCCGGGGTTCTCTGGAATCGGTCAGTGAGCTTTCGGGGGGGGTTCATTGCAGAGTTGCCTTGCCTCTCTTTTTCTGCTGGTATGACCGCTTAAGATAGAAGCACAGTCCCATCTTCCGTGGGGCCTCCTCCTCCAGGCGCATATGCTGTGTTCCTTCTCCTGGTCACTTAAGATAAGGAATTGCGGCTTTGGAGAAGTGCGGTCCCACCCTCCGGGGGGCCCTCTCCTCCGGCCACATTGTCCTATTCACAAAACTCCAGCGTCTTTACAGAGGTCATTTTCTACACCAAAGTTCTTCAAGGAATGTTTGAGACATTGACTATAATTTGTCAGACCATCACAGCTATGTTTTTAAGGTATTTGCAAAGTTGATGTTTAGCAATGTTATGGCTGCTAACATATGAAAACAGATGCCTGACACTAACCAGTGGAAAAACCTCTGTGGTGAAGCATCCAATCAATGGATACGTTTGATGTCTGAGAGTTAACAGGATATATTTAAGGCTGACTTTGAGAAAGGGATATTTCCATGGGATGAGGTGACTGAAAGCTTTTGTTCTTCTTGATCTTGTCTTGCTGGAGAGGTCATGAATGTGGTAACAGTTGTTAAAGTTTTCCTTTGCTGGCATGATTGCTTGTAATAATTAATAGTGTCCAACATATAATTGATCAGTAGAAATAGAAAGACCTAATACTTCCATTTATAATGATCGTGTGTGTGTTTAGAGGGACAAACTTAAGTAAGGAACAAGTGATAAGGTGATGTATCTTTATTTAAGATTCACCAGTGTGAAAACTTGGCAACGTTTGTACAGCACTCAAAATTTAGACTCTGTGTAAATATATATATAAATATACACATACATATATATGTACATACATACATACACACATAGATATTCCTAATATATAGGTACAAGGATAGTATTGAATGCAAACCTTTTTTTCCTGTTCCTTAAAACCCAGAACTGTATAGAAGAAACAGAGCAGGGATCATGGCAAAGCTACAGAAGAGACCATTCTTATAAAAAAGGACTGTAACAATGAGGTTTGTGTAAGACTGATATATGTACTACTCTCTAAAAGTATTTTTTAAATAGTTCACTTTTAGCGTCTATTTTAAATGTCCATTGGGGTGCAATGTGTGCTGAACCAGGCAGGACAGACTGAACTGGGAAAGTATTTTTCTCTGGAAGAAAGAATTTAAGACACCAGCTACTGCAGAACCTGCTGTGCATTGTGCCATGAAAACATGCTAGAAATAACTGAAAGCTGAGAAGCCCTTTTTTGCAGTACTTCACAAATGCTTGACCAAAGTATAGCTACACATATGTAGCTCTTGACCTTTAGTAGCATTTAGCAGTATCTGGGAAGGCTGATCATTTGTAAGCCATTTGACCTACAGTTAGAAGACCTTCATATGGAGGCAGGAAGGTTTCTTTATCAGTGATGTTCGGCAGGGAGGAGGTGTTTGATTATCTGCCTGTTTCTGGAGTAGGTTGTAACAGAATCAGAGCAAAAAGCTATTTTGTTTTACTCATATGTTATAGGGAAGCTAAAGAATAGAAGTAATTCTCTTCATTTGCTAAAGCTATTAAGCAGTATGGTACAATCAAGTGCACTTCAGCAAATGAGGATAATTTCTGGCGAATCCAGGAACTGTCTAAATTCTGTAACTGCTGTTTCAGAAGAGCAAGAAAGGCACTGAAAGACAATACAATCAGGATAAGGTTTTTGGAGAAAGACTTTTCATATAGCAAGGCAGATTGGAAACCTCCTGTTGAGGGAGAATTAAGTTACATCAACCTGATTTAATAGGGTGAAATTACAATTCAAACAGAGTACTGAAGGGAAGAAAGTAATTGTAACTAGGCACAACTAGCCTAGGACAGCAATTGGGTATGAATGCATTAAAATTATTATTTATTCATAGCAAGCTGAGTTGTTGAAGAGCTAAATCTGAACTTTAACTTTGGAGAAACACAAAACACAATATTCCCTTGTTTGTGGTCTTGATTTGAGAAAATGTATTGGCTTATAAAAATCAGCTTCACTGATAATGAATGACCTAGGTTTTGTGAAACCTACTTCTCCATTCCATTTTGTTACGACTAGAGAGTAAGTCTGCTCTGTGATGACATGCTGCTGTTAGCAGTGAGGCAGAGAAACAGAGTTAGGAAGTGGAATGTCTTTGATAAGGAAATGAAATTCAGTCTGAACAACTGGTCTATGCAAAGCGGAAAAGAGAAGCAGTACTTCCTCTCAGGAGAAAGTCTCAGAAGGTAATTTGCTAATAAATGAGATAAGGGAACTAGAGGCCAGCGTTGATTAAATTAAGGGTTTGAAATCAGAAATTAACAGTAAAGCAAGCTGTCCAGAGAGATCACTGCTACTAGTTAGGGTGTGTTGTGTAGAGGATCACTCAAACTGCTTGGAAAGGAACAGGCAGAGAGTGACCCTGTAGTAGAATTTGAATCCCAAAAGGAACTGCATTATTATGCAGGGAAATCACTAGAGAAGAAAGATGGCACTATCTAATTTAACAGAAGTGGCCTATATTTACCATTTAACCCCAAAGTAGCACACTAGAATAACTAATTTAGATTGATAGGAGTATAAAATACAGTGTTTTCTAAAAACTCTCAAGGACAGCAGAAAGCAGATGTGTGGTTTGAAGCCACTGGTTGAAAGGAAATCCTGAGAGAGTCCCTTTAGAGCTTCTGAAAATAAAAGATACACTTGACCTTCAAACTATCAGCAGACTCAAATCCTTAAAAAGGATGGATTGAAAATCAGTTTAAACAATAACAAGGATGATGACATCTTGACTGCTCTTATTCTGGACAATCTAGACAAATAGACCTTAAGTATTAGACAATATTTTATGTAGGTTTATTGCATGCACAGAGTGTGCTTTTTTTTTTTTAGTGCTAGGACTTACTTTCATATACTATATAAAATATATTTCTTTGTGCTGCCCTGAAAAAGTGGAGGATCTTGTTACCTTTGTTAGCCATAGTGGGTTAGACTTGTGCATTGCTGAAGACAGGTAATAGCAACTGCTGTTATAAGCTGACAAGAAATACGTCATGTACTTTCTGACCATACCTAACAGAATTCTGAGTCCCATTCACTGAATCTTCGTGTTACTTTTAGACAGCCATTTCCAATGTTATTTCTGCAGATCACAACCTGGTACTTGAAATATATTAATAAATATTTTCTCTACTTGCTGCCAATCAGGGTTTCATATTAGGTGACCAACAGCTGTTTCAGAAAAAGACGAGTAAAATAGTAGCCCCACCTGATTATAGGTTTGATGTCTCTGAAACACAATGTTGATGTCATTACAGAAACCTCCCTTTCAGTGAAAGGCAGAAGGAAGGCAACTTTACGAAAGCACCCATCTGTTTTTCAGTTCGTCCAAAGTCTGTTCAGCTGAGTCCTGAAAACAAAAAAAGAAAGCCCAAAGACTCCATTAGGGGGAAATCTCCAATATGTCCAATAAGTGCAATATGAGAGATGATGTAGAGACTTTTTCATTAAACTAACTGGCTACCCAGAATCATTAGGACTAAATGTTTCCATTTTTCATGTTATGTTGATATAGTATTGAATCAGAAGGTTATATAGGGTACTGTCTTTTTTTTTTTTTCTTGGTTTGCATTGTTTTTTGCTAATTTAAACCACCAGGATATTATAGAATGTTACAGCTCATTTAAAATAAATAGGAATATTCTGTCACTTGGTACAAACGCCACCGGAAATATTGCAGAGTAGCATTGTAATTTCATGGTTTATGATGTACCCAATAGAACAGACACCTTGAAATTAGCAGTTGCTTTCTCTCTCTTTACAATTATTTACAAGCACCAAATCATGTTGTGTATATCTTCAGAGTCTTATAAGGCCCCCCTTTCTTTAGCAGCTATCATCATGGTTCTTTCTCATTCTGTGTGCTTGGGATTTTTTAGCAGTAAGTCAGTCAGCTGACACCAACCAGTCAGTACAGATCTGGACAAGTCATACCCAGTGTGGTGATACATGCAGTAACACCCATCTAACTCTGGTCCTTTGACCAAGTTGAGACCCATGTTCATAATTCAACTGTTCAACTTTCTTTCCCAATGAAAGATGGGTGGCAGTGTTCAGAAGTTGTTGTGTAATATATTCTAATTTAAAGGAAGGTGGGGGAGGATTAAAGATGTATAATAAAAAGAGGAAAAAGCATTTTAAGCCTTGCCCAATGTATGCTCTGTTGTGCCTCTTCTTAACGGCAGCTCCTGCAACAGCTAGACTAGGGTCCCATGGCTTGACCTAGTGGTTCCTCCCAGCCTCTGAGGTATGGCTAGCAGTTAGGATAGCAGAATTCAGTACAACAAAAATTATGCAGGAAAATAATTATTAAGATTTTTTTATACTGGACAACAGCATTGCTTGGGAAGGACATACAGAATGAGAGTCCCATTTCCTGTCATGTCTTAAGCAGTAAAGGAATTTATTTGTTTCTGGAACTGAGTATTGGACTGGAAACATTTGTTTAGCTAATGAGGTATGGCTGCCTGATGTCATAGCATATTAATACTGTGGGCTGTGTTCCTGGAATATAGGCTTTGGGTAAAACAAAAAGTCTAAAAGCTCATTCTTGGATATTCAGCAAATAGGGAAATCACCACATCAAGGCCATATTGAAATAACTTACCTCAACAAAATGAACAAATGTGTTGGCAGCTCTCTTTCTTCTCTAAAACTTGTTTCATTTCAATATTGGTCCCTCCTCGGTTCCACCCAGACAGGTAAATAAAACAAAAATAATAAACGTCTCTTCCAGTTTTCTGAGCAAACAGGAAGAAAAAGTATTTTATTAACACTGGGATGTTTCTTCACAGTTTCCCATTGTCTACTTTCTACATGCCTGGTTTAACAAAATGGCAACACAAAAAATAGAAAAGAAAGAAAAGCTGAAGTTCTTCCACTGAAAAAAATTTAGCAATGGGAAAAAAACAACATCAGATTCTTCTTATATCTCTGTCTTCTGAAGGTAGGCAGTTCAGCGGTGGTTTCTGACTTTCCAAGATTTCTTTCATATTGTGCTTAAGAAAGAGAAGTTTACCCTTACTCCTCTTTGATTTCTGGGACTAAACAGTGGAAGCAAGTGCTTTCATGGTCATCAGTTAAAAAGATGTTGTCATGGTTTGTTGGGCTTTTTTAATCATTATTAAATTGAAAAAAAAATTTTATAACACTGCTGTTTTTAATAATTTCCCTTAGGATCATACCACTGAAACATTATTCGTAACTGAAATCCTCCCCTTCTGAAATGCATAGAAACAGAAGAGATAATGTTCTACAACTCCCTCGTCATGAGCATAATTCTGCTGACATAGGCTTTGTCTTTTATAAAGAGGGCGGAGGGAAGCATCTTTCTCATAGTTTTCACAATATTGAAACTCTCCATCTAAGCCATCATGGTATATCACTGATCAGAGTTGAGTTGTTTGACTTAGAGAAGAAAGTGGATTTAATGAAATTTAGTTGCGCACATAGAGTTTTCCAGATTGAAAACATCTGATGAAGCACATTATAAAAATGCCACTGCATCATGAACTACACAAGCTATGCAACCTGAAATCAAACAAAAAGTTCATCACAGGTTTGATATGTATACATACTATCTCGTCTGAGCCATAAATACCAAGAATGTTCTGATTTCCCCATGTAATTCCTCTTTGGTGTTTTGCTTCTCTTTTCCTCGTTCTTCTTTTCAAATGATTATATTTTTGAACGTGGCACATGTAAGATCTAATGAAGGTTTCAAAAGATTGCACAACCAATTGTTACTACTCCAAGCGCATCCATTACTGCACGTTAGGACAAAGGACATCAGGAAGCTCTGCTAGACTGACCAGATCACTGGGTAGGTTCTGTTATAGCATTATTAGCAACAGAATTGTAATAACATCTTGAGGCTTAAGAGAGATGAAAAGCCTGCTGTGCAAGGCCCTGCATCGGCACTGATGCCAAGGAACATTGGTTTCTATTGACATCAAGTTTTTATCTCTGGTCACCCAGAAAGAATAAGCCACTTTCTCAAGGTCACACAGGAGTTCAGTAGCCAAAGCTTAACTATTACCTGGATCTTCTGAATTCCTGCTTTACTGTCTTATCTGTTGTACCATACTGCATTTCCTGTTTTAATCTGTTAATTCAAGAATTCTCAAAAGGCAAATAAAATAGGAGGCCATTTCTGCTTCTTTGTGCATAACAGCTCCTTCTATTTCAGTGTCTGCAAGGCAGTAGTATAACATCCCTTTAGCCTTTTCTTCTCAGCTGCAGTCAAATGGCTATGGGAAGGATAGAGCTGTCTCCCCTGCATAAGAAAAATCCAGTTTCCCCTTACCTCAATCTGCATTACATATGCATGACCCACGAAAGAATGAGGCTAAGAAAGCCCCCAAGAAAAGAACTTGAATATTTTCCTAAAAGGTATTCATACGTCATCTTACAAGCACTCACCACGTACTGAAATATTTTCGAATTGTTTTGTCCATGTCCCTGGTGAGCACTGGATATGAAAGTGCAGATGCACTGCAGAAGAGGATTGCAGTGTTGCTTGGTGATTTTGTATGAAATGACTCATGTATTTTTGTGTCTGTTGGTATATCGTGTAAAGCTGTTCATAATGTGTCAAGCATCCACACTGTATGGAAATCTGACTTGAACTTACTGTCTTATCCCAGAATAATCCAATGTAGCAAGTATTTCTCTATAGTTAAATTCAAAAAGTACTGTAGACAACCCTTAAGAGGATTGTTATTATGTGAATTAGCAACCAGACATGGTAAAAACAGCAGTTCTCTTATTCCAACAGTAAACCGAGTTGACTCATGTGAAGCATGCAGGAGCAGGTCATAAATGCAATCTACCAGCTGTAAGAGCCAAGTGCATAGTGACAACATGGGCCTCTGATGTACACCCTCGTGTAATCGCCCATCACATAATCCATGTAGCAATTTGCCCTCTAATGAAAGGAGGAGAACATAGGCTTATAAAAATGAATTAAATTTGAACATCAAACAAGCAAGCAATGATACAAAATGAGAGTAAACATTACCCAGGATACAATTACTTCAGAATGTGACTTCTCAGTTGTCTGTTATCTATACGTTTTCTCAGTTATCATACGCAGGGTTTGTAGCATCACCTATCACTAAGATTGCCTAACATCTCCCATTATAAGACCTAGTTTTCAATTGCTTATAACTCTGCTAAAATATAACACTAGGCTGAAGTTTTATGCCAGATGTCTGTCTTGTCTAATTTTTTAAAACATTAACCAAATACTTTCAGCTGTTTCCAAGGTCAAGAATAGAAAGAAACGAGGCTTTGTGGGGAAAAAAAAAAAGGGGGGGGGGGGGGGGAGGAGAAGAGGCCAGGGAGAACTAATAGAACTTGACTGCTGCTAGTACTTATGTTTCTTCACTTCAGTTGAGTTCAGGTATTTCTGCAGATGACTGTATTAAGCCTGTAGACATATCTTCAGTGTCCTGAATACAGTCTAATTGTCTTCTGCAAACTGGGGGATTGACAGAGAAGCTGAAAGTCTGAAACAAGACAAAAAAGAATAACAAATTATTTTAATATCTTCTAAGCACTCAGGGCAGCTTAACCTGTTGTAACTTTTCAGGTACTAGCTAGTAGTTTGTGCTAGATTTGAAATATAGCCATTATTTAGTGTCTGTGGCCTTTTTCACACAGTGATAAACGAGTAAGATGACTGTTCAGGAAATGCACTATACGCTTATAATTAAGGTAATCAGACCATGCAAGGCATTGAGTCAGATGCTGTGAAAGGTAATGTAATAAGGATGGCCAAATCCTGAGCTCTTCCAAAGGCAGTTATTTGAGATTTTTGGTCTTCTGGACTGATTCTGATTTCAGACAGGTTTTACAGGCTTCGCAGAGGTGTATCAGAAAGCAGAGTCAGTCCCTTACAGCACTTAGGCATTTTGGCCTTTTAGACAGCTAGAAATGCCTTCTCTTTCAGGTCCGAAGGTCACTCGCTGGAAAGAAGTACAATGATCCTGCCATGACCCTGCAGCGACCTTGAAATCCCTTAGTCATTGGTTCTTTATTCATAGCTAAGTGTGAAATTGCTCCTTCTGCTGTTCAACTCTTTCTGAGTCACAGCAAAGTTTTTTCCCAATGCTTTGTCTCCTGTGAATATTGGTTTTATTATTCCTCAGAAAAATGTATTCTTTTACTATTTTTTTCTCTAATTCCTGATATTTTCAGCATGATTTTGGATGCATTGTAACTGTTTTACCATTCTGGAAAGCATATTGTACAGCAAGAAACCAGGAATCCAGCCTCATTCAGAGAGATTCAAAAAACTGACTTTTTCACAACAGTATGATGTTGCAAAATGTGTCATTGTTGGGGGGGCGGGGGGAGGGTTTAAATGCACCAAGATTACTTGGTATCAACAGAGAAGAAGATGAGGAGGAATGTGGTTTTGGTTTAGATCAGTGATGGGCAGTAGTCCAGGAAGCTAGAAAGGCAGGTTTGACCAGTGACAGACTGGAAGCAGAGAAAACAGAAAACTTAGAATGGTGCTTTTCATCTTCATGTGGTACAAACTGAAAACTGCCAAACAAGCTTTGGGTTTCCTCAAAGCTCTTAATGTCATCTCCACAGTTTTGAGTCCCTTCTTCAGTATCAATTTTTAATAACTCCTAGGCTACTGATGGAAGTGGCCTGTCTACCCCCATAGCCAATATTCAGCATTTACTTTCAAGAAGTCTGCAAATGTAGCAGCTGAACAGATGTGTTTGAAAATCTAAATTTTAGAGATGTATCCCTCTGAAGATCCCTTCCCAAGATTTTTTGTGCCTCAGTTTCTGGATGTGCAATGAATGTATCAATGATTCCTCACCATGCAGAGGTGTTGTGAGAATCAGCAGGTTTGAAGTGTCTGAGGGATGGTGGGCACAATGTACTTGGAATAAGCAGACAATTTGGGGCCTTAGAGATTTTTAAAGGTTTTACTTTAAATACGCATCAGAGAATTTTTATTGTACATAGAGCCATGACATGCTAACATCAAATACCCCATTAGAAGCATCTAACTGCACTCGACATGGTGAGACATGTCCAGTGCCTCCAGCCTGGGGCTGCCTGTACCCAGCCTGTTCTACTGGGGCAGCAAAAGTACTCTTCTCTTTGTAAGATAAAGGCCACATTGTGTGGGCATGTATTTGTCCTTTCATTCATTTTTCACTCTGCTTTGTTTTGTGAGCTTAAAACTGACTTTAGATTACTTCAGATTTCAGGCTAGAGAAGTGATAGTCATTTCAGTCAATTGGGTCTTGAAGATCCAAATTCTATTAACTGATGGCATGGGCAACCTGCTTGACTTCTCTGTGTTGTCCTTCCTTTCTCCCTATTTATTCTTGTCATCTCTTCAGAAAGTTAGAGCCTATCTTCATTTATGTGCTTACCCATTGCCTGTTATGATGGGACTTTGTTTTTTAGATTCTGTTCTGGTATTGCTAATTCTTTATTTCTGTATTTGTTGAGAGAGCTATTGCTAGTTCAGAAGTTTATAATTTAACATGAAATAGTTAATAATAAAACCCTAGGGTCTGGCAAGCAGAAAACCCTGTTTTTATTTCCCATTGAAGTTGGACTGCATGAGGAATGAGAGTAGGGATGAGATGTTACATTACTATCAGAAACAGTATTTCACTAATGCTGAAAGCAGCAGACTAAACAGTAGTCTGTCTAACGTTGCAACATTAACCTTACTGTTCTATTCAGAAATAGAACTCACAAGCTGATTGTGATTGGTCTAAAATTAAAAATCAGGTAAAAGGTTCCTTACTGTTGCAGTCAGGAGAGAGGACAGAGAACCTCTGCATTGTGTTTGTCTTCATAGTTGTTTTTATATAGATCAAAAGAAGTATGGAGCAGTGAAGACAAATGTAATGTTAAAACTGTTCAACATAGAAAGTAAAGCCAAGGTTAGGAAGTTAGAACAGCTATGATCTGCTTAGGTCAAGCATTACTTTATGATTCAGTAGAATAAAAAAGAAAACACTGTTCTTTTTGACTGCAGGAATTGTTACACATAGTAATGAGCTAATCCCAGCTATGGCTATGCAGGCACAGTAGGCAAACTAACCAAAATCATTGTGCTCTGGCCAGTAGCTTTTGCACAGCCTTAGAAATTAGACTTTGTTAGTGACTGTTGCCTGGATCTCATTGAATATTGCCAGGGACTTTTTTATAATACATTACAAATGTTAATAGATTTAGCATGGTTCTGTTAACTGAAGATTATGTATTTATACAACAGGAAAAAATAAAAATTCCTGACAATACAAGGAAGCTTTAACAGAAAAGTAAAGCAAACACATTTTTTTTTAGGGCCCATGCTCTTTAAGGTTTTTATAAATTATCTGGATACAGGAGTCAAATGCACATTAAGTAAGTTTGCTGATGATACTAAACTAGGAGGAGCTGTGGGCTCCTTCGAGGGTAGAGAGGTCTTACAGAGAGATCTGGACAGAATAGAGAGCTGGACAGTCACCAACCGCATGAAATTTAACAAGAGCAAGTGCCGGCTTCTCCACCTGGAATGGGGTGATCCTGGTTATACGTACAAACTGGGGGACAAGAGGCTGGTGAGCAGCCCTGCAGAAAGAGATCTGGGGGTTTGGGTTGATGGCAAGTTGAATATGAGTCAACAGTGTGCCCTGGCAGTCAAAAAGGCCAACTGTGTCTGGGGTGCATCAAGCACAGCATCGCTAGCCCGTCTAGGGAGGTGATTGTCCCACTCTACACTGCACTGGTGCGGCCCCACCTCGACTACTGTGGGCAGTTGTGGGCACCTCAGTATAAGAAGGACATCAGACTACTACAGTGTGTACAGAGGGGGGCAACCAAGATGGTGAAAGGCCTTGAGGGCAAAATTTCTGAGGAACGGCTGAGGTCACTTGGCTTGTTCACCTGGGAGAAGAGAAGGCTGAGGGGTGACCTCATGGCAGTCTCCAGCTTCCTAATGGAGGGCAGTGGAGGGGCAGCTGCTGATCTCCTCTCTCTGGTGACCAGCAATAGGACTCAAGGAGGTGGAATGACACTGCATCAACAGAAGTTCAGATTGGACATTAGGAAAAGGTTCTTCACTGAGAGGGTCAGTCACTGGAATGGTGTCCCCAGGGAAGTGGTCATGGCCCCAAGCCTGTCAGAGTTCAAGGAGCATCGGGACAATGCTCTTAGTCATATGGTTTAGTTTTAGGTAGTCCAGGTGAGAAGCAGGGAGTTGGATTTGATGATCCTTATGGGTCCCTTCCAACTTGAGATATTCTATGATTCTGTGATTTTATGATCTTTCATATCATATGGTATGAGCCACAGCATTCCTATCAAGACCAAGTAATTTACAGCACGTTATAGTTGACAGACAGTAATGCCAAAATTTCCCAAACTGCTGAACAGCTCCATATTGTTCAACAATTTCTAAAGCTGTAGTCCTACCTTCAGATAAGTTGCCATGCAGAAAGCCTACGGAACTTGTATGATGAGTCCAGTGTGAATTCTTCCCCTGGAATCATTCTCAAAGCCCATGGACATGCAGGAGGTCAACCCAAGCATCGCTTTGTGAAGCTGTAACTGTCCTGAGCCTGTGATGAGGACTGATTCTGTCTCACCTCCAGTCCATTCTGCTAAGACTGGAGAACCCTTCAGCTCATGCCCTTATCTCAGTGATAACCAGCCTCAAATGGCTGCTGTAACACTCTAGGAGAACTTATTTCAGATCTACATAGAATATGCTGTAACAATCTCAACGTGGAGAGCATCCCAGAGAGAGTTAACTTGATTTAGTAAATGGGTTTTGACAGAAAATAGGCTGGAGATAATTAAAGCAGCATTGTGTAAGGAACTAATTAGTGTTGGGTGGGGAAATGGAATCCCTTCTCCATCTCCAGCCACTTTGTATGCCATGCAGAGCCCCATCCTCTGTTCATGACAGTAATATCTAAGTGCTTTCCAGTACTGTAGTGAGCAACAATTTGGCCTGTTACACATCTTACTATTTTAATTTCTCTCCCTGAGGCCAAATGTGTTGTGGAATGGTTCTTATTCTGAGTTTCCTTCTGGGTAACATAATACATATGTTAAGGAAAGAAGTTCAAAGAAAAGAAGTGTTGGTATAAGCTATCTTCTTCCTCCTCCCTTACCCCCAGAAATCATATATCTAGATGCTACTTTGAACATCAAAATTTGAACTTCACCATCTCAGATTCTCCAATTAGCATTCATCCTATCATTTAGTTATGTATAGCTGCTTAGGCAAGTTTCTAGGTGACACTTTGGGAGATCTTTCTTTCTCACCAACCAAGTCAACTCATTCTTACTAGGCAGCTGGATATTGACAGTGGTAGAATAATACCCTGTATGTCTGACTATTTATGGGATAAATAACTACTTACTAGGAAAGAGAGACTGAGAGAGAGAGACTGAGATTCTACCTGCCCATTGTTAATGTTTTTTCACCAGTGCAAACTGGAAGTGAGAGAAGGAGGTAAGAGACATGATTCCTCTAACTTGAGATGAGAGGAAATTGCAACCTTTGTCTTGTGTTTCACGGTATTCTAAATAACAGGATATTGTCTGAGAAGCACTGACCCCTGCATCTAATATTAGCTAAGGTTTACAGCTGCAAATCTTGTCTGGGGGAGGTGTCTCCCTGAAACAACAATAATTGTTAGCATTTCAGGGAGGCTGGTAACAAAGAGTTTGGATGAGTATCTTTCTTGCTATCAAGGGTGCCTCTGACCCAGAAACAAGAGGCAAGGATCATCTTCAAGTTATCTATTTAGACAGGAAATGAAATGTATGTTTTCTGAAAAGGACAGAAGGAATTAGTAGTAAGACCACAGCAAGGTCTTATTAATAACTTTCCAGTCTGCCTTCTCTTCAAGGTCTGGGAAAGTGTCCTCTTTTTAAACCATTGGTATTTAGAGCTTAATGTTTCAGAGCTTTCTGGGTACTTATGGCCTATCCTACTTCAGTAAAAGGAAAGACACACCAGAGTTATTGTTGGTAGGACCCAGATGAAATAGTTCTGGCAAGAGCTGACTGATTCTTGCAAAATGTTGTACTACCTAGACTCCAGCAGAAATCAAGGAGATGATACAGCTTTGTTAAAACACCCCTTGATTTTCCAACAATTTCATTGCCAGTTGCAGGTTTCTTAGAACCATAAGCTTTAATGTGGTAAGTTTTGTGGACTTGGATTTGTTTTGTTGAATCTCTGTGCAAACAAATGAGAGTTCAATATAGATCATGGAAGCATTCCCAGCAGGCAAAAGGCAGTATATAAAATACTATGTAGAAGGACGTCTTTGTTAATCATTTTTCACCTTTAAGTACAGTGATTGGAATAAGCAGACAATTTGGGGCCTTAGAGATTTTTAAAGGTTTTACTTTAAATACGCATCAGAGAATTTTTATTGTACATAGAGCCACGACATGCTAACATCAAATACCCCATTAGAAGCATCTAACTGCACTCGACATGGTGAGACATGTCCAGTGCCTCCAGCCTGGGCTGCCTGTACCCAGCCTGTTCTACTGGGGCAGCAAAAGCACTCACAAAAGTGTTATGGAGCTGGAGGGAGAATGAAGTCTTTTGTTTGCTGAAATGTTGTGCTTCTGTGGAAGACAACCACATTCAAAAGCCTTTTTTTTCTTTTTATTTCCCTGGCTGCTCTTCCTGAAGGATGTTCAGCCTGTAACCCCCAACTCCAGCCCACCCCCATGCTTGGCACTGCACATGCTTTGCAAAGCTGCAAGGCAGGCGACCCTAACACATTATGTTTCTTTAAAACAGGTACAGAAACTTCCTTTTTCTATTTTCCAAACATATCCCAATGCCACATCTATATCTTTCATTTAAAAATGAACAACAAAAAAACAGGTCAGCCTGGCCTTTCCCAAGGCTGCCTTATAAACAGTTTTCACTGTTCTGTGTGAAGGATGACAAATTTACCTAGGGCTTGGAGAAAGACAACTCAGCTGATGGCAAGTAGACAAAGCCAATCCCCTTGGTTATGGATACATAAAGAAGTAAGGCAAAGGGAGAGAGAAGAAAAAAAACTGGGGAGAAGAGGATCCATGTTATTGGATGTACAGTAACAGCTGGATCTCAAGTTCCTCTCCCCCATGACTGTTTTCCAGGAAATGGATCCCAGGTAGACATGAAACTTGCCTGAGTCTACAGGAAACAATGTTTCTCCTATGAGACCCAGCCCTTAGCCTTTCTGGTTTTCCAACATAAAATAACATCTTCTCTGGAAAAATGGCTGTGGAAGACTAGATTCCTAGATCAGGCAGCTCTTGAGAAACTGTTGAACTAAACCCTTTAAAAAGGAATTTTGGCTGCTTAGCTCTTCAGAGGCCAGCTTGAGACATGCACCTGCTGCCAAGGCCCACTGTAGCAGATGGTTTCCTCTCTCAGCCAGTGGTGCTCAGCACCTGGCAGAAATGGGCACTTTTTGGAAGCACCACTGATTATTTTCTCCATAGTTACTTAATCTTCATACCAATGTGGCTTCATAGACACCAACAAAATTTCAGTGGCATGGAAGCAGTGCAACAGAGTGGGAAATTGAGCATGAGCCTCTGAATGCATTAAAGCAAACCTGTTTTTCTTCTTCCTAGCCTTCTCTCTCTCTACCCTTCTTCTTTACATTCAAATAGTGATATGAATTGCTTCTGATAATTATGTCTTTTTCCCCTTGCACTTAATTAAAATCTTTAGTAACTTTTTTTTATTAGTGTTCCAATTTAATTGAAACATACAAACAATTGTTACAGTTTGCTGTGCTGCATTTGTGGCAGAGTGAAAACCCAATTTCAGTTAGAGCAGATTAACTTGTGGGGAAAAAAAAAAAGCAGCTATATTAACATGGTTGCATAGAATTTTTTAAGGAGGGATATTGCTGATTATGGGTGAAGTTCTGGACAACACTGGGATGCAGGAGTTACACTCACTTCAGAGGTTAATTGCTGCAACTTACAACCAGCAAGCAAAATCACTGATTGGATTTAGACTCCAAATGGTAGTCTTGTCGGTGTAGTCCCAAGACATGGGTTTACAAGGAGTGCCAAGTGACCTTAGCATCCTCACTGCTACATTGTCCAGTGTTGTACTTTTACATATCTTGTGGTGTGGTTGTATTGCAGTATATTTCCTTTCCTCTATTTCAGCATCAGTGGTTCACCTGCCTCTAGCCTACATGACATCACTATTAGTAATATACAAAATTCCACAGGACTATTGCATTAGCCTATGCAAAGACATGCTACAAAGAATGTCAGAGCAATAAACTGTGGTTTAGCTGCTTATCAATAATGCACAGAAATGAAACAACAATAATTACATTTTCTTTACATTTACTTCAAATTTAAACATTAGTTATGATAAACTCTTACAAAAGTCATTCTAGAATACGTATAGGTCATGTCAGAACAAACATCTTTACTTTCAGAGCATTTTGAATGAATAGCCTTTTGTCTTCTCAGCTTGACCAGCTCAGTGACTTGGTTGCCAGGAATCTAAGTGTACACACTTTAGAGAGAAAGAAATATTAAAACAGTTCTATGAAATCTTCTCCAGGAATGACCTAAAACTATTTCCAACACAGAAAAATACCACTCGGTTAAAGTCTGATATCTTTTAGCCCTGGCAAAATCCAGTACTATAACTTTCACCAAAAGGCTAGGGTCCTTTCCTTTCTGAGATTCCCATAAAGACCCCAGCAGAGCTATGACAGACCAGATTTTAAGGACCTGACAATGTTACATGCAGGAGAAACTGCTGGTCACTCTTCTTAAACACTGGTCATCAGTGCTGTTGCTGGAGCAGACCATGTTTTGGAAGGATGTTTTGCGTCTGTGGAAGCAAGAAGACACCCTCTGGCAGGTGATTTGCATGCTCAATTAGTTGCTCTTTGGAACAGTTGAGGGTTTGCAGCAGTACCGCATTTCTCCAGGATGCTGACTACCTGATGGCAGAGCCAGACCCTGGTTTACAGCCCTGCCTTGGCCTGTAGCATGTCCCTGTGAAAGAGAGGCAAAGCCTGAGTGCCGGCTGTCCTGCTGTGGGACCAGTCAGGGCTCTAGGACGACATTTGGCACTGCTGTATGGAGCACCATGTAAAGGAGTGTTGCAGGGAACAGAGCACCTCCTCATCCTGCTCTGTGCACATGAAATTGATCAGGCGGTACCTGCTGCCTTCCCCTTTCCCACAGGTGGTGAGTTCAGTTCAGTGCTGTAAGTAAGGGTTCTCAGCCCAGTGCTTGTAAACCCTCCAACCCAAGATCAGCATATGTATCAAATGGACATGCTGGCAAACAGTAGTCTCCTACCAATTGAAACCCTGTCCCAGGATGTTGCGGCATTTTTTTTCTATGTATTCTCTGCATACAGAGTATTTTATAGTAAGCTCATCTTCTTTTATTTAAAAACAACAGCATTTTACTCCCAGCAATTTATTGTGCAGTTAGAAGGGTTAAAGCTGTAAGATAACCTGTTGTCAGGATGGGCTTAACATGTAAGGTTTGCCTTGATTGATCCCAGTCCTCAAGTTCATTCACATAAAAGTTCCTCATTTAGGCAGCGCAAAGGAGATGAGTGGGTCAGCATCAGTACTGAAAACGTACAGCACCAAACTGGGACATGCCAGACTGCTTACTTCTAGTAGGATGCAACAAACTTGAGCGTGCCTCAGTTCCCCACTGTCGTGGTTTAACCCCAGCCAGCAACTAAACACCACGCAGCCGCTCACTCACTCCCCCCCCACCCAGTGGGATGGGGGAGAAAATCGGGAAAAGAAGCAAAACCCGTGGGCTGAGATAAGAACGGTTTAATAGAACAGAAAAGAAGAAGCTAATAATGATAATGATAACACTAATAAAATGACAACAGCAATAATGAAAGGATTGGAATGTACAAATGATGCGCAGTGCAATTGCTCACCACCCACCGACCGACACCCAGCCAGTCCCCCGAGCGGCGAATCCCTGCCCCCACTTCCCCATTCCTATACTAGATAGGACGTCACATGGTATGGAATACACCGTTGGCCAGTTTGGGTCAGGTGCCCTGGCTGTGTCCTGTGCCAACTTCTTGTGCTCCTCCAGCTTTCTCGCTGGCTGGGCATGAGAAGCTGAAAAATCCTTGACATTAGTCTAAACACTACTGAGCAACAACTGAAGACATAAGTGTTATCAACAGTCTTCGCATACTGAACTCAAAACATAGCACTGTACCAGCTACTAGGAAGACAGTTAACTCTATCCCAGCTGAAACCAGGACAGTATCCACCCCTTATTCTATACCATTGACGTCATGCACAGTTCCCATACCTTTAGTTACATCCTGATCAATCATCATCACCTTTGCATCCCTTTAAGACATGAACAATAAGATAGATATATATATATATGTATACACACACAGAGATACGATTCCTTTAGTTCATGGGTCATGTTCATAAAATGTTCATTGAGTTCATTTAGTTTCCGACTCTGGGCTCCATCTGTCATACCAGTCTTTCTGGGCAGGAGGGATGGTGCAAAGTCCTCTCAGTCGGTAGAGCAGAATTGGGCTTCAGTGAGGTGTGACAAGCAGGTGACATTTGGCGCAGCAGGAGGATGGTGTGCACCGTTGGATTGTTGCATGCTGGAGTCAGTTCTGGTTCCATCACTACTGCGCTTTGCTCAGTTTTATCACAGTTCTTTTCTTGCTTGATCTAAGTGATTCTTACTATAGTACTATGGATATAGCATATAACAATTATAGTAAGGATAACATACAGTAGCAGGGTTATATAGCAACTAATATACAGTTTAATTCTGGCTATTCTCACCTAAAATTAAATCCCCTTGAGGCACACATCGGACTTCCCCATCTTTTCGCATCACCCACCAAGTGCACCCAGGCCCTCGAGCAAAAGCAATCCCACGAATGGGTTTACCTTTGCCTGAGGCAGGAGTAACCCAGACTGTCTTCCCTAACATATTTTTTATGTGCACTACAGGGACTTTATCCCCTTCTACAGTATGTAAAAATTCTGACTGGGCAGGGCCACCCCGATTGGCAGATCCTCTGGTGTTGACTAACCAGGTGGCTTTTGCTAAATGTGTATCCCAATGTTTGAAAGTTCCACCCCCCATTGCTCTCAATGTAGTCTTTAACAGTCCATTGTATCGCTCAATTTTCCCAGAGGCTGGTGCATGATAGGGGATATGATACACCCACTCAATGCCATGCTCTTTGGCCCAGGTGTCTATGAGGTTGTTTCGGAAATGAGTCCCGTTGTCTGACTCAATTCATTCTGGGGTGCCATGTCGCCACAAGACTTGCTTTTCTAGGCCCAGGATAGTGTTCCAGGCGGTGGCATGGGGTACAGAATATGTTTCCAGCCATCCAGTGGTTGCTTCCACCATCGTGAGCACATAGCGCTTGCCTTGGCGAGTTTGTGGGAGTGTGATATAGTCAATCTGCCAGGCTTCCCCATATTTATATTTCAGCCATCGCCCTCCATACCACAGGGGCTTTAACCGCTTGGCTTGTTTAATTGCAGCACATGTTTCACATTCGTGGATAACCTGTGCAATAGTGTCCATGGTCAAGTCCACCCCTCGATCACGAGCCCATTTATATGTTGCATCTCTTCCCTGGTGGCCTGAAGCATCATGGGCCCACCGAGCCATAAATAGTTCACCCTTATGTTGCCAGTCCAGGTCCACCTGAGCCACTTCAATCTTGGCAGCCTGATCCACCTGTTGGTTGTTTTGATGCTCTTCAGTGGCCCGACTCTTGGGTATGTGAGCATCTACATGACGTACTTTTACAACCAGATTCTCTAGCCGGGATGCAATATCTTGCCACAGTGCGGCAGCCCAGATGGGTTTACCTCTGCGCTGCCAGTTGCTCTGCTTCCATTGCTGTAGCCACCCCCACAGGGCATTTGCCACCATCCATGAGTCAGTATAGAGATAGAGCACTGGCCACTTTTCTCTTTCAGCAATATCTAATGCTAGCTGGATGGCTTTCACCTCTGCGAACTGACTCGATTCACCTTCTCCTTCAGCAGTTTCTGCAACTTGTCATGCAGGACTCCATACGGCAGCTTTCCACCTCCGATGCTTTCCCACGATGCGACAGGATCCGTAAGTGAACAGGGCATATTGCCTCTCATTTTCTGGCAGTTTATTATACAGCGGGGCCTCTTCAGCACATGCCACCTCCTCCTCTGGCGACATTCCAAAATCTTTGCCTTCTGGCCAGTCTGTGATCACTTCCAAAATTCCTGGGCGACTGGGGTTTCCTATGCGAGCCCATTGTGCGATCAGTGCAATCCACTTACTCCACGTGGCATCAGTCGTGTGATGTGTAGAGGAGACCCTCCCTTTGAACATCCAGCCCAGCACTGGTAGTCGGGGTGCTAAGAGGAGCTGTGTTTCAGTACCAACCACTTCTGAGGCAGCTTGAACTCCTTCATATGCTGCCAATATCTCTTTTTCAGTTGGAGTATAGCGAGCCTCGGATCCTCAATATCCTCGACTCCAAAACCCCAGGGGTCGGCCTCGGGTCTCCCCAGGTGCTTTCTGCCAGAGGCTCCAGGTAGGGCCATTCTCCCCAGCTGCAGTATAGAGCACATGTTTAACATCTTGTCCTGTCCGGACTGGTCCAAGGGCTACTGCGTGAACAATCTCCCGTTTAATTTGTTCAAAGGCTTGTTGTTGCTCAGGGCCCCATTTAAAATCATTCTTCTTTCGGGTCACTTGATAGAGAGGGCTTACAATCAGACTGTAATTTGGAATATGCATTCTCCAAAACCCCACGACACCTAAGAAGGCCTGTGTTTCCTTTTTATTAGTTGGTGGAGACATAGCTGCTATTTTGTTAATCACGTCCATTGGGATCTGACGACGTCCATCTTGCCATTTTATTCCTAAAAACCGGATCTCCTGTGCAGGTCCCTTGACCTTACTTTCTTTTATGGCAAAACCGGCTTTCAGAAGGATTTGGATTATTTTCTTCCCTTTCTCAAAGACTTCTTCTGCCGTGTTGCCCCATACGATGATGTCATCAATGTATTGCAGGTGTTCCGGAGCTTCACCTTTTTCCAGTGCAGTCTGAATTAGACCATGGCAAATGGTGGGGCTGTGTTTCCACCCCTGGGGCAATCGATTCCAAGTGTACTGGACACCCCTCCAAGTAAAGGCAAATTGTGGACGACACTCTGCTGCCAGAGGGATTGAGAAAAACGCATTAGCAATGTCAATTGTAGCATACCACTTGGCTGCCTTTGACTCTAGTTCGTATTGAAGTTCTAGCATATCTGGAACGGCAGCACTCAGCGGTGGCGTAACTTCATTCAGGCCACGATAGTCAACTGTTAGTCTCCACTCCCCATTAGACTTTCGCACGGGCCATATGGGACTATTAAAGGGTGAGTGAGTTTTGCTGATCGCTCCTTGGCTCTCCAGTTGGCGAATCAACTTGTGGATGGGAATCAGAGAGTCTCGGTTGGTGCGATATTGGCGCCGGTGCACTGTCGTGGTAGCAATTGGTACTTGTTGTTCTTCAACCCTCAGCAACCCCACAGTCGAAGGGTCTTGAGAGAGACCAGGCAGGGTAGACAGCTGTTCCGTGCCCTCCATCTCCAAGGCAGCTATACCAAAAGCCCATCGATACCCCTTTGGGTCCTTAAAATACCCTCTCCTGAGATAGTCTATGCCAAGGATGCACAGAGCCTCTGGACCAGTCACAATGGGGTGTTTCTGCCATTCATTCCCAGTTAGGCTTACTTCAGCTTCCAATACAGCTAACTCTTGGGATCCCCCTGTCACACCAGAAATACAAATGGGTTCTGCCCCTTTATAACTTGATGGCATTAGAGTGCACTGTGCGCCGGTGTCTACTAGAGCCTTATACTCCTGTGGGTCTAACGTGCCAGGCCATCGAATCCACACAGTCCAATAGACCTGGTTATCCCTTTCCTCCACCTGGCTGGAGGCAGGGCCCCTCTAATTCTGGTCAGAGTATCCAGTATTCACTTCTCGTAAAATTGGCCTAGAAGTCCCTTCAAGAGGATCAGAAATAAGATCAGCCCTTCTACTCTGTTTGGAAACCGGAGCGGCATTTTTCCTGGTAGAATCCCCTTTTGTGGTGTTTTTTCCTCGCAGCTCACGTACCCGTGCATTTAGGACTGAGGTAGGTTTTCCAACCCATTTCCTCATGTCCTCTCCGTGATCACATAAGTAAAACCACAAGGCACCTCACGGTGTGTACTTTCTATATTCTCTCTCTTGGGCAGAGGAGCGCTCACTCCTAATAGCTGAGACATTGGTCCTTACAGGTGGGCAATAGGACACCTCCTCTTTGAATTGCTGGAAATCCTCGGACAGCTTCTCCACAGCCGAAATGCAGGCTTGTAGGGAGGAGGAGAGATTTTCTTCGTATTGACGGAGTTGGCGAGCCACTTCATCCACTGTCGGTGCCTCTTCGTCTTTCCAGGTCATTATTGCCAGTGAGTTGGCATAGGACGATGGTGCGCTCAGTACAAACTTCTGCCACATGGGTCGTGTGCATTGGACTTCGTCTGGATCTTTGGGTAATTGTGGGTTGTCTCTAGCACAGCTAATTCCCTCAGATATTGGATACCTTTTTCCATGGTTCTCCACTTGCTTGATTGACATATAACATCTTCCTTAAAGGGGTACCTTTCCTTCACACTTGACAGGAGTCGCTTCCAGAGGCTGATGGCTTGTGTCCCTCTTCCAATTGCCTTGTCAATGCCACCTTCCCTGGCAAGCGATCCCAGCTGCTTGGCTTCCCTACCTTCTAATTCCAAGCTATTAGCCCCATTGTCCCAGCATCGGAGGCCAGGTGATAATATGCTCACCTATACGGCGGCCAAAATCTTTTCGCATATCCCGCAGCTCACTCAAGGATAGGGACCGGGTTATTACCTCTGGTTCTGCCTCTTCCTCCTGTTCCCGTGATGACCCTGGTTCACCTTCATCCTTTGCTAAGAGAACTGATTTTTTTGTATATTTCTTTTTCTGTACGGGGGCAACTGATACTGGTGCAGGTTGGTCTGCTGGTTCAGTTGCAGTACCACTTGCCGGGTCTTGGATAACCGCAGTGTCTGTTGCCAAGGTTTGGGTAGCTGCTGTGCTCGTTGCTGGGGCTGGAGGGACCTCAGTGCCCGTTGCCGAGGTTTGGGTAGCTGCCATGCTCATTGCTGAGGCTGGAGGGGCTGCAGTGTCTGTCGCTGAGGTTTGGGTAGCCACAGTGCTCGTCGCCGGGGCTGGAGGGGCCGCAGTGCCCGTTGCCGAGGTTTGAGTGACCGCAGTGCTCATCGTTTTGTTGTTAGGTCCAGAGACCTTCTCTTCCCCTTGAGGGTACTGAGTGGTGTCAAACAGGGCTCGATAGGCATGGGCCAGGCCTCAGCACGTCGCAGTAATTTGTATCTCTCTGGAGCTGCCGGGGTGACAGCATACCTTTTCCAAATATTGTACTAGTTCTTCTGGATTCTGCACTTGTTCAGGGGTGAATTTCCAAAACATTGGAGGTGCCCACTTTTCTAGGTACTTGCCCATACTACCCCACACACCCTGCCACTCATAATTATCCAGCCTTGGGGCAGATCTCTGGGTGATTTTCTTAAATAGTTGTTTAACCTTAAACGAGAGCTGAACCACATTCAGAAGCATGCTAATTCCTAGCAGTAGGGCTAGGACCATGCCGGTCCCAACATCCCAAGAGTATTCAAATTTTTCAAAATTCTCAAACACCATTGTAACTGGACTGAAGGAGAAAGGAGAGGGGAAGAAAGGTATCTCCCGCCCATAGACTGGTTTTCCAAGGAGGAAAGGTAAATGGTATAATTATTAATAGTTTCCCACAGATGGCTCCCACAGTATAAAGGTGACAATGCTGAGTGCAAGTACTGGATTAATCCCACAGCCGACGACTTTATCATACCATAAACCAGTGTTATACAATACATCAAAGCGAAAACCTTAATCCACCTCCCACAGATGATAAGCAGCAGAAGAGGGACTACATACAGCAAGCAAGGTGATACATAACAGAACTTTAAAAACCAGAGCAACAACTCTAAGAACACATAAATCAACATAATGACCAGCGACTATTAGACTGATATAACGAATGCTTATAACAAATTTGTTTTAACAAGCTCTGGTCAGGTTTGTCGTTATCTCAACCCTTCGTGCCCCACGTTGGGCGCCAAAAAGGACTGTCGTGGTTTAACCCCAGCCAGCAACTAAACACCACGCAGCCGCTCACTCACTCCCCCCCCACCCAGTGGGATGGGGGAGAAAATCGGGAAAAGAAGCAAAACCCGTGGGTTGAGACAAGAACGGTTTAATAGAACAGAAAAGAAGAAGCTAATAATGATAATGATAACACTAATAAAATGACAACAGTAATAATGAAAGGATTGGAATGTACAAATGATGCGCAGTGCAATTGCTCACCACCCACCGACCGACACCCAGCCAGTCCCCCGAGCGGCGAATCCCTGCCCCCACTTCCCCATTCCTATACTAGATAGGACGTCACATGGTATGGAATACACCGTTGGCCAGTTTGGGTCAGGTGCCCTGGCTGTGTCCTGTGCCAACTTCTTGTGCCCCTCCAGCTTTTTCGCTGGCTGGGGATGAGAAGCTGAAAAAACCTTGACATTAGTCTAAACACTACTGAGCAACAACTGAAGACATCAGTGTTATCAACATTCTTTGCATACTGAACTCAAAACATAGCACTGTACCAGCTACTAGGAAGACAATTAACGCTATCTCAGCTGAAACCAGGACACCCACCTGTCAAATAGGATAAAAATTTGTCAGGTAGGCTAGTGCTGTTAGAAGGACATGTATTTCTCTTGAAGGTCATGGAAAGCCCAGAGCCTATGAAGA
Organism: Harpia harpyja; assembly: GCF_026419915.1. Classification (NCBI taxonomy): domain Eukaryota; kingdom Metazoa; phylum Chordata; class Aves; order Accipitriformes; family Accipitridae; genus Harpia; species Harpia harpyja. The sequence goes on along the minus strand of NC_068969.1, from coordinate 77,981,401 downwards.
ACACTGGCAAGAAACAAATGATAAGTTTGCAGAATTGTGGGCATCTTCAGTTAATCATACAATACAGGTGCACAATGCACATACTACAGAAACAGTGGTTTATGCTTAGCTTTTAACCTGCAACTGAAGAAACTAAAACATTTACCAACAGCAACCATGGTGCCTCCTCCAGGATGTTCAGGATGTTTTACTGACCAGAATTCAGAGCATGAGAGTACTCATGAATGTCTGACAATATTTATCAGGCAAAAGAATCATTTTCATAAGGTATATTTAGTATTTCATACTTAATTGGACAGAGAAGAAAATACTTGGCAGGGATCTGCTTTACATGCTGTATCCACTTAAGGAAGAAGAAAAACATGACTCCTTGGAAGAATCTTCAAAATTATGAGCAGTTCAGTAAAGCATCCCGGGGATTGCATTTTCTGTACATTGCACGGAGAGGTTGGCACACAACACCTGCACTCCATAAAGTCTTCAGTCTGAAGGTCTATACTGACTAATAAAAAAATAGATAAAACAGTATTAGCAAGTTAATGGTGTTCCAGTATTCCCCTTTCACAACTGATTCTGAACCCTCTGAGTCAAAAAGAACAACTTAAAATTGTCTCAAACACCTGAGAAACTATGGGGAAATGGTGAACATTTTCAAATTTGATGAAAGTATTTTGATCTGGTTTTGCAATTAGATGAGACCCACTGCAGATGGCAGATTTAGACTGTAAGGAGACAGGCTTTCATGCTCATAGCAGGTTGGGGACAAGGAAGACACACAAAGCAACAAGCTCAGTTTTCATAGCAGAGGAAGGAATTTCCTTATGGAGAAAACATTACTTCAGTTATGACTGGCAGTCAAAAAGGGCAAGTGTACACTGAACCATCCTTATTTTGGTACAAGTTTCCCTGTATTTCTGAAGGTGTAGGTCACTGTATGATGAGTACTCTTTTATGCAGGACATTAATTTTCCTTCTTTGCTGCCTCCACATCTTATCCATGGAATGTTCAGGAGCTAGCCATGTATTATAGCTTTATCTAATATAGCTTTACCTTTACTCTTTGGTAATATGCTTCTGCAGCCAATTGAAATTGTCAGTTATTGTCACAGAAGTAAGCATTAATTATGAGAAAACTCTTGTGGTCATATATTTTTGCATGAGAAAAATAATTAGGAGAACATTTTGATTTTCAGAATGGAGCTTGTCCTGGTTTCAGCTGGGATAGAGTTAATTGTCTTCCTAGTACCTGGTACAGTGCTATGTTTTGAGTTCAGTATGCGAAGACTGTTGATAACACTGATGTCTTCAGTTGTTGCTCAGTAGTGTTTAGACTAATGTCAAGGTTCTTTCAGCTTCTCATGCCCAGCCAGCGAGAAAGCTGGAGGGGCACAAGAAGTTGGCACAGGACACAGCCAGGGCACCTGACCCAAACTGGCCAACGGTGTATTCCATACCATGTGACGTCCCATCTAGTATAGGAACTGGAAGTGGGCGCGGGGGAATCGCCGCTCGGGGGACTGGCTGGGTGTCGGTTGGTGGGTGGTGAGCAATTGCACTGCACATCATTTGTACATTCCAATCCTTTCATTATTACTGTTGTCATTTTATTAGTGTTATCATTATCATTATTAGCTTCTTCTTTTCTGTTCTATTAAACCGTTCTTATCTCAGCCCACGGGTTTTGCTTCTTTTCCCGATTTTCTCCCCCATCCCACTGGGTGGGGGGGGAGTGAGTGAGCGGCTGCGTGGTGTTTAGTTGCTGGCTGGGGTTAAACCATGACAGAGCTGTTCTGAAAAACAGAACAGTATTATGGTTCAAATTCTGGTTTTCAAATCCCAAATTGCTTCAGTTAAGGAAAAAGGACAAGTATTATAAATACTTTTCCTGTGGGTTTTGACACATTTTCATGGTATCAAAGGGAAATTTTAATTATTCTTTAAGAACAATCTCTTTGGGGAAAAAAAGTCAGGTGCAAAATAAGTGCACCAACTCTACATGTGAAATTTGAGGCCATCTTTTTTTAAAGCAATTGCTGTGGCCTCCATATAATAGATGTTCAGGCAGTGTAACCAGCTGACACTCTACATATGGTGGAGCCCAGGTATGGTTGGTTATGGGCTAATGACTCACCAGCTGTAAGTAACTAATCAGTTAGAAGCTGGTAAAACAAGTTTCAAAGCGGGTTGGTTCTGATATCAGTGTATTCATAGAGTGATTCCTGTGATAATGTGTGATGAACAGGGAAGACTGAAGTAGCTGGGAGGGAGGGAATGAATGAATGAGTGAATGAATGAATGAATGAATGAGACCTTGTCCTGTCTCAAACATGGGCTCCATGGATGACAGCCAGAAACAGAGGTGAGCCTGGATCAAATATTTTTTTGCCTCTGAGGAGGTTAGAAGTGGCAATAATGCTAAGCTAAACTGAAGAGGCTCTCTTAGTGACTGAATTGCATAATATTTTTACGGTTTTATCTTTTACATGAGTAAGAACTATAAAAAAAAATCCTCACTTCAGTTGTGAACTGAAAAATGGAATAATGTGATGATTAGGAGTTGTTTATGGGCTAAAATTTGGGGTTTAATTCTTCTTTTCCTTTCTCTGATTTGAAAGTAATGCATCCAGTGTGTCAATCTCAAACAGCACAGCCTGAAGAGCTCCTCCTTCTATGTGTAATGACATAGGCAGGTACTGCCTGATTGATTTCACATGAAATCATGATATGTCATGATTTGCTGTGATATATTCCTCTTGTAGCTCTTCTGTTCAGTACAGGCAGATTTCTTCCACTGTTTATTCATACTTCTCTTTTCTTTTCTTCCAAATAAAGCACTAAATATTGCATTTCAGTCCAGCAAAAAAATCTGCTTAGATTAATTCTATGCCTTTTATAGAAAAAGTTATTACATGCTCTACCACTGTTACCGCTGCCTTTATTTTTATTATACTGCTTATAATTACTACTGAAAATGGCAGCTGTTTACAATCTGATGTTCATCTTGATCACATTTGAATATTAGTTTTTCACCATGGCTAGAAGTTAATTGGCAGGTAGGTCTGCAGTGTACACAGAGTTAACACAGGAGGTGCAAGATGGATGGAAAGGAAGTCATAAATACTCACCGCAGATGGCTTTATTCTTTGGCATGGAGTCAGCAAGGATCATTGTCTCTGAATGGTAGTATGTTCCAGGTCATTTAAAGATGCCATCAATGACAGCAATGTGTTGGCCAAGACATGGATTAGATGTCCTAATAAGATTCTTTGATGTTTAGATCCACTAAACTAACAGAAGCTCTAATAATAACGTAACATGGTTTAAAAATACCCTCTGATAATGGAGTTTGGAAGAAGCCTTAGCACGTCTTGGGACTGATTCTTGGGACTGGTTCTGACCTGGGTCAGTCCAGGGCGACTGTGGCCTTGAGCATGACTCAGTGCCAGGCACCAAAGATGTGTGCCTGCTTACTTCCAGCTGTTCTTCATGCTCAATAAGAAGGGTGAAGGAGGGCAAAGGCTCTGCTCTGTAAGATGCTGTGAACATGCTGCAAGGCTAAATGCTGCTTGTGTTTGAACTTAGAGAGCTTCAGGAGGCACAAAAAAGCAAAGAAACAACCTGGCATGTGCTACCAGGGCTCCTTATAGGCTTAGCCTATATTCAGTGTGTTATGTCCAGATTCACATGCAACCTAAAACACAGTCCTGAGAAGGAAAATGGGAGAGTTGCTGTTAGCATTGTCATCTCTCCCTCTCTGTAGTGGTAATTTTCAAAATTGATACCAATTGATACCTCCCAGCTAGGAATTGCACTTTTTCCAGTTAGCGTTGTTTAACTGTGACAACTTGCAGCAGTATAGCAGAAGTATTTCTACCTGTACCAAAGTGATTGTACTAGAACAAGTCTTCTTTTGCAGAGAATAACTCCCTTTATCACTGAGGTTAGTACAAATTACATACATTTAAAGACTTTATGGTTTTGTGGATTAAACAATAAGGTAAAAATTGACCCACAGCATTAGATTCTGTGGAAGACTCAGGTATAAAATTTACTGAGCACCAGTTCCTCCGTGTGTCAAGGATGTATCTGAGCCACTCCCCTGGCTGAGCTTAAAAATCAAGAGAAAGAAATACAAAGTGATTACATTCCCTTCTCAGCCAGACCTAAACCATGAAATTAAGAAATTACATAAAAACTCTTTTCCTAGGTTAATAACTATGTTAAAAGACTGGAAACCTACTTGCTTGCTTTGTAACAGACATGTTTCCCAATAAAGTAAAAAAGAAGAAGCTCACATCTGCAGGGATTGAAGTCAGCAGATTTCTTTGCAGGGGTGCTGCTCCCTGGTGTGTAATTAAAACCCTAGAAGAAATCTACCTAAACAAACAATAGCTTTGTTATGACAAGAGTTGCCAGATGGTGCTTGGTCATGCAGGTTTACAAGTTGTTTTTGTTTTTTAACATATATATAGCAAACTTCCTTTGAAGTAAATTTCTCTTGCTGTAAGTGGATTTATGCAGGAGAAAACAGATAGCAGGGGACTTTGATTTCTGCTTTATCCTCCCTGTATTTATGCCCCTCTTCCAGCGATACATCTGCTTGCAGACTGGTAGGCTCAGTGGTACCGTTTGGTGTGATACTCCATGTCATTTACTTTTCTCTTCTTCCCAGAAAGCACTGCCGGTCTTTGATGTCTGGTTCTGCATGGGAAAGAGATCTGCCAAGAGCATCTCATGACATGTTTTGTGCTCAAAAAGGGCCTTTTTTTCCAAAAAGGAAATGTGATTTGAAAAAAATTGAGAAGATCTTGAATTCCCAGTTGGGACCTATATTTTCTCACTGCAGTGTTTGATGGACTCCTGTGAAGAAAAGCACTTAAAGGGGGTTGCAGGTTGGAGTGGGCTGCCAGCACCCTCTGTGCCAGATGCCAGATCCGGGTAGTGGGGTTCCTGCTGTGTGGTGCCACAGCCCTAGCAGCCCCCCTGGGGACAGGGCTCCTGGATCTCCTCTGTTCCTGTTGCAAGGGGAGATTTTAAATCCAGAAATTGTCCCACTTCACACACCCTCTCCCCCCTCAAATTGTCCTATCTCAGCAGTTCTCATTTTTCTTCCTCATCTTTTGAAAATATCAATATTAATCAGAACAGAAATTCTGCATTTTTATTAGCTTTCCTCAGAAAAGGTGATGCAATTTGTGCTTTCAATAAACAGATCAGTCTGCCCCTGCTTTACAGATGAAGAAGGTAAACCACAGATAAAGTGGCTTCTTTGAGATTGCACAGAATATCATGGCAAAACTGAGAACAGTGGCTCGGTTCCTCAACTTTCCCTCTGTATCTGCTGCTCCAGGGACAATATCCTGGATTTATTTCAGAGATCACATAATCAGAAACTGTGTCAAAGTGTTTCCCGAATCAGGAAGATTAGCTTAGTTCTGTGGTGCTAAATCCTGGTTCATCTCAAACCTTCTGCTTACAGAAACAGTCAAAAGTGCATGCTACATGTTTGGGTCGTTTCAAGTTTGAGATATCCAGATGTGCAGGGAAGAAAAGGCTGGAGGTATAACTGGGCTGCACCGCATTAGTTGCTAACCCATTGATAAATAACATCCTTGAAGTTTGTCATTTATACTGGACCCAGAACTGTCACTGATTGTAACTGAACTATTGTATAAACACAGCCGTGGCAAAATATTTGGGACAAATGTTTGACGTGATGGTGTGGCGAAGTACATGGCAATCATGTGGTATCACCTCATTAAACTACTGTTCTGTGATCAGCTCCATCTGCCTGTCACAAAGGTGTTTCCTATCGCAAGCGCTTCATTTTTAAGCTGTGTTTTTCTGATGCGGCTGTACAGATTCAACCTCGGAATTAATTTAAAAATCAACCCATATAACATCAATGTGCAAACCTCTTCTCCACTGACTTGTCATCTGCTGTGTACACCAAGATGACAGGTAACTTTATCAAACAGTTAAAAAGGAGTTTGTCCATTTCATGGGCTTATCATTTGTTCTTATCTTGTCAGGGTTCCAGAGGAACAAAGGTGTCCAGCTGCTCATGAACCTCAAAGAAGGAAAATACTTGCTTCCTGTTGCCTTTTGGGTGTGACTAAGTCATCAGATGCTAGTACGCTCAGAGGACAGCTCCACATGTATCCCTTTTTAAACAGTGCTGTTTCATTACAATGATAAAACAGTTACTAGTATGGTTGTACGATTAAGAATTATAGAAATAGAAATTATCTATTTCCTTCACAGCAATGGGTGAAAAACACAGGAGGAAATAAGAATGGAACAAAAATGTGAAAATAACACAGAATGTAAAACTACTAAGTACAATGAGAGATGCAGCAGGACTTTGAAGGGAATTCAAGTTCAACAAGACAGAGAGATTATCCTGGAGACCTGGAGGTGTGGAGCAGGGGCTTTCTAGAAATCCTGCTGTGCTCTGCATCTGCCTCCCTCTGTGGGGCACTCAGTGATGTGCAACAGGGTTCTCCAGGTCTGGGCAGAAAAAAGTTTGCAGCAGCACAGAGATGCATTAGCAGTGGCATAGATCAGAGCAGTGGGAGCTTCACAGTCTCTGGAAGGAAGGTGACAATGAGATGTCTTTACAGCATGGACTCATCAGAGCAATGGGAAAAACATCAGTGTCCCCCACTAGCCGTGAGGCAAGCTGTGAAGAAGGAGGGGGCTGGTAGAGGAGAGTCAGGGACCCTGTCTGGGCTGCAGGTAGGGGTCTGAGGCGGGGGGGCTTGCTGCACCTCTAAACATCCACTCAAGTGAATTTCATTTACTGGCCTTTAGCAACCATTCCTAAGAGCACAAAACAAGGGAATTGCAATCAGCACAGGGTAATAGCCATGGCTGTAGTGGCTTAGCTGGGAGGAGAAAAAGGGTAAGGTACAAGTGTTTCAGTCCTCCCAAGGATCCTGAGGGCTTGTGAGTGAAAAGACCCAGAGGTAAGTGATGCGAGTTTGGTTATGTGGAGCTAGAAATAGGAGTCAGCTCTGAGTCAGGGTTCAAGCAATTAATTTGTTTCAGTGCAGGACGCTTTGACAGACTGAGCTCAGCCCTTGCTGTGGCCATTGGCAGCAGCCAGTGCATTACATGGAGCTATGGCAACGTAAAAGAAATATTGTAACTTCACTTCTTTGATGTATTACACTTCCAAATTTTCACTTGCTGTCTAAGAGTCAATTCAAGATAGATACGTGGAAGGAATAATACATGCATGGATGTGCCTGTCTACCACAGCCATGTCTGTTTGCTAATCATGGTACTTACAATGCTGAAAAATACACTGTGATGTTCATGAAATGAAGACATTTTAGGCCATGCCTTGTCTGAACCTGACATGTTACTTCACCAGTTGTTGGGTTTGTTTATTGGTTTACCATCATCCTGCAATTTGTTTTCCGTAATCTTTAGGGGAACCCCACCGATTTATTTGAACTGTCTCCATGCTGCTACTTTGATGCTAACCTGCAAGACTTTCCTCCTTTGAATCTATTCTGTGTCTGCCTTTGTCATGATGTCTTTTGACATAAACGGCAGGCTCCGGCAGAAGTCCCAAGGAGTTCATGCTCTTTTCAAACTCAACTTTATGTTCTCATCCACAAAAAAAAATTAGAACACTTTTACATACAGTGCTTTAAAGGCAAGTTGCTCTTATTTTCTTCTGCCCCTCTTCTGCCTGTCTGAGTCTCTAAGCTCTTCAGCCCAAAGATCATGCCCAGGGTTATAAAAGCTTGTATGAAAAGTAACAGGTATTATCCTGATCCCAGCCTATGGTCCTTGTGCATCATAAACAAGCACAAATTCCAGTTATTTTGGTGGGGGTGTGTTGGATATAAAGGCTTCAGTATTGTTGGGTTTACCAAAGAGTTTGACAGGAGCTTGTCTGAAAGTATGCATGTCTCTGCTCTGAAGGGGATGAGACATTTTTTTAATGCCAGCAACAGGGTACATCTTTCTAAAGCTGTTTCTGAGCACTGTGGAAAGAGGATCCGTCAGCAGATTTGGGCTGGCTGGCTGAAAAACAGTCTCTGCCTTTCCTGCAGAGGCAGACTGAAGTAGATGATTTGATGGCATGGAATAGACAGATTCTTAAATAACATTGTTGGTTTTGTAGGCTAGTAAGTTTTATACTTTTAAAACTTTTGTGATGAAACCACATTGTTCTAGCACAACAACAACTAAATGTAACATAATGTTGGGGCCGCTGGGGTGCTCAGATGGATGAGTAGCTAGCTTTGAGGGAGGCATTTTCCCCTTCTGTAATAGTTTGAGAGGTGAGCTTGTTTATTGTTTAAGTGAACTGGCTTTAAAAATGACATAAAGGCATCCCTTTATGCTCTGTTGTTGCTTGCTTTAATCCTCAAATTTTGCTTAAACTGAGCACTTGGTAGGATGCCTTTTCTATTACTGTTACTGTCGTTATTACTGTTCTTTCAGCATCTCTGTCTCCTTTTAGTTCAGGGCCACAGAGTCAATGAGAATCCATTTCCCCTGCCACAAAATTATTGAATGTCACTGTGTTAAATCCTGGTCCAATCAAATAATAAGGTCTATAATTAAGAAATTATGGCATTGCTTAAGTGTCCCCTGTTCTTTGATCAAAAGGTCTAATTTAATTTGAAAACATGAGGCTGTGCTGATGTCTGGGCCAATCAGTCTAGACTAGAGCAATGTGTGTGGGCCAGATGCAGAGTTTGGCTGCTCTCTTCACTGAAGTCGCAACCCTTGTTTTAAAATTCTTGAAGTACTGGAAGTTGGGGCAGGGGCTGTTTTGTTTTCATTTATTTGTTTTAAACTGAAGACAGCAGCCAGCTCACCTCTGTTCATGGGACTCTGTCAACACTTGCCTGCTTTATCTGGCAGGACAAGATGAGCTTTGAAAAAAAAGATTCTCCTGCTGAAAAGCAATGAAACTTCAAAAATGAAATGTGAGGAATTAAATGCTCCTGGAAGTTGAAATCTTGGATGCTCGCCTCTCTGATGTAAGCACTTGGCATTGCAGAGCCTCTGTCCAGCTTAGTGCACCCCAGGATGTGTCAGGAGCATGGGACAGTGACTCAAGGAAGCCCCTGCACATACCAACAGCTGCCGTGCCATGGTCCTGGTCCCACAGCCCCATGCCTCCCGTGCCAAACCACATGGCAGGAACAGGAGAGGTGAAACTGTCTTATGTCCTGTTTACTTACACATCTGCTTAGTTTGGCTTCCAGCCTCCAAGAGTTAACTGTAGTGTCCTGTCCAGGTGATGGTTTCTATACTGGCAGGTGGCATGAGACTTTTTGAGGACTGCTAGTGTTCAGGGTCTATCTTCACTGGAACAATTACTGATGCAGAGAAAAAGCACTAATTCTCTGGAGCATCCGTATCTGAGCAATTCTGAGGAAGGCAGAGGGTGACTACATTCACATGCCAATAACTGAGTTTATATATATGCACCAATAACCATGGCTCTACCCCAACTGCACCACATGCTCTGGCCCATCTTGCTCCTGAATGTCCCTTCTCACTCCAGCTGTCTTTCTCCTCCAGGGAGGGGGAAAGCAGTGTTATAAAGAAACTCATGTGGAGGAAAAAATGTGGACTACTTGTCTCTGGCTTATATTTGATAACTGTAAAACTGAGTAGTGGCTGTGTCGATATGAAATACCAGAATACCAGCTTGAAATTGGCTTTATTAAATAGCTTGTGTGTGGGAAGAGTATATGTAATTTTTAGTGGTTTTTAATAATTCCCTTTTTATTAAATTTTTCAAGTATAACAAGATATGTTACAATGTTATCATTTTCAAACAACGATAACCTGTTTCCCTTGGGCACTAGTGGTTTATAAAACTCTTGAGCTAAGACTTGTTACATTTTCATAATTAAGGCTCTATCCTATATTCTTTGATATTCCCACCTTGTATTACCTGTAGTGGCAGTTTTAGACATACAGACAATCTGGTATGGAGCCCGTAATAGTGAAAAAAGTAGCTAGGACCATATATTTAGTGAGTATAGAAAAAAATTGTTTGCTTAAATTAAAGACAAACCAATAAACGAACAAGAAGAATAAAAATATTTCATGAGTAGTTCACCAGCCTTGCAACATTGCTATCACAAAAGTCACTCAATTCAGCTACTGCTCTGTAGCATCTCTCTGAGCCTATGTCATGGATTTGTGACAGAGATTTTTGTGCTTGAACCCAAGCTTTCCAATGCCTACTTAAATCACTCCTGAATTGAATCATGGTGTATATTCTGTGTGTAGTGCTTTGTGTCTTTTGATTTAGAGGTGCATTTAAATCTCAGTGCTTTTTTTTAAGACCTTAGTCTTATTGAGGGACAAACCTGAATCTGCTTTGAGCTTCACCTACTCTGTCAAATATGGACATATAGGAATAGCTACAGACAGGCAAAGCAGGACACATTGGCCAAACCCATGGAAAGCAACATCAAGAACTTCATCTTGTACAATCCCTGCGAGCAACAAAGCTAAGCAACCACTTAATGGCTTCCCTAAAATCTCTCAAGCAATTGCTGGGTCTAGAAGACCACATCTTATCTAGCTAGTCACTGAGACTTTTCCTCTTTAACAATTCTTTAATTATTTGTTTCCTCTGAAACCCATTTAAAAGGACGTTTCATTCTTTTGTAATTTCTTCCAGAAAACCTCTCCTTGGTTGCTTTGGTTCTGATGGACCAATTTATTCCAAGTCAGATAATAAGATGCAAACACCTGTAGACTTCTCGCTCTGCCTATGACAAGACTGTGGTCTGCTCCTCTTCCTAGAAATTCCACACAGAGAAATCAAACCACACAAACTGAAATTATTTTTACATGTTTCAAGTTATTTCAAATATATTCTCATGTTTTCTGCAAAATGGTAATGTAAGGATTTAATTTTTAATAATGTAGCTTTTCTAAAGCTAAGAGTCTTCTAGGCTAGAGAAATGTTATTCCTTGTGTTATTTTTAGCTAATTCTGTAGTAGACTTGTATGTCATCTTGTCTGTTTCAAAGACCTATGTTTGGACTGCAGGACAGTCCAAAAGACTCAGATACATAAAACTATTTGTTGTAGCTCACTACATTCATCTGCAGTTGCAGATCTTGTGAGGTTGAGGAATTTTGCTTTCACGAATGTCACTACCTCAGATTCTCAGCAGAAAAACCAATACCATGAATTGCAGTTCAGCAGTCACCATTATTTCAGAAAGTTGCCACCACCTTAACATCTACCACGTTGCTTGAAAAGCAAGCAAAAGATTTCGTTTTGAATAGTGCGTTTCAAGAATATAAAAAATTCAGCTGAAAATACTTCCTGAGATAATAAGATGAAGAACAAAAGAAAAATAAAACTAGTGCAGCCTCATTAAACAGAGCTAGGTAGAGGATTTTCCTTCTGCAAAGGGGATCCCATCTCTGATGGGTGTAATTGCCTGCGTTATGCCAACAAGAGAGGCTTCTCTGGTGGTCCTGGGTTATTCTGAAGAGTAGTGGTGTTGAACAGTATCCATCGGTGGACAATCCCTAAAGACAGAGGCTTATTTGGAAGGCAGGGGACACTGATTTTAAACCTTGGTGCAAACTGTCCTGTTTCCTCCAGTAAAACCTAACTTGCTGGAGTTTTTCCATGTGGCATTGAGTACAGTGAAGCACATGGAGGGAAAGCTCTGTCTTCTTTCTAACAGAGCCAACAAGGCTGCCTGGGATGGATGGAGACGGTGTTTCTCTGGATATCAGTTTCAAAGGCCCAGGAGCTCTGTTTTTACATCAGCATTTCTCCCTTGCTCATTTTGCTATTGAATACAGCCATTCCCCTGCAGTCCCTCTCATTACCTCCAGCCTCTTCTAGCCACAGCCATGAAGGTTTTTCTTCTCTGAACTGCCCTGAGCAGCAGAGGAGGGTTGAAGGAGGATGAAGATTCCATTTGGGTGAGAGCAAAGGCTGCCAAGGCATGCTGGGGAGACCTGCACCATGGTGTGGTACTGGGGGTGGTTCTTGTAGCTTTGCCTGTGCCCAGTGAATATGTCTGTACAGCAGGGTATCAGAGTTATCAAGACTGACTGAGATATCTTGGTGGTTAAGGCATTCTTTCCAGAGCTGGGAAGTGATCCAAAGCAAGTGCCAAACCCATGGGAAACTGGTTGTGCCTGTCCTGAAAACCTGGGCTTTCATTTCCAAAGGCATTCCAAAACTGTTCCAAAAGGAAAGTATTTTATTTCCAGTTAAATGGAACATCTGTTTCAACACAAAATACATTTATCCTGTTTTCTTTTCATTTGTTACGGTGAAAAAAATAGACTCCATGTAAATGTTGAATTTTCCATAGTTTTCTCCTTACCTTTCTGCTTCAGCTTTTGAACAAAATTGGTAGTTTATTCACATACCCCTGGTCAAATGTGGGAGCTTTCCTATGCCGTACAGTTCCTTGTGGAAGGGAGAATAATGTTGGGGTTTTTTTAATTCCCCTTATTGTTTTATTTAACAGTAGTGGTACTCAAGATGCATTTTTACAACCAAAGGAGCTCAGCAGAATCCTAAAAGATAACTTGTAATGGTAGGATAAATGTAATGCTGATCAGTCCCAGGATTTCACTGCTGGTGATCTGAAATAAGCAATTGCTTCTGAGCAACAGAGAAAGACAAAAGTGCAAGCAGAGGACATGACTCTAGGAATAATAATAAACAAAGCTGCAAAATGAACCACTATCTTCACTGACTTGGCATGGCTCACAGGGGTCTGGGAACTTGCTAATGAGGCTGCCAGTATTCCAAAGTTTGTACACCACTCTTTTTAAATAAAAGTAGCTAGGGGTATATCTCCCAAAGTCAGAACAGTCTCCAATACGTGAAAAACATCCCTGATAATTCACAGCTATTGGCTTATTACAAAAAGCTGTAATTCAACCCAGAGGCATAACTAGCAAATATCACCAACTGTAAGAGCACATTTCAGGGGCCTACAAAAATTAAATTGCAAGGAACATTCCTGAGAGTGCATTTTAGTTCTTGCTTTTCAGTTGAGAGCAAAGATTATTATTATCACTGTACTGGCATTTGTGAGGAGCTCATGCAGCAAAGATAGATTATTGCATGGGGAGATAAAGGAGACAATGGCTTGAAAAGTGTAGTGATGACAAATCCAGATTACAAGGAATGAATCAAAATTTTGGAGAGTGGCAGAAAATGAAGGTACTACCAATATTTTCCCTGCAATTAAAGCTGTCATTGTTTCATTTACCATTTTTAGATCATGGGTCAGGTTTTCTTGCCATGTATGAGCAGGTAAATCTGGACAAACTTGAACAAGGTCACTTAATGGCAACCATTTTGGCAGCTTTGCTGTTAAAGTTAGAATTTCATCAGTGGTGCAGAGAAGGGGACACTGACACTGGATGCATACTGTGAAAGTAATCTGGGTCCCCTGAGCTAATATAGAGCTTAATTGAATCATGGGTCAAGTGATGCAAAAAGCTAAGGGAGCTGTAGTATGGCCCACAAACTGGCAATATTCCATCTACCATAAAGTTTAAGAGGAATAGATGATCAAATATTTTATTGGATATTGAAATGTTAGGAGACCCTGTGTCTCTGATCCAAGAGCTCATCCTTTCTCTAGCTGAACTTGAGCTGCAGCTCCAATTGTACGTGCCAACATGACAGAGGGATTTGAAGAAGGTGGAATTACCTCGGTTTTTTTGAAGTTGTAGTTGTCTAGGTAAATACAAATACTGCTTGACTTTGTCCTTATGTTTGCTAACGCTGCAGTTTTTCTTTTCCTTTTCCGTTTCCTTTTTCTTTTCCTCTTTTCCTTTTCCTTTTCCTCTTTCTTTTTTTCCTTTTCCTTTTTCCTTTTTCCTTTTTCCTTTCCCTTTTAGATATTAGGCCTGCACTCCATAGGCCATATGCATGGATCTCTGCACTTAGTCATATATTCATGTTGTGCAAGGCTGTGTGGTGCTTAGTTGCTAGCTGGGGTTAAACCACAATAGGATTTTAAAAACAGATCAGTGTGCAGGTATTTAGCTAGGTAAATTATACTAAACTCAGAAGAGCCATGTGCTAAAATCCTTGGCACCATCTTCAAATTTCAGACCTGGAAATCTTACTTAGAGCAATAGTGAAGATAGGTAGCTGATGTTGACAGTTTTCCCTTGCCTGCACTGCACCTGTGTTCTGGGGTGCACACATGCACGCGCACATACACACACACACAGAGAACCCACTATATCAACACACAGGCATATTCTGTAGATCCTTGTTCATTCCTGCAGTATAGTTGGTGAACTGGAAAATTCAGTATTTATTATACTGCAATATTTTCACTCTTCTGAAAAATGTCCTGTACTTCACAGTTACTTGGATTTTTTGCTGTTGTCAGTCTGAATCTGCCCACTAGAAGCCTTGCACAAAAAGTGGTTTCTCTTGTGTTAATTGATTCGTATGGATGAGTGAAACAGGTACACACCACACAATAATTGTGGTCATTGATGGAGATATACAGCCACATCCTGCTACTGAAATTGCACACAGATCTATTCGGAGCAGACTCCTCATCAGGTGCTAAGCTCTGGCATATCTGATTTGTCTATGTTTAAAGGATTTGGTCTATTCAAAAGTGGCACATCATTAGCAATGAAAAGAAAATGCTTCATATTCTTAAAGCCAAATTTTCAATTACCAGATTACATACATTTTCTGACTCATTTATGATAGGATTAAAAGACCATTTGGTTGATGTATGTGCCCCATATACAAAACCTTAGATTTTGTTCTTCTTTTATTTTTAAGGAGAGATGAAAGCAAATGCAAAGATTTAATACAGCAAGGCTGTCTCTTACATATATTGCCAATTTGCCATGCCAGAAATTAGTGTACAAATCACTTTGTGGCAATGCTCTGCCATCAGTTTCATGCTCTGCAGCCCTTTCAACATCAGTAGCATTGCATGGCATAAATCAAGAAACAATTAAGATACTCTGGGGAGGAGATGTTCTCCATGTGACCGGATATGACACTTTTTGTCCTGATATTTTAAGACTATTATATGTAAATTTTCTTTACACACATCAGAATTACAGTGTTTGTAAATATAATGAATGATTAATTAGCCTACATTTATAGAAGAGATTTTACTTCAAAACATATCATAACCTCTTCCAGGTTGTCTAACTGCCATTTTTACTCCGGTCTTTTTATGGTAGGGAGTTTATGTATGTGTATCTCACTACTGATTTCAAGAGATTTTCCGATTTGAGTGCAAACCAAGAAGGATTAGATGACCAAAGTAATGAATATCTCAACCCTGGATTGACTTCTCAAGCCTAGGCTGGCTGGACAGCAATGGAAAATCATTGCTACTTTGTGCTTCACACAGTTTAATAGGAAACTTTTTAATTCTGGCACACTGCCCAGTAGGCAGATGGAGTGGTAGGTAGTTTGCACAGTGATGTGAGGAAATGGAGCAGAAAGTGCCACTCCTGCCACTCAGCACTGAGACTCAAATTGCATTTGCTGTGCCTGTACTTTGGCGATCACAGATGGGAGATTTTTTTTTTCCTTTGAGACATTTTCAAGTGATTCTTACTCTCCCGTCCACCCCTACACAGTAGTAACACACAGCTTCTTGTGCAGCCAGGCAGCGACCTGGGCCCTGAATTAAAAATAACCAAAGGGAATCACCTATGACATGAGATGTAATGGCCAAACAGCATCTCAGTAGTTGAAGGGCTTTACCAAACTGGCTGGAGGGAGATTAAGAGCTTCCCACTACCAGCAGAATTAGGCAGGTGCCTTGATGCTGCAGTTGTTATAAGTCTACTTTATGCAACTTTAAACTACACCAACAAGGCAGATTATGAACACAATGTGTGAGCTGGGACAGTGCCAGGTAAAATAGCTAAATACCAAGACATCTAAGCAATGTAAAATGAACTGCTTTATTGAACTAGTACTTCATAAGTGTATCAACATCTCCACATTCTGCAGAGTCATTGTGAGAGACTGGACAGAGTTAATGCCTCAAACACCTGTCGTGACGGACAGAGACTGGGGCCTGGCTTTTGCGGTTGAGGGAAGGAACGGAACTTGATTGCAAGGCACTGCAACAAGATAAGTTCTGCATACCAACACCACATGGGACATGGGACACCAGAGGCGTGTTGGAGGATGCGCAGTCCCATGTCCTGATGAACTGGGTGGAACAACTCACCGTATGTGGTCAGGGATCACCCACAGTTTATTTGGGGAAGGGGCTCATGACCACCCCCAGTGATGCACGGAAAATCGAGAGTTAATATAAGTCTTTAGGGGCTGTGCGCAGAAAACCAAGAGTGGCATGACTGACATAAGAAAAGGCAGGAATCGGGCTATAAAAGACACCAACATGAGGATTCCCATGTGCGCCCATCACCGGAGGATTACCATGACTGTCAGCATCATCGACTGTTAACTTCATCACAGGATCAAAGGGTGGTGATCTCTCTCTCTCTTCTTTTCTTGTTTTCCTCCCTTTTCTTCTCTTTCTTCTCCTTACGTTTGTAGACGTTTCAATAGAAACCACACTGCCTACTATCATGTCTTCCAGGTTTAGGTTGCTTCTGCCATAAATAAAATGTTTAACTGATCATTTGGTGTTGCTTCACCTTAACTTAGCCCAAGGCAATTCTGAACCCACCATAACCCCTCCCTGGTCTGTCCAGCACGGGTTGTGACAGTGATGTTACAGGTTAAGATGACTGAAGGATGCTCTTGGCTAGCTCAAAGCCATGGAGGAAGGAGCTGGAGGAAATAGTTCAAAGGAAAAGAGATAAGTAAGTTTTAACTGGAACATTTTGAAGATCAGCCAACAAAGAGCATTCCAGTGCCCTCCTAGAGCCGGGCCTTCACTGACTTCTTTGCCTGCATATTAGTACTGCTCAGTGAAAAACCATCTCCTATCTTCCTGGGGCCAAATCAAACCCCTGCTGGAATGAGGGGAATGCTGCAGATGGCTTCCTGTAGGAGTAGAACAAATGCATAACTGAGTTAAGCACTCACTTAGCCCAATAGCTATTTGCTGAATTTTTTTGCATCCACACAAATATTTTGGATTACAGAATCAAATCATAACTGCTTTTTTTAAAACATAGCAGATTAGGGTGGGATTTCTGTCTTTCCACAAGCATTCCAGCTGAAGATTGAACTTTCCATGAGATATGCCCTGAATAGTACTACCAGACCATCAGTATGTTGTCTTGTTAAACTGAAAGCATTTTTTTTTTCTGCTGAATTATGCCAGTGGTTCCATCAACCCCCCCTAGTACAGTCTGACTACCTGAGATGGCCAGAAAACCAAGGGAGTCTTAATTTGTTGCATGCTCTATTGGCCTTTGGAAAGTTGTAGCTACTGATCTCATTGCATAACATCAATTCAGCTACTGTGACCAATTTCAGAACTGGAACCAGAACTGGAGGTGATCAACATTTTAAAGTCCTGTAGAAATGAAGGTGAAAATTATTACATTGCTGTTACTGACTTTTTATTGCAGAAACAGATGTTGGGATTTTACTGGCTGAAATAATCAGCCACAGATCTAGTAGGTCATCAGCCCTGCTTTCCTCACCAAGTGCCACAGTTGTAAAACGAAATGTACATTCCAGAAATTACAAGTTTTATGGGATATGCCAAAAACAGCATCTAGAGAATAAGTGTATAGATGGGGGGGGTATGGAAAAAATTGTAATAGCTTTGTATGATGTTGCTTAGAACACTAAATTTTGTAAATCCACGAAAGTGTTTCTCCATTGGGAAGGAAAATTGGAAAGAAAAGTAAGGGTGAAGTTTTATAATAGAATAACTGAGGTGGCACTGTGTTTAAAAAGCAGAAATATGAAAGAGATATTGAAGATGAGCTAAGGAAATTGAAGTAGAAATTAGGATTTGCTAGCTCTTTTGCCTGTGCTTGGATTATGTATGTCTCCACATGGGAAATTCTTAGTTGTGAGGTACAAACAAAACAAATACAGTCCATTGGTTCAAACTGTATGAGATTTTTTGTTTCTACATTTTGGAAAAATTGTCCAGTTTTCATGTAGTTGATAGCAAGGGAGAGTGAAGGGACCCACTGGGACAGTAGGGAACAGTGAATGAAGGACGAATTGCAACTGAGAAATAGAAAGGCTAAGTGAATGCACTTGCAACTGCCGCCTTTGGACAAGCTGATGGTAATTAAAAAGCATTTTACCTAAAAGATATGCAGCTTGTAAATGTTGTTGAAGATATGAAATAAATCAAATAAAAATAAGGTCGGTGGAAATTTTCTAATGTGACTACAGGCCCAATGTCTTACTGACAATTAACGGGATTTCAATTCATAAATCTTTCAAGATTCAAGGTAGGGATTTTTTTAGAGTAAAATAATGGGAGCTGAATGTCCTGAATTCCTCTATAAGTTCAGTTCTAAACCATTCTGAAAATTTTACCCAGATTCTATATGGGCCTGCAGCTGGCAGTTCAGACAAAGTTGCAACGTATGCATACATAGCACGCACAATGCAAATGGGAATGAACAGGAGGATGTATGAAACTTACTCCTAATGACTGTCTTTACTTGGAGGAAAAGAGCAGGTTTTTGCAAGGGGCAATGAGCCAGAAGAAATAGCTTGGTAATGAAAGGTTATGGGTCCTCTTCAGAAAGGAGAGAAGTCAAACTGTTTCCCAGTTATTGTTCTGCTAATTTCCTGGTCATGCAAGAAACTGTGTTTGTTGAGACAAAGCAGTATTTGTGCAGGTGTACAGTACTGTTCATAAGCACATTTCTTCCTCTGTAGGCCTGAGCTGTGAAAGCTTTTATGTCTGTCTTGGGTAAGAAAAATCTGCACATACTGCCTTTAGGAGTTCAAAGCCCAAATTGAATAGCATCTTCCAAATCATCCCTTACAAAGCTCCTCAGACAAAACCTCAAGAGCTTCAGTTATGGTCTTGCCATTATAACACTGGCCCTGGTATGCTGAGAGCACTTGTTGCATGTGTGAGCAGAACCACTTCTGGAGCTGGCAGGCTGCACCTGCCAGAGCTGAGGCTGAATGGCAGTTCACAGGTACCCAGCAGATTACAATAACAAACAGCTAAAATGATGCTTGTCTCAGAAGTTAAATGCCAGGTTACAAGTTCAAGCGGCTGATGAATCTTTTGGACTTAACCAGCATCCATAACATGCCACTGACAGAGCGGAAATAAAGCTTTACATCAGAATGGTAGACACCAGAAGATAGCAATCTAGGAAGCGTCTGACATCTAGATTTGTTTGGATGTCCCTGCTGCATTGTCAACAGAAATGAGATGAGGAAGAAGGAAAGAGCTCCTGTTGAAGTTAGCCTGCCTTAAGTGATCACCAAAGGACCTCTAATAAAAGACCCTACAGAGCAGTGTGATACGTTGTAGGGTTTTCCCTCACTGCTGTTCCTCCACTGTGGGCCATAATGGCATGAAACAGCTATCGCCTATGCTCAGTCAGGCTCCCCATGAGATGGGAGTGTCATAAGGCATTGGTGTTGCTACCTGACCAACAGAAATATGTTGCCACTAATAGATACGGCATTTCCCATAGAAACGTAACATGAAGAAAGTTTTAGGGAGAAGGGCAAACATAGCTTTGCCTAATATCATAGAAGTAATCTACCTCACACGCAATTTTCTCAGACAGGAACATAATTTATGACTACAGTGAATCCAAACAGGATTGACAAGTTGGTTTTTTCCCTGAAACAAATGGTTGTTGCACACTGGGCATGACTCTTCACCACCTTGTTGCAACTGATGTGATGCTATGCAGATGGCAAGTGGCTATACCCTATAAAGATGATAAATAAGGGATTTGGGTTTCTGCAGATTTATATTTTTTCTGAAGTTTGGATTATTTCAGGGAAAGATTTAGCACTTTTACTAAACAGTTTAAGAGGCTCCTGTACAGTGTTTTGTGTCACTCATTTGTCTGCGTGCTAATGCCTGCTTCAATAGGATCTGGTTGACAATCACAAACATAACATCAAAGTTGTCTGTAAAGGATCTTTTAATGTCCCACATTAGCATCTATTTCATGTAATTTGGACTGGCTTCACCTCCTCCCTCAAAGAAACTTGGAGGTCATTTCTAGCAGATCCTGTAAGGGGTGAAAGGGTTGTGGCAAATTGGTGCATGCAGGTGAAGTCTCTGCTCTGGTGGAGCTCCTTAAAGCCTACAGAGAGAGAATGGGGCTGTCAAAGCTGAGTGAGAAACAGGGCTAGCTTGCCAAAGAGATCTGTAATAGAAGTTACACATGTTACTGGCAATTTGTAGTAAAACTCAGCAAAGCTTAGAAAAATCTACCAAGTGAATTGCCTCCTTTATTTGCTTTTCTGTGTTCTTAGAAAAATGTCTGCTGTGAGTACTGAGCTGTCACCATTTGGCAACTGGAAGGCCAGACATGTTAACATGAAGGCAGACCTATGTGCAATGATGTGATTTCCACACACTCTGAAGACATCATCCCATAAACAAAATGCACAGTGCACTGTAGCTTATGTAGCTTACATGGCTACATTGAAAGTAGTGGGAAATATCAGCTGAGGTTATAATACAAAGTCCTATCTTGCTTCCTGAATTGCATCTTATGAAGGTTGTTGTTATGGGTATAAAACTATAGATGTTAACATTTTTAAAATTGCAGCCTACAGAAATGAGCACTTGCCCTAGTACCACCGTACAGCTATGAACACAACCTGAAAACAATATAGCTGAAAACAACCTCAGGAGCCCCCTGGAAACCAGTCTTGCACCTATCATGTTACCAGCTTGAATGTGTGGCCTCAGGAGTGGCTAGGTTGCACCCTTTGAAGAGACAGAGGGTGATGCATGCCCCGGTATGCCCAGCGTACCTAATGCTGAGAGTGTGCACTCTTGGTCAGAGCAGGTGGGTGGCCAGCGAGGCGGGGGAAGGAGTGGAGATGACTGAGCTCATGGTGATTGCAGTTTCTCTTGCACAGTGTAAGGTCTGATAAACCAGTTATCTTGTATCGGTAGTAGGTCCATCGATGATGTTAGAACAAAGTTTATGTAATAAAATGGAGAAACTGATCTCTGAATATGTTTCTCTATGTACTGTGAAATAACACTCCTGTGTTTATCTTGTAGAAGAGTGCATAATGTTATGTTGTAACTAAAGAATGTTATTTTAAATTGAGACCTAACTTTTAGTTATACAGGAATGTGCATTCTTGGACAGAATTCAGGATGCTCACTGTATTATTTACAAGTGGTGATGGAACCTAAGTGTAGAACTAAGCAGTAATTTTACCAAACTATTTTCATAAGAAATTAAATATAACGAGACCTTTTAATGAAAATGTTTCTTAGATTCAAAGTTGTCCTAAGAAGGTTTTCTGGGCCTGGGATGGAATCTGCAATCAGCAGGAGCCAAAGATCTGAGATCAGGGCTTCCCGTATCCTGGCTGAGTACATTACCAACCAGATACTTTACTTGTATGAGGAACAATCTTCTGATAAGCATTTCACCAGTACAATTCAGAGGAAAATAAATTCCAAAGCCAATTCCTGGTTTTAGTTGGGTTTAAGTGGATATCTGATAAACTGCACCTAGAATCTGAAAGCACCTAGTGGTCCTCTTGTACTGATGCCTGACCATTATTTTTGTTATGAATATTTGACTGTAACCTTATCATGAAAAACATTGCAGTTAATACTGAATATTTATTGAATGCACACAGAAAAACCTAACCTGACAAATCTTAAAAGAATGCTGACCTTGTGATGGAAATACTGTGATTAATAGATTGGTCCTTGCATTTTTTTTTTTAAGGATCCTGCTGTCCTTTGGTTTAGACTTTGATACAGCACGATAATTTTAATCAAATGAAAGTGCATGTAGTGGCCTGTGGTTGGACAGGTAGGAACTGTTCTCAGGGAGAGTTTTTTAACTTTTCTCACCCATTTTCAAATGAAGCTCATTTGCAAAGGCTTTGACAAGCTCCATGGTATGCATGCCCTGCAAAGATAGAACTCCTTTGCCTCTATTAATTTGTAGCCTAAAGAGATCCCACTGAGCCACCTACAATCTTTTGTCTTTCTAAGATTTAATCCAAGGATCAGAAGGGGAAAATAGCTGTAAAACGACGTGGCCATCTACTGATAGAAAACTGTATAGCTTCTAAAAGGTGTGCAACTGGAAGGAAGGGTGCATAGATTTCAGTACTTGGTTAATGTGAGTTCTCTAAAGATGCCATCCTCCACAGGGTGGAATTGCATGAAGACCCAACTGTATTTAATGAAGAGCAGGTGTAAACAATGGATGATCAGATTACTAGTTAGAATTTTCCCACCTAGGAAAAAAATACTGGTAGAATTACAGCAGCATTAATCCTCCTGTGGATAATCTGTTGTTGATATGCATGCGCATGCATAAGTTTCACTGCTCTAACTTTATGCAGGTAGTTACACCTTCAAGTCCCCAGTGGGAACATGGCCCTAGAGGTAAGCATGTCACTGCAGGCGCTCAGATGCTTAAGAACTCCAAGGTCCCCTCTTCCCTTTTTCCTACTTTTACACCACTGCCAGTGAAGAGAGACTGTAGAAATCTCCTGAGTATGAAGGCAGTTACACACAGAATCACAGAATGGTTTGGTTTGGAAGGGACCTTAAGGATCATCTAGTTCCAACTCCTCTGCCATGGGCAGGGACACCTTCCACTAGACCAGGTTGCTCAAAGCCCCATCCAACCTGGCCTTGAACACTTCCAGGGATGAGGCTTCCACAACTTCTCTGGGTGACCTGTTCCAGTTCCTCAACACCCTCACAGTGAAGAATTTCTTCCTTACATCTAATGTAAATCTACCCCATTTCTGTTTAAAGGCATTATCCCTCGTCCTATCGCTACAGTCCCTGTTAAAGAGTTCCTCCCCATTTTTCCCTTAGGCCCCTTTTAGGTACTGGAAGGCTGCTATAAGGCCTCCCTGGAGCCTTCTCTTCTCCAGGCTGAACAACCCCAACTCTCTCAGCCTGTCTTCATAGGAGAGGTGCTCCAGCCCTCTGATCATCTTTGTGGCCCTCCTCTGGACTCAATCCAACAGGTCCATGTCCTTCTTATGTCGGGAGCCCCAGAGCTGGACACAGTACTCCAGGTGGGGTCTCACCAAAGCAGAGCAGAGGGGGAGAATCACCTCCCTCGACCTGCTGGTCACACTTCTTTTGATGCAGCCTAGCATACAGTTGGCTCTCTGCGCTGCAAGTGCACATTGCTGGGTCACGTTGAGCTTCTTGTCAACCAACACCCCCAAGTCCTTCTCCTCAGGGCTGCTCTCAATCACTTATCGTCCAGCCTGTATTTGTGCTTGGGATTGCCCCAACCCATGTGCAGGACCTTACACCTGACCTTGTTGAACTTCATGTTTGCACGGGCCCACCTCTCAAGCCTGTCAAGGTCCCTCTGGGCAGCATCCCTTCTCTCCAGCGTGTCAATGGCACCACAGAGCTTGGTGTTGTCAGCAGACTTGCTGAGGCTGCACTCAATCCCACTGTCCATGTTGTCAACAGAGATGTTAAACAGTGCCAGTCCCAATACTGACTCCTGAGGAAGCCACTCATCACTGGTCTCCACTTTGACATCGAGCCATTGACTGCAACTGTTTGAGTGCGACCATCCAGCCAATTCATTATCCACTGATTGGTCCATCCAACAAATCCCTATGTCTCCAATTTAGAGACAAGGATAACTTGTGGGACAGTGTCAAATGCTTTCCACAAGTCCCAGTAGATGACGTCAGTTGCTCTTCCCTTATCCACCAATGCCATAACCCCATCGTAGAAGGCCACCAAATTTGTCAGGCACAATTTGCCCTTAGTGAAGCCATGTTGGCTGTCACCAATCACATCCTTATTTTTCATGTGCCTTAGCATAGTTTTCAGGAGGATCTACTCCATGATCTTGCCAGGCACAGAGGTGAGACTGACTGGCCTGTAGTTCTCCGGGTCTTCTTTTTTTCCCTTTTTAAAAATGAGAGTTATTTTCCCCTTTTTCAGTCAGTGGGAACTTCCCCAGACTGCCACAACTTCTCAAATATGAGAACTTAACCATTTCATTCACCAGTTCCCTCAGGGCCCGCAGATGCATCTCATCAGGTCCCATGGACTTGTACACCTTCAGGTTCCTTAGATGGTCTCGAACCTCATCTTCACCTACAGTGGGCAGTACATCATGCAATGTAAAACTTCAATCAGTCTTCTAAGTGGTGTATGGTTGATACTCTACAAGAAATAAAGACCTCTGTCCAAATCTAAAGCATCTCCAGTTTACATTTTCCTAAAAACAGGTGAGAAAGAGGTTTGATATTTAGACACTGCCTTGGTAGAAGCAATATTAGAAACACCGAAGTTGGGTATTGTGAGTAATAAAGCCATGCCAGTATTTAAGAGATTACCCATCAGGTTTGTTTGTGACTCATCCTTCCTGGTCTTTCTGAGCCCCTTCAGCACTGCTGTGATATAAATGTCAGCAAAGTAATTATCCTGGGGACTTTCAGGCCAATTCACCTCTGACAGTTCTGTGAATGCACTTTTCTCTACAAGGATATGCAGAAAGCAATTAATGGTTCTTCTGTGAGCTGTTCTGCAAAATAATTCTTGCACATAAGGATCAAGTTTGCTATTGGCTGCAGCTGTTTCAGTCACAGTGAAGTACCATCACAGGGGAGATTATACTAGTTAGCCCAGGGGTTTAGAGATCAAGGCCCCCTCCCTACCCTTAAGGGAGGGAGGGGGCCTTCCAGAAGGAAAACACCTCTTTGCTCCATACTCTGCATGAATATCAAAATTATCTGAGGAGAAGGTGAGATCACAGAAGTAGGCAGAATTTAAATGCCAAGCAGGAAGTAGAAATAGCAACATTGACAGAGGTTAGAATAAGCTGCTACAGATTGAGGCAGAGGCACAATACCTTTCAATGAGCATGTGCTGGTTGTGGCTGGGAGTTAGTTTTCTTCATAGTAGCTAGTACGGGGCTATGTTTTGGGTTTGTGCTGAAAACAGTGTTGATAATGCAAAGATGTTTTCGTTATTGCTGAGCAGTGCTTACACAGAGTCAAAGTCATTCCTGCTTCTCATTCCACCCCACCAGCAAGGAGGCTGGGGGTGCACAAGAAGTTGGAGGGGACACAGCTGGGACAGCTGACCCAAACTGACCACAGGGATATTCCAGACCATATGGCGCCATGCTCAGCATATAAAGCTGGGGGGAAGAAGAAGGAAGGGGGGGACGTTTGGAGTGATGGCATTTGTCTTCCCAAGTAATGGTTATGCGCGATGGAGCTCTGCTTTCCTGGAGATGGCTGAACACCTGCCTGCCAATGGGAAGTGGTGACTGAATTCCTTGTTTTGCTTTGCTTGTGTGCACAGCTTTTGCTTTACCTATTAAACTGGCTTTATCTCAACCCATGTGTTTTCTCAATTTTACCCTTCTGATTCACTTCCCCATCCCAACAGGGAGGAATGAGCAAGTGACTGCATGGTGTTTAGTTGCCAGCTGGGGTTAAACCATGACAGAGCATAAATGCACTGCCTTCAGACTAGAAAAAGAAAGTTTAACTTTCCCTCTGTGGAGTGACATGATAAGCTGGATTTGATCTTGCGTATGAACTGTGCACTAATAACTGAGTTCTTATGTGGATATAGGTATATCTGTGTGTATGTATACATGCTCCTTGTGAATACAATGATGCAGATACCTTCTGATGTACTAGTATACAGCAAGAATCACCTTCCATGTGTCAGTCATCTGCTACTGCTATGTTCAGACAAGTCCCTCAAGATATTCCAATTAATTTAGACACATAACCCATTTTAAGGAGACTGTGGACATGAATGACATATGCACATATGTATGTGTATGGAGAAAATCCACTGACAGTTAAGTCACCCTCTGTGATTAGATGGATGAGGAATGGATGAATGGAAAGATTCACAGGCTGACAGCTTCATAATGTATACATAACTAGGAGGCCAAATCAAGCTACATTCATCCTCAATGTCTGAGAGGAAGATAAGGGCAAAGTTAGTCCTTTCCTGTCCTACCAAGTTATTTCATTTTCTGACATGACTGCTCCACAGGTAGAAATACACACTGATACATATTTCATCACAGTGGCTACCTGTCAGATGGAAGTTGGAAAACACATTGGCAAAAGAGGATAACAGCATTAGGTATCTAGCTCTGAGTTTTGCCAGTAAAATAATTGCACTAGAAAGCTACCTTTGACAGCTGCTACTTGTTAGGAAATGCATGCGGCAGGATGCTCAGCCAAGGAAGGAGCATATGCTGTACAAACAGATGAAGTAATGTGACAGCAAAGGGTTAAAGTTCACCTTGTTCTGGTTTCGGTCCCATATTCTCTCTTCTCTTTTCCTATAGCTGAAGCCTTCCTGTTAACCAAAATCTTCCTGTGTCATTCTAGGAGAAGCACTCAACGGTTGCATAGCCAGAGACTGTGATTACTGAGTCACTTCAATCCAATATAAATCCATGCTAATTCTAGGAGAAGTGATGCTGCTTCACCACCACTCATCACTGCTGTGGGCACAGGCACTTGTGAGGCTGTGTGTCAGGCACCGTAAAGGAAATGATTTGTCTGAAAATGTTGGGGTGTGCCAGCAGGGGCATGCATTCATGCTAGATTAAAGTGAACCCACAGCTACGGCCTGAGAAAGGGTGGCTTCTGGCTCAGGTGTCCATGAAAGGCTGGGTGGGGATGTGGGAGCCAGTGGACAATCAGAACCAGCACATGAAGTCAGCTCTCTAGAGACCCTAATCAGAAACTTAGGCGTAGCCGTCCGTAGCTCCAGGGCAAAGGTATGCGAGGCTTTATGCTTCCCCTTTTTTTTTACTTTTTCTATAAAAGTTGCTCTGAACTATGTTGAAATAAACGTGGAGCCCCAGCCTTTAAATGTGCTGTGTTTTTATAGAAGCTGGGGCTAACTCTTAGCTCAAACTGGTGTTCATCTAAAAAACATTGACAGTATGGACATGTGAGTCCAGGGCAGGAACCTAACCACTTAGATTTAGCTGTGGGTGCTAGGTGACGAACGAGTGTAAAGCAAACTGCCTCTGCCTAGAGGTTACATTTTGCCACAGGCAATAGGCATGGCTGAGTGCAAGTCTTGATGCTCTCTCAGCAGTCAGAGCTTCACAGTTGGGAAGCATATCTTAATTTTTAGCTTAATGTGTGCAACAGAATTAATTATCCCTTGTTTAGAAAACAGAAAATATTTGAAACAACAGATTCTTTTTTTAAATGGCAATAGGAGGATAGCAATAGTTGTTTGAAGGGTTTCTTTATTTTTTTGTCAGTATTTTGTGGATTATAAAAATACTTTCATGCTTTCTCTTTTAAAAAAAGGTTGGCAGGAAAATAATCTTTTTCATCTGTTTTTAGCCTTAAATTTGTACTTTCTTTGCTCTCCTGAGGGTTTTTTCACAGTTATGAGGGCTAGAAATGTCTGAACTTTTAATAAAAAGCGCACTGAGATTCTTATAAAAGATTTTGATTTCTGGCAGCCCAGGCTTGAAAGGAAAAAAGCCATATATCACAGAACCTGCATGAAAATTAAGATAGCTGGCAATGTAATAAAGTGTGTCATCTTTCAAACTTTCTGTTTTTCTATACTTTTACCTGCATTTTTTCACAGATCATTATCTCCCATCTACAAACTTAGCTCTTTTGAAGAAGTGTGCTCTATTATCAAGGTGAAAGAAATAATGGGAATTGGGAAGAAAAAAGTAGGAAAAAATACAAGGTATGAGATCATGATTTAATAAAGAAGTTAACAAAAAGAAACGCCTGTCCTAGAAAACAGTGATTCACAACAAGCCAGAATATAGCTTCAAATCCTTTCCTAGGTTTTGTTTGTTTGTTTGTTTGGTGCTTTGTTGTTCTTTTTTGGTTTTGTGGGAAAAGTAAGTTCCACTGTACCTTTTAAACTCCTGACCTCTGATCATTATCAGGTAAGAACCTTATCAATTATCATAAATGTAGTTACACTGCTTTTCGTATTATGCAGAAAATCATGCATGGCAAAACTTGTGCTTCTTATCTACTTCTATAAATGTGTTATGCTGAAAGTAGATTTTTTTAATTTTCTTTTTCTTTTTTTGTCTGTAAAGATGAAATAAGCCTAAAGGATTTTTTTAGAAAGGAGTTAAGAATTTCTCCTGACAAAATACTTTTATTCCCCTTCCCCATTTTCTCCCAGAAGAAATGACTGTTGATTCCTTTCCTTGAAGATTAACAGTTTAATCTTAAATGATTGATGTTATTTTACTCGAAATAGAAACTTTGGTTATGATTCAATTCACAGGACCAAGCCCTTTTGGTGTCATCCTCTAACACAAGAAAATTTCATTAGGCTCTCTGCTGTGCCATGGAAAGGGAATTAAAACACTTAACTAAATTATGCCTCTTAATTTTTTCCAAATTTCTCCTTTCAGTCCCGCATGGTCCCCTTGTTACATCCGGACACTGCCTTCAACCTATTATCTTGAACTTTTTTCGGGTTTCTGACCCAGGATCTGCTTTTGTGATCATTTATTTATTGAAAACAATGATCTGACTAGACATAAGAATGAGATCTGTTCTTTATAAATTATCTAGGTGTTGGCTAAATGTTGGATTCAGTTTATGATTAACTATCATTTGCTCAGTTTTCCAAGGTTTTCTGTTCTGCATTGCTAGTTTCTGGTGGTAAACTCTGGTCCAGGTAGTTCTGACAGGCCTTGTATGGTATTGCTCTTTGGTTTACAGTTGAATACATGACTGGTGCCATGTGGCTTGTAGGTAATGATTTAAATCTTGGATTTAAATCTTTAAATCCAATTCTTTAAATTTTGGAAATATTAAAAAAATACTTAAATTAATTGACTTGACTGTCCTGACTAAAACAGGGCAAGTTTTCTCTGCAATTACAAAAAGAGGGCTTTATGTGAATCTGGCTGAGGCAAAACTACTGCTAGAAACTTTTGCATGAGCACTGCCCTTATGTTAAGCCTCCACAAATTTCAGATCTACAGAGAAAGTGTGAATCAGTTGTCTTGTAACAGTTAAGAATAAAATGTTCCCACAAAACTAAAGCTGCTAAATCTTTTCACTGCTCACATTGCCTGGGCAGTTGGCTGGCTTCCAGCGAGGATAAACGGAGGCTCAGCCCATGGGGATGTGAAAGATTTGAGGGCATCATCAACAGGGAATTAAGCATCAGCTTTTTACTGACAGTTTGCTTGTGTAGAGGCAGCAACTGCCATGACACTTCTCAAACAAGGTCTTCTACAATATTAAAGTAAGGTTTTGTTTGTTGGTTTTTTTCAGGAGAGAAAAGGCATTAGAAAAAGTCTTGTATGTGAATCTTTGTTATCTTT
Organism: Harpia harpyja; assembly: GCF_026419915.1. Lineage (NCBI taxonomy): Eukaryota > Metazoa > Chordata > Aves > Accipitriformes > Accipitridae > Harpia > Harpia harpyja. The sequence continues at coordinate 77,951,957 of NC_068969.1, read as the reverse complement.
GAAAAATGTATTTGAATTGAAAGTTTTCTCTTGCAGTATTATGAAATTAAACTGCTGAATATGAGGTGGTTGGTGCAGCTCTCACACTCCCAACAACTTGCCAGAAGTCTGAACTTGTCCGTACTGCCAAAATTCCCAGATTGCAAAGATGGAGAAACTATTGTTTTATCTAGCCAACAAGCAATAATGATGGACCCTGGAAAATTCTTGCTTAGTCTTACCTAAGGAACATTACAAATGTTTATAATAAAACCAAAAAAGGTAATATTGCCATCTACCCCTGGCTATCATCAGCAGTGTGTTAAAACTCTATGTACGCAAGACTGGCCTCCAAGGGCTGGCTCTTGGTTGTCCCATTCAAAGTGCCTGGTTGGTCACTCTGGAGCAAGATGCTGTGATGCAGGAGGAGATCAAACCTGTGCTAAAGACTTCTAAGGAATAATGGTGAATACTTGGGATTTGCAAGCCTATGTTTTAATGAAACAGAAAATGCATCACAGTGAATGGTTAATTGTGGCTATGTGTTAGGGAAGGACTGCTAGAAAGGAGTTTGTACAGTCACAAATTCAGATTTTGGAGGACAACATAGATGTTTCAATTGCACTGCTTTTAACATTAAACCTAACTGGTGCTATTATAACACTTTATAATTAATAAGATCATTTTTAAGCATAAACCAACTAGTCAGAGTTAAGGTTTGTAAGATATTGTACGTCATGCTAGTATTTTTTAAAGAAAACATAGTTCTAACCCATTGGATTTCCTCCATGCCATGGCATAGAAACTTCAAACTCTCGTGGTACCAAACTTTGGATTGCTAATGTTTCTGCATCTGAAGCACCTCCACGAATTTCAATATTGTGTGCATCCACAAAAGGAGAGACACTTCGTGATGTATGGCACAATTACTACGTATGGATTGGAATATATCTTATTATAGAGAGGAAATTATCTGCCAGTTCCATAACTTGCTATTTCTCAGAATTTAGGATATTAGATTTTTTTCATCTAAATGAATACCACCACTTTAACTGAACACAAAACTATTTTCTCTCCCCCAAAGATTGATGTTGGACTGACTATATTTTGTCAGCTCTGCAATAAAATAAGGATATCTCTCACTGATTTTGATTTATACTTTCAATATTGTATTTTAGAAAAAAAATATGCTCATTGCTCTTATTATTTTGCCAGATGAAACTTTCTAATAAAATTGTGGTTTATACGTGTGCAATAAATATACATCCAGTCTGTGTTGTGTTATATGTTGGACCACATGGTGTTCCAGCTTTTAAAGAGGATGATTATATCCTGCAGAACTAGAGGTACCATTCAATAGATTATTTTTTTTCTTTTTTAGTAGGGAAAATGAAATTGGGTATGATTTTTTTGTCAGATATGAGAGCTACTTAAGTGTACTTTGAGGCTAAATCTGATGTGCTAAATGCATTTAAAGACTGAGCTGTGTGAAATCTATTAGAATTAGAACAGAAACAGCAGATCAACAGTTTTGTCCCTCCAGCACACTACTGTGGTTTTGGCAGTGGCCAATACCCTATTTTTCATAAAACGATCAACTGGTCACCTACCAAAACCATGGGTGCTACATTTGGTCAGTTACACAGTGTCAGAGACTACATCTTGTGAGGGAGACCAGATTCTTCCTAATCTCCAAAATAATGGATATATTCCCAAATAACCAGGGTTTACACTTTAACTGAAACTTTAGATCTGCTTCATACCTGAGCATTCAAAACAGCCTCCATGTTGGTTTTGTTTTATCTGGCTTTTGAATACAATGGCATGTATGGGGCTGTGTAAACTGAAAGAGTGTTTGTATATTCAGGTGAACTGGTCCAAATCACACAGTGAAAAGGCAAAAAAGGTGGAAAAACAAGGAACAGAAGATTAGCATCAAGAGGATCTTGGTGCTTTTTTATGGCACTTCTATAGTTGAGGGGAAAATTTAAACATAGGTGGTACGAAAGAGAACTGCTAATCTGTATATGATAAGCATCAGGTAATTCCATAAAATATGAGATTTTTTTGTACAACATGAATCAGGGTCATGTATTAATAACAGTTTTATGGCTTCCCACAGCAAGAGTATTGCAAATATTGCATATCATTTGGACTGAAGAGCATTTAGCAGAGGTATTTAAAAATTGTTTACAGTATCAAGGCTAATTCTATTAGTGGAAAGCTCCTTTTAAATCATGCAGCTAATCCAGAAGTCTACAGAAAGTGAATTTGTGTTTCACTCAGGAATGTGAATTTGTGTAATAGGTGTAGAAAAGCAATTTATAGTAGAAATAGTTTTTCAATCCTGTTTTTCAGAAGCTGTATAAACTGGTGATTTTTGTTCTAAGTGAGCAAACTTTCAACCATTAATTGTGATCAAATTTGCATCATTGTTGTGTACAGTTATTATGTTCTATATAAAATATCTGCCTTAGAGATCTTACTGCTCAGTGAAGGTATGTTTCTGAGACAACGTGTGATGCTTCCATGTTAGGGAAAAAAGGACCTGTGAGAAGAGGAACAAAAGTAGAAAGAATCTCCCTTCATCTCAATTCTCTATAGTTTTCCTAATCATTTCAAAGCATAGTTCTACTTTGAAGAAAGACCAGATTGTGTCTGTGGAGCGATGCTAAAAAAGGGCTGATGCAAGCAGAATTCCAGGCACAGTAAAATGCATCCAAATGTGACTTACTTAGTAAGCATACCTAGAGGTAAATTGAGCCATGCTTCAGCTGTTGCATAACAACACAACAGTTTATAATTTATAGAGCTCATCTCACAGTTCATACTTACATTTGTAGATTTTGCCAGACTTATTTGCAAAGAAAAGTTTAAAATTTGGTTAAGGATTACACGGTCAAGTCCTAACCAAGCACAGGCGACAAATAGCACCTACATCTTGGCATTGTAAAAGGAATTTGTTCTAATAAGATTCCTTGAAGATTCCTTGGTGCCTTCAAGAAATGGGTTTTTCTTCTGGCTTTTACACAGAAACAAATCAGGCAGTTGGCAAATCTCTCTGCTGCTTTCTTTTCCCAAACAGAGATAACAGCACTTCCGTGAAATTCTTCCCTAGCACTAAAATTTCTGATGACTAGTGAGCAGGAGCATGAGGAACAGGTAGGACTAGAAATTAGTCTGTACAAAATGTCAAATGTTCAAACATCCCATCTTTAGATTCAAAAAACAGTGTAATGAAATTGTTGTAGGATGAGGGGGGGAGGAGAGGATAATGCACAGATAATGGCCATAAAGACCAACTTCTGGTGAAATACATTCAGATAAGCTGATTTAAAAATGAAAACAATCTAATGCACATGAAGAAACAGGACAACTTTGTTTCAGAGAGTCTTACAAGACATTTCTATTCCACTTAGCATATACTCTGGTTTTCCTTCTAGGCCTGAATTGCTACTGCCCTTCACCATGCAATCAGTTATTGAGATTTTTTTTTTTTATTATTACCTTCTACACTAATTGATGGTACTATAAAAGCTATTTACTACACATAAATCTTTCCTTGCTTTCTTCTTCAGACTCCATATGTGACTCCATATGTGACCACACATGTGACCAACAGAGGTAGACTTTTATTTTGAAGCTCATCCCTAGTATAACCAGTATTTGCAGGTCTCCATGCTCTGCTCATATCTGGTTTACAGAGGGGAAAGATTTCCCCTTCTGCAGTGAGATAAGAATGACATAATATTTTCCACACATTTTATCTTTAAATCTTGATTCTCTCAATTTTTTAAAACACCAGGCAGTTTCCTAACATAAGTCTTGTGAAGCATTTGCACACTTTAGCGAATCTTTCATGCCCAGTCCTCCATCAACTTTCAACCTTTCAACTGTGTTCAGGCTTTTAGAAAATTCAGTGGCACTCTCCTGTAGCTCTTCAAAGTAGCCACCTTGTGCTTTGTTGTGTTTTCAAATTTCTTTAAAAGGAAGTTTCAGGAAAGATGGTCTAAGACATTACAGTAGAACTGTGTCTCTTTGGCAAGCTGTTCTCCATCTCACATGTCACAACAAGTTTGTAAGGAATTTCTTTTGCAATAGATACAGCAGACTTGATAACAACTACTGCCATGATTGCTTGCTCAGATAAAATCATCTCTTCAGGAGTGTGTTTTCTGTTTGGATGGCAAGTTATCTCTACAGTCAGTGTCAAAGTCCCTTCCCATGCGTGGGGATGGGAGCAAAGATAGCAGACAATTTACTCCACAGAGCCCTGTTCTTTTTGCATTGTCATTAGCTAGACTTGAACTGGTCTAGACTTGAAATGTACTTAGCCAGAATGGAATATTTTTTTTACTACTTCTCCTTGGTAAGAAAAACCATTTCTATATCTTTAAAATCTATAAATTGACACGACCTTTTGGACGTTAAGGGGCAGCATAAAAATAAACTGAAATAATGAGTGATTTGGGAAAACAAGAGTATATTCAGGTAAGAGAGCAATCCAAGTCAAAACCAGTAAACAGCTTCCTGCTGGCTCAGTATTTGCTCTCCAGGGGATTGGGCAAGTACAGGAGGGAGAGCTAGGAAGAAGGAAGAATTGTGTGGCCAGGAGGAGTGTGAAAGGACTTTTATTTGTCCAGGCCAAGTTCCAAAATTAACCTATTTCTTTTTTCAGTGTTTTCATGTCACTCCTTTGATCTTTCTAGCACTGAGGAGATACCAGCCACCTTAGAAGGGGAAAGCCATCCGATGGCCCGAGGTCTCCTGGGAGCAAGCATGAAAACTTGCTTGGGAATTTTAAACCCATGTTTCAGATTGGCACCTGACAAACAGTACTCACCACATCTTTGCAATAAAATGATACCAGTGCACATGCAAGACCAGCCTTTGCCAAACCATTTGCAGTGCCATTTAAGGAAAGTTTTCAGAAGCGTCATTCCTTGTAATCCAACTTCTTTACTTCAGTTGCAAGGGTAAATAACAAAGTAATTTATCTGAACAGGTGAAATGTTAAACATAAAGATGCAGTCCTGATTTTATGGAGGGTTTTTTTATTTTTATTGCAATTCTCTGCCATTTTAGGACTACAAAAAAAGGCTGAAAAAAGCAGTATTACTGCTTTATGCATGGTATTTGTTAAAACACGAGGTGGGGGGAAGGTTCAGACAGGTTTTTACACCAAGAGCAAGAGTTAATCAAAAATTACATTGCTTAGGGTGGCTTTGTAAAGAGTTTATTGCTTCTGCTTTCTTACTCATGTGACCAGAAGAATGTAAGACAGATGTTCTTTAACATAAGGGATGAATGGTCACAGTAACTTAGTGTCAAATTAAAATTGCATGCGTCTTTCTTAAAGCAGTTTTAAGATGAGGTAGAAAATCTGCAGGTATTAAAAATGTATATCTGAGATCACAAAAGAATATCCTCTCTTGCAGTACTTAAGCACTATTGAGTGCTCTTCAAGTGTTCAGAAAATAATTCTGAAGCTACTTTAAAGTGCTGCAGACAATGTGCTTTAATCTTACAGGGGCATCCGGTAGGCTATGTAGCTCTGAAAGGAAACTTGCCTTGGCTTCCAGATTGTTCATCTTCAAGTTACTAAGTTTTCAAAAGCACAGCAGCTGTTGCAGTAAGGCACGAATTGTTTGGGTTTTTTTTTCCTGTCGTGTCTTTGTTTCAAATTAGTTCTGCTAACTTCTTGAACATTTGAACCCCTCACTGTAATGCTGGGAAGTTTATGGTTTTTATTACTAAGGCAGTTTTGTTGTTTATTTTAAAAGTTACTACTTCTCAAATAGCGTATCATAGAAAATGAAAATTTTATAGAATTGCAGTACTATGGCAAATAAAAAGTTGTGTAACAAAAGGCACCTTACTGTATTTTTCAAATAAAATATGGGTAAACATATTTCAGGCATCTTCCCGAGCAGCTCTTCTTTTTAATGACCACTGATATTGTATAAGTAGATTGAAAAGTTAGTATCAAAATGATGGTTGCTATCAAATGAGTCATAGTTTTTTGTCTGTATATAATATGATGGGACAAGTTAGGCCTGCCTCACCATTTTTTCTAAGGAAGTTAGCAATACCTGGTCAGAGGATAAATTCTAGAATAACTGAGGTGTGCCCTCATAGATGTCAGCAGTTCAAAGTGCATAGGCATTAACTCTAGGAAAAGTGTTAAAATTGACTTCTTTATCACTGCTGGAATTTTGCACAAGTCTTGCCAGAAGAAGTTACTCTAGAAGTCTGGTTTTCTCTTAACTGACTGTATTTGTAAGCCCTTTCTGATATTGTAAGGATTAATTTTCTAACAGTTGAGACAGCGGTTAGCATGGGACCCTTGGAGCACACAAGGGAACAATACACTCAGCCTTTCCTAGGACAGAAAACTTACTGTAAAAATTTGTGCTGTAACATTAAATGCTGGGAAGAGGGACAACTAAAACAACAACAACAAAAAAAGGTCACAAGTGAAAGAATTAAAATCCTTCAGTGAAGGCAGGAAACTTCTTTGTTTCTGAATTGAGAAAGACAGATGATGGTGAGTGAAACAGGAAGGCAGGAAAGAAGACTGCCCATCACAGTTATAATGAGAGAGGCTATCTGAGCCAAACAGATTAAAGCATATGAAAAGCAGGAAGCTTCTGAAATTAATATTGCCTTTGCTGCATTTTCAGCAGGTGACGAGAACAGAAAGACTCATTAGGAAAACAGGAGAGAAATTGCCATTTCTTTCCTCACTACCAAGCATGGTGAGGTTGCATGGGGCAGGCTTCTTTTCTCAGTAGGTAAAGCTCAGGTTCAGCTAGAAAAGGAGAGCAAAACTGAAGGTGCTGGTGCAAAGTAAAGTTAATAAATTCTGTATGCCAGAGGCTTGTCAAACAGACAGATCATTTGGCTGTGTTTCTTGACAGAAATTTTTCAGCATGTTGGAACAGTGAAAACCAGAAGCTCTAACAAAAGTTTTGTTACACCTTAAACTGCCTGTTTTCTATGAGCATGACCAGGGACATGCAAGGTCATACTTCCCTGCAAGTGTGTTAATAATAATTACAATACAGCAGCAGCCAGTTGAGCCCTCACTTAGAAAGATGAATGTGTGGACAGCACACTTGCAGCATATGCTCTTAGGCAGACAAGAGAATAAAGCAGGGAAAGGCTCCCTCCAGAGCACCTGATGGATAGGTCATTAACACATGCAGCTGTCAGAGTAGCAGCAGCCAAAAACGCCCTCTTTACCAGAGGAAAACATACTGTAGGGTGTCATTAATGTGCCCTGGCCTAACGGCTCTGAAATTCCTAGTTTTCTGACACACTTGGTGTTCCAGACAGAAGAGTTTTCCTTTTCTTTATTATATATTACTTAACCAAGTATGCAGTCTTCAGTACCACAAAGAAAACATGTTTGATAAGTCTGCCTTCCATGCTGCAGAAGTTAACAAGAGCTTGTAGATGGGAATAAAACATGGTAAATGGAAAAATTTTAAAGTGGGGTAAAAAACGTTACCCTAGCTACCCTAGCCTGGGTTGCCATCAATAAATGGCAAGTGCTTGCTCAGTTAATTGATTGTGTATGGATTTATCACCAGGACAAATGCATTGCCACTGTCCCTGCTGTCAGTCATGGTGACCTCAATGTCGGGTCACACCAGGGGCCTTTACCTCAGCTGGCACAAGTAAACCTGAAGAGGGTTTGGCTCACTATGTCCTCTGACTTCAGGCAATAAAGTTCATACACAAATTTACCAGCTGGGAAATGGTGTTTGCCCTGTCCCAATAGGCTGCTTTGGTCAAAAAAGAGCTTCCCACAGTGGCTGCCAAACTGTCTGAAACACAGCAGCACAGCCCTTTTCCCCCCAATCCTCTGGGCCCTTCCTTCCACCAGTTCAGGTGAAAATACTGCATATTAACACAATTTATCCATCTTGTGTGAAAAGGATACAGTAGTGTAACTATAAATTCACTCAGCATAGTTGACTGCGGATAAGGTGAATTGATTTTCCATTCTCTGTCTCTCAGAGCTTATTTCCTTGAAGAGACAAGTCTGGATACAACCTGGGTAAGCAGTAAATCAAAAAGGCTTTTTTTCCTTGCTGTATAGTTGGATAAGTTTCAGTGACCATTGCTCTTGCTTTTCTTTATATTTTTAATATTTTTTATAAAAGAGTGTATCCTAATGTCACCCTGGGGATGTTGGGAATAGTCAGCAAGGTTAAGAGCTCTGAAATTCATTGAATAAGCTCATGTACTACAGCTTAGGCTTCATGTTTGACCAAAAGTACCTTTTTTATTACTTCTAATAGTCTATAAATTCTCCTGTTTCCAAAACCTCGAATCTCTAAGGTTTATTTGTCAGATTTTTTTTTTTTTTCTGTTTTCTTAAGCCTTGGGCCTTTAAATTTTGAAAGTGTTTAGACATTGTAGTCAGTGCAATAAAAGTTCAATTATCACTTTATACATGCCATTGTAACTACCCAGTCATATAAGATCAATTTCTGACTCAAGCTGTTTATGGTCTAGTTCAGGTACAGCAAAGATGGTTTTTAAGGAATAGTAGAATTAAAAGAACCGAGGATGTACCAAGATACCTATCAAAACATCTTTAATTAATTTTTGAGTGAGAATAGGGTTGTCTGAGTAGAAGGGCTTTGCTTCAAGCAAACAGTTGTAGTAGTAATAAAGCTGAGGGTAAAAACGGATAAGATTTGGGGTTACATAGGAAGGCCAGTAGATCAACATCTGATTTGCAGAAGACCTCTAACAACTCTGCTGTTCATTAAAAGAGCTCATAAAACTGAATGCAGACAGACAGGGGACCTGATCTAGGAAATGCATGGGGACATTAAGACATGTCTGCTGCCCAGGGCTGCTTCTGAGTGAAGCCTAAAGATATACAGTTTCTCAAACACCATGACGTCTTGCTCAACTCAGCTGCCAAGCAAAAACCTGTCAAAGTAAGTGGTGCCTGTCCATGTAAATGAAAAGCTGCATAGTAAGGCACACCCTCAACTTTCTTAAAGCTTCTTTTAGTTTTATTCCTCTTAAACTTCACACACTGAAACCCCGTCAGCCACCCGGCCATACAGTCACATGGAATACTGAGAGTGGTAGGGGAGACTGCTTACATCTCCTTGCTGCTATATGCATGGTGCTTTTTCCTTGAAGCGGGGGTACCTTGTTCCCATACATTTTGCAGTATAAAGCTAGAGAGCAAAGTTATGTTTGTTGATTTGTTTTCTCTTTTTCTCTCTGTCTATATTTTTCGACCCAAAAAACTGTTTCATTTCCAAATGCTTTTATTCCTAGCACTTTGCTGAAGCTTGACCTCTTACTGGTCTCCCAGCAAAATGTGGTATGTTGTTGTGCTACAGATGTCACAATAAGAGAAAAGACAAATCAAGGGCTACATTAAAATCCCAGTGAACCAAATCAGTTCGCCATAATCTCATACCTAGGATACCTGTGAGCTTGTTTCTGTGATGAGTTAGTGATTGAATCATGGCAAATGAATATTTTTACACAATAGTTTTTGAACAATCATCTGGCTTATTTAATAAGACGGGGGCACTCCGGCTGATATATTAATATCAATATAAAATATAAATAAGTACTTTTACACAATAGTTTTTGAACAATCTGGCTTATTTAATAAGATGGGGGCATGCCAGCTATTGATATATTGATATGTTGATATAAATTAGAGCTTGTAAAATGAAATGTTGCCAGAGTACAATGCTATATGCAAACCAGAGTATTTCTTGGAGAAAAATCAGTTTTGGCAAGTTCTCGCAGAGGAGAGGGGGCTCATAAGAGCATGTCTAGCAGTCTGTGCTTGGCGAAATATCATCAGGTGATGGGAGCCACAGGCAGAAAGGAAAACTGAACATAAACTTCTTATACTTTATATGCAAGTACTTTGGGATTTTTAAAAAAAAAAACCAAACCAAACTTTTGCTCTTCCTCAGTTGAAGAGGAAAAGATGAGTCCTGGGCCAGGGTTTTCATGCTGCAGGTCACCCACAGGCACGCTGACATAGTCCTGTTCCCTGAAAACGAGAGAGGTTTTGTTTAGATTGTAGTTCAAGGAAAGGAAGAAGTTGAAATGTCCAAAGCTCTAGTAAAATAAAGCTTCTGTTCTTCAGCTAGTTTCACCGAAATCAGTAAGACATTCTTGTGCTGAGAAGCCTTTGAGCACTGCTGGCTGGGTGGTTACATTTTATAAATCGATAGCACGTGCCTTCCTCCAGTGAGTTGAGGATTTGTAGGAAGGTTGCTCGGTGCGTGCCTGCTGTGGAGCTGCGCGTGCCTTGTTGCAACGCTCATAGGCGCGGCTTAGGGGCAGTTAGTTTCAGCTTATGCTGTGGGTGATACCTGGCTACTCGAAGCGCAGGATGTGAGGAGCAGAGGGAGAACACCGAGGCTGGGAAACCTGGGAGCTGTTTTTAGTGCTGTTACCAGTGTCCTCTTGTGGCTCAGACACTGCCGTGCCAGGAGAACATTTAACTTGGGCCAGGAATGGTAGACTGCTGCGAACAGTCTGCATTGCAGGTGTCTCATCTATTGCTCTGCATGTTGCCCACTTCGTCCTCCAGCATCGACGTGTAAGTTGTCAATGTGCATGCACGTTGCATCTCTCCTTCTAAGCCTTCCTTCCTTCTGAGGAAAAGGGTAAGTTACATGGGAGGTGTCTTTATATGCTGCTAAAATCTTGGGGTTTCATTCTCCCAGAGAATGTTTTTACCATGTGTTTCTACCCACTCACTTCTCAGTCACTCCCTCCTGTATGCTGGCAGTTTTTGGCCACCTTAAATTCAAACCACAGGTGTTAATAGGCTATCTCCATGAAGCCTGCTGCAGTTTAGGTACAAAACTTCTGGGAAACGACAAGATTTTATTGAGGGGAATATCACAAAATCCATGATTTCTTGGACATGTGCCTGGAATTTGCATTCATGTGAAGTTACTGCAAGAACTTGGCAAAGACAGGGTTTCATGTTGTAAGACATCTAGGGTAGGGAGTGTATCAAGTGCATGAAATGCCTGCATGACAAAATTAAGAACAGCATTAGCAAATTTGACAAGTCCACCCTGTTTTGAGGAGTCTGGGCCTTGAGCTCATATCCCGCTGACCTACCCTAATCAATCACTACCCAGTGAGCAGATAAGAAATGAGCAGATTGGGGGAGGTGGAAGGGGGTGCTCCAGAAAATACCTTGACAAAAGTCCTCGGAGCTGCTCTCAGTGCCAGATGTCCATGCACTGGTAGCAGCATGACTGAGTTTATTGGCTGCATTTTCTGGTCAAATCAAGGAACAGTCTGAGTAGAGTGTGAGTAGCAATTGGTGTATCTAGTATCAGCAAGTTCTCAGGAACTTCTGGTAGACTGTGAGCAAGGCATTGTCACAGAGGAGGGGGTTTGGGATCAAATGAAGAGGAGCCAGGGTAAAAAGGAAGAAACAGCTCTTTTGCCTTGCAGAGGAAAGAGACAAAAAGCACACCATCATTTAACTTATCATTCCTCTTAACTTCTAAGCAGCCAACTATTACAGTATTGGCCTTCATAATCCATGTTGCTGAGACTGCTGCTCTGTCTGCTGGTAGCATGCCTGCAAACCAAGAGTGTCCTGGGTCCCCCCCTATTTCCTCTTACCCACAGGTGTCACACAGAACATGTCTTACTGCAGTAACAAAGGGAGTATGAGCCATTTATGTTTGTGTGGTCCTGCTTTCTGCCTGGCAAATGTATATTCCACTGGCAACCTTTGGGTGTCCCTAAGCTGCTTTTTGCAAAGTTGTATGGCTTTTTACAAAAGTTGTGTCGCTGTAATACAGCTGAACAAGCTAGAGAGATAGAGCGTAGTGGACACAGAACAAGAATAGCTCTCCTTGTTCATACAAGGAAGTGCCACATTCTTCTGCACTGTGCATCTCTGGTGTGTCCCATACAGTGATTTATGAACTATCATCCACGAACAGTTGCCGTTGTCAGTAGACAGATGTGTGCATTAAACAAACTATAAGTATGTGAGTGCCTCTGCTGATCTCAGGATGTTTAGAAAAGCAGCCATTGTAGTCCTCCTTTCACTTTTGGAGTATCAGTTACATCTACAGCATTTTGGGGCAGTTGACTTCCAGATTACAGCTAGCTAGTAGAAACTGTCCTCTCAATATGCTACTTAATAGAAGGAGTGCAAGCTCTTCACACTGCTTCATAGACAGAGGTTTCCTCTGTTTTCCTGTTCTGCTGCAGAGACCTTGGACCGGATCCCAAGGCTTTGGGGTGGTGTCAGGAGGCACGAAAAAGATCTGAAAAATCTGGGCAAAACAGCACATTAAAAAGGCTATATGAGCATCATGAAGCTGAAAAACAGACAAAACAATTGATTGACTCAAAGATTTTATTACTGTAACTTCTAAGACATGGTTCCATCTACCTGGAGCTTTGTCCACGGATAGGTCCCAGACCAGGGGTCTGGAAACGCTCATGCCTGTTACAGGTATGCGATTGTAAGGAGTGAAATCAACAGTCTGCCAGAAGGAAGCTCAGAGGTAAGCATACAGTGGGTATCTCTGACACCAGACCTGCTTTCTGGGGGCAATTCTTTCACACAGTTCCACTGTCAAAAGAATCACAGAAGAACTGCTTGAACTGTTTAGTACTGTTTATATCCCAAAACTCAGAGTAGCAGATCACAAACAGATTTCCAAGTATTTATGTTAAAGGATTTTTATCAACTTTGAAGAAATCAAGGCCATTCAAATGACCTTTTATCATCCTTAGACATACAGACTAGTGTAGCAAATGAATCAGTCCCTCAGAGGAATGCTGTAAAAGTATTTGCAGGCAGATCCCTAGCATACCGCTAAGTTGTAGTTTCATCTTTTATTAGCATTTTCTAATCCTCCAGACTTCACTGAGATTTCCTCCACTTGCATATACACAATAGCTTCATGACACATTAGCTATGACTAAGAAAACCCAAGAGGACTGAACTTTAGATTCTTCCAGTATCGTGGATTGATCATAAAGAGGAGAGGAAAGCCTGCAGACATTTCTCAGCTCACCACAGATAATGTAGATACGAGGTAAATTAAGTGACTCCGAGGAGGAACACACCTGGCAACACATGGAGCAAGGCAGCATGGTTACTGTCACCTTTTACAAAATGGTAAGCAACATTTATAGTGGCAGGCAAGTTGGGTCAGTGAGTTGATATTGACCTGTCAGATAAATGGAAAAATGTCTTTCATGTACAGTTGTTAAAAATACCGTTGAACAAAAAGATTGGAAGCTATGCTTATTAAATGATACAAAATACCATTTTGTATTGCTGCGTTTCACAAAAGAGCTGTTGGGGGCATCTGTGCTCAAATCCAATTGCTTCAGGGATCTGCTGCTCACATCCAAAACAGGCAGCATGCTTGCGTGACGGTATTAGTCTAGAGGGTCACTGAAAGTGCTGCTTGAGTCATTTAGAAGTTTCTACATGACGAGACATAAAAAACTACCTCAACTATTAACCTCCAGGTGTGTGCTAGCTTGCTGGAGGATGATATCCCCAGGGTATCTGACGAGGGAATGGAAAAGTTGATCTGAATTTTTCCAAGACTATAGAAGCTTTCATTCTTTTACAGAGAAAAAAGGTGATCAAGAAAAAATAAAAAAGACAGAAAACTCCTAAAGCATACTTAAATTACTTTTTATGCCTTAAAGAAAATTCTTAGCTTGGAACCAGCTTTAGCTTTAAAAATATTACTACAGTGGAAATACACACCAGAGTAGGGCTGCAAGCTGTACTAATCTAGAAGAAAGAGGAGAAACATACCCTGTTAAAAATCAGCAGAAAAGGCCATCTCATAGTAAAATGGTCATTGGAAACTGCAGAGTTTTGCCCCTGAGGATTTGTTTTTACATTAGTATGAAAAGGTTTCATTGAACTGGTAAAATAGAATCAGGTATGAGAATGCCACTTACCAAGTATGACTAAGAGATACTTGGTCTTGCAGCCTTACACACCAGGAAGTGGGATATAGAAAGTTTTGGGGTGTTTTTAGGGGTTTTTTTTCCACCAAAGACAAACAGCCTTTTATCATTTCACTTCTGATATCTTTTATGGCACATCAGCCAAATTCTATCACAAAATCTGATTGCTTGGGTTGCAACAGGTTCTCTAGCAATTGTTGAGAAGCACTTTATGAAGTGAGCTTGTAGTGCTGGCTTTGCAGTGATATTACTCATTCTTTTCTTCTGCTACAAATCAATATATAATTTAGTGAAAACAGAATAAAATCTCATTCACACTTGCACAAAAAAACCCCAAACCCAAACCCAACCCCCAAACTCCCCCAAACTCAAACCCACAACAAATTTGCCACCCTTGTTTGCTCTGTGCCAAAAGGTATGTGGAGTGACAGACTCATCCATTTGAATATGGCATGGAGTGGTAAGAACAGGGAAAAGGGCAGAGAATATTTTACAAATTCTCCCTCAGAGGAGGAAATTGATTTAAGGGAGACATTACAGCCTGAGCTGAATCACAATTCCCTATTCTGTAACTGTATTCTCTTCATTCCTCCTTCCAGGTGCGTAAATTTGCATCTGTCTTTCTTAAAAACCACTTCATTTGAACAGACCCTCATAAACTGCATTATTATTTACTGTTTCACAAATTTGTTATTACATCCACATATCTGGTCAACAGTGATTGTAAATTTTGGTATCATTGATGTGTGACGTAGTTTTCAGCATTTAACAGATCTTTGCCAAAATAGACCTTTTTCTGAGTATGAGATAGTAGACATACCTTGCATTATAACTGTATTTGAATGAGAATATCATGTAGCATTAAGTTACATAGTGCCTGAAAACAGATATGCTGCTTCTGAAAACTGGCCAACTTCACAAATAGCACCATCAGGTTTGATGAGACACTCAGGCTAATGCTGCATTGGTGTTACACTGCTAGCCTTTATTGGTAAACTCAATGTTATGGGTCTGTATGGCGTGGTTTTTTTGGTAGCAGGGGAGGGGCTGCAGGGGTGGCTCCTGTGAGAAGCTGCTAGAAGCTTCCCCGGCTCCAAGTCCGACCCGCCTCTGGCCCAGGCCGAGCACATCAGTGACGGTCGTAGCGCCTCTGGTAGAACAGATTTGAGAAGGGGAACCTGCAGTGAGTAGGGGGATCAGAATGTGAGAGGAACCCCTCTGCAGACACCGAGGCCAGTGCAGAAGGAGGTGAGGAGGAGCAGGGGAGGAGGGGCTGCCCCTGCAGCCCATGGTGAGACGGCAGGCTGTCCCCCCCAGCCCATGGAGGGGAGCGGGGGAGCAGGTGCCCACCTGCAGCCCGGGGAGAGAGGAGCCCACGCCAGAGCAGGGGGATGCCCCCCAAGATGGCTGTGACTCCACGGGAAAGCCCGCGCTGGAGCAGTCTGTGCCTGAAGGACTGCAACACACAAAGGGACCCACGTTGGAGCAGTTCATGAAGAACTGCAGCCCATGGGAAGGGCTCACGTTGGAGAAGTTCATGGAGGACTGTGTCCTGTGGGAGGGACCCCACGCTGGAGCAGAGGAAGAGTGAGGAGTCCTCCCCCTGAGGAGGAAGGAGTGGCAGAGACAAGGTGTGATGAACTGACCCCAACCCCCATTCCCTGCCCCCCTGCGCTGCCGGGGGGAGGAGGTAGAGAGAACCAGGAGTGGAGCTGAGCCGGGAAGGAGGGAAGGGTGGGGGGAAGGTGTTTCAAGGTTTGGTTTTCCTTCTCAGTATCCTTGCTTTGTTTCGATTTGTAGTAAATTAAATTGATTTTGTTTTTTCCCTAAGTTGAGCCTGTCTTTTGCCCAATACCATAAGTGGTGAGTGATCCCTCCCTGTCCTTGTCTCGACCCACGAGCCTGCCTTTATATTTTCTCCTCATCCCACTGGGACCGGGGGGAGGAGAGAGTGAGCGGCTGCATGGTGCTTTGTTACTGGTTGGGTTTAAACGACGACAGTCCATCATACCAAATTTCTGCAGGCTTACTGCAGCTGTGCTGCTTTTCCTTCCTGCATATGGACACAACATTTTCTTCTGTCTGCCTGGAATTTTCTAGTGTTCAAGGTTATGTTCCAGCTTTAAATACTCATCCTTAACAATGTTAAAAGCCTTTCGCACTAAGGAACTGGAAAATATTTCATTGTGATATATATAAATGGCTGATAATGAATTATAATATTCATATTATCATTCTTCCTTTGTTAACTCTCCCGGTTTTCCTGCATCTTGTGCTGTGCTTGCTCTAAGATGGCCAACCTTGATATGGTTCCTTAGAACAATTCATATTGGCCATGGTCTACTCTCTTTCTTGAAAGGCCTCTGGATGAGAATACAAATACTGACATGACCTTAAGAGAAGTACAGCAGATAGGAATGTTTTGTTTCTTCTGGACCTGTGGTGGGGCACAGCTGTGTATTACATCATGTGAAGGGGATGTCTGTGTGCATGGTCCTGATGGTGGGTAAGTGGAAGAGCATATGTAGAACCTATACGGCCTGCCCTTATCAGTTTTCTGATGCTTGAAAAAAAATCAGCCAAACCCTCCGTTCCACTTAGTCCATTACCATGTCCATTTATCCACTCTGGTGCAGAATTGAACATGGTCATTGTCTGCTGCATTAGACTGTGTTAAATGGTTGCAACAGCCAATAAAATTAAGGTAACTGAGAACGCAGTGACTTGTCTTGCCTACAAATTATATCTGTTCTGCCTTTAAAAGTGAGATTAAGTCATCTTTCCAAGTAATTGGTAGAAGGCTAGGAAATTAAATTAGCAGAAAAGATGTTTTTAAGGAGAGAGATACAGCTTATCTTAAAGCATAGGGGAGCAGGAAATGACTAACCACAAACCTAAGCAAGTCTTGGTTCTTCCCTCTCCTTTCTCTTTCCTTCTGCATCCCCCAGGCTAAACAGAAAGATATATACATATATTTATTTTTTTTAAGAAAAAATAAAGAAGGAATCCTGAATTAAACTGGAGGTTAAGTCCGCCAGCTAGAAAGTGGTGCAAATATGCTGCAAGGATGAAAGTTTTACAGTAGAATTCACACATTAATACTTAAACGGGGAAATCGTCCTGAAGGCAGAGTTGTTTGTGTATATATCCATGCACCCTTTCTCTTAAAAAAAAAATCATATTTTATGCTGATTTGGGTAATTTCCTTTGGATGATCCCTCACACTCCCAGACTGGCCTAATCCCAGCTTCTGGATGTAGTTCCACGATAGCCTATTTCAAGAGTCTTCCTCATTGCAAAACTGTTGAAAACAGCTGTTTCAGAAGAGTAGGAGAAACACCATGATTGACTTCAGATCATGTCTAGACTTCTGTTTTGAGCCTGGAAGTCTTGTGATTGTTAATACACTTAATTACACATCCTGCTCTGCATCCGCTACAAATTTAGTTCACAGGAATACTACCTGACTAGGCAAAAGAAATATTTGCCCATCTAGTGAAATGAAAGTAAACTACTGAAGGACTGGCCAGCAGATTTTTGTGAAGTGCCAGGATTTTTTGGTCAAAATCAACAAGTTTTACTGCAATCACAGGGTAAGCATTCATGTAAACTGAGATGATTTATGTTTAATGAACTGATCAATACAGGAAAATTTTCCATGTGTTCTTATTAGGAGAACCAATCAGAATGTTTTTCTACAAATCAGGCTTTCTTCTCTAGTACGTAAATATAACTAATTTTTACAGAAGAGAGTTATGAAAAATTCAAATCAAGAAATTCATTCCATTTATAGCGAGCAAGTAATATTTTTGTGCTATCTTATACTGCATCATTTAACCAGAAATCAAGAGACTGGGCACAGCTCTTTAGCTTCAATTTGCTTGACTGCAAGTGCAGCTGTATTTTGCAGTCTGTCTGTGTAGTCACCTTGTGCAGACAATAAGTTTGTTTGTACAGCATAATGATTAGGATCTGGTCAACACAGAAAACAGAATTGCCTAGAGGATGTAATGAGGTCTGCAGACTTTATGCTTCTGATACAGAAAGTGGAATAATTCAGCTTTGTTCTTTAAACCCCAAAAGAACCACTTAGCTCATTAGCAAAGTCCACTTGATAAGGTAATGAAAGTGATGTATTTGGGTCCACCAAGCCACATGTGTGATCAATTTTCAGAGCACAGTATGAAGAAAATCACTAGTTTACATAACTTTATTTAAAATAAAATCAAAATGATTGATGAAATAATAAAGCTCTGACATACAGGAGCAAAAATCAGTAATATATTAACATACCAGAGTCTGGATTAAAATGTCTTTTAACACAAGTGGCAAGTACTTTAGAATCAATCAATGCTTAGCAGCTCTTAATTACTTGTAAAAAGCAGAATTTTTCAACTTGTGTCTTAATACATGAAGTATTAAGCAGATTTTTTCAACTCATGGCTCAAAGCATTAAGTTACAGGTATGTAAAACCACCAAACATGCAAAAAATATTTTTTACTTCTTTCATGTTGAGACTGAAATTGCCCCTTCTGAATTAAGGCCAAAGCAAATGCTTCTTGGAAACCAGAAACTGAGTTTTGACAAATGATCATTTAAGAAAGCCCCAAATCAAGCCATAGATATGTGCACACTTTAATTATACAATCAGGTAACAGTAATTTCAGGCTGCCTGTATGGATTTACATAAAAATAATGCTATTATGTTGGTGTGCAGGTACTTAAATACCTGGTCCTTCTACCATGTATGCAGAGATGCCATACTGCACTCTTACCTTTATGCATCTGAGAAGACGCATGAGTTTTCACTAACCCACAGGTCAACAAAAATACTAGATTTATAAAGTCCATGCGCTAAGTTTAGTTTTTAATTTTTTTTCCTTTTCTTCAACTTTCAAGATACTTTTAACTGTTGAAGGAAATCCACTCACTGAGGTAAGGAGAGGGCTACAGTGCACTTCAGTGGGTCATCCAGTTTCAGCAACTGGAAAACTAAGACTAGCACAAGAATATCAAATTTTGTTTAAACTTCTTAAGTACTACACTGAAATGCAAAGAATAACAGTACATAAGCTGCAGGCAACTGGTGTCACTAGGAAAAGTACAAAGCCAGAGCTCAGCTAATTAACAGCTAACAGCCCTTAAAATGGCCATGTAACACTAAACTGGAGTTTCCCTAAAATAACGAGTAAAACTGGAATCTTTTAAGTGGTAAGAGAACTGGTGAAGCTGTGTCTGCTGTAGCCTGCCTTTGGGTGAAGCTCAATGGAAATTACTCCTAGTTAGATATAAGCATCCTAGACTCTTCGAACCTGTTTTCTCCTGTGTAATAATGGCTTTTCATTTTGAGTTCATTTAATTTGAACAACCTTGTCACACCTACTTAAGTAATCCAAGCATTTTCAGCACTAGTTGGAAGAAGCATACATAAACTGTTCATCTTCAGAGAACTCCCTACTCATGGGAAACTATGTGCAGTGGTTCAGCCTCTGCAGTGGTTCATGCTTTCAAATTATTGTCTGACTAGAGACCAACTCTATAGTCTTTTAGCAGGATGAAATTTGGAAGCATTTTGATTATTCCATGACTTTCTACTGCTGTAACTCCATGTGGGAACTATTTTTTTAGAAAAGTGTTCACAGCATTATAACTGATCAGATGGAGTTGTTAAAACCAAAGCAAATGCTAGCTCAGGGCTTTAATCAATCTTAAGTTTCTCTTAAGTACAACACCTGCTACTCAACCTGCCTCTTGTACAACTTTTTCATTAACAAAATGTTTACTGCTCTTGCTTTCAGCATAACTGCATGTAGTCCAGCTACATTTTTTGTTTCTTTGTTCCTTTTCTGTTTTAAACTCATAGCTAGGCAGTAGGATGTCAGATCTCCGTGGGATTTTCTAGCAAAATAGCTTAAACAGAAATCTTACGGAAAAGCATAAATTAGCTTTTGTAGAGAAGTAAAAATTGATAGACTGAGAAGGAAATGTACTACTCTTTCATGAATTTCAGATTACACGAAACGTGCTGTAACTTTACCTACATTAGGGAAATTATATGGGAAGATAAAATTAAAACCTTCAGTTACAAAAGCATGAGGTGAATTACTAATACTCTGGAACTACTTGTGTTAGAGAAGTCTCCTGAACAGGACAGACACATTAAAATTGGATGTAAATTTTGAGGATTTAATTCTAATTTTATGTTGAACATCTCCAAAGAGGGTTAAGGATTAATTTCAGTATATCCTTGTAGACATGAAGTCAATTAGAGGTATGACTGCAGTAAAGCTCTGAGCAAAAATACAGTGTATTAAGCAACAAAAATCAAGAAAACAAAAATAGGTTTGTAGTGAACTTAAAGACACAGTTCCTCCATTTCCCCATGTATCTTCACTGGTTTCCAGACTTGCTTCAGACCTTCACATCAGAAATATGATTATGATCAATTTGCTTGTGGTACCTTATGTCTTCATATCTGTTTTATGTTAAATCTCACTAAAGTCCTTTAAGTTAAGAATCAATCTTTGAAGAGGAAGAAGAAATATAGATTTCCATGCTAAGAAACGGCACATATTCCAAATAATCCAACTCTCTAAGAAAAAGCTCCCAAGTGATGGTGGAGAACAGATATAGATCCTCTGATGTGTGCTTCATGATTTCAGTGAAAGCTCCAACTCTCAATGGAGCAGGGTAAGTTATGCACACTTTCCTGGCTCCATAAACTTAATGTATGTGGAACAGCTGAGCACTGGTACACTGCCAAGATCTGTGCTGTTCTACATGCACTAAAAAAACCCACATAAATTACCACTATCTTTGCAACAGGCTCCCGTAGCCTCTGATCTCAGGAGTTGCTTACAGCTACAGGAATTGGCCCTGCTTTTGTAACTGAGAGAGTGAACATTTGCTGGACTATTCTTAATTTTTCCAGTGACATTGCTCATGTGTCAGTTGATGATTGTCTCACAGAAATATTTTCCAGTGTGCTATAGATCTGCACAACAGAGCCCAAAGGAAGGCTACTAAGCTTGGGAGAAGGACAAAGTGGTGATGCAGCTTTCTAGGAGAGGCTGCAGACTGGATACATCATCTTCAGCATCAGTTATCAGCTGGGAAACAGCAGGGCATCAGGTAAATGAGTACATGGTAGTTTTTTCCCTGCCAAAGGCAGACACTACCACCAGTCCAAATTCTGGCCCCAAATTTCTCATGTAAAGTTACCATTTTCTGAACTGTTTTTGTACTACTGTCTTATTTTTAGCTTCTCTACTTTTTTGTGTAGCTTTAAAAAAAACGCAGCTGTTGTCTTTTCATCTGTTTAGCAAATGAGGATAGATTTTGTACCAAATTAGGTATCAAATTAATGTATTTTGAAGAATCCTGTTTCAAGTTCTTCAAAACCATTTCTGCTTGTTTCTGTCTCCTGATATGATCAAAGCACAGTACAACTAGCATTGTCCTGAAACACTTTTTGTAATTTCAGCTGACATCTGTCTCAAGAAGCAGCAAATTGATGGCCCGTTACATTTTACTCTGCTGTGTTCCATTTCAATGGCTTTATTAGAAGATGGCAACAGCTGAAAACAAATCTTTAATTCAGTGATTTATGCTGCATGCTCAAATACCTGACTTTGTAGCATATAACAGAAATGATCACAAGGTCAGGCTAACTTACTTTCAGCAGTCTTTGGTCCTTGATATAAAACTCAAGCAGAAGAAACACAATGCTGTCTTCAGAAATTAGGATTCAGGAGCAGGGAGGGCTCTAAGCTGGAGAGTGTGTTAGAAAATGGGCCACTGATTTTAAACATTTAATGTGACTGTTTTAAGCAAATTACATTTCAGGTGATGGGACATATAAGAGCAGCTGAATTCAGTAAGGTGGGTTTTGTCTTAGTAGAACAGTATAATAACTTGAAGATTACCCACATGGACTGTCTAAGAACTACACTAAAGACAGTTCAAGAAATGTCCCATTTTCTCTTCTAGAAAACAGGGATTAAGTATTCAGGTTTTGGTGAAACAGACAGGAAATTTACTGGTTTAGTTTGAAAAAGCCTCAAATAAATCAGTACAATTTCTATCCTCTCACAGTACAGCACTTCTAACTGGAACATAGCTGATTTCCAACAGAAAGGGACACACGTAATTCAACCAGAAGCACACCAGACAGAATATCCTTCAATTGCAGTTAGTAGACACCATGAGCTTGACAACTTTCATTTTGCTGCTCTTCTTAAAAACCTACTTTTCTTATTGTTACAAACCTGAATGCAGCTGTCCTTGGAGAGTCTTAAATTTATCCAAGAGCCTACAGTGACACACACATTGGAGAAAAGTAAGGGGAGTAAGTAGGTTTGCGTAACTAGTAAGACATTGTATCATCGTACTCCAGCTGTAATTCCTTCTAGCTATAAGACTTTTGCTGTTTTTTCTAAATCAAAACTTAACTGCTAGAGTTAGGCAAAAAGTAATTTATTGCCTGAAAGTTTTCACAGTCATTTGTATTTCACAAGATGAGTAGACAGTTGCATGAGGAAAAACAAAGTTAAAAAAAAAAAAGCAGTAATTTTGGTCCTAGAAACAAATTACAGCACTAGCTAGCTGCCTTGTGATGTAACTGTGTCTCCTTCAGGACACTCCAGTAAGGACTTCACAGGCTATCTTTGGGCCCAACTTGCACTTCTGTCACGATTCTTCCCTTGCAGCACCTAGATCTGTTCGCAGAAGAACACAGTGTCTTCCAGCAGCAGCTAATTCCACAGATGTAAGCATAACATTAAAATTTTAAATCAAATGCTGCAATTAACTTGTAGGATGTTGAACCCATGGTAGCAGAAGACATCACATTAAGAGTTATTTATGAACACAAATTTTGCCTCCAAAGCTTGACAGAGAAACTGGTGACTTGGGAAGAGCCATTCTCTCCATGTCCTGTGACACTGAAGAATTTTAACCTTGTGAGCTTCATTTATGCAGGAAAAAGACTCACATAAGAGATACCTGAACCTTCTTGCGGCTCTACCCTTAGTACAGGTCCTTTTTTTGCTTGCACAGTGAAACTGCATCATGTTAATCAACAGCATGCAACATAACACATGGCTTGACTGTGGTAAAAGTCTGAGCTAGTAAAAACAGCTGGCTGATAAAATGTGAAGCAGGACAGTGTCTATTATGAGTCACATTCAACAATTGTTCTAATGAAAGCTACAGAGAAAAACTTGGTGGCTTTGGTTTTTATTTCTTCCCCTCTAGGATCTTCAGGTTCACACAAAACAAAACATTGCTGTTCAGTTAATCACAGTATTTCACAGGGCTAAAACATTTGTTCTATGGTTTTAACACTTAAACAGTTTAGAATTATATCTGCAGATGACTACTTGTGCAACGCCTCCATCCTACACAGTTCTGGTCAATCAAATGCTGCCTTCTTTGGTAAGTGCTCATTTAACAAGCTATACCTATATCTAGTTCTTTCCAGGATAATAAAAATAATCTGGTTCAATATATATTTAAAAGTGGGATGTTAGAGTGCTCTAGACTTCTTTTAATCTCTAAAATACTTAGTGTGATTTTCATTTATCCCCAATCTTTTGCAAGAGCTTTTCATTTATCCCCAATCTTTCACAAGAGCTTTTTTTTTTTTTTTTTTTAAGTATCACAGACTTGTGCTGGAGTGTATCTGTCAAAGTTGCTAATAGGGAAGTTAGCAACAAAAATTGAAAATGAGATTGTAACTCAAATACTTGTAACGTTTTCTTACCATCACAGTAAGGAACAATCCTTCAGTAGCGTATAATATTTGGCTGCAGCTATTTGAGCAATCTGAAGGACATACTTATTTTTTAACTCTGCAGGGAAGATTCAAAGTGGCTCAATTAATTTTTTAGTTCTCTTTAATTCACAAGAAGAAGCAATAAATTTTAAAAATGTTTATTCAGCTTCAGATATCTCTTCTAAAGATACCTGTGGTATATTTGAAATACATCTTCCCTCATTCCTTCAAACATGTTTAAGCTTTGAGGTACTTTAGGACAAAATATAAGAATACTTTTAAAAAATAAAAGTGAGAGATCAGTAAAAAAAAATTAGGCAAGATAAATAGAAAAATATTCTGTCTTCCTTTCACTATGAATAGTTTCAGCATAATGCACTTCAAAAAGCAAAATAATCAAGTCAAAGTCCAAAATTAAGTGTATTTCTCAAAACAGAACTGACTTAAGCAAGCATTTCACCTGAGTTTACATTTCAGGGATTGGGCCCATAGCAATAGAGAAGACAAAGCATCCAGGGGCAGACCATCCCATGTCATTCTACCCCTTAAAGGAGTACAGGAAGGAATAAGGGGAAAAAATTTTACCAAAAAAATCAAACCTTGTCTTGCTGGCTCTATGTGGGCAAAAGATAGTCACTCTTTACAGCAGCATCTCTACTCATGCCTGTCAGCCAGTACTGACTCTGCCAGTATTATCTTATCTGCACAAAGGAACCTATACCCAGGGAGATTTTGGGAAACATTAGCAAGGATGTCCTGCTGTCCCAGAGGGACCTTTCAGTTTGAGAAGTGTATTCAGAGACACAAGGCACTTGCTGGGAAGGCCTGAGATGAGACGTATGAGTGTTAGAAAGCAGTCCTTTGCCCATTCAACAATAAGGGAATGCCACACTTCCTCTGTGAGATAATTCCAAAGGAACTCTGATTTAAAATGTGGCATCTACTGGCACACATCAAGATTATTCCTTTGGAAAGCATGATTTCACCCTCTCATTTATATGTTGTATCAGAAGACTCTAAGTAAGGTATTTTTACAGTTGTAAAGGTATGTTTTGGGAATGACATAAGCAATGCAAGTTATAGTTCTTTAGGCTGAATGAAAAAAGCTAATCGGAGTCTTCATCATCAAGGTATTCCTCTGCATTACTTAATGTTCGGACTGTACCTGGAAAAAAACAAAGCGCTCTCTTAATCCAGAATAAAATCAGAAAAAGCTTCACATTTGCCATGCTTGCAAACAAGCATCTAAGAAACCTGATTCCTCTATCGTTTAGAGCTGTTAGGGCTACACAGATGGGGCTGTAGATCTGGATCTCAAAGGCAGGGCTAAACCAGTAATCACATCTCCTACATACAAGATTTCTTCTGTTCGTGACCTTCAAGAGCCATCTGCTGGCTCCTTGGAACCTCTACAGCAGAGTTGGAACTCCTATTTTCTGTATATATTATCTTTAAAAAGCAAAGGAAAGGATGGGTGAGTTGGTGAAAGAGCCTCTATGGTTTTATTCTGAGTGCCTAGCTGGTTGCCATTCTCTGCTTAAAATCAAACACATTCCACCTATCCTCTCCCCTCCCTCTTTACTCACCCAGGTTTTTTCCTGAATATTTATTTCTTAGATCTACTTATGAGCTTTTGCAGGATAGTGAGCAGAAAACAGGAGTATTAAAGTATATTCACCAGATGTGCAGCAGCACGTGGAGAACTACACCTACCTTTGGGACTGTACAAAGATAAACAGCACAGGCTTTTTCTGATAGATTATTTGCCTACAGATTTTCAAATATCTGGGAATAGGAATATGGATTACATATAAAATATATTATATTGTACTACTAAGAGCCAGGAACCACAAGATCCTAACCAGTCATAGCTTTGCAATAATATATTAAAACAAAGTACTAAAAATATCAGGTGCAGACATAACAAAACTGACATAATTCACAGGAGTGATAACCATGTTATCCTAGACTTCTGGAAGAAGAAAAATGAGTAGATTTAAAACTGACCAGCTCAACTGTTTTGATAAAAGAAATCTAAGAGAATTTTTTTTTCCTTTTTGAGTAGAAGCAACAAAGGAAGAAAGGAAAGAAAAGAAAGAAATTCTAGAGCCCTGTGCTCAAGGGGCCATACTTCAAGAAAGGACAAATCCCATTTCTTCTGTATAACAATTGTTCCCTCATTCAGGAGCACAACCACCACAATTTTTTTGTATTTCTATGACAGGACTTTACTAGCTTTCATTTCTTAGCATACACTTCAGCAATCATGACATTTGAATGTCTGTGTATACATGTAAAACAAAACTGAACATTTAAGTGGAAGCAAAGCAAGCCTCCTTGGATAAAACAATGTTTTATAGACGGACTACAATAAATACCATATTTATTAGGAACAGATTTGAAACTGGGGACAGGGAGACTACTGATTTAGGACTGAATCTCTGAAAAAGAACAATCATTTCACTCAGACTTTGGAAATCCTGAAATGTAGAACCAATATACACAGAAATGAAATGAATAAAAAAACCCCAAGAAAATACAAAATACAACAAAAGTATACAGATCAGTGGTGTCACAGAGATTATAAAAGGCCAAATTAAGACAGAAAAACAAACAAGGAAGCTAATACTGAAATTCCAGTTCGACTGAGAAATTCAGCTCTTATATCAAGGCAATCAAGAAAAAGAGTGTGTGAGAGCACCAGAGACTGGCGATAGATGAAGTGACAAAGGATGAAAAATCAGTCAGCCATGAAACAAAATTAACTTGGAGTGAAGCAAGTGCACCAGAAGTAGAAGTTACCTAGTATCAGAAAATGAAACATTAACACAATTATTAGGGCCATTAGAACAGAGAGTACTCCTGTACCAGGTGCCTACAATGGACAAAGATTAACTAAGTGCTCCTAACAGGCATTAACTAACATTAGAAAAAAAATGAAAACAGAAGAAATTCCACCCTTTGTTAAAACTGCTTTCTTCAGTCAAAACTGATGGAAATAATTCGTCAAGGTTTTCTGGAAAATCCTGATGTTACCTCTATCAAAAAGCTGGACAGTATTTTTGCTGCAACTGCTCTTCTTGGCCTTCTAAAGCTGCAGTCAGCTATTCTACCATTTAATTTCCATAACCACTAATCACCCACAGGTTAGTATTCCCTCTGTTCTCACCAGCCCTGTGACAATACAGTTGCTAGACTGCATATCTCACTGATAAAAACACAAGCAGAGTTACAGCTTGTAAGTACTTTCTCATTTAATGTGTAATTCACCTAGGGTTTCCACCCTAACTTCAGCCTCCTGAAAGCTACAGGTAACATTAATTATGTCATACTGAATATTCAGTCTTTGTTCAGCTTTTTAAAATAGCCATGTATCTCTAACTCTTTTGTACATAGATGCTGTGCCATTAGGAGAGATGAACACAAGTGGGAGGCAGTGAGACAACTTTGATAAGTACCTGAAGGCATTCTTTCTTTATTTCTCTATTACAGAGTCACTCAGGGAGACAACGAAATAAGAAATGTAAAAAAATTAGCAGTAAGAAAATAAAAGAGAAGCATCTGTTGGTGTTTGTTTGGCTTAGTTTGGAAGAACAGACAGCAGTAAGGGGGAACATACCACATTGTTTTACTCTCATACCATGTCCCTTGTGGTATACTACTTTTAAAGCAGTTTCCATCCTTGCTTTCTTTCTGTCTCTCCACATCTCTGAACTCTCCTGCCTCTTGCTGACAAAAGATGGCATTTTGTGTGGAATCAGCAATATTGAATGTGATAAACCACAGGTCTCTATCATAGCCCTGCTGAACTTGCCCTCTCAAGTGAACCATCCCAAACACAACTCTTAGCCCATGTAGCTCCCAAGTGGTTTTTATGGCTATCAAGATATTGATATTTGGCCAAAACATTAAGTGTCCTCTAAAAAGGAAAACTGTATCAGTATAACAAAATCAGAAATACCTGCACTCTGTTTCTTTTTAAGCAGGGAAGCGCAAGATGCATTGGTCGCCATGTCTAAAGCCAGTTTCTTCTCATTGTTCTTCAGATCTGTTCTTGCTCCTTTATAACAGAAAGTTTTCATCATGAATCAGTCCCAGCTATTTCTTGAGCAATGGTATTAAGATACAAGTTTCAGTAGCATGGGTAGAACAGTAATGGACAAGGGAATCTCATCTGTGGACTGCTCTGAAGCAGAATAAAAACTATGGATGCTCTTCCATAAGCTACAGTTGGCTAGGGAACTTGCTGGCTGCTCTCCCTTTCCAGGAAGCAGATGTTCATTGCCGTTCTGGGGTTAAGTACCTAATTTTGTCCGCAAAGCAGCATGAAATTCATCTTAAGCAGGTGAGGTATCTACTTTCCAAACAGCTGCCAGGATTTTCTCTAAGGCTTATAAAGTCAGGCAGGTAAGCTGGCTAAGGACTGCACCTGTGTTATAGGAAAACCCTTAAAAAAATACAGATTAATAAACATTCAGGAATCTAGTCTGCTACACAGATTGTTGAAACCTTGGTGAAGATCTTTACCCTTTGCCAGCAGCATGTCTACAATATCTGCATAACCTTTCCATGCAGCAGCATGCAAAGCTGTGTCTCCCAGTTTGTTCTGTAGAGTTAGAGGGAAAAGCAACAGGATTAAAATATAGCAAAAAAACCTTTCAGCTTGTACCAAGGATGAATAACATCACACCTCTACTGTAAGGGTCTGTTGGTTTAACCTACCTGTTGGTTTAACTCTAGGTTTGCCTGAGTAAACAGAACATCCACTATATCTGCAGAAAACAAGATGGGGGGAATAAAGAGAAAAATTTAGTGGAAACAAAATAGGCTTTGTGTTCATAGTATAAATTTTGGTTAAGATTCAATGAAAGAGCAATCCAATCAGCCAGTGAAAATCTGTAACAAGCAGACTGCATTGAGCAAACAACCATCAGTCACAAAGAAATGCTACTGCATAAGATACCCAAAACAATACAACACTTCTTTTTGGTCTGTCCTTCTTCCCACTCTGCTTCTAAGTTACACTGATTAGAATGCCTACATCAACAGCAACAACAAAACACACAGCATTTGATGGAGCTGAACCTCCCTCCTAGCTTTAACTTTTCTTTTAAAAAAACTAGAAGGACATTAAAAAAAATCTGGCTTTATTATTTAGTACTGCAATTTTAGCAATCAGTCTAACAAGCAAATCAAGAAAACCAGAGAACAGTAATTTCAAATTAATTCTCCAATACCTTTGTGGCCTCCATGGCATGCCCAGTACAGAGCTGTGTTTCCTGCTTTGTCTAAGCCATTGACGCCAACTCGATTATCCAAACACTCTCTCAACCAGCTTAGGTTGCCTGAAAGACAAATCCAGTTTTGAGGGTTTTTTTCTTTGAAAAGTTAACAGAACCATTAAAGGCACACAGTTCTTTCTGAAGGTTGTCAGTCCCCCCTCCTATGAACTTAAGAGGAGGAAAAAGTAATTAGCAGCAACATTTATAATTCCTAAAACAACCAGTCCAAGTCATACCAAACATCTTTTCTTTCACTCCCAGAAGACCTTTAGATCCCTGTGTAGTTAAATGGATGGTACCAATCTCTTTTTCTGTGTATACAATCACAGAGTGGCAATTCTACCAGGCTGTAAACCGGCTCAGCTTCTGAAAGCTGCAAAACTTACCAGATAACTTGTTCAAGATACCAGACAACCAAAACAGACAGGACATCTTCGTTCCAAATATATTATTATTTTAGCAGAAAGCAAACACATCATCCTTTAACATTACACAACTAGAACCCAAATCACACTTACCACGTTTGGCAGCTTCATGCAGTGGGTTATCAATAGACTCAGCTTGCTCTGCCACTGAAATGAAACAGAGAGTAAATTCTAACTACTTCTGAAACTGAACAGATATTTGATGTCTATGTGGAAATAAAACTTTGATTTATTCCAGAAGAACCAGTAATACATATTTGATTCTAATGTGAAAAGGGATTTGAGAGTGATGGACTAGTCAGATGTACTTCAATTTCCTGTGTATGGGAAAGCAATTCAGAGGAGAGCTTGTGAAAACTTCAAAGAACAGCATCAAATTGATCGGTGGTTACAAGCCACTGGGAATCTGGCAATATTTCATCTTGGTTGTTACTTCCCTTTCTACACTTGTAAGATGGTTTTGAGCAGTTGCATGTGGCTAGGCTTTCACCCTACAGCTTGCCATCTGTAGTTATGAGTGAATTATTTCCCACACATCTGTGAAGGCTAACTAAAAAAATCCACTGTCAATAGGATTCCTATTTGTTTTACAGAGATTTTTTATTTTCCCTGGAAAACTTGCAGGAGGTCTGCAAATCAAAACTGCCTAAACAATGAATGTAGTGATGGGCAGACTGGAGTTCAGGCTTCTGTAGACCTCTTCTTCATCTCACAAGCTTTAGGTTTTACTAGAGAGGAGTCACAAACAGTTCCCGGTCACTGTGCTGTTGCAACAGCAAAAAAACTGAACAGCACTGTGAAACAGTTGCAAGTGGGACCATAATCTGAAAACTCTTTTTTAAAATCTTCTTTTTCAGGTGGCAAACACTGTGACTACGAAGGATACAGGCAAGTAGGACAGTGTACAATCTGAGATGAGCAGGCTCTGCAGGATTTCACATGCTTATCTCTCTAGCTGTGAGTAAAATAAAACCCAAATGCTAGATTCTGGTATTTTGGTTTAAAACAATCTGAGCAAACAGTGAACAGAATCCTAAATCAGAGTGGGAGAAGCCAGTCCCAGAGCAGACAGCCATTACACAAGCAGAACATGCTCGTCATATTGAGCAGTGCTTGTTGTGCACAGTAGAAAGCATTAACACTAACACTGTCTCAAAAGCCTAAAAATGACTTTGCCTTTAGAAAATTCTTGTCCGAAGTGCAGTAATAAGTATTTTTAATACAGATACACTGATTCTGTCATCTTCAGCTTTTCTGTTCACAGTCTTTTCAGATGTATTAGTTCAAGCCCAGCAGATGGAGCACAAGACCCCACCAGAGACTCAGTAGTTTCATGTCTGTCTCCGCCTTTTGCAAAAAGGTTGTGGAAGAGCACAGGAGAGCACAGTGTTTCAGTGGTTAAGACTAAACCTAGGCAGTCCTAATGGGTGGCAACCAGTGGAAGCAGGCCTTTGGGGCTTTTGCACAATTTGCCTAAATCAGAAGACACATTCCTGGTACTCTTTATTTTTAGGGTCTGCAAAGGCTTCTCTTCTGCTTACACATGAAATTTTTGCAAATGTGCAGAGACACCACCACCTCACACACCCCTGCCTGGCCTAAAATGGAAGTTAAACCATTGCTCAGGTAACTTTTCAGTAAAGCACTCTGGAAGCAACTTTTCCAAATGATCTCAATGGGAACACAAACTGAATTAGTAAGTTGGTGGGTTTATTTTAAATATAACACACTTCAATTTTCAAAAGAAAGTTGAATGTAGGTAAGCATGTGTAAACTATTCTTCTTTTATATAACACTGACCACTTCTGGCAGATGGCAAGAGTAGGAATCAGTCTGGAAGTCACAAACTAAAGTGACATTTGATGCCATGGTCTCAATAACAACCACAGGCTTCTGTGAATGTATTTCTACTAACTACAAGTCAGGGCAGGGAATCATAGCATTGCTACCATAATGTCTCCTAGGGAAGAAGGGACAGCATGAAGCAACCACAGTTACTAACGTTATTAGCAGTTCTGACAATCTGTCATGTGACACTGCTACTCTGCCTACATTTCCTGGGAGGACTTGGAAGAATTGTGCTGTGTTGTCTGTACTCATGGCTTTTCAAAGTGATTTTAGTTGAATCTGAAAAAGCAATTTCTAGTAAGTCCAAACAGGTATGGGATATTTAATGTGGTGCAATCCCCCCCAAACCCAATGTTTTCTGTGGCTGAATATATTCATTAAAAAGTAACAAATGGCAAACAACCCTATTTCTTAAGGGGGGGGGGGCAAAGGAGGTCTACAGAATTGCTCACAATCTGTTTTAGCTTCCTGTCCATATGCAGATTTACTTAAATCCAGTATTGATTATCTATCTCTGTAACAAGCCACCCCACACTGTGTCAGACTTCTTGATCTCAAAGCTACTAAAGGCTGCAGCTGTCCATCCTTAGGTATACTTAAAAATAAAAGGCAATGTACACACTGAAGGAATATAGCCAAGATACTGCTAATGAGAAGATCTTAAAAACTGCAGTACATTCATTGAGGGTATCAAGAATACAAGCCTATAGTTTCATGTGCCCTCTGTAAAACCATCCTTTAGCTCCAAGCGTTCTTCCCCTCAAAACTGAGAGCATCTCTTGCTGTTAACCTGCACAACCAGAAACATGAACACTTGGCAAACTCAAGCTGTACCTAGGTTATAAAAAACATAAGACAGCCTGTCCACTGCTGATGTACAGTGGTGACTGGTATCGCAGATGTATTCTGAAATACTGTGGTACAGGACTGTCAAATGCCAATACTGTGATCAGTTTTTGAACTGTAACAGTTATTTTTATTTAGTGATTTCCTTTGTGAATGATTTTACCAAATGAAAATATTCTAGACATTACCATAGTTGCTTGGAATTAGTCCAGTTCTCCCTTTGCAAGTTCCTTTCCACCAATTTGTATCACTCTGCAGAGAAACAGGAAAATATTTTAGAAGGGATAAGCCACATGTCAGAAGTATTCAGTCTATATGGGATGTCTTGTAGACTCACCATATCTGAGATGTAAATGATATCTCCTTCTTCAAAGTACAGTTCATCTGGCTTAAAAAAAATTAAAAAAAGGAAAAGTAAACAAAAATCTGAATGTGTATACTTAGGTAAAACAAGTCCCTGGATAAAGTAGAACACATTCAGCTCTTCTTTCAAAAGAACAATAACTCAAATTCTGTAGCAACTAGACAACAGCCTGACAGTTTTTCATACTATAGTTTGACTTGCCTACAGCTAACTTTTTGGATCTCTGACCTTCATGATAGCTAAAGAAAAAGACTGTGGCCTTTCCGACAGAGCACTGTGCAAAAAAAGCAGTGAAATATATCTTGTATTTGTTAACTTCATTCCCTTTTTGGTTGGTCCCAGTTCATCAAATCTCTTAGCTCTCGATTATCTTTGTTGCCTTTGGAAGAAAAGAAAAACATCACTTAGATTGCTGATCTTAGATTGCAGGTAACTGATGCTAGAGGAGAAAGCATGCTGCTTTTAAAAAAAGAGCTGGACATAAAAAAGGAAAGTGATGATTAATCAGGCAGTTTTAGTCACATTAAGAACCGATATCCATCAACAGGCTTTTTCACGGAAAACATAGTACAGTAAGTCTAACAGGCCAACCCTAGCAGAACTGAAGAAATGCTATTATAGACAAAATTAAAATTAAGTTTCTCAAAACCCTAAAATCTAGATATACTTACCGTTCTGGGCTCAAATGTATACAGGGCCCTGAACACTTTAACCTGCCCTGAAAAAAGAAAAAAAAAACCACAAACCAGTATCAGTATCATGACTTCTAAAGACAGCATATACATACAGCCCTCAAATCCAAATAAATTCCTTTCCTTAACCCTTAAAGCTGCTTGCTGAAGGAATCTGTGCTATGCCTCTGTCAATGAAAATCATGATGAAAAGACTCAACCCAGCAGCACAGGTTCTGAAGGAAATGGGCCAACTGGTCAGCTAAATGCAAGCTTCCTCTTGTGCACACTTAATACGGTCTTCATAGGTCACCATGCAAGTCAACTGTTGCCATCAGTTTCTGAGGCAAAGTTAGTTTCAGTCATATACACCCTTATACACACACTCATACAAGTTGTATATATTTTATTAATACTATCAGATTTGTCAAATGATACAGAATTAAGGAAAGAATAAAGAAACAAAACAATGACCAAAATCTGCAACGTTCTCATACCTACCTGTAGTTGTTACTAATTAGGAAAATAATGCAGTAGCACAGAATCATTGCATTTAAGAAAAATGACAAATGGTCACCAAGTCCTATTTATGGAATGTACAACTGATATGGTGTTCTGTTCAGATGCTTAAAATAAGCTATAGTGTTTACAATTCTAATAAGTGGGCAATGTTTATTTTAATAGGGCAGTTTTGAAGACATTGTCAGCAGCATCCAAGCCAAGAAAAGATAACCTTAATGCAGAGAGGTACAAATTTAATTGCATAAACTGCAAAAGAAGCATTTCTATAAACATTTTTCTAAAAAATTCAATAAAGGTACATTTCAAGAACACCAAGCAGAAAGTCTTGATGAAAGAAAGCAGAAAGATGAGTACAGGAGAAGAAACATATATCTTACATAATTTTATTAGCTGAACTGCTGAAGTCCACTGAACTCAGTGGAGAAATATATTATGCAGACTGTTCTGTATTGTTTACTTTTAAATATCTTAAGTCTTAAGTATGTAGGTTTGTTTACTTTTAAACATGTTGAGTATGTAGCTGTATTTCAGGTTCTTACACTATACTTCACATGTTTATATAGATTAACTTGTGATTAAAGCAGTATTTGGTCCATCAGGACAATGTATTACTTAGACCATACTTAGCTGAGGCTATTTTGTATCCTCAAACTTATGAACTTACTGCCAAAGATTAGTACTGTACAATAAAGTGTGCACCCACAAAATCTTTTGTAGTACATTGTATGGAGAGAACTGAGTAACAAGAGAGTAGGTTTCCTTATGTCTCAAGAATAAGCCTTTACCCTTTTGTAAAGAAGAACCATTGCTACAAAATTTTTGCCTGTTTTTTGCCAGATGGAGCCTTTATTACCCCAGTATCTAAAGCCTACCCACAATAGTGATCATTTTAGGAAGTTAACTTAAGGGCTTTAGAAATGTCAGTCTAAATCTATATATGCTGACAAGCTTGAGAAGGGAGGATGGTACTCAACTGTATATGCTGCCGTTTCGCAGCATACCTCACAGTCTTGGGGTGACTCTTAAAAGATGTTTTCAAATACCTCTGGATATTCCCTAGCAAGAGCCATGCCACAGCGTATGTTTATGAAGTGGTATTTACCAAGGCATAACTACGAAGCAAAACATTTCTGTAGTCCTCTGTCATAGGCTTTTCTGGAGCTAAGTGTATGGAAAAGTATCACCATGAAAATAATCTGTGTAAACTTGCTAGATTGCCAAATGCATGTAGACACTCTATACATGATTTTTCTTCCAATTTGTAACTGTACCCCCATTACAGATCTTATTTTTTAGTAACACCATAGAATTTCAATTTGGCTTTACTGGTTCTCTCACACAGCAGCCATTTCCTAGATATAAAAGGTCCAACACTTCTCAGGCCTTTGCCTCAGAAACTAAGTACCTGCACTATAGCAACAGCTAAAAAGGATGAAACCTGTGTTCTGTTCATTACCCATATAGAAATTATTAACAAGGACAGTAGACAGTAATTTGTCCTATGAGCTTCAGAATGAAATGTCGGAACTGCAGCTGGGGAGAAGCCAAACAAAAAAAAAAGAGAACGGGATGGGTGACACGGAGTACTGTCCCTTGTGCTTGGCTTTCTTACATAGATGACAGAAAAATGCAAGACAGAACTGCACACTGATGACTCTGGCAACTTTAACCATCACCCACCAATTTTCAAGGTTTTATGTAAGTAAAAGGAGGAAATGGACAACAAAAGGGAAGAGTAAGAAATATTAAAAGGGGAAATGAGAATACAGCAGAAGACAGGGAAAAGCAAGAAATATAGATTTGTGTGTTGTATGTGTTTCCTGTAATAATGTACTCCATCTGTGTCAACGGGTTTTCTAAACCTATCACACCCTAAGGGAAGGAAAAGAATGGAAACACTGATGCTGATAGAAGTTTTGCTGACATGTTGTTTAAACAAAAGGCAATTAATGGTGGGGGGTTTTTGTCTTTTTGGGTTTGTTTTGTTTTAATGCTATACAACTGAAACAGACAGTTACTTCCCCAAATGTCAAGCTGTGGTGTCACACACAGCACAACACATTCTAAAACATTTTCCTGTGATGAAATACAAAGTACAGATTTGCATCTGTAGAACTGCAGGTCTGGTTAACTTTACAGCACCTTATATGGGAGTTAAACTCTACTCGTTACTGGCACCAATCTTCTAAATATTTCCTGATAAACAGACATGAAGGCTTGTTATATTGCTGCATTTAAGAGCCAAGAACAGGACTTTAGCACTTGGCATGGCAATTATTTGTGCCAAATTTTAATGCAAAGTATCAGTCTAGAAGATTTAAAATAACAAAATGTAAGGACAAAGGGCACATTAGACTTGAATCTTTGTTCTGCAACTACCGACAAATTGTATTTTACTGGGCACATGAGTACCTGTAATCACTTGAAGTACTTTTATCTAGTAATGCCCATCCCTAGGCATGCAGACAGACCTAGAGCTTGCATTAGCGGGTGTCCTTTGGAATAAGCAAAAAGTTAGGGAGCACAGGAGGTCCTCAGGTGCTTTCCCTTACTACCATCTCTCCACTACAAACCACATTGTAAGATTCATATAGGATGGAGAACTAATACATGAGCACTGATTGGAAGTTGACTGACTGTACCTCCCCACCATGTACTTCTAGAGGGCAAAATAACTGGAATCCAGAAGACACATGTAACTTTTTAAGATTTCAAGGCACCAGGCAAACATTAATGACTTTTTTCTCAGCATGACTAATGAGGGGAGTATCCTTTTTAAAAAGGAAAGGAAATGGAGGCACAGTGCAGTGATGTGTCCCACAATAAACCTTTTTCTAAGCACAGGGACAAATTTAAAAGATTCTTTTCAAACCCACACTTTAGCCACAAGACTGTCTTCTCCCTTCTCATGGAATTTGTATTAAACATCTGCAGAACAACTATCTGACAAATAAAAAAAGATAACTTATTACACATACTAAACAGATACAAATATTCTCAGCATACAAACTCCCCAAGCCACAATTTGCCAAACTCTCCCCCAGCAACACAACAGGATAAAGGAGTCAAACTAACAATTCCCTCTAACTAGCAACATAAACCAAACAGCTTTATCAGGCTGGGCTGACCTCGCACCCTTCAAATTATTTTGGATAACTTCTATAAGTTATGCTTTTATGAGGAAAGGAAACAGGCAACTGATTTCTAATATGACCCTCTCCCAGCTAAGTGCATAAAAGAAAAGAAACTGAGGTGCTCAACAGTAACAGCAGCTTAAAAATGCAGCTTCTGATATGTACTGAACTGAAACAAGATCACTGCTGTGCTTTGTAATACAAAGTAATAAATAAAAAGACCATTTTCTCAAGAGACTAGAAGCTTTTTGTTTCCTCCTAGCAATTTTGAGGTTTATTTTTAATTAATTGCAGTATCATTAACAGAAGATTGTTTCCAAAGAAGCCCTAAGTGTTTTCACAACAAGGAGTTACTGTTTCTCTCACAGTGATGCTTTTTCTTTTCCACTTCCTTTCGGTTCTTTTACACCAGCTTCTCTGTACCACTACAGACACTAGCGTTAAAATCCCCTTTTACTCAACTTGCCACCAAAGCATTCTCTGCTTTCCTCTTGTTTGCTTTCACTCATTAAAGAAAAAAAAAAGGGGAAAAAAAAAAAAAGGACCCACCCATCCATGGCATTACTTATTTACATTTTGAGTTAGGCTGAACTTCCAGCACCAAAGGGGAGGGAAAGCAATTTCATTAGCTGTCAGTTTATCTTACTCCCTCCAGAAAAAAAAAAAAAAAGTACTTTGTGCAAGAGCCATTTATTTTAATTAAGAAAATAATCATGGCAGTAAGCCAATGTTCACAGGAGCTACCAAGGCTTGGCCCCAGTGGAGTGATAGGAGTCTTTTGTTAACATTTCACACCCTGCTTCGCCTGCCATAGACAGACATAAACACATCTCATTGATGCAAACAAGGTTCTACAAATCAGATATTGATCTTGATGCAGCATCTTTTCATTAGCTATATCCAGAGTGAGCAGTTCTAGACTACCACAAAAATCAGAATAATTAACCTACTGTAGATAAACAGACTCACTGGGTGTCACAAAGCACTGTCAGTGCCTATAATACAGACAATGGGATATTCTCTGTGCTCTAGAAAATCAGAATTGGCCATGGTCATCTACAGATAAATTACAAAACTTCAAGTCTATCAACTCCCATACCGGTTCAAGCTAATCCTGGGCTAACTGTCATCAGCCATCCTCCTCCTTGCTCCCCTAAGGCTATGCAGAAGCAGTTGAGAATTAGGTACTCTCTCTAGCACCAACTTGATTGAAAACAACTGATTTGAATCCCCAGCTCTAACAAATGGACCAAAAAGAGAATATATGCATAAGATTTGGGATGTGGGAGGAAAAAGGACAGTTTACATGTTCCAGGGCCTATGCTGGTTTCAGAGTCTCCTCCTAGAACATGTATAACTGGGAATATGAATTTTGATAAATGTTCAGATGAATTTCTCTGAAGTGAGAGGCATCTTCTGCCTGACATCACAGAAAGCATGGTGGCAGAAGGACAGTGTGTTTGTTTTCTCAGTGTTGGCCTAAGAACCTTCAAAGGAATTACACAGCCTGGCACTGTGTACCAGCAATTTGAAGTCACAATCTTTCGGTCAATTGACAATGACAAAGGTAAACTGCAGATCAGAAAAATTTGCAATATGCTTGCAGTTTGCTTTAGTAAGCAAAGAGATGTTCATTTTATGATCTGCATGTCTCTCAGGAGACAGGCAATTTTATTAGAAAGACATTATGGCCAGACTGAAACTTTTTTTTCTGGCTTCTCAGGAACTGGAAAATAAGGTGCTTTACACCCAGATCTTCAAGCAGGAATAAAAGTAGTGGAAATAGGTTTTACAGGAGTGCAGCTTGTATTTTGGCATTTTGATCACAGGGTCTTGCACAGAGACACAACAGAGTACAACAGCATTTAAGGACTGCCACAACTGAGACAGAAAAAAGTGGAGTCCCCGCTGTTTAGAGAACCATCTTCCACTTCTAAGTAGTGGTTGTTAGAAAGGGGAAGTGAACATAGGGCATACAAATCAGAGTGGAGGAAGGGGGGAGGGTGTATTAAACAAAAAAGCCTAGGAATCTGTTTAGGGACATGTTGAAAAGAATGCAAAAGGTAGACTGGTGCCAGTGTAGATGACAAACTGGGGTAGCCCAGGAACAGTCATGGACTCCACCAGTCAGTAGCTGGTGCGGAAGGAACAAATAACATTTGTTTACAGAAAATCAGAATTTAAGAATATTCTCTCAGAAGATGTATGTGAACACAATTTCACAAATTAATTTTGGCTGGCACAGTTTGATGCTGAAATCTTCTACTTCTTGTAATTTTATTTCTCCAAACACACAGAATGCCTTCACTTGTAGGAAGCTTGTTTGTGGCCCCAGCAGCTTGCAGTAAGAAGAGGGTTTGGGGTCACAAATGCAAGTTTAAAATTCATGTTGAAATCAGACTTGGTACTGTTTAATTGTTCCTCTGATGTTTTCCTCCCCATAGAGCTGATGACCACAGCATAACTCCATTCACATGCTCACATCTCCCTAGCTAACAGAAATCTTTCTTTGACTACAGAAACAACCCAAACTACCACCACCTAAGCCAAATTTAAGCCTACTTGTAAAACCTTAGGCATGTGACTCAATGCAGGTCTTCTGCTCCTGTGAATGCGGTCACAGCTCCTACTTTATCTAAGAATTAAGGTGAACTTGATTGTGATTCAAACTAAATACTTATACTCAGAATTCTATTTTTAACTGTGACAGCTATGAGTGGCTGCAAAGTCAACAAAGCTACTTTAAGGTAGTAACCCTTTATGTTACATACGTTATGTTTCCTCCTGCCTCCCTTCCCCTCAGTTGGAATAATTTAAAACTGTAGTTTCCTTGGGACAAAGGCTGGTCTTTCTCCATAAAATGTAAATGATGTGTGGACTCTAGGCCAGGATCAAAAAATCTTTACTCTATCTGTTGAATATGAAATTAAGTAAGGTCTCTTTAAAATATTAATATACCACTTTCATCTCCCCAAAGCTGCTGCTGCACACTGTGTAAGGCTCTAATAAAAAAATGCATAATCAGAGAGCACTGTTCAAGGACACAACTAGCAGAAGCCAATATAGCTTGTCAAGTTTCAAGGACTTAGCAAGTAACTTTTGTAAACAGGATTAACATCCAACACAGAATGTTTAAGAGGTTTATGAACTCTGCACATAATGTAGTTTGAGACATCAATAGAATTTTTGAAAGATGGAGGGCAAACCCTACCCTTGCATAACGCTGACAGAGAAAGTTTCTGCTATTTTCAACTCCCACTCCACTCCTTTGTATCTTCAACAGCAACTCTAAATAGAGAATACAGCTAGAAAACAATAATAATACAAAGTCCCAAGAGAAAAGCAAAGCTAGGCACTTGTTTAAAAAAGAAAAGTCTAAAACCACTAGAAATTAAAAGCCCTCTAAAGCCTCTGAAAACAATCATGACCCCTTACTCAAGGGCTAACCACAGAACCCAAAATACTAGCTCAAGTGTTGACAAACATATCAGATGATTGCCTAAAACATATTGATGACAAAACGATCTCTCTGTAACTGAAATCCTAATGTGCTGTGCATGCCACAGGATTAACAGAAGAGCCTTCTGTCAGATAAAATGCTCTCATGTACTGAAGAAAACCACACAATGCTATAGCTAGTTGGTTTTTCTCCCTTCACACATTTTTTCCCCCCACTGTCTAGCCATCCAACTCTAATGCTGAACACCCCTGTGATGAGCAGTGAACACTCGCTGTTTTAGAAAGGATGAATATTTGTTTCACTAAATGTTTTCACTTGCCTACCACCTGCTCTATCTCCTTCCATCTCTACCTAGACTGCACCTTTTTTCCCCCCTGAACACAAAGGAAAGGACTACAGCAACCAATGTCTTTTCTCTTCTGTCTTGAACTGTAACAATGCAACAGCAAGGCAAGCAGGTTTGCTGCTCCCTGGCACAGGTTATAGCCCAGTTTATAGACTGGATACCTGGTAATAGTCAGTGAAGAAAAATTAACACAGCTTGACCAAATGCACCAAGACATTCCACCAACTGCAGTCTAAAAGCTGCCAAAAGAGACAGCATTACGCTGCTGTAGGAACTATTTCACCACATGCAGTTCCTGTATTTATCTGTTTTTAATTAGCACATTTTAACATCTATAACCCTGAGAGATTCAATGACAGTACCATTGACATAACTGATATTAAAGACAGAACAAAGCCAGTCATACGACTACAGAAAATTTTTGGTGTGTGCTAGAAGACAGTCCGTTCCTGAAAATGCCTTGGAAAAAAATTAACACAACAGCCTCCATAAGACTTTCTTTCTTCAAAAAATAGGGATTCGGCAAAATTAATCTATTACCCTTAATCAGCTCTGAAAGCCACTACCAAGAGAGTCTTACTCTCTTCCTCCTCCTTCTTCAGCCATTTATTTCTACTCATTTCCTTTTGCTGTGTCAAGCACTCATGCGGTAAACGAGCTCAGCAAGTTCATTAGACATAGAAATAACCTAACATAAAAAGTCAGAGCACCGATCCAGCTTGTCATGTCACTAAATGGAATGGACAGGGGATGGTGGGGGTGTGGAGGTGGTAGGTAACCTGTCCTTTTGATGGCAATCTGCATTTTATCAGATCAAGCATACCACAAAACTGCACCCCAGGAAACTAGCAAGAGACACCTAGTATTAGACGTAACTCATCTGAGTTAGCTCCTGCAGGTTAGGTAGGACTATAGACTTTAACTCCTTAAGAATCTTAGGTTAAATTTAACTCATCTTTTTCCAAATCAGAAAACTGAGTTATCAACTTCACTGGAAAAATCTACTCTTCTTACACATTTGGCTGTTAAGAGCAACACCACACCCTTTCAGAAGCCCACAGATTTCCTCAGTATGGGTTTTCAGTGAGAGTCCACAACAGCAATGCTTCTGTTACTGTCTTTTTCATTTCAAGTAAGCTGTTTTCAAAGACACTTATCAAACTGCAGGGCAGAGGAAATTCTTCCAAGGGTGAAACTCTACATTGAGGGCTTTACCAGGTTTTGCTTCTGTGGGTAGGTCAAGACTGACGGTTTAAATGGTCTAAACTGGGTTTGCACTTACTTGACTTCAAATTAAAAACTTGTTTTATAAGTTGTCTAGTTGAAATACTCAATTAGGCTACGTATTTAACTACTTCTAAAAAATGTCAGTATTTCAAATAGTATTCTAGGTGTGAAAAACATTGAAATTCAGATGTATTTAGGGATCAGATAATCATGTTTTGGGAGAAAACAACTAGTCCTATCTATTTAATTACATTCCCAATGAATTTTTAACTTTAAAGTAAGAATTTAACCTCTCATACTGGGAGACGATACACACACATGATAAACAACAACTGCATTTTCCAGATCAGCTCCTTATTTAAAAAAACAACAACAAACTAAACCTAATTACTTAAATTTTGACAGAATAATGTACGTTTACCTAAAAGATGCCACTTCTATTCCAAGGTTTAAAACCCCACAACTTCCAAAGGTTTTTCAATAGTCTTCGAAAAATCTGTGACTAATTTTTTGGAACTAACTTTGCACTGAATCTATCTGGAAAGGGTGCAGGAGCAAAAATTTATGCATCAATGACTAAATGCACTAGGAAGGGCAACACGCACGTTTGCACCAGAACGTCAAAGGGCAGACACACTGAGAGTTTGCTGTTGGGAGTCCTACGACAGAAAGCAGTGGATGCCACGGGAGAAGGAGAACGTAGCATGGGACCAGACTAGAAAACGGCTTTCATGACCGTATCGCTAGTCCAGGCAGTCACAGGGCAAACCTCAAGAGTATTTCGACACCTGTTTCTTAACATGTTGAAAGGTTTCCTGTGCGCTTCAGCCTACACAAGCTTCCCCTCGACAGCAGCCGGTGGCGTGGCCGCGGGCAGCACAGCCCCCGGGCCTCGCCCCGCCTCAGAGGCGGAAGGCCGGGGCGAGGGGGCTCTGCGCAAGCCCGAGAGACGGGCGGGAGGGAGCGGGGGGGGGCCTGTCCCCCGGCGGCGGCCTTCCCCCGGGGGCACTCTCGACCCTTCTCCCGAGCAAGAGCGGGCGCAGCATCCCGCCCAGGCACGACGCCTGCTTGCCGAGGGAGGCTCCGCCGCGGAAGGGGCTGCCTCCCCGGCCGACACCGAGCAAGCGGTGCGGAGGTTAATGGCGGCGGGGCGGGGAAAGCAAGGGGTAGGCGGCCCTGCCCCGCTGCCCCCCCCTCCCTCCCTCCCGGCCGGGCTCCCTGCTCTGACAGCCCAGACCCGACCCCCAAACCGTCCACGTGTCAGCGGGCAGGGGGCTGCTCCGCGCCCCGCACCGACTGCGCGCGGCCGGGGGCAGCCGGCGGAGCGGCCGGGAGACGGCGGGTCGGGCCGCCGGGCCCCTCCCTTACCTGGCTTGGCCGGTTTAGGTGGCGGCTTGGACATGGCTGGGGCCGGCCCAAGCGCGGACGGGGAAGCGGCGGGGCGGCGACCAGCTGCCTGCGAGCGGGCCCGCGGTAGAAGGGCGCGGGGGGCAGCAGCGCGAGCCCTCGCCGGGCTCCCGGGAGCGGTGCGCGGCGGGCAGCGGGAGGGAGGGAGGAAGGAAGCGGGGGGACGGGGGAGAGGGGGGCGGGACTTATAGGCAGCGGCTCCCAGTGGCGGCCGTGGGCCCTTCGCCAGCCCCAGCCAATCCCCGCGCGCGCCGCCGCCCCGCCCCTCGCTATCCCCCCCCCCACCGGCGGGTTGCCGCCGCGGGAGGGGCAAGCGGCCTGCGGAGGCGGCCACTGGGGGTGCGCAGCTGGGGCGGGACAGCGGCGGGGCGCGTGAAGCGGTGGGGCTTGTGCCCAAGGGGTGGTTGGCGGCGGCGAAGGCCGAGGAGCGCGCGCGCGTACCTGCGGGGCGCCGAGCCGAGCCGAGCCGAGCCGAACCGTGGCCCGGCGACACCGGTGGGTTGCGAGGTGCCCCGTCTCGGGCGTGTGACGGGAGCTTCGTGCCGGCGGGGGCCGCCCCGGCTGGGTGGTAGACACGCCTTGGACAGCTCTGTAGCTGGGCGTAAGAGGCGGGGGCTCCGGCTGCGTGGAAGCCCTTCGGGCGGAGCGGCTTCTTCCGGGTACCCCCCCCGGTATCTTTAAGGAGTGGTTAAGGTTAAAGGTTCAGCCCAGAGACGCTGAAGCGTTGTGAGCTGTTGGGAAAGGTGCGGGGCTCTGTGGCCGTCGGCGTGCGCTCGCTCCCCTTGGCTCCTCCGCCAGCCCTCGAGTGTGGGTTTGGTGTCCCGGAGAGACGATTCCTACTCGGGTCTGGTGGTGGTCCCTAGAAGGAAGCATGCTTCGGCTGTTAGTTACCGTGTGCTGCTGGAGCTTTGTCATGCTGTGCCGTTAAAAACAGGGTGATAGCAGTTCTACGGTAGGGTTGTCATGGGTTTATGTTCTGTTTAAAGATGCTACGCCGAGCCCAGGTAGAGTAGTTCAGGATTTCTGCGTTGCAACACTGGTGACAAATTTGCCTTTGCAGTTTGTGTTACTCATTACTCTGGGGGGAGGAGGAGTTGGTGGGCTTTTTCATCCCGGTGTTTTTTTGCCTTAAACTGGGATTAACTTTCATATGGACAATGACGTAAATTAGAGTCCAAAGCTCAGCACGTGTATCCAGGTGTTATTTAGATTGTTACAAAGCATTTTTTGTGAGTCAAAGGCTAATCCTCTGGAACACAAACCTTACTGATGATTTTTAGAAAAGAGTTGGGTTTTTGCTTTTTTTAATGGACTGAGTATCATCACTTCCTGAGAACAGATCATCTGTTTGCACTCTTTGAATAGATAGCCAATTACCATAAACAGGCGATGCATCACTGGACTTGAGAATTACAATATTCTTAGAAGACCCTTGCATGCTAATGTATAAAACTTGCCAGTGCCGACTACTGTAGGTGTGCAGCACCACTGCAGAGCTATGGCTGTCACACTGGTGATAACTTGAACTAGTCAGTATGTCTTTTTTTTTTTTTTTTTTAACGGAAGAAACATATAAAGCAACCATGCAAAGATCATATAACAGACCCATGAAACAGTTGAACTTGCAGTCATTGCACCAAATGCAAAAGGGTATTATTACTTCAGACTCCGCCTGAATGCCTAAAACTTACTTTCACAGAAATAGTGTGGGTTTATT
This sequence comes from Harpia harpyja, assembly GCF_026419915.1. NCBI lineage: Eukaryota > Metazoa > Chordata > Aves > Accipitriformes > Accipitridae > Harpia > Harpia harpyja. The sequence goes on along the minus strand of NC_068969.1, from coordinate 77,906,964 downwards.
TCCCTGCTGATGCCCCGTAACAGTCTTCTTGCCTAGTATAGTACAGATATTTGTTTGTCAGGGAGGGGAGACGGTGTTACCTGCTCAGTCCTTTCAGGTCTTAGGTGTCATAGGCCCTACCTCTTTAAATGTGACTTAGGAGGACAGAGCAGGTGAAAAACAGGGTGTTTGCATGTGGTTAAATAGTTATTAACTGATGTGTGCTTATGGAAAGCAATGCTTGACAAATGTTAAACTGGCTTGACAAACTCTGTAGATTAGCACTGCTGCCAAGAGAAGCAGCCCCATTACTACCTGTCCTGCTACACCGTACCGTTGCAGGCACAGGTAACTGGATGGTAAACTGGAGGGAATTTTTTCAGCTGAAAACTAACATTCTTCCCCTCGCTCCTCCTTTGCAGAACTGTATTTCAGCTGGAGTAGTTTTCCAGTATAGTTCACTATGGACTCTGCAAACACCTGCTCTAGAAGAAAGTTCTAGGAGAAGAGTCAGGGAAAGACAGGATTGTGTCTTCTGGCACCAAAGGTGTTCAGCCTGCCAGAGCCTAAGGGTTGTTTTTTTGGCAGCAACAGGGATATGGGTGGGCAAATGTAACCTTTTTCAGAGTTTTAGTCTTCAATCTTTTCTGGAGAAGATTGAGTGCTATCTAGTCCTTCTCAGTGCTAAGTCAGCTAGGATGGCTTAAACTGCCCTTACAGTAGTTTTAATGACTTCAGATTATTCTGTGGTGGAGCAGAGGAGGAGCACTTGTATGGTCTGTGCTGTTAACTCTCACCACAAGGGAGTAGTGAATTCTTACACTGCTGAGACCAGATTCATAAAAGAGTCTTTGAACATACTCTTTATTATAACCCTTAATGAAATTTTAAAAACATCTTTCTCCTCAGCATGTCACTTATTTCTTTTTAAGTTTTTTGTTTGTTTTGCCACCGCAGCTTCTGTTTACCTAGTCTTTTTTATATCATTAATGCTTGAGCTAGTGATTGTACTTTTCTTTAGAGACTTATGTGGTATTAATATTGGTAGAATTAAGTCTCTCAGAGTTCTCCCCAAATGATTAAAATACTGTCAAAGGTAAAATGCATTGAAATCTGTGAAGCGGCATGTATGTTGCAGGTTTTTTGTTAGCATTAGAACAAGCAGTTGAGGTTCTGACAGTAGCTTTGCAAAAAGAAAAAAAAAGGACAAAAGGACAGAAAATAAGGCTTATCTATAAATGGTATTTCTTAATACAATAGCTGCTTTCTTTGTTGCTGAATTAAGAGTTTTCACTGGCGACTATTTTTCACAGTGAAAAGGAAGAACTGAGGAGAAAACAAACCATGAAAGTATTGGTTATTGGCCTTGGAGGGTAAGTATTAGCAAATTAAATTTCCTCTACAGCTCAAGACTGGTCTTCCTTTCAGAATGAAGTGATATAATTTCTATTTCTGAATGGGTATTTTTTGAAAATAGATTACAAATACAACTTATAATTGTGTCATTTTATGGCATGTAACATTTAAGAAATTGTTCGGTCTCTGTTGGAGATCTCAGGTACCATCTCTCTCTAACCTCTTTCTTGGCACTGCTAGATTTACTGTCTGAAAGCTGTTGGAACCTGCCAGAAAATTTCTAGAGGTAGAGTATTTAATGTGAATAAACTTCTGGGGGGTTTTGGTTGGTGTCTTTTTGTCTAACTATACAGAAGTGTGTGTGTGAGGTTGTACATATGTTTAAAAGATTGGTTTTTGTCTTCATGCAGTTTTTACTATGTTTTCTAACTCAGTGTAACAAATGGGGGGAAAACAACGCTGGCAGAAAAGCTTAAGAAAATGCTTCCCAACTGCGATATAATCTCTCAAGATGACTTCTTTAAGGTAACAGTATTGATGGAAGGACCTGATAGGTAAAAGTAGGCTTGAGTAGATTTTTAGTATCATTTCTTCTCTTTTCAGTTCTCCTATTGATAAACTTTTAAAATTGATGCTGCTTAAAATAATGTTAACTTAATGAGAAAGAGAAATAAAATGAGCACTGGGGTAACTGAAATTTCAGTGGTCAAAACCACTGAGTATACTCAGCAAAAAAGAAGTTTACTGTCTTCTTTGATACCCTTTTAAAATAAGGAATGGATATACGTTGGATGCATTTTTCAAGATACTTTGTTCTAAATGAAGTTAATGATATTGTATTAACCCTACACCCATACAGCAATAGGTAGTTCTTTGTCTCCCAAATCAAAACAGAAAAACAACTTTTGCATTGACATTGGAGTTTTTTATTAAGGAGGGTGAAGGAGCTCTTATTTCTGAAGTAAAGCTCTAATGAATTTAAGAGGTATGATTTGGAGAATTTGTTTTTCTAGATTTAATAAAGTGTTGGTATTGTATTTTAACAGTTGTATACAGCAGTTTAATTTTGAAGAGAAATTTAATCAATTGGGATAAAAAAGTGTATAACTCTTATGTTTGTAACTGAAGAGTATGTATCTGTGACAGTGGTCATAAAAGCAGCCTTGAAAATATTCACTTTTTTTCCCCTTCAGCCAGAGTCTGAAGTAGAAACAGATGAACGTGGATTTAAGCTATATGATGGTCAGTAACTTTGATGCATTGCTTTTGAAAATCGGACTGAAATTCTGTTCTGCTGAGCTTCAACACTTCTTCCCCTCTTCCCCCTGCCCCTCTTCCATTCTGAGCAAGGCAGTAAACAAATGGTTGTTTCAGAGCATTCCTTTGCTCAGTTTCTTTCAGGCCACTGAGATAAAGAAGAAAACTTGCTGAACTAGTAAATAGCTCAAGTTAGTGCTTGACCTTTCCTTCTCCCTTTTTAATCTTTTCCTCTATTTCTACAGTTGCGTCTGGTGCAGTAGCAAATGGTGCTGTTCAGTTAGAAGTCTTGGCTTGCAGCACTGGCATAAGCTTAACCTCATCACTTTCCCTGTAATGATGGATTTTTATTTTTTTTTCACTTTGATAATGAACTCAGGGGATATCACCACTGAGTCTCTTTCATTGTCATATTCCAAATCATTCAAAACTTGGGTCTGATCCTGACACGTTTATATCATGTCAGATCTCACATACAGACCAAGTGTTTTGAAGTTCATGGTTAATGCTGTCTCAACATGCCAATTTAGTCTTAGAAAGTTCTAGATCCAAATCCACTTTAGGCCAGTGCTTTGGTTCAGGTCTTATCTAGTTGTGAACAGTTGCTTATTAGCTAATCTCTGTTGATACTTGGTGATAACAAAATGTATTACTCAGAACATTGGCCAGAACCTTAAACTGTATCTGAAAACTGACTCTTATCAGCTATGCAGTCTTTGGCTCAAGTTCTAGACTTAATGAAACTGAAATGTGAAATTGGAGGGATAAGTTGGACATTGTGGTTCAAATATCTGGGTTCAATGCTGCTCTTACAAGCTCCTCTAAAATGTGTTTGCTCTTATGTTACCCAAAGGCTGCCTTCTCTCTACCATTCAGTACTCAATACATTCTTACATACCTGCAGACAAAAATAGTTGCTACACTGCCCTGTTTTGCTTTGTATGCCAGCCTCTTTTCAATCCATCCATCCCCACCCTCCAAATACCTGAACACAGTAAAAACCCAAAGCAAAAATGTTGAGCACCCGCTCCCTTCGCCTGTGTCAGTGACAATTGACAGAAGGGTGGAGGTCTCGGGGTAAGTAAGTTTTCACAAGTTTTTTGGAATAGGAGAACAGTCCATGCAGTTTCTGTTGCCAAGGGAAAGGCTGTGAAATGAGTTCACACACTTTTTAGTGCCACAGAGTTGAGAGAGACCACATCCACCAGAAATAACCCCACCCTGGGGAAAGCTTTAGTTTCAGGGTATCATCAGTTGCAAACATGTAACTAATTGTATGTGTGAGAGAGAATTTGGGGGGTAATCCTGTTCCCTTTCATTTAGACTTGTATGTAGATTATTTGATTCTTACTGATTAACGTAGGGGTACTTAAGGGTTTGTTGGTTGTTTTTTTTTATTCTCTGTTTTTAAGGTGTGCCTAACTTTCTGTTTTCATCTAGTACTTGATGCCCTCTATATGGATGAAATGGTGAAAAGTATTCGCAATTGGATGAAAAGCCCAACAAGCTCAGGTGTTGTGATGCAAGAGCCACAGAATACATGTGACAATCTGAAAGATACAGAAGATGTTTATATTTTGATTGTTGAAGGCTTTCTGCTGTACAATTATAAGTAAGCAGTAACATGTAACCTGGTATATTAAAAGCTGCCCTAAAAAGGAAGTGGGAACTAAATATTTTATTATCTTAGGCCACTTAATGAACTATGGAATAGAAGATATTTTTTGACCCTTCCTTATGAAGAGTGCAAAAGGAGAAGGAGGTAAGATTATTTGGTTTTTGCTCACAGAGGTTCATTGTACCCCCCGTAAGCTGGAGTGGTTCTTTTGTACTAGTTTTTCTTCAGTGCTTGCCAAATGTAAGCTATTAAGATCATCTGTCCTCTGTGATTCCCAGGGAAGACTGTGTGGGTATTTAACCAACATTAACAAAAGCATGCAGAGATGGGTGGGGAGGGTTGGTTTGGGTTTTTTTTGCATTTTGGAGCACAGGGATATTAGTGTTAAATGTTTTATAAACACTGAAAAGATAATTTGTTGTCCAGGTAAATTATTACTGACTGCATATTGGAGTTAAACCATATTTAAAATGAGAAACAGTTAAAAAAAGCAGTCTTTGGTTGAATACAGCTACACAATGATTATTGTTAAAGTAACAATGTTCATGTGTGGTTTTATTGTACACTTTGTTTAGGCTGTGCATTAGTTGTACCGTATATCTGATTTAGATTATTGAGCCATTGTCTGACTTGCCTCCAAGTTTGGAGGAAGACCGTGTGCTTGGAGCAATACATGTGCATGAAGTCCAAATCTGTTGGCTGGGTGAAGAAATCATCTATTCAGCTAGCTTTGGTTGATTCTACTTTCTTGGTTCTCACTAGACTCACCTTTAAAGGACTTCAGTGTCCAGGCTGGAAGTGACTAGACAAAACTGCTAGTCATTTAAAACTTGAGAAACCTGTATACCCAATAAAAAAAAAAAAAGAAAAAGTAATTTGTTTTGGTAACACTTTCAATACAGCTTAATTTATGTGTAATACCTTTTTCAATTAAAAAAAAAACCAAACTTCTACCTTATCTTAAATCTATTTTGATTGGCAAAAATAGGTAAGTTAGCAAGAGTTCAGTATCACAGATTATATTAAAACAAAGGAGCCACCATTGCTCCAACAGTTATGCAGCCTGCCAGTCGTTTTTTTTTTTTTATTTTGGATAGATGCTCTTATTAAACCAGCTGAAACTAGGGGAAAATGTAAAACTTGTATGGGAAAGCAAATATATTTTTGTGTAGCACCAGAGTCTATCAGCCAGCAGATACACCGGGGTACTTCGATGGACACGTGTGGCCTATGTATCTGAAATATAAAAATGAATTGGAAGAGAATGCAAGTAACATTGGTATGGTATCCTTAATTTTAAACTTATAAAATGTTGCAGTGTGGCACTTGTGCAGGTTTTTGGGGGTTGTGGGTTTTTTTGAATGGGATGAAGTTTTGTTCAAAGGTTTTTGTGGCACTTGGACAGTAGGTTTGGACCTTTTGTTGGTTTATTTTTCAAGTCTATAGGGTTTCTGCTTTTTTAACAATGAAAATTATGAAGTTAAAAAATAGAAATGTTCTGATCACTAATTAAGTCCATTTAACAAGCTAGTTTGTGTGTGCATGTGCACATACATATGTATAGCTAAATAGGAAGCTTCTGAAACGATAGATGATGCACTGGCAGAATTCTTCAGAATGGAACTGAAATTCTGGTTGAAGTCCTATAATAAGATGAAGATACTTCCTAGGTGCTGACTGTACACACTACAGTCACCAGTCTCGCATGAGAAGTGTCAAAGCTGGGCCAGATGATGGGACGCTGACATGAGCTTGTGTAAAGTTCACGCTTGTACAGCTCTTGAACTGCCCACTTCTGGAGTGGGGGCCACAGGAAAGAGAAGTCAGGTGGCTGCTTCATCAGCACACAGCTTCTTACTGTACAGTGAGCATGGGAACCGCAGTGCCGTTCCCTGACTTGCTCAAACCCTGAAGCTGAGGAAGAACCTGAGGTCTTCCACTGCATAGGAACATTTCTGCTGAATTATTCCATTGCTCTACTGTCCTAACGTTATTACCACTACCTTTATGGAGACTTCTATACCACAAAAAAAATTGTAAATTAATTCTTAATTAGAATACTTTTCCATTATGTTGTTTTTTAACATGTAAAATGAATTTGGGAAAGAAGAAAAGGGAGGTACTGTTCTTGGGTTTTATTTTTTCATCTCTTCTGATGGCACCCATAGAAATACCGAAAACTTTGCCAATTGCCATTACAGATAACTGGTATAGAATTCACGAAAACTTTTTCTTTGGTCTTTCTTAGTTTATTTGGATGGCACAAAATCCCAAGAGGAGCTTTTATCCTGTGTGTATAGTGATATAATACAGGAATTAAAAAAGCTGAGGGAAGGAAGTAAGTAATGTTACTGGAAATTGAATCTGCTTATCCCATTCCAAGTTAACAAGAAGCTAATCCTTTTATATGAAAATAACTGCAAGTATTATATAGATCTATATCTCCTTATGTATTACAGTCCTTATACATGTTTGCCCATTACTCTTAAGTCATCATAAGCTTTAAGTTCCTTGAAACTGGATGTTCTGAAATAATAGGTGAATCCACTGTTATCTAGTGATAAAATAATAATAAAAAAGGGGGAACAGAAGGAATATGGGGCAAAACATTGATGAAAGAAGATGTGTTGGTGGCATTAGTTTCTAATACACAGTGGTGTCACATGCAAACAGCAAAGTGACACTACAGGTTAAATGTGTACTTTTTATTTTTATTTTAGATCAGCGGGTCACAGCATGATAATGTAGAAAGCCTGGGTTCCATTTGATACGAATTGAAAACCCCAAGACTGTCATACTTGGCAGGCCAACCGAGCAGATGTTATGTGTACATCCATAATACTAGTTCATACAACACAAGTGGATTTGTAGTGACTATTAACTCTGTAAGCCTCAAATATTGTTGAGTAGTATCAACAGTGCATTATTATTTAGAATTCCTTTAACCAGTCATGCTTTGGCTTATCTTTAAATCTGATTGAATGTGTACATTTTAAAGAATATAAATATATTTTTGTGTGTAAAACTAAACAGTAAAGATGCAGTTCTGCTGGATTAATAAGTATATCTGAACATGAATGAATGCAATTTGAAGTGTTTGTATAGGAATGACAGTGATTACCTCTAATATTTTTATGAGCTTCTAATCACTGATAAACATGGGTAGAGGAACTAGCTATATGCTGAGGCAATAATACGTTTAAGATTGTATAAGCTGTTACACTTCTTATTCAGTAACTGAAGCTGTTACTGAATACATCAGAACTCAACTTATTTAGACTTGCTAAATATCTCTGTGGTGTTTGTCAAGTAATTTTTGTGTTGTGTATTGGTTGGACCCGTTGAGAATGGATATTTAAAAAAATCCAAACCTGAAGGGAAGTCAGGTTGTTGGAAAAAGATGGGGGAATAAGCTGTCAGAGAGAATGCAGATGCATCGCTAACAAGATTAAGTACATGTATTGTGCAGAGATCGAGGATTGGGATGACACAGACTACTAGACAATAAATGCATGCTTCAGGGAGGAGGAAGGAAGAAATAATTCTTATTAATATTCATAGCTCAGGTTGAAATTATAGTAATGAAAGTGTTCAGAAAGTATGCTAAATGTATGTTAAAGCTTTGTTATAGGATTTATGTACATATGTTTAAACTAGGAAACTGGGAAGTTGAATCATATTTGGTTGCTGAATAAGTAATGTATTAACTCTTACATTTTCTATACAATAACTTACATTTTTATCAGCCAGAATAAAAATCAAGCTACAGACATGAAGAGCAAAGGATGGACTATATTACTTACTATGTGTCAGCTGAACTAATCACAGTGATGGAAATGTAATGCTTTATTGTTAACAGTATTAAGAGTCCTAAACCTGTATATAAGAAAAAGTTCTTAAACAGATTACAGCTATGTAAAGCTGTGTTTAAGACAAAGTGCTTCCAGATACTTTTTTGTATTATTGTTTTGCAGTAAAAATACTTCAAGTTGCATTTGTTCAAATGCAGTGAGGGACTGTCTGACTTTAAACTGTATTTTTGTTTTTATTTCCCTTTGGAAGGGGTGCAACTGTGAGAGATTAGCTCATACTTGGATGGTTGTGGTGTGTTGACCTTGGCTAGCCACCAGGTGCCCACCAAGCCACTCCATCACTCCCCCTCCTCAACTGGAAGGGGCGGGGGGGGATAAAATGAAAGGCTCATGGGTCAAGATAAGGACAGGGAGATCACTCAGCAATTACTGTCACAGGCAAAACAGACTTGGCTTGGGGAAATTAATTTACTGCCAATCAAATCAGAGTAGGATAGTAAGAAATAAGAACAGATCTTCAACACCTTCACCCCACCCCTCCCTTCTTCCTGCGCACAACTTCACTCCTGATTTTCTCTACCTCCTTCCCCTGAGCGGCACAGGGGGACAGGGAATGGGGGTTGTGGTCAGTTCATCACACGTCTCTGCCACTCCTTCCTCCTCACTCTCTTCCCTTCCTCCATCTCCCCATTTCCTTCATCCACCTGCTCTGGCTTGGGGTCCTCCACAGACTGCAGGGTGGATATCTGCTCCACTGTGGAACTCCATGGGCAGGGGGGCAACCTGCCTCACCATGTGTAGGGCACGAGAAGACTTTGTTACGGTAACCCAGGACAGCTTGCCTCCCCTATCCGAGTACGCAGAGTCCCAAGCATGCGTGACCTCTCTGTTACAGTAAGCTGGGGTAGTTCACTTCCCCCCATCTGCATATACCCCTGCACAGGCGCAAACATGACGGCCAGCTGCAGATCTCAGAATTCGGACAATAGTACCTGCATTACCTCAGCAAGTACGCTCATGAGCAAGACAGGACAGTGCATATGCACGATATGTTAAACAGTGCAAGTTTTATTATCCACCCCTGCAGTGCTTTCCCTTGAGCTTCACTCCCGAGCAGGGCTCCCATTTGATGGGATCAGGTCCCCATTTGATTAGCATCGGTGTCCCGGGCCTCCCACTGTGGTAATGCTATGTTTTCTGTAAAGCCAAAGCTTTCACTTTTTGAGTGATGTGCCTTGTCCCTGAGGGATCCACACCTGCTTTTCGCTTGTAACACCATGGTCTTCACCACAGGCTGCAGGGGAATCTCTGCTCCAGCGCCTGGAGCACCTCCTCCCCCTCCTTCTTCACTGACCTTGGTGTCTGCAGGGCTGTTTCTCTCACATCTTCTCACTCCTCTCTCCCAGCTGCTGTTGCAGTTTTTTCCCCCTTCTTAAATACGTTATCACAGAGGTGCTACCACCATCACTGATGGGCTCAGCCTTGGCCAGCAGCGGGTCCGTCTTGGAGCTGGCTGGCATTGGCTCTATCGGACATGAGGGAAGCTTCTGGCATCTTCTCACAGAAGCCACCCCTGTAAGCCCCCTGCTACCAAAACCTTGCCATGTAAGACCAATACAATGGTGAGGGGAAGAAATATTTTGTTGTTGCTTTTCCCATCCCTGCATGGAACTTGTAGGCTTATGGTGCCCCTTTGATAAACTTGGAGAAATGCGTGAGTACCTGTTGGTTCTAGAGGAACATAAGGGATCCTTTTATGAGTTGAGAAGGGTAGGAAGAGGAAGTGAAGGGTTAAGACTTAATGGGCTCCTCTCAGGAGGAGGAAGAATTTCAGTATTGGCAGTCCCTGAGTGATTTTATTCAGCAAGTTTAGTAGCGATTCAGAGGAAAGAATGAACAATGAAATCACCCAACTTTGCAGATGATCCAGAGCTTCCTCAAGTAGTCCAACATTGGTCCAGTGGCAAGGAGGTCAGTTTTGTGAGATCCTTCCATGGGCAAAAGGGGTAGATAAGCCCAAGTTCAGATTTATGCATTTGTGCTGTAAATCAGAATATACATGGTACTGAACTTGTAGTTCCGCAACTTGTAGTTACAGCTCAGGCCAGAGATCTTTGACAATTCTTCTGAAACCATCACCACAGTGCGGAGCTCCATCAAAATATTAGGTAGGCATTTAAGGGTATTGCAAACAAAACAGGTGGTGCTACTTTGTGCCTGTGTAAAACTGGTAGACCCACGTTTTCTGTATTAGGCAGTTTCAATTTCTACATCAGGAGGGAACCCATAGTGAAGTTAAAAGAAGGGCAACTAATGTGATCAAGGGAATGGAGCAGCCATTTTTTGAGGAGAGACTAAAAATGCTGGGACCCTTCACTCTGGAGAGGAGAAGACTGAGGGGAAAAATTTCAAGGTTTACAAAATCTTGAAAGCTGTGAGTCAAGTGAATGCAGAACCTGTATTCACCAAATTGTACAAATACTAGTTTAGGGGGCACTCCTCCTTCACTTGAAACAGATTGACCAATTATATTAAGCTGGTATTTCACATAGCAGGCAGCGAGCTTCTAAGATTTAATGGCATAGGAGGCAGACAGTACCAGCAAGTTCAAAAGGGATTGGGAAGATGAATTAACACCATGCCTGTATATAGTAAAAGAAGTAGGCAGAGCTATACCATGGATGGACTGTAGAAATTGGCCAGGCTCACCTGTGGTGCCTAAATTGTGTGTCCTCTTGCCAGTTGCCACAGCAACTCACCTCAGTGGGAAAAGACAATGAACTCTTCTGTGTCTCTTTGGGAGATGAAATATTTCAGGTGCCATTACAAAAGCTTACAGAACACGCCTGCAATGTTGGAATGTTGGGAGAATGCTTTTGCTTTGAAGGTGGTACAGCCCCTGACAGGAAAAATCTAGTTTGCCCCTGGCGGGTGCCTTTTGACTGCCAGGGCTGTGCTAGCTGTAAAGTAGTTGGGAAGAGCTGCAGGACAGGAGCCTGTGGTTCTTTTGTGAAGAAAGGAAGTTCTTTCGGAAGTGGCATCACCCTCTGCTGGTTGCAACTTCAGGCTGTCATAGCTGAAAGAAAGCTTTGCTAAGTGTCTTGCATATGTTTAGAAACACGATGGCGATAGAAGTGGTGGTGTTCTCTAGAAGGCTAATGGCTTATGTATAAGCACAGAAATGCAAGTACAGTGAAAGTGATTTCTTCATGATATCAAAATAAGGGAAAAAACACGACAGTATAGTAGTCATAAACGCCAATGTAGTAGGAACAAACTTTTCATCTCGCAGAGCTATTGCTCCCGCTCTAACCTTCAAAGTTAAGTCTAAAAGCTGAATTTCTAACTGTTTACACTTTGTATCATTGATTCAGATGTTGGTTTTGTCACATACACGGTGTTTCCTACTTTACGAAACCGCTTAATATGCCCTTGGGAACAATGACTCGTCTATGCAACTGGGGATGATATCTGTGCTTTCTCTGGCACTGCCACTGAACACCTTTGTAGTCAAAACTGTCCCGTCAGTTAACGTAGATGCAAGAGAGCAAGAGCAGCGCAAGAGTAAAGAAAACTGGAAAACATTAAGAGTGAGGGTCAATTAACGTAGTTGCAAGACAGCAAGAGCAGCACGAGAGTGAAGAGAACTGGAAAACATTGAGTAAAGTGAGAGTGTTTGTTAGGAGGCTGATGCTCCTACTTGCACAGAGAGGAGGTTAGTGTGCCAAAAAACTTCTCTTCTGTTCCTCAGCTGACATTCCTTGGTTTACTAAAAGACTACCAATTCCTGCATGTCTTTAGACAGAGAATGTTGTAGGGTAGTACTCTTCAGGTCCTCAAACCGAGGAGGGGATAGGCCCATACAAAGGAGGGCCTCTGGTATGAGCCGCCTCTTCTCAAAGGAAGTTGGAAAGGTGCATGGTGACTTGCTGCAGGACACAGACAGTGTCAGTACCTGGTCAAACAAGTTTTGTCAGGTGGAGGAGGATGTGCTCAATTGTCGACAGTGTGAAAGTATGTTACTGTATTAGCATTTAGTGACTCATGCATTGCTGGACACTGCTTAACTTGCCTCCTTGCTTTTCACTGCCCACAGTTGGTACTCGTGCTTGTTTTCAGGAAGCATACTCCGGCTTTGGTCCGGCGCAGAGGGACTTGCAGGGCTCCCTTTGCGGCTCCTGCCTCTCATCAGCGCAGCAACCTCCGTGCTTGTGGCTGGCTGTGGGATGGGGCTGGATGCCTAACTTACCACAACCTGGAGCAGCCGACCAGACTGAGGCTTGTGGCCCGCTGAGCGAGAGCCGGGCTTTATTAACTGCTGAACTTGTACTTCATTAACTTCTGCGTGAGGACTCCAGAGGGGCCAGGGCAGGCACGCATCCTCCTCAGGTCTGCTTCAGAGGCGTTTCAGCATCATTGCTGCCACGTGGCGAACCCAGCGTGCCATTTTTACAGGCTGGGACTAGCACTTTTCCACAGTGAGTCTTCTCTCCCTCCTTGCGGCAGCTAACGTGTGGATATCGAGTACTCTGCCAGGGCACTGATCTAAAACACCGGCCGCGGGGCTGCCTCAGCCTCTCGCCTGGGGGCTCCACCGTTAACCTGGCCACCTCGTCGCCCGTGCAGAAATCACCCGAGACTTGGCGGCCGCCGCAGCCACACGCACGCCCGCCCGTCTGCCGGTTACGTTACGTTACGTTACCTCACCTTACTTCACCGCCGCCCCGGCCCACCCACCGCCGGCAGAGGTGCGCCTGCGCCTGCTGCCGCCCATCTTCTCGCGATATTCCCTGCCTGCTTGCCTGCCTGGGCAGGCTTGGCGCCCCTCGGTCTGCCTCCCTCCGCCCCGCGCCGGAAGTGCGCGGAGGAGTGTGCGCGCGGGGCGCGACCGTTGGCGGCGGCCGTTGCGAGGATGTCGGCCACGTGCGCCGTGTCCCGTAAAGCGCAGCCGCCGCCGCTGCCGCCGCGTCCTCCGAGCGAGAGGGATCCGCCAGCCAAGGCGATGCGCAGGGGGCTGCGGCGGGGCCACGAGGAGGAGCGGGAGCAGATGCCGTGGCCGGGAGAGAGCGCGGTCGGCGGGTGCGGCGAGCCCGAGGTGGAGCAGGCGGCTTCGCTGAGCGACGAGCGGCGCAGGCGACAGCCGCAAGAGCCGAGGGCGCTGGCGGCCGCGGCAGCCGGGGAGGAGGAGGAGGCGGCGGCGGAGGAGGAGCGGCTGGAGCGGGAGCATTTCCGGAGGATCATCAACGCCTTCCGATACTACGGGTAACCGAGACCTGCCGCCCCGTGCGTGGGGCCCGGCGAGCGTCCCCTCCCTCCCTCCTCGCACCCACCTGCCTCCGCATGTGTCAGGAGCTCGCCGGCCCCGCGGGCGGCCCACCGGGCTCCCGGAGCTCTTTCCTCTTCCGTGCATGTCGTGTGGCCGCCGCCCTCGGTCTGTACGCCCCGAGGAGCGCCGTGCCTGTGGCGGGGGGACAGAAACTCGAGTCGGGAAGGGACCTCCGCTCCCCTTTCCTTTCTAAATGCGCCCAAAGTCGCCTCGGTGTGTTTGTCGGCTAGGAAACATAAAAGGGGGGGAAGCCACAAGTAATCTCAAAGTAAGACGCACCTGAAGAGGGTGCGAAAGGTCTCTTTTTATAAGATAAAATGCTTTAAAATGCTGTAGAGTACTCAACACAATAGTAGTTCCTGCTGGTAAAGAAGTGCAAACGGTGTTTCGATTGTTGGGGAAATTTTTGAACGACGTGTTAATTTGCACGAGAGATAAGACCTGTTGATAGGGCTGATGGATGCCATTTTTTATAACTTTAGTTTTCTAGACATTTGTGGAGTCAGTAAAGGCCTCGATGGCCTTATAGGAATGAGATTAAGGCGAGGGGACGGGGACCCGACTTTATATCCGAATCCATTGAATGGAAGCAGAAACAAAAGTTACTCAAATAGCGAGGTGGAGGGGACTGGCTGAAAAAGTCCAGTCCTCTGCAGTATTTTGGTAAACTCTTCTGTTACTCTAGGCTTGGGAAGCAGATTTGGGTTAGAGCTACACTACATATTTCTATACTTCAGTTGTCAAACCCCAATCGTGTGAATCATTATTATGTGCTGGGCAATTTTTGTCAATGTAAAACAAGCATAATTTTTACATGACAGTGGAGTTCTTGGGAGGAGTGGGTCATACTTAGAGTATTTCTCCTGTTTACTCTTTTTATGTCTTGGGTTTTTTCTTGTTGTTGTTTTCCAGGACTAATATTTGAGTGGGAGGTTGGTCTAGATGACACTTCAATGTCTCTTCCAAACGGAATTCTCTAATTCAATTTGGCTGCACCAAAGACTTTATGTTAGTTATTACTATTAGCACAACAACCAACTGTAATTTACTTACATCAGTGATGTAGTTGTGTTGTTCCAAAAGTGGGGTCATATACCTGGTGTGCAAAATGCCAAAATACACACAGAGTAGATGTATTTTATTCCAGTTCATATTTGAGCAAAGATGGGGGCTAGGTGGTAAACCACAAAGGTAGCACACCTCCTGTATCCTCAGGCCTTAGAAGCTGGGAACATCCTTCTCAACCTCATGGTCAACTGTGGCTCTGGGTTGCTTTTGAATACTTCAGTTTAAGTAAACACGTAACAAAAGGATATAACTCAAATTTCCAGTACAGAAATAGAATTTAATTACCTCTGCCTCAAAGAAATAACTGAGAATTTAAGTGAAATTACATATCTTGCTAGTCAAAAATAATTTAATTGGAAATGTCTGTATGAATAAGGCAATAGCATGCTTTCAGATGAGTCCAGATTAAAGTTCTTGTCTTCTGGAGATACATGGACTTAATTTCATTCTTTGTGCGTAGTTCTTCTGATTTCAGTGAACTATTCATTCTGCTAGAAGGTTGCAATTCAACATGAAAGGGTGGAGGATTAGTTCAAAGAGTTTTTCTGACAAAACTTTCAAGATGATGATACTAAGCTAAGCTGATGTGTGTTATATAGAGGATGAGTTTATTTTTCTTACTGTTCCTTCTCTGGTTTTTGTTCTTAAATGTCACTTTAAACCAGTGTAGCTATTGCAATGAACATGCCCTTCTTAGTAGCATATATGTAATTTTAGAGATGTTAACTGGTCAAATTTCCAGAATGAGGTTGCAGCTAAAATTGCAGCAATTGCACCTTACTCTCTGACAGCTAGTTTTCAACTCTGTGCTGCTGTATGCTGACACAAGAGTTTGAGAAACTGCAGTATGACTTGACCTGATAAAGTGATTTGCTGCAGCCAAAAGGGGCAGTATCCCTTGTCCTGGCTTTGTGACCTCTCTCTCTAGAGTCCTGTCGTGGTTTCAGCCCAGCTGGTAACAAAGCACCACGCAGCTGCTCACTTACTCCCCCCCCTCCCCTGCCCTGGCCACGGTGGGATGAGGAGAAAACATAAAGGCAGGCTCGTGGGTTGAGATAAGGACAAGGAGGGATCACTCACCAATTATGGTCATGGGCAAAAGACAGGCTCAACTTGGGGAAGAAACAAAATCAATTTAATTTGCTACAAATCAAATCAAAACAAGGATATTAGGAAGTAAAACCAAACCTTGGAACACCTTCCCCCCACCCCTCCCTTCTTCCTGGGCTCAACGCCACTCCCAGTTCTCTCTACAGGGGGATGGGGAATGGGGGTTGGGGTCAGTTCATCACATCTTGTCTCTGCTGCTCCTTCCTCCTCAGGGGGAGGACTCCTCACCCTTCCCCTGCTCCAGCGTGGGGTCTCTCCCACGGGACACAGTTCTCCACAAACTGCTCCAGCGCGAGTCCTTCCCACGGGCTGCAGTTCTCCACAAACTTCCCTGGCGTGGGTCCTTTCTGAGGGCTGATCTTCAGCCACGCACCGCTCCAGCGTGGGCTTTCCCATAGATTCATGGCCATCTTTGGGGGCCTCCGCTCCCCTCCATGGGCTCCGGGGGGGGACAGCCTGCCGTCTCACCAGCGGCTGCAGGGGCATCCCCTCCTCCGGTGCTCCTCCTTCCCTCCTTCTGCACTGACCTCGGTGTCTGCAGAGGGGTTCCTCTCACATTCCGATCCCCCTACTCACTGCAGGTTCCCCCTCTTAAATCTGTTCTCCCAGGGGCGCTGCCACCGTCGCTGATGGGCTCGGCCTGGGCCAGCGGTAGGTCCGACTTGGAGCTGGGGAAGCTTCTAGCAGCTTCTCACAGGAGCCACCCCTGCAGCCCCCTCCCCCACTACCAAAAAACCCGTGTCACACAAACCCATAACAAGTTCTTATGACTGTGCTCAGCCAACCTGACTTGTTAAACTGACAGAAATCAAATCCAGCAAAATCTATACAGGTCTCTTCAGGGTTAGCAACTTAAATGAGCTTTGTGCCAGGCCTGGTGAGTGCTAGAACAAGGTGGAGAGCAGAACTGTTCTGGGTAAGGAGAAGGAAGAAGAAAAAAAAACCCCAGACCTCTTTCTTGTGGCAGTAGATTCACCTTTTTTATGGAACTTCTATTTTGGGGAAGTGGAGGAGTTATTTTTAGCCTGGATCAGTTACTTGATCAAATTCACAGTACTCACACTTGAGGGGAATATGCTGAAAAAAAAAAAGGGTAGCTTAGTGTCTTACTGAGGCTGCCAGAACTCCAGTATGGTCCAGCTGTGACTTCTATGGTTCTTTTAGAAGCAGTTGATTCTGAGGATCCCTGTTCACGCTCCATGTCCCATTATTCCTCTAGCTAAAGTTTACCGTAGCATTCAGCTATTCATTCAATTTAAATTGCATTTGTGAAACAATCTGGCTGGTTTTGATGGGTTTGGGGGCTGGTTGGTCATTAAATTTTGTAGATCCATGTATTAAGATAGCCATCACCTGTGCTGGAAATGAGTGGCTGATGATGAAACTGCAAGAAGAAAACAATGGTCCTCTTAAACTGCAGCATGTTGAGCAGTAATGTAGAACTAAAGCTTAAAACAAACATTTGCCTAAAAAAATATTGAAAACTTGTTCTCTAGTAAGGAATTGCAAAGTCTGATCACTTTCTATGTCTAAAGAAATGAGTAATTGTAATTAGAGTAGCTTAGAGTGAATTATTTATATTTAGTGTGTGTACTGCTTCTTAATGTCTAAAGCCCTTAAACTTTTTGCTTTTTAGAACAAATATGCACGAACGAGTCAACAGAACAGAGAGGCAGTTTAAATCTCTCCCACCTAGCCAACAGAATCTTCTTCCTCAATTCCTTCCTCACCTTGACAAGATTCGGAAGTGCATTGATCATAATCAAGAGATACTACAGACCATTGTGAATGACTGCGTTCATATGTTTGAAAATAAAGAATATGGAGAAGATGTATGTTAAAATGGAATTTTTCATACTCCAAAATTAAATTCTGTACGCTTTTGAGATTTTCTACATTTGTTTTTCGCACCTTTAGGCCTCCAACTGTCTTTTTTTGCCTTCTTTATTTTCCCCTTTCTTATTTCCTGTTTGCTTACATTTTCTCACTCTTGTCTTTCACATCTTGTAGAACTGATGTTTAATAAAACTATTTGTTGTTAGTCCTTGTAGTTATACCTATGGAAACTAATTGTGAATCTGGCAAATGACAGTACTTACTTACTGTAAACAAGCAGTTTTTCACTCCAGAGTTCTAGTTCTACCCTGGTTACATTTTAAACTTACTTTTTCAGTTAACTATGTAGAGCATAAATGGTATTGTCTGTCTTACTGTAGGTTATTACATGTTAAGCATTCTAAATCAGTTACAATTTTAGATAGGCCAAGAATTTTTAATGTTTTCATCTGTAAAAACTTTTTCACTACTTACCTGCTCTTTCAGTGTGGCATATCTATAAAAAAAAATTGCGCTCAGACTTAAAAGACTGGCAGAGATGGAAACTGAAGTCCTTTTTTGGTATCTGCAGGCAAGGTAACAGTAATGGGCAGCTCTAATGTGAGCTTCTCAGTGTTGCCTTATCAGTACCTAAAGGGATCCTCTTCTCAGGATAAGCAGGTCAGCCTCTGCACTAGCTAAGCCCTGGTCCTTTCCTGAATAAGGATTACCAATTGTGCTCTGCTATGCCATACTGTGTATTGGTTTTTTGATCTGGAACCTTGGTCTCTTGGGTGCCAAACTGAGATCAGTAAACTCAATTTGTTTGGGATTATGGGTTGGATTTGAGCCCTGGTCCCAGGAGTGAAAGGCGAGTGCTTTGTCAGATAAAACTCCCAACAGTCCTTATAGCATGGCTTTTGTCTGTTTATAATTTACTTTTTTTTTTTTTTTTCCTTTCAAGACTAAAGGTACTTGGTACAGTTTCCACTAACTTTTCCCCCCCACCCACTTTAATCAGGGAAGAGGGAAGATTACACCAGCTTCAACGTTTGACATGGATAAATTAAAATCCACTTTGAAGCAATTTGTGAGAGACTGGAGTGAAGAGGGAAAGCCTGAGAGAGATTCCTGCTACCAGCCAATCATTAGTGAAATTGTAAAGAACTTCCCAAAAGAAAGATGGTAATAGTGTTTTAAGACTTACTTTTATGTGGGCATACGCTGTTGCATTAATCTAACAAGTTTTTGTCAGGTAATGAAAAGCTTGGATTTAAAAATACAGAAATTATTGTGAATGCAGTAGAATTTATTTTTTAATCAAGAACGTTTTTGTTTCTAATACAAGGTGTTGGAAAAGAGCATAGTCATAAACTTCAGAAAGGAATACCAGGTAAACAAGAAATAATTTTTTTTTTTTTTTTTCCTGCAGCTTGATGTAATGGGAGATCTGTTAACTTTTCAAATAAGAGACCTCAGGAAGTTGTGAAGTTAATTCAGTTGTGCTCAGTGCGGTAAAGTGTGCAGGTTAGCAGATTCTCAGAGAGCGTGTGCTGCATGCAGATGAAGGGAAGGACCCTTGTGACAGCAGCGAGTATGAGTATTGCCCTTCATGGTGGAAGGAGGAAAGAAGACTCTTAACCTCTAGCACAGTTTTATTGCACTAAGAATTTACCCTGCAAATACTTAATTCTAGCCTTGGTTTCAGATAGGTGTTACAAGACAAGTCTTAAAGTCTTGCTGCATTATGTGAGGGTAGCTTTGTAACTGCGTTGGATTGTGAACACCACCAAAATAGTCATTGGCGGGGTGTTTTAGGTAACTTTAAGTAGGAGTATAGTAGTAGAATCTCAGAAGGTACTACTGCTGTAAGAATGTGTTAATGGTTCTGTCATTTAGTCAGCCTAGTCATCATAAAGTACATTTCAGTTTAAACTTAACACTCTTATAATGGGAAAAATCTGTGAACTTTGTACTCATAAATGTAACGGGTCAGAACTTAGGTTTGATATAGCTTAGTGGTACTGTGGGTTTCCTTTTTTCTCAGTAATTGCTAATAATGCATTTCTACCAATTTGAAAATATCTTCCACTAGCCATCTTTTCATTAGTAAAGACTGTTAGTGGTGGCAGAACATGGGAGTGAACATAGTTGGTTGTTTCTTCTTTTGCCTTGGGATAACTTATCTCCAGGTGGATGCACCACTAAAAATGTTTTATCTGAAGGTGAACTTTCTGCAACATTTTTAGTGCTAATAGTGCCCTAAATAAGATAAAAATGAATTAAATACTACAGATTACCTGATGTAACTCTGATGTGCAGATGTAGAAAAAGTCATAGTTTTGAAAGTAATCATCCTAATCTTCAAGGTAGCAGTTCACCTTTTTCTCTGTATGCTAGCTTTTAAAGCATTTTGGTTATGGGAGAGGTACCTTACGTCAAGAGATATGTGACTGAAGGTGAAAAGTCTTGACTTTTACATTTATCATCAATTCTATTTCAAAACTTCCAGTTGGTGTTAGGAAACAACATGTGGTAACAGATTGGGTGAATCTGAAGTTGATAGCTTTGTGCTTTTTTACCAGGAATTCTGTTTGTTGTTGTCAAACACAACTAATGTGACAGTGCTTCTGTCCCTGTTGTAATGGCTCTGAAATACCAGTTTGGGGTTTTTTTGTCACTACAGAAATCTCAAAACATCAGTGTATAGATCAAACATCACTACTACAAGTTTGAGTTTGTCAGATGAAACAATTTTTTTTATTTATAAAATGTGTATTACATATATACCTGTTTAAAAGTTTAGTATCGCATGATCATTATGGAGCTGTCCTAGCACTTAGGTAAAACCTTTTCTCTGTTAACGTATCGTTACTATCATCAGCTTGCTCTTTTTCCTAGTGACCAGAGGCTCTCCTACTTAGGTGTAATTTATCTCTTTGAGGCGAGAAGCAGAGATGTTCAGGAGGGCCTGTTCTCTTTGTGCATTATCAGGCATAACTGGCAGTGCTACCTCACCCTTGTGCGAGAAGTAACTTCCCTGGCAGGGCAAGCTGGTTGGTCAGTCTGGTTCCTTTTTTACAGTTTTGGAGGGGAGCAGTTGTTTCAGTTTGAAGGGATGGACAAGGCCTGAACTAACTGTAGTGAAGTTATTCTGGCTGTTGTGTATAGCGGGTACAAAGTTTTCTCCGGAGAGGACTGACTGTTGGCGCTGATGGAGGAAAACAGCCTGTAGATACAACCTCACAGTGCAGCTCTGCATTTCTTTAGAGTTCCCTTTTGTAGCACAGAATGCTGAAGTCTCCTGAGATGAAGTGAATGCTAGAGAAAAAGTGTATTGTTGGCAGTGGGTGATGAAAACAGCTTTGTCTAGATGCATTTTGCATTGAAAAAGATGGAGAAATAAATATTTTAAATTTAAAACTGTCAGTACAAGTCACCTTTTACTTTTTAATGGCTTCAATGGAATTGTACATTCAGTTTCTAGTTAACATTATTTGTCAACATTATATTCCATGCATTGGAATAATGTGAAAAAGGAGTTTAAATTTTTGAAACTATTCAAGTATGTTTTGCTCCACGCATGCACATTTTGTGTTGCTCTTCTTTGCAAGATTAGCCTGTATTGGTTCAGCTGGGTCCACAAAGAACAGGAAAAGAAGTGCTCTAAATGCTTGCTCTTCTGGGACGCAGAAGAGATACAAGCAATGGTGGAAAGCGCCTGTAAATTAGAACAGTCTTGTGAGTAGGTGCTACTGTTATCTTGTGTTTCAGTCCAGTCTTTTGAAGACCGTCATCTAAAATTAAAATAAAATGGCAAAAGCTGTTTCTGCCTCCCATTCCTCTTCAGAAGTAATTCCTTCTTTCTGTTTAGCACCTTAACACAGAATCTGTTAGTAGGATCAACAAAGCAGTTTTAAGTGAAGTCCCATGAGATAAGGTCTTCCTGAAGAACTGATAGACTTCCTGTGTTATTCATGTTGGAATTGACTTGTGTTTAATCTCACGGGGTCTCTATAATACTGTCTACTTTTTGATGAAGCCTTTTAAATTTCTTTGATTTCTTGGATCCGAATGAACCATGATCACTGCTTTCTGTGGGAGAAAATAGTAGAACATAGGTACATTTTTATTTTTTGATGGAATGTGTTCATTAAAGAATTTTTATGGGGAAAACATTAAGTTGACAATCTAAATAAGCATACTGGTATATTCGGTTTTTTTTCTAATTCCCCTCTTCTTTTGTTGTCTTTATTTTCTTTTACTTCTACTGTTAGCCTTCCTACTTATGTGAGAGGATGCAAAGATCATCAGCTTCCTGTCCAAAAGGAACCAAAGAAATAGTTAACCTTTTAGTTTATTATTCCATGGCCAAGAACAGGAACTTAGGTATTTTCTCCAAGTTTTCCTTCATTCATTAACTTGGCCTCTGGAACCACCTATAACTTGAAATTTAAATCTATCATGCTGTCTGGCAATTGATTGCATTTTCCAAGATGCTGGCAGGACAGCCCAAAAGAAATCGTCAGTGCTTAGTTTTCTTTCTATTTGAAAAACATAGCTTATTAGTACTAAGCCTGAGCTTGGCTATACTTCTTGCATGTACTCAGTCACATTTATAGTGATGATAAAATTTCTGCCTTATACGAATTTTATTTAACTTCATTTAAAATACATCTGTTCTTGCAGGGTTTTTAATCTTGTCAAACATTGCACTTAGTCTAAACTTTGCTTTAAACGTTGGATTTAAGAGCAAACTATATCTTCAGTATTACTGCAGTCCACTGAAGGCTTTGCAGGTCTTTACATGGAAGTATATAAACCTCAGCTGCTAAGTTTGGAGAATAATTGCTCTTCAAATGATTGAGCTTTATAGCTACCTTCGTTATTATTTTATTTGATAAGTAGTTGTCTCTCTGAAAATATGATTACAGTAAAATTATGAGAAATACTATACTGAGAATTGCATCTGTTCACTGTCTAAATTTACAAACATTAGAGAGATAAGAAAGACGTCAGGAAAGAAGGTGTCCCACAGTGTGATTCTATGCTGATATTTCCACTGATCATCTGTGTATGGGCTGTATATTTCTTATCACTTCTTATCATTAGATAGCATTGAATTGCAGTGTTTAGTTTATGAAAATGAGGTTTGTGTTTGATGACACACACTAATTTTTCTTTTATTGAAATTCAGTTTACCCCTTCAGCACCATCATTTTTTTGTTAAAGCACAATAGGCATAAAATAAGAAGCTTCTATTTTCATAATGTATATTTTTTCCCTTTAAAAAAGGACACCAACTTAAAATTTTCATTAATGGCATTAAAATTCTAAAAGCTGAAAATAAATCACACTGCAAAATGCAGTACAATAATGACATGACAGATTTTAGTTGTTTCTGATACTTCTCCACTGTCTTTTTAAGAGACTGCTGCGGTTTCAGTAGTTGGGCCAAACAGTACCATGCAGCCCTCTTCCCTTCTCTTTGGCCAGCTCCTTGTCCCCACAGCTGTTGGGTTGATAGGCCAATATTTCTTCTCTATTGATATTTCTTCCCTATTGCCCCACAGGTTTTTAATGGGTACTTGTTGGATACCTATTTAAGTTCCTAGCCAGTGCTAGATCTGTGTCATAGAAATCCTGCTGCTGCTGGCTAGTTCAAGACTAGTTTCACTGTAGGTAACCTTTGGCTATTATCAGTTATCACAGTCTTGGATGTTTTTTTAATTGTCTTTTGCTACTGCAGCAATTGCATAACCACCAAAGGAAAGCAGGTTTTTCTAGCCCCCTAAATTATCTTATGACTGTAGCCATTAAAAAAGCAGTTTCTGTGCAATTAAAAATTCTTAGCTGTTCTAAGGATTCAAAAATTAGCATTATATAGTGCATCGGCATGCTCACACTACCACTGGTTTTGTACCTTAATTTTTTTGAAATTCATAAATGGTTTGTCACTAAATTCCTTTTAAGTCTTGAAAAGTAAAAGGTGTTTGAGCATTTTTTTTTTGATAGCAGGACACTATCAACAGTCACCACTTGTTATGCAGTAAGTTTGCCACATACCTAATTTCTGGTATTATAGATTTGAAAAAATACTCTTAAACCATTTTGGAAGGCTAGTGTCAATGTTAGTGGACTCAGATTTGATTATATTGTATTGTTAGCTGTGTTCTGTATGCTGAAATGAAGTTGGTGACCAGCACCAGACCCTAGCAACTCTTATGAAGAGGATAGATATAAATTAAATTGCTAGCAAGTTTCCAGGCAGACCCTTAATAAAGGTGCAAAGGAAGGTGCAGTTAAAATCAACTATTTTCTAAGAGAGAATTGGGAAAATTAGTTGAGAGATAGAAAAGCTTTCTATTGTGAATTAAAAAGATGGAAGAGAATTACAGGCAATTTAAAATCAACTTACTTGGCTGTTAGAGGCTTTATCTTGGTTTAGGATGAATAAAGGTGCCCTGCATAGCTATTAGTTATTAGGTTGTTTTAAGAAAAGTGTGTTTTCTAATCAATGTGTGATAATGTTGAAGTGGCATAAGTCTTTTCAACCCCCTCATTATAGAAATGTCCACATGGGGGTGCAAAAACCTGTGTAGAGCTAGCCTAAATATTTTATAAATAAAGTTAAATTGTAAGGAAATGAAGAAATAGATGAGGTTAGAAATGCATTTGGAGTAACAGTGTACCACTACGAATAGAAAAAGCTGTAAGATTGAGGTTTTTCTAGCTTCTCCCAGAAAGTGGATTTTCTTCCTCCTCTTTCTGGGTCCCTATTTTCAAAAATTTCATCTTGAGCAAGTAGTTTTCCCCTGAATTAATCTTTCTTTTTTTCAGTAGAACTTCCTGGCTAGCTTTCTGCTGGCTTTCCTTCTAGAAGAGATAAGGAGAACCGTTGCTTCACAGGAGTGCTCTTAAGTAATAGCAAAGTCTTGATTTCCTGCTTCTTGTTAATTGGTATAATAATATTCAATATAATCAATACAATAATATCATAATTTCATAAAAACATTGGTCTGTCAGCCCAACAGCTGTGGGGAGAGGAGGCTGGCCAATCAGTATAATAATAATAAAACAAAGAATCTGAAAGTATAATGGAATGGAAATGAAAATCAGGAATGAGAAGAACTTTGATTTTCCATTTGGGAGGTTTCATTAATTAGATGATTAAGCCACAAACCAAAAGGCACTGTTAAAACTGCTTTGCTAGTCTGTGTGACCTTCAGAAGAGAATAATGCTTTCTTTTGGTTTTGGGTAATAGTCTTCAGAAATGTACTACTTTTCAGAATTTGCATAACTCCTTCACTCATCCTCATGCTTATGCAACATGCTAACTCTTTCGAACCCTTTTTGGCATCCTGAATTTTTATGTAGTCACAGGCTTTGCGTTCTGCTTTCTTTCATCATGTTTGGAAATGCTGATAGTGGCTTCCGTCATTTAGTTGCATATAAATTGATAAATGTATGTTTTGTCTTTGAAGGTTACATGCAAAAGAGAGGGTAGTCTTTGAGTGTTCATACTTGGGTTTTTGGTATATGAAATGATGAAGTGTTGTTCATGACTGGAAAACGAAAAATTGTTTCTTTTTAGATTACGTATATTTTCAGTTTGTTGTGGCAGTGTCTTGGTCTGTGAGTGAAGGTTTGATTGCATTGTGATGGAAGTCTAATGGTTAGAATATGTATATATTGCCTTTTCTGCCTGGAAGAGGAGAAAATTTTGAGATTCTTAGTTTTCTTTATTAGTTGCTGAACTTGGAAGATGGGAGAGGTTTTTCTAGGTATCTCAGTAAACACACACTGCCAGACGTCTTCTGCTGGTTGTCTTCAGCTGGATGCTTAGTTATGGGAATTGAAGGGTTAGAGAGCTGCAATGTACTTCGATCTAGGAAATCTTACGTCACTTAATGTGCTTCAGTGAAATCGGTGAGCAGCATATGTAAAACCCACAGTTGCTGAGAAGGTAACTACTTTAAGGTTTTTACAGTCTGAATTGCTCATCAGCTTATGGAAGTTTTGCTTGTTTTGTGTTTCTGATGTCAAAATACTTGTTTATTTTTCATGTGATGTAAATATTCTAGAAATCTTCTTGGTTACTAGTTATCAGTGAGCCTTACAGAAAAATAAATCGTGCTATATGATAATGTTCTTTCTTTGATTCACTTAAGATTTTTTTTAGCTTGATAACTGTAAAAGTGTTCAGGAAAAGAACTGTTTTGTAATTGTGCTCTGTATTCTGAATGAGGGTTGTATATATTCTTATGGGTCATTTCTGTGAATTGTTTTGACTGCACAATTAACCTATGTCATCAGAACTAGCTCAGTTTGCATTTAAAAAGTAAAGTCATACAGGAAATACATTATAATATCTAAGTATATGGTGGGGGGAAATGTTTGACTGGACCTCTGTAAGTTTTGTTAAGAGGTATCAGATAAAGACTTAACTATTATTTTTGTTCTGTTGCAGGGATTTCTCCAAAGTTAATATCCTGGTACCTGGTGCTGGGCTAGGTAGATTGGCGTGGGAAATAGCTATGCTCGGTTATGCTTGCCAAGGAAATGAATGGAGCCTCTTTATGCTCTTTTCTTCTAACTTTGTACTCAACAGGTACATAGCTTATGTTTTACTTGCTGATTGAAACCTAGGGAGGCAAAATTATAAATGAGAAAAACTTGAATAAATAGAACTCACAAGAACAGATTTGTAAGTCCTAACACAGGACACACATAACCACTCGTAGAATGTTTTAATGAAAAAAAAAAATATCAGTGGGATAAATGGGGGAGGAAACCATTCTTATCCGAGTCATTAAAATTATAGCAGGAAGCATGGCTTTTAAGTTACGAGACTTAAAATCTCTAGATTGTACCACAGATTTTCTGCAAAATCTTGAATAGGTTTTATGGTTTATTTCACATCTGTTTCTGTAAAATGCATGCCTATCTCACTGGTGTCAAATATAGGCTAGTTAATATGTGCATGGTACTTAGAGTTGGTGAGTAGTAACAGAGGAATCTTGTTAAAGAAAGTGTTACATTCCATGCTAAAATTTTAGGCACTGTTTTGACATGAAAAAGAAACCACTGAAGCATGCTGAACCACTTCTTAAGCAAGTGGCTAAAATAATAGAGTTAATAGTTCTACAATTAATGCTGAAATACTAAATTTGAAGGTAGTAAATTTTGCTTTATAGGTTCAACTTCGAGTGACATTTCTGTATTTGGTATTCTGTCACCTAAATTGGAAATTACTGGTTTTATAATGAACTTGTTAGAGAGGATAGAAGGCAGCAAATGCAATTGTTCGTTTTCAGAAAGAGGGTGGGAAGACTACGGGTGGACAAGTATGAAAGAGGTCTGAGACGGTGTTTTGTTTTTTGGGGGAGTTGGTACCAGGTTCAGAGAGACAGAATTTGCCAGTTCATTCTTCAATCTGAAATGATACACCTTGACTGAAAACACCTAAACTATTGGCTTGTATTTGGTATTGTCATGAAGTTTTGGAGCCCTGTTTGTAGACTGATTGTCCACAGCAGACTGTGATGATATTAAATCTGTTATAGCTTACTGTTCAAAAACAAGGGGGAAACGCTGTTTATTACAGCTGCTGCATGTCTCCTTAAAACAGTATTGGTCAGTGTGATGAAAACAGATATTTGCCAGAGGTTTATTTGTTCTTTTTCTTATGTCTTTCTTAAATGACAGCTGTGGTTTAACCCTAGCTGGTAACTAAGCACCGCACAGCCACTCACTCACCCCCCCACCCAGTGGGATGGGGGAGAGAATTGGGGGAGGGGGAGTAAAACTCATGGGTTGAGATAAGAGCAGTTTAATAGAACAAAGGAGGAAACTAATAATAGTAAAATGACAATAATGGTAAAAGGATTGGAATATACAAAACAGGTGATGCTCAGTGCAATT
The DNA here is from genome assembly GCF_026419915.1 of Harpia harpyja. NCBI lineage: Eukaryota > Metazoa > Chordata > Aves > Accipitriformes > Accipitridae > Harpia > Harpia harpyja. The sequence goes on along the minus strand of NC_068969.1, from coordinate 77,879,698 downwards.
GCTCACCACTCACTGACTCATGCCCAGTTAGTTCCCAAGCAGCGATCCCCCCAGGCCAACTCCCCCCAGTTTATATGCTAGACATGATAGCACATGTTATGGAATACCCCTTTGGCCAGTTTGGGTCAGCTGTCGTGGCTGTGTCCCCACCCAACTTCTTGTGCCCCTCCAGGCCTTCTTGCTGGCTGGTCATGAGAAGCTGAAAAATCCTTGGCTTAGTCTAAACACTACTTAGCAACAACTGAAAACATCAGTGTTATCAACATTCTTCTCATACTAAACCCAAACCATAACACTATACCAGCTACTAGAAAGAAAAGTAACTCTTCCCCAGCTGAAAGTAGGACAGTGACTCATCTGGTGGTGAAATTGCATATTACAGTTGAGCTGATCTAAAGCTTGCAGCTACTGAAAGGGCGTCACATTCTTCTTGTCCTTAGCTATACAGCCCTGCTGGTTTTTATGCTCTTTGGAAATTCTGAAATTATTTAAAGCAGCATACAAGTATTCATTTGCCATCTTTGGGAGCACTCATCAGCTGTCATAGCAGTTCAAACCTGAAAGTTAACTTCACCCCTAGCTACCTCTGATGACATGTTTTTTGTCTTCCTTAAATAATGAGTCTTTGGCCTATGTGTGGAATTCTCCTGAAAATCCATGCTTAGCTTATGATAGTAATCATTTTTAGCATCTAATGCTCATGTGGTGTTTCTGTTTATATAAGATATTTAGGAAAGGTGTATATGCATGAGATTTGCTAACAGTATTAGATTTTAGCCAGCAAAATTAAGCGTTGCTCAGCTGCTGTAATCTTGATCTTTGCTGGGCAAGTTGTCAGTTACAAGTTTCCTTGTTAGCATGGAAGAGAATACTGCTAATGTGACTCTGAATTTCAGTCAATTCAGTTGAAGTCCAAGCATTCCTTTCTGCCAGATCTAATTGTGGGCTTGGAATGCCTATTAAGAAGGTGTTAGGGACTTCTGGGTCTTTCTTTTTAGTCTTAAGTGGCTGTTCGCAGTTAGCCTTCTGAAATGGATGTTTGCCTTCCTGGAACTGGAAGAAACAGCAATGATCAATATAAGCTGAAGATACCAGTTCAGGAAGAGTGGTAAGAAAGAAGGATTTTGCAAATTAGTTTTTAACTACAGTCTTAATTTAATTAATTTTTGTTCTCAGTTGATAAAACCATGAGGATTTTGCTAACATTCTTAGTTTGGATATACCTTCTTTCTTTGACCTTGGTTTATTTTTAGGAAGACAAAGTACTGTCTTGAGTGTCCAGCCAACCACTGCAGTGGGCTCCTAGATGTGGCACAGTGACTTAAGTCTTCTGTGTACGAAGTGGTATAATTCTCTTAAATTGTGAACTTTTGTTACTGTGGATAAAGTTGCACAGCATGGTATGTAGAGAGTGCATCAAAGCATAACTGTGGTCACTGTATTTGAAATTAATTAGAATGCATTATTCCATTGAGGAAGCTCTAATTTGAAAACAAAGTGACCCTGCAGTAGTTAAGCTACAATGGCTCCAAGGCTGCTGCAGTTCTTGTATGGGAAATTGTGCTTTTTCTTGTATGGGTAAGGTTCTTATTGCTGCTGTATTTTGCTAGTGTTTACATGAGTTCTGAATATAATGACAGATGGCAGAGGTGATCGTTGGTGATGTAGAGACACACTTCATTTCTTATATGTTTTGGAAGAGAAAAAACTGAAAAGCATAATCTGTTGTCCTGGCTCTGGAAAGCATACCAAAATTTTCAGGCAGTCTAGAACCACAGGTCATATGTTACTTGCCTTTGACATCTGACAGGAGGGGAAACAACACTAGGGTGGTATCTGTGTGGAGGAGACTGGAGCAGGTGATTGCTGACTTTGTTTTTTGCATCTGGAGATTCAGAGCATGTGGTCCGTAGCCTTGGTCCAACAGCTGTTCAGTAGCAGCCTACTAATATTTGAGAAAGTTCAGCTGAAGTAATAGAAAATCACTTTGTAGCCAAGCCAGAGTAGGGTTAGTTTAAAAAAGCTTTAATTAAGACCAGTAGAATTCATGCTAATAATTGGCTAATACTTACTTTCTGGGGAGAATGTAATTTCAGATAAATCTTGGCATTTGAGAAGGCTGCTTAACTGTATTTGTTGCATGTCCAAGAATGCCTTGGGATGAAAACAGTTAGGCATTTTATCTTTAAATCTGTGGTCAGAAGTAGCATTTGACCTACCTATCTTTTCCAGAACTGTCTTTTTGACTGAATGTTGAACAATAAATGCCCTGCCCCTATGGAAATACTGAAGTGTGTCACACCTAGCTGAAGATGTTAGATTTTTACAACATAACTTACATCATTCATCTTTTGTTGGAAGGATGGAATTGCGAAGGACTGCAGTACTTAGTTTTGAAGTATAAATTACTGAAGCTGGAAAGGAAGGTTTTAGAACTTGAATATGGAAAGGGATTGGTCTTTTATATTAAATTTGGAATTCTTTTGGGGACTGCTCAAAAGTCTACATGAATATACTTTTTGCTGAGAAAAAAAAATACAGGGATGTGTGTGTGTTCCCTTATAGTTCGGAAAAAAACCCCCTCCTTTCTAATCTGCTCGGATCTCTTACTTTCTTTACCTTGCTTTTGGGTAAATTTTCATTGTTAAAGAAAAATGTTCTGAGGATAATACAGATTGACTGGGAACATAAGGAGAATGCTAGAATAGTTAACACACATTTTGTTGGCCAATGTCGGGGTTTTGGGGTGGGGTTTTTTGTTGTTGTTGAGGGGGTGTTGTTTGTTTGGGTTTTTTGGGGGGGGGTGGCTTTTTGTTTGTTTTGTTTTGTTTTTTAACCAAAATAGAAATGCCTTTCTTGAATATAATGTTGCCAATGTTATAAGGTTTTTTCCCTGCTTTTTTTCCTTTAATTGACGGCATATATCTGTTATTTATTTATTCATTCTATATAGAGGCATTTAATGAGCGCAGTATACTGCTGCTCATCTACAGGTTGGTTTTGTATTTTTTTTTTTTTTACTGATAAAATGAAATATAAGTATGACATGAAGAAGGTAAAAAATGTTATTTCAAAGACCTGACTACAGATGTTTTCTATCCACCAGCCAAAAGAGTGCATGTTCTATAACCTGGTAGATTGTTTGCACTTTATGAAGGGTTTGGCAATACATGTTTATGGGATGGATGTGTCCTCTGTTGTCTCTGAAAGAAAATGAATTCATTTTTTAGTTTAAAACTGTGGGAAAAGCTGCTTTTTATACTCTAATGCTGTATTTTATCAATTTGTAAAGTAAGAGTTGACGTAGTTGGTCATGTCAACCCACAAATTTTATTTTACAAAGACCTGTTTACTTAGCATAATTGCAGCACTCCAGATGTCACTAACTTAAAATGACATCCAGTGCAAAACTATTATGCTTTGCAAAATGGAATTTATTTATTGAAATTTAGAAGAATCCTTTCAGTTAGCGTCTGAAAAATGCTTTTGTTCTGCTGTGCTTCAAAACCCCTATGATTATGGTTCAAAAAAGACAGAAAAGTCTAGAATGAGAACAAATGTTTCCAATAAAATTCATGTAACTAAAGTTACTAATTTTCTTTTTTTAATAGAAAAAAATCATTCAGAAAGGCTTAGCTTTACTGAACATACTAAATTATAAATTTTGTTAATCTTATTGAAGAATCTTGTGCATTTTCTTTTCAGTGGAGAAATAAGTTGGGGAAAATGGTAAAAAAGTGGCAAAAGAAAATTTTAAAATTAAAAAAGGCAGTTATTTTGTGGTGGTAATTTGTGTGTCAAGAGTAGAATTGGGTTTTCGATCAGTTCATAAATTGATGGGCGGTCTGAAGTGTTATGAACTAGATAAAAGTCCTTTAGAAAACATGTAGCTTTTGCAAGAACTTTATCAACAAAACAATAGATGTTGGTGAAAGTCTTTGACTCCTACATTTATAGATAATAGATGAGCAATGAGTTGAAACTGAATTGTGCTGATTTCTGTATTTTGCAGATGCTCTGAAATTAACTCATGTAAGCTTTATCCCTGGATTCATCAGTTTAGCAATAACAGAAGATCTGCTGATCAGATACGTCCAATTTATTTCCCTGATGTTGATCCTCACAGTCTTCCTTCTGGTTCAAACTTCTCTATGACAGCAGGGGATTTTCAAGAAATTTATTCCGAGTGCAGTGAGTAAATGCAAGCTTCTAGGCTATCCATGTAACTGTATTGTCAGAGTATTTGTTATGGGACAGTTAATGATTACAAATAGAAGGGAACTGTATCTACAAGCATTAAGCAAAAAGTACTAACTGTACTAAGATTTTCTTAGTACAAATCAGCTTTTCTTCTTAGTTATAACAAAATGTGGATACCTCCTTGTCTAACAGATCTTTGTTGTGGTAGCTCCTTTTAGAGTAAGACAGCATAGTAGTATCATGGAAAGGTTTACTTGATCTAGAAAAGTGATGTTACTGTGGTGGATCGACCCTGGCTGGACGCCAGGTGCCCACCAAAGCTGCTGTTATCACTCTTACTCCAAATTAGCTGGACAGGGGAGAGAAAATATAATGAAAAGCTCATCAGTCAAGATAAGGACAGGGAGAGATCACTCAACCAATTACTGTCACGGGCAAAACAGACTCGACTTAGGGAGAATTAACTTAACTTATTGCCAATCAACCAGAGTAGGGTAATGAGAAATAAAACCAAATCTTGAGACACCTTCCCTCTACCCCTCCCTTCTTCCCGGGCACAACTTCACTCCCGGATTCTCTACCAACCCCCCCAGCGGCACAGGGGGACGGGGAATGGGGTTTACGGTCAGTTCATCACATGTTATTTTCTGCCGCTTCATCCTCCTCAGGGGCAGGACTCATCACACTCTTCCCCTGCTCCAGCATGGGGTCCCTCCCATGGGAAACTTCTCCACAAACTCTCCAACATGGGTCCTTCCCACGGGCTGCAGTTCTTCATAAGCTGCTCCAGCATGGGTCCCTTCCATGGAGTGCAGTCCTTCAGGCACAGACTACTCCAGCGTGGGTCCCCCACGGCGTCACAAGTCCTGCCAGCAAGCCTGCTCCAGCATGGGCGCCTCTCTCCATGGGGTCCCAGGTCCTGCCAGGAGCCTGCTCCAGCACGGGCTTCCCACAGGGTCACAGCTTCCTGCGGGCACCCACCTGCTCTGGCATGGGGTCCTACACGGGCTGCAGGTGGATATCTGCTCCACCGTGGACCTTCATGGGCTGCAGGGGGACAGCCTGCCTCACCATGGTCTTCCCCATGGGCTGCAGGGGAATCTGCTCCGGCGCCTGGAGCACCTCCTCCCCCTCCTTCTTCACTGACCTTGGTATCTGCAAGAGTTGTTTCTCCTACATATTCTCACTCCTCTCTCCGGCTGCTGTTTCTGTGCCTGCTGCAACTCTTTTTTCCCTTCTTAAATATGTTATCCCAGAGTTGCCACCACTGTAGCTGGTGGGCTCAGCCTTGGCCAGCGGTGGGTCCATCTTAGAGCCGGCTGGCCTTGGCTCTGTCAGACATGGGGGAAGCTTCTAGCAGCTTCTCACAGAAGCCACCCCTGGTACAGCCCCCCCCGCCCCGCTACCAAAACCTTGTAACACAAACCTAATACAGCTACAAAGGGAACAATGTAACTAGTCACTTCTCTTCTTTAGTATAAAAAATAGAAACATGAGTATTTTTTTGTTGATTTATTTCCTGTTGTAAAAGCAAACTAAACTGTTTCAGTAGTAGCAAATTACAAATGAAAAAAATATATACTTAGTGACTGCCAATAGTAAATATTTCAGAAGCATCTTATGGACATGATAATTATCAAAGATTCAGACTTCTGTCAGGACAAATAACCTCATTTTTTCTTGTGATACCAGGTTAGTTGTGCTGTCCTCATTGCAGCTATGAAGTAATGTTTTATGACTAACCTAATGTTGAATTAACCTGTAGAAGACTATCCTATTTATGCCTACTCTACCAATTGCATATTCGGGATTTGATCAAGGGTAGCACTTACCCAGTTGTTTTATATGTAGTCTAATATTCTAATATATGCCTTTGTAGGAGTCACAATTTTTTCCTTACACAGTATTGGATTATCACCCGAGACATCTATTTTCTGTTTCCACCTTTCTGTCCCTATTAGACCCATAGCTATTGTTCACCAGGATTATATAGTTATTGATCTGCCCCTTATTGTGCAGCTAGACTTCAAGAAACTTTCTGGCAGGAGCCTTTCTTAATAGTTACTTAATTTTCTGAAGGTTCTGTCTTACATTAGAACCTTTGATACTGGCATAAATTGAGTTTTAATTTTTTTATTTACACAACTTAAAACTTTTGCCATTTCAAGGATACATGTTTAGAGAAAAAGAGGAAGACATGCTTTAAAAGGTAGACTTTGAAAGATCCTGCTTGTTACATTAAGTGGTAAAAAACAGCTAGAGAAATACTCAGATACTGAATAAAGTGTTTTAAAGCTATGTGATTTGTGAAAGTACACTTTAGTGTACAGACTTGTATTGCTCTAGGTATTAACTAGAGAGGCTCAAAATCACTATTTTTGTAGTTGTATTTTTAACAGTTGTGGTAATGAAGTTCATAGGACAGGTGAGTAACAGCACACTTGGGCCTTCATTTATGTAAAATGTGTTATAATATTTACGTTTTACGGTATAGAATATAAATATATCTCATAATGCATATTAATAATTTTATAAAATGCATAAATAATAAATATGTGTAATATCTTAGAGTGTGCATGTGTATATATACACACAGACATATATATAGGTCACACAAGCCCAAACTTAACTGGTTTTAACATAAACCAAAATATTTTATTTACTTGTAAATGAAATTGAGAGCCTTCAGCTGTTGTTAGTTGAAGGTAATGCTGAGTATACAAACAAATGAGTATATAAACAAATAAATATATATATATGCTGAGTATATAAACAATACAAATGTAAACAAATTAAAAAAGTTTAATTATGAACTTTTACAGAGGTAGAGACATTGAAACTAATCTCTGTATACTTTGCTCTTTTTATGCAGATACATGGGACTGCATAGCGACTTGCTTTTTCATAGATACAGCACATAATGTTATTGATTACATTGATACTATATGGAAAATACTAAAGCCTGGAGGAATATGGATAAATGTAGGCAAGTGTGACCAACCTCTTCCTGCTACCCCTGACTTGTTCGATCATGTAACAGGCATCTAGTACTTGAAAAGAGTTGTGGGGATGAATGTGTCTGTGCTGAAAACTCTATAGAGCTAGAAACATCTAGGGCTTGGAAGTTACCTCAGATGTGTTCAGAATATGTCCAGATGTTTGCTAGTTACAATCGAGTCAACACCATGTGATTTTTAAATAGAGAATTAAATCTTCCCAGTGGGAGGTTTTGCATTCATGCATCAAACATTTGTTATTTGACAAATGTAGTGTCCTGTATTCTTTTTTGCTCTTTTTCTAAGAAAACAGGACTTGTTTTGCGTGTAAATACATCCTTGCATTTTTTTCTTAATCTGTTGTCTAATTTGTACTGTGCTTCTAAGCAGAAGCTTTGGGAATGAGATTTATCTATGCCTTGGCTCAAAAGAAAAGAGACTTAAGTCTTCCATGGTGAAGGAATGGTAGACAAAACTCAGGAGTTAAACATTTTGGATGGTAGAAATTGGTCAGTCACTGGTCAGTCAGTCACTACACGAGTCCTGGCCAGTCAAGTGAGCTACTGAGTGTAGGTCACAGTATGTCCTGTCTTCTGTTTATAGAGACAGCAGTGATGCTAGACTGAAGAAATTTTAAGATTCAGAAAACACAGTTTGGTAAGAAATGAGACTGTTGTTGAATAAGCAGCTGAACTTATTTGTTTTCATTTTGCATTGATTCTGAAATTCGTTATAAAAATCATATTTGAGTGATGGAAGTGTGTTCTTTTGTCTGTATTTGAATATGTGAGTCTAGCTATAAGCATTCTTTGGACTTTCAGTGTGTGCTTTTGATTTTTAAAATATTTTTGTCTTTTTGATAGCCATCTCCATTGTATCTTTGTACTCTAGGTCCTCTCCTGTACCACTTCGAAAACTTGGGAAATGAACTTTCTATAGAATTAAGCTACGAGGATATAAAAAATGTTATACTGCAATATGGATTCCATATAGAGGTAAGAAGACGCTGTAGTTTGCAATAAGTAAGTAGTATTGGTATAAACTAGATAAACTGCTTTGAATAAACCCTTACCTTAAATTTAGCTCAACATAATGGCATATACTAATAACTTCTAGGAGAATTAAATGTTTGTGTTGCAAATTATTTGCTATCCTCATTTTTTAAGACATGTATAGATGGGCCTTGAAATCTAGTAAGTATATAGCAATTTCTTTCTTATTAACAGAAACTTGTGTAATTCTTGTAGAGAAGGTGTTTTGAAAACTGCCGGGGTTGTTTTTCAGGTGGAGAAAGAATCTGTACTGTCAACTTACACTGTGAATGAACTCTCCATGATGAAATACTACTATGAATGCGTGTTGTTTGTGGTGAGAAAACCAGAATAGAAGTGGTCTGAATAGGTTAATCAGAAAAAAATGATGGCTTGAAAGGTAGAAATGAGAATAAAATGGACTGGGTGATGTCTGGACACAACCTCGAATCAGTGGTGCCTTCTTATTCCTAATAGGATTTAGATAGTGTCTATTTTCTTAATATCTCTGTTGCTATCCAGACATGTACAATGCCATGTGTATTTGTAATATACTTGTGAAAACGGGGGAGGAAATGATCACATACACTGTCTTTGTGCTTTGGAATGCATTAAAAATAAGAGCAAAAAAAGTTTTCTTGAGAATAAATACTAGTGTTTGGCATACCTAGGCTAATTCTCTGCATATGCTGCCTCACTTTTCATAGATTTATAATGATTTTCTTTTTTCTACTTTCTGATTTTAGGAATGCATAGAGGTGCTTACTGTACTAGCTGTGTCACATTTAGAGAAGTATTTCTAAACCTACACTTAAAATCATGAAGTCTGAAATGGTTGGAAAGTGATAAAATTATTCTTGATAGATAAAATAGCCATCAGAACTGTTCGAGCATTTTCTGTGGAACTGAAACAAAGTAGATTATTATACAAATTGTAAACTTTGACTGTACCACTATTCACACTTTAATCAAAACACAGAACTTAGAGCCAATTTGAAATACTGTGTGAAGGCAGAATACTGAGTGAAGAAAAAGCAGCACATCACAGGGTAGCCTCTGGTATGTTAACCTCAGTTCCGGAATAACACCAATTTTGACTAATCTGTTTACCCTTGTGACTTACTGACTTCTTGGTTCCTTTTCCTAATGTTTTTTTTTCCTGGCAGATGTGGCTTAGGTGAATATTTAATCTGCAAATTGTGATACCATACAAGAGGCTGAATCTTCTGTCACTTAGAAGTTATGTACATGAGAAAACATTAATTAATAATCACTGTGCTGAGAGGAGGTGTCATGTTAGCCATTTTGTTTTCTTAATATATTGGTTACCTTAAGTGCTATTTTTCATCCATTTATAAAAATTTCTTTAAAATATAAAACATCATAAGGAATTAAGTTGTTTTTCATATTTGGTCATAATGGCACTGGACGTTAGCTTGTTTGTTTCCCATTATTTCTAGTCCCTTTTTTCATGGTGATGTCCCAATCGCATCTCTTTAATAGATCTGTTACTGGCTTTTGGATTTTTCCCATTTAAGGCCAGAAATTTGTGCCTTTGTTCCTAAATTGAAAGTCTGCAAGGAGGGAAAACACACACTTTTTTTTTTTATATAGTTTCAATACTGTGTGAGAGAACATGTGCCTGGGTATCTTTCAGTGTTGTGCCCCTTTCTGCTGAGAATCCTTGAGAATAAAGGCTTCTTGTGTACAGAAGTTTTCAGTTAGAGCTTTGTTTAAAGTAGTCTTATTTGAATTCTCTCGTCTTCCTAAAAGTGGCCGACCAAGATTTAGCTCCATAAAAGAACTGTCAAAGTTCTACCATGCTCCAAGAAAAATGTGTTTAAAGCTGAAACACTGCCATTGCAACAAGTAGATTAAAAATAAAAGCGCTCGCACACCTAAAAATAAGGAGAAAAAAAAAAAAGTTGCTTTAATTTCCTTATTGTGCTATTTATCTTTTGAGGGACTTTGTGATTCTTTGCTTTCATTCTGATTTTTTTTTTCCTTATATAGAATATTAGTATTTTACTTGATTTTCAAGCTCCTTGAAATAGGATGTTAGGTAAATGTCAATTATGCTGTTGCTGGGTAGTGTATCTACCTGTAATATTGCCCAGTTTCTGCCTCCTACCCAGTCTGTAGTTACACTTGCACTGTGGTGTTCTTGTTTTTCACAAATAGGCAATTGAAATCTTGCTTTCTGGTTGAATGTCGATATCCTTTGTTCTGGTGGTTTTGTTCTTTCCCACCCCATGTTGTCACAAGTGCCATTTTTGTGTTATTTTTGGAAAATATGTTTTTATTTACTTACATCAGGTATATAGTGATGTGCTTCTGTTTCTAATGTAGAAAATGCTGGTTTTCCCCACTGTTCTCCTTTTAAATTATAACAGTTGCATTAAGAGTTAGTAATGCAGAGTAATCTTGTGAATAAGCTGTATGAGTGATTAGTGATTTACCTGCAGTCCTATTTATGATTTCTCTAAATTCATCACTTGTAGTTTTATGTGCAGGGATGACCATGTATTATTGAATGTGATCACATTCTTCTAGTCAATTGTATACATGGGGGGGAAAACGCTTAAGGTGTTGTATCAGCTGAAGCCAAGACCATGTAAACTATTAAACTGTACGTGGTACTGGGAGTAAAATAAAATCCTGCATAATCTTCAGTGTAATACTTCTTTCTGTGGAGCAAGTTTGACAAATGTGTAAAGTGTCCCATATTTTTATTTATATACAGTACACTCTAAAATCAGTTATGAAGGTATGAAGGGGAATCGTGAACTTCCCACTATTTTCAGCGTGTGTCATGGACTTGATTTTTCTTGGATATTAAAATTTGCCGTATGACTGGTCTCCCTCATGTTTGATTTTATCCTTTGCTCTGAGGTACGAGGGAGCTGTCGGCGGCTTTCTCTGTTCCTGCTTCCCCCACCCTGCCTGCCGTAAGCACGGCAGGTGTGGCGGCGGCTGTGGCAGTCCTCGCCGGGGCACAGCCCTCACCCCCGGCAGCCCGCCCCTCGCCGGTGGGCGGGGCCGAGCGCCGCGCCCCGCCCCCCAGCGGCCGCGAGGGCCGGCGGCAAGCGGGAGGCGCATGCGCTCTCCCCCGCGCGGCGGCCGTGCGTGCATTCCCGAGGGACGCGCGCTCCGCGGAGCTGTCGGCGGTCGCCCCCCCCCCCCCCCCCCCCCTTCATGGCCAAGCGGCGCGCGGAGCCGTTAGTGTGTCACGTGCCCGTTAAACGGCTCTTGCGGGAGCCGCCGCCGCCGCCCCGCGCTTTCGCGCCCGAGCGGCGCCCCCGGGGCGAAGCGACGGGCGCCGGCCCCGCCGCCCCGAAACGGAAGCTGGAGGAGGCAGAGGCGCCGCCGGGCAAGCGGCCCGGGCTGCGGGGGAGCAGCTCCCGCGGGGAGCAGGGGGACGCGGGGGGCAGGCGGCGGCGGCGGCGCGGCGGGCCCGCGGCGCCCCAGGACGAGCGAACGGCGGAGGGACGCGCCGGCGGCCGGGGCAAAGAGCGGGCCGCCGCCGCTGAGGTAACGGAGCGGGGCTGGGGCGCCGGGAGGCCTACCGGGCAGGATGCCGTGGTGCGGCCGTGGGCGGGCCCGGGCCGCTCGCCTCCGGCGGGAGGGGGGGGGGTGGAACGGCGGGCGCCGTTGGTGGCAGCTGAGGCGTTGCCGTGGGTGGGGCCGCGCCCTCAGCCCGCCGCGCCGGGACGCGGGTGCCAGCCGTGGGGGCGGCGGGCCGTGCGGCCGGCGGAGTCGCCCGGCCTTAGGCGGGCACAGGACAGCGCTCGGTGCCTCGCAGCCCCTGCTGTGCCTCCCGGTGCTGATCGGTCGTGGGCCTCCTAAAGCTGTTTTTTTCCCCTTTTTTCTTCCCCGAAGCAAAAGAAGTAACATTTCTAGCTTGGTTTGTTTTTTTTTCTTTTTTGCCCATATAGAAGAACTGATGGGAAACAGCCTGTCTGGAGTTCACCTTAAGTCTATCTTCAGCCACATCCCCATCCAAAAGTATGGTGGAAGCTTGAAGAGTTTATTTTGATAGCGTCTCTGTTGTTTGAGGCTGCGGGTCAGGCTTACTATAAGATCTGACCACTTACTTCCTTAACTTTTTGTTTGGGATGGCTATTTAGGAGCGTCGTGGTTTAAGCCCAGCCAGTAACAGAGGAACATGCAGCTGCTCGCTCACTCCGCCCCCTCCGCCCCCCACCCCCAATACTTATGGTCACGGGCAAAAGACAGGCTCAACTATCAGTTCATCACACCTTGTCTCTGCCGCTCCTTCCTCCTCAGGAGGAGGACTCCTCATTTTTCCCCTGCTCCAGCGTGGGGTCCCTCCCGCAGGAGACAGTCCTCCATGAACTGCTCCAATGTTGAGTCCTTCCCATGGGCTGCAGTTCTCCACAAACTAACTGGCATGGGTCCTTTCTCCAGGCTGCAGTCCTTCAGGTGCAGACTGCTCCAGTGCAGGCTTTCCTATGGAGTCACAGCAGCCTTCTTCAGGAGCATCCCCCTGCTCCGTCATGGGGTCCTCCCCGGGCTGCAGGTGGGCAGCTGCTCCTCCGCTCCCTTCCATGGGCTGGGGGGGGACAGCCTGCCATCTCACCATGGGCTGCAGGGGCATCCCCTCCTCCTTCACTGACCTTGGTGTCTGCAGAGAGGTTCCTCTCACATATTCTCACTCCTCTCTCCCAGCTGCTGTTGCAGTGTTTTCCCCTTCTTAAATCTGTTCTCCCAGAGGCACTACCACCGTCGCTGATGGGCTCGGTCTGGGCCAGAGGCGGGTCTGACTTGGAGCCGGGGAAGCTTCTAGCAGCTTCTCACAGGAGCCACCCCTGCAGCCCCTCCCCCGCTACCAAAATCTCACCACACAAACCCCAAACAAGTAGCGATACCAGAGCTATCCTTTAATCAGAACATCTAGTGAAGGCAGTGGTTGGGGAAGGGCATCAGTTACTTAACGATCAGGATATATTGAAATGTGCAGTTGACTTCTGGTGTTCCTGGTTAACTTTGAACAATGTACATTCTTCTCCCTGGCCCTGTCCACATTTTACACAGTAGGCCAGAAAACAAAACATCGTACTAAGAAAGTTTTAGTTTTCCAAAAATAAAATGCTAGGTCAAATTTTGCATCTATCTAGAACTTTGATAGATGTAAACTCACCTTTCCTCCCACCTGGACCTTTTAAGTAAAACCAAAGTATTCAAACCAGTGATATAGAAGTGGCAGAAAGTCTAATCAGGTCAGATGGACTTTGAACTCCAGTTCTAGACTCTGGTTTTGAAAAGTTGGGGCCTTTGATAGTGTAACACCCATCTGTGATCTGTAAAGAAAATTGTGGCTTTTCTTCCTCAGGTTCTGCCTTGTGGTGGTTTCTTGGTTGCTTGGGGGGGATGCTTGTGATGGATGGTAGAATTAAGGCGCAAAGGAATTGAGGAAAAAAATCTTATGTCCTAGGAAAACTACACATCCTTTTTAGGCAGTGCCTTTTAAACACAAGCTTATCTTTCATTTTTGAAGACAGAACAAGCATCTTCTGAAGCGAAGCAAATTAAACCTCCACAGGTTTAATTGAGCAAACCTCCACAGAACAGTTTTACTTGATCACACAGATGTGATGCTGAATTCTTTCCTTATCCCTAGGGTTATTGGGCATAATTTTGTAAGCTTTAGCAGTGGTAGGAAGGCAATAAGCCACTTGGATTTCCACACAGTAAAGGGTGTTTCTCTATATAAAATATTTTTGTAGGACTGTATTTTTAACAGGTTGTTTCCCTAAGTACAGTATTGTATAAAAAATATTTTTGCTTTAAAATAAATCTTGGTTAACGGCAGGCAAGAGGTGTTTCTTCCATCTTCTGTGTGTCCTACCTGTATGTTTTAAATTTTTCACAAAGATAATTCTGATGATGATTTTTACACCTTTCTGAAGATAGAGCTGTAGGTTGGGATTATTCTTTGCTGTTTTGTGGCTTGTGTAGTTCAGTAATAAACATGCCAACGATACTGTTAATTTCACACTGGTTTTGTTAAAGTTACAAGCAATTCCAATTATATTACAGTTGGCCAGAGAAGAAATATTATCTGAGTTTTATTTGCAAGCACACCTATGCAACTGGAGTTGGAAAATTAGCTCCTTAAAAATTAAACAACTTCATCCACAGAAACTGAGCTTTTTTATCTCTGAGCTTGTTGCATGTTACTTATCTTGCTAAGATTTCTTCTCAAAACCTGTGTTGAAACATACTTAGGTGAATGTGAATGCTCGGTATTTTATTTTGCATTTTATGTATGAGGGTTTAGTGTCTGTGCCTGTCTTTTGTGTTCCTTGGGTTTGTTCATTTTCACGCTGAATCTTTCTTGGAGATACAAATAAACTGAAATACTGCTGCTCTGGAGACTTGAATGCTCTTGAGATTAATCCTTTTTGTCATCTGAGTCCAAAATTAAGAGTATGTATATTTTTGTATTACAAAATTTTAGATTATAATCTTTTAAACAAGAATAGTGTCATTTACTGTGTGCGTACGAAGCACCTAGCACAGGGATGTTCTGACTTTGAGTATGTAGCTCTCACAGTGTGAGCAGTAACTTATTAAAGTATAAGGGGAGTTTGGATTACACATGGGGAGAATTTGTAAGGGTAGCTGACAGTTTCTGAAACTCCATTGCTGGCGATATTTTTCAAAGCACTTGTTAGCCACCTGCCCTGCAGGGTTCTGTGTGAGTGATGCTGCCTAGGTTGGAATACGAACTGGAAAATCTTCCCTTTCTCTTTTGCACTTTGTTGTTAATCCTGTGCAGTACAAAAATTTCAGTTTACAAGAGTATTTATGCAAATGTGTGCAACTACTTATGGTTTGGCTTTCTTCCAGTTTCCATACAATCAATCCTTCTCTTCCTGTGGCACTATATCATTTAATTGGTTTTGGTCTTGATTCCCATTAATGAGAACTTTGGTTCTTTAATTTTCCCTGAAGACAATATTTTCCTAGCAAGCAAATTCACATTAGTAGTACTCTACAGGCACGCAGCTATCTTGCTGCTATGAAATGTCAACACCTTTCATACCTCTCTTAATTATTACAGGTCTTGAATAATGCAGGGGTTTTGTAGTAAGAATAGGTTACCTAGTGCAACAAATTGTACTACATGAGAGGATTGTGTGGTAACAAATAGAAAAATGTGTGTTCTTTAAATTGAAAGTATGGTGAATTTACGTACTTCTCGCTTTTGGGGAGTGGGGGAAGCATCATTTTTCCAGTATCTGAGAGGGTTTAGGGACGATACTTACTGTGATTTTTTTGAACATTACATTTTTTTAGTTGCAGAACCAGCAAACAAAGCATGACATTTTTAAAGAGCCATACCAAAACAGTTATACCAGTTTATTTGTTAAAAATACTTCTGTTCAGCACCCATTACAGCTGAGACATTACAGTAAAATATTTAGAAATTCTGATTGTATGTTAGGAAAAATACAAAGCAATATTATGTGGAAATGCATTATTTTAGGTTTGTGGCAGCATTCAGTGGTTTTACATATCAGAAGAAAGTACATGCTGAAGACCTAAGGAATGACTTGAGAATTCCTCTTGTTACGTGTATCCTATCCATAAAAACATGCACAGATTGGCCACTGTTTATACCCACTACATATGGTTATAAACAAACTGTGTTTTCTAACAGACATTTAAAAAAAAAAAAAAATGTGGTGCCATACTAAAGTAGTAGATGATTACATGTTCCTCCAAGGTTTACCAAAAGTTCTTAAACTTTTCCCTCCCTGCCCGTAGACGAGGTCTTCATTTTTCTCATGAATACTTGAGTACAAAATGTAGCTACAGAAAAGAAGAAACAGAATGTGGTAGAAACACTACCCAGTGCTTTACTTTTCCTACAAGTATCATCTGAGTGGATGTAAAATAGCTAAATACAATCTTCTGAATACCAGCTTCTAACTGTGCATGAAATTTGTATACCATTGTGAGAAGAAAAAGCAGTGAACAGTTTTTGTATGCAAAGTCCAATAACTGCGCGTTTTACAGTATTGTTCTGTGCAGAGATTGCAAGTTGAGGAAATTGGTGGAGTTATGGAAGTATTCCCAGAAGTTGTGTAGTTCTTTGCAAGAATATTTGAAAATACAAAAGTAAATTATGATTTGATTGAGATTTTCTATGGTGTTTTCCATAGAAATAGCTCATTTTTTTTCTGTATAAAATGATAAGAACTATTAATATGGAACAGCTGAGTAACTCTTCCTTGTTTCAGATTCTTTTATAGAAGTTTCTTTTTATTATTTTGTACTTATGTGAAATACATTAATGTTTTGTTGCCTTTATGTTTGTCTCTTTTCAAAGCAAGAAGAAGAATTCTGTCAGTATAACTCATTCCTGTATTGGAGAGCACCACTGCCTGCTATTGATTTGTCTGATATTCAGAACCTAGATGGAGGGACTCCACCAGAAGCTAAAACTCCTTCAAGGACTGATGCTATGGAGACTGAAATGGAGACCTGATCAATTGTTTCATAGTTGTACATCTACTTGCAGGAAACTTGTTTCTGTTTGGATTCAGGTTTTTCTACTTGGGAGAAAAATGAGCATGCTTCTGCCTTTTTGAAGAAGTAGTATTATGTCAGTCTGCAAAAGCAAGTCTGAGTTGTCTTAAGTGGATGGGATAATCACTATTAGGTACTTCATAGTAAGCTGTCTGGAGGTGTACAGTGTAGAGGAGGCTATGATGTCTAGCAAGAATGCTTGAAAATACGGAGGCAGGCTAAAAGAAGACTACAGAAAATTAGAACTTTGGGATGCAATTAAAAGAAACAGGTGAATATGTTACATGTCTAAAGGAAATGGAAAATCATCTTGCCTGTCCTGAACAAAAAGATAT
The DNA here is from genome assembly GCF_026419915.1 of Harpia harpyja. Taxonomy (NCBI): domain Eukaryota; kingdom Metazoa; phylum Chordata; class Aves; order Accipitriformes; family Accipitridae; genus Harpia; species Harpia harpyja. Next base: position 77,862,577 of record NC_068969.1, on the reverse strand, counting down.
AACTGTGGTACCTAAAAGTGAAATATTTATAATGTGAATTTATCATAAAGCATACAAACTCTAGCAATTTTTAATGTGGGGTTTTTTTCCGTGTTTAATAGCTAAACCAAAAAGTAAGAGCCTACTAAAACCAGACAAAACATTCCCTTTTCTATGCAAACCAAAACCAAATGTGGCAGGGAGGGGGAAGGAAAAGGGGATCTTTTCTTCGCTGCCACTGTTGTGAAAGTTTTTCACATTCTCCTTGTGAAAAATTTTTTTCACCTTCTCCATTTCACATTACCCAAAGCAGTGGTCAGCCAGCTTTTAGGTTTTTGGTCCATTCTCAAGTTAATGCTATTCTTACTCTTTGTGACATTAGCTCTGAATCAGTCAGTAGCATTGAAATGGCAGGCGTGCGCAGGTGTGTCAGGGAAAGTTAATGGAATATAAAATTGCCACATACACTGACTGAGGTGTAGTTTTTACTGAGACTGGATCTTGCAAAAAATTTTTACAAAAGTTCACTAAATAGTGTTTTTTGCTGTGAAATATGACTTAATGCTTGTCTTCTGTAATTTATTTACAAGCTGAAGTACAATTAGAAATACTTGTTTTTAATAATAGACTGAAGTTGTATGGGCAGACTGTCAGCCTTTGCGAATGTGATTTGTCTTTAAGGATAGCAAACACTATTTTTGCTGGAATCATCACTGAAGAAGGCAACTTCTGAAATTTTCTAATTTTTTAAAAGTAATGTATTTACTAAAGGACAATAAAGTGTTGCCTGTGTGTATTTGAAAACTTTGGGACTATTACTATGTAAAGTTCCTCACTTTTTTTCTTCAGATTGTTGCTTCTATAACTTTGCCATTTTATTAGGTCTTTCTGCCTAAAATAGTCAGCTTGTCAGCCTTCTTTGTAAACATTTGGAAACTTTTTTTCAGTATTTGTGCTGTAAGGTATCTGTATTTGTTCATTAATATTCATTAGGGTCATTAGATTGTTAGGGTCTCTTAGTACCCACAGAAGAAAGGAGGTGGCTTAGTGACTCAAACATTTCATGGTGCTTGGTTGGATGTGCTTCTGCCTGCTGTCAGATTAGCTGGATACATATTTAAACAATATTTATTCTTCTCTCACATTTTTAATGATATTTTTATAAGTCCAAATACATCAACTTGTCTTAGGAGGTACTTTAAAAATGTTTTTAAAAACAAACTCCTTTTCTGGCAAGACTGCAAGTGCTATTTCATGTTTACTATAACCAAAATAAATTAGTGAGGAAACAGATTAATTAGTTTGTTGAGGTGTTTGTTTTGGTTTTGTTTTTTCTTTACCCTAGGTAATACATGCATTCCTGTATTTGTGGGTTTTATAATATTTCACACCATCCAGAATTCTCAGGATCCAGTATTTTGCATTATTAGCTAGTATCTTTGCAGAAATACTTTAGTCACTTAAAATCTGCTTGGAGCTTCATATGCAGTAGGTATGTCCTAGCAATAGACTGCATTTTATTGTTAAAATCTGTCTCTCCTTTCCACTGTATTCACAGGACAAAAGAGGTTTTATTATTGTCTTTAGAATACATATTTGAGCTATTCCATAACAAAATAAATAAGCCTTTAAACCAAATGAAGCTTGCACTGTGTTGTAGGCCATATGTTTACTTTATTTGCAATTACGCTGTAGGCAAGCACTTGCTTCTCGGCTTGTTCCAGTCATGGGCTCTGGGTTATGGGCTGGAATGTTACAGCTACTTTCAGAGCATTTGCTGAACTGATTAATTTTTTCCATTCATCTGTTTGCAAATACAGGCAAATTTAAAAGCCTTGGAAAACTTTTTTAAATGAGTCTGAGAGTTTGAGTTACACAAAAGGCTGGGCAAGGTAAGGGGGAGTGATGATAGATTACATAAACTTTGCATTAGAGCTGTCAAAAGGTGTAATCAAGACATGTCATTGCTTAGTGTCTGGTTTCTCCAGATACCATGCGTCACGGTGGGCTACCACAACACTGGTCTTGGCTTCCAACTCCGTATTTCTAGAGCGCTCTTATTCAATGGCTGTACATAAACTGTAAGCAAGCTTCAGATGTTTTAATTTGCATGTGCATTCATACCCAGTCAGAAGAAAATGTTCTTTTGAAATAACAAAATGTCAGCACAAATTCTAAGACATCTCAGGAGTAGCGTAATACCTAGCAACTGATAATCTTAATTTGATGTGTTCTTAAACTTTGAGAAAAAAATTGTTTATATTCTCTCTAGGTAACTGGGAGTTTGCTTTTCTCTAAAATGTTCCTCTTCAAAAGGAAGAACCACTGTCACAAGAGTAAGAAAATGTACAGTGTAACCACAGAGATCATCTGGATACTACCCAGGTTGATACGGGTGTTGCACATGGAAGTAGCACAGTAAGGGTATGGGCATACTGATGAGAAATGAAATGGCTGGAATTAAACATGTTTCAGAGCAGATTTAAACAGCAAAGTAGTATTACCAGCTTGCCTGCTTTTGTAAATTTTCTGTCTCATTCTAAACTTAAGGCCTGCTTTTCATGGACTGATTTGTGTTTATTGAAGGCCTGTACTGTATTTATGGTTCCCAAGATAGATGAGCCTCCAGGAGAAGCTTAAAGCTCAGTCCAAATCAGGAAAGTGAAGAACTACTATGAAAAACAGGCTGCACTGATGACCATGTCTTGCATAACTAGACTGTGGTAGAAAGAAAGAAAAAAGAAGAAAGTGGGGAATGGAAGATAGGTGATGATGATTGTCGTGGTTTAACCCCAGCCAGCAACTAAACACCACGCAGCCGCTCACTCACTCCCCCACACCCAGTGGGATGGGGGAGAAAATCAGGAAAAGAAGCAAAACCCGTGGGCTGAGATAAGAACGGTTTAATAGAACAGAAAAGAAGAAACTAATAATGATAATGATGACACTAATAAAATGACAACAGTAATAATGAAAGGATTGGAATGTACAAATGATGCGCAGTGCAATTGCTCACCACCTGCCGACCGACACCCAGTCAGTCCCCGAGCAGTGATTCCCCGCCCCCACTCCCCCGTTCCTATACTAGATGTGATGTCACATGGTATGGAATACCCCCGTTGGCCAGTTTGGGTCAGGTGCCCTGGCTGTGTCCTGTGCCAACTTCTTGTGCTCCTCCAGCTTTCTCAATGGCTGGGCATGAGAAGCTGAAAAATCCTTGACATTAGTCTAAACACTACTGAGCAACAACTGAAAACATCAGTGTTATCAACATTGTTCGCATACTGAACTCAAAACATAGCACTGTACCAGCTACTAGGAAGACAGTTAACTCTATCCCAGCTGAAACCAGGACAATGATGAAGTAGCGTAGCAAATGAGTGCATAGTTGGCCAGCAGAGCAATGACATGAAGTAATATTTTCAGCATTGGCTCCATCTTCAGCACAGCAATATTTACAGTAGTTTAAATATCGTGATCAACAGTAAATCTTAGGTTTCTCACTGTTTTGACAGTTACTGCTTGATGTTTTTTCCTGTTGGCAAGGCCAAGAATTTAATGGACATTAAAAAAGTACAACACGCTTATGTATATGGATAGTTTGAAAATCCACAGGATCCTCTGTGTAGAAAATAGGACAGTGCAAGTATATGTTTCCAGGTGGCACCAAAGATAATTGCTGTCCAGCATTTGGCAGCTATTTCTGGTTACAGCAGATTCGTTGTGGGGAATTCTTGTGTATTTTTGTGAAAGCATCTGATGATGGCTGCATCAAATACACTGCATGGACTCATTGCTTGGTATATTAAAGCTTATGTTCAAAGAAGCATTTCAAAATAGCTAGTATGCTTGGGCTGGCTTATTTCCATGCTTACAGTTATAACCTTGACTCTCTAGGTGGCAATACACATACACAGTAAACTACAGTGAATCTGGAAAAAGTTTTGGGTATGCTTTTATTCTGAACCGCTACTGAAAATTCAAGCAGTGACATCATGAATGTTAATCATTTCCTTACTGTGATATATAAATAAAGGCAGGTCAACTCACAAGTTCCTGATTATAAGGTGACACAAGGTCTTCAGCATAATTGGAATAAAAACGTTTTGTCAAGAATTGGTTCATCTCCTGTTTCTCCCCCCCCCCCCCCCAAAAAAAAAGCTATCAACACTTGGGAGTTTGTTGTCACTACTTGTTAGCACTGTTTCCACTAGTTAGAACTCGAAAGCAAGCTTCATCTGTGTTTTGGATGGAAACTTCAGTCTGTGGCTGAAGGCTACTTGAAATGTACTCATTAAATATGAGGAAGAAAAAGGTAAGTGCTAATTCATAAGAAACTAACTCATGAAGTAGTGTTTACATTTTGGTATGTAGGTAACTATATTTGAAATGTATGAGGAAATTTCAAATGGGGTTTTTCAAGTGTTAACTAAAAGGTTGGGTTTTTTAAATTCCTATTTCAAACTTTATTAGAGAATTTGATATTGATGCAGCAAACAGTATATTTTAATTATTGATATTTAATTTGTAAGTGAACTCAGTTATTAACAAATACGTTTTAAATGCTCTTGGTCAAAAAAATAGCATTCATGACTTCTTAGTCACTTCTAAGGACTTAAAATTCATTGTTCTTTCTTCTTTTAAAGCCATACAGATCATAACTCTTTCACTAGTGAAGGAAAAAATAGTTTTCTTATTACTGATATGTTACCTTTCCCAGGGAAAAAAATTGTGAAAGGAGGACGGAGGCAAAGTCAGTTTTTGTTTGTAATTTTATTTTGCTTTTAAGAATGATTGTGGTGGATGGTAGTTTTCCTGGTTTTGTTTTGTCTTCTTTTATAATAGTGAATTTTTGAAAGAAGGGATATGGACTGGCTAAACATTACATTTTTTTCCACTTTTCTTATATGAATACCCGGGGTTCATGTTTGGATTGGAATGTGATTAAATAAGTGGCTTACCAAGTAGAGATTGAGAAAAGTAAACAAAAATAGTATTGTAATATCTTCAGTGAAGTGTAAGCCAGAGGAAAGTTTTTTCATGCAGCGCTATGAATGGAAATGAGCTACATCTATTCACTGTTCTCTTGCATAGGTGAATTTTGTAATGTCCTTCATTTGAGCAGGGCACAGTGCTCTTCTAATTAAATTGGAACATACAATAATTAATTCCATTGGATCTACCCTAAGTGTCAGATGTTCCTCTCTGAAGCCTGATGCTATGTAGTGGTTATTTCCTTTTGATGCTTCAACTTGTAGAATATGAAATTTGCTTTAATTTTATTTTACTTGCTGGCATTTTAAACTAATTTTCTTCTGATTGCATAAAAAGCAATTACTATATAAGAACTACTTTGGCATAAAGTAAGCTACCAAAATCCTATGGTTTCATGATTGTGAGTTGTAAACTGCAATGGTTTTTTATCGAATAATCACAAAATGTTGCATCTGTGTATCCCGTAATAGTTTTTCTACTTCTACCTTTTAGGAAATGGAGAAGCCTGTGATTGAAAAGATGAATATCTGCTTCAGACTCTGTATTTCTAAGTGTGTAATGTGCAAATACAGAGACACCAAAGACAGCTTTTCATTGTTTAAATTGAAGCCATAAAAATAATTCTAAAATGTTATTGTGAAATAGAGTGTGATGTGAGAGGGAAAGGTATGGCTAACAAGCAAAAAATGTTTATACTGTGGACTACTATTATAATAGTAATATCAAGCCTGGAGTGTAAATATCAAAATGCCTTAATTTCTATGACATGGCAAGGCTTCACGGAGAAATAATGATGGTTTTGATGTCCAATATGTTTTGGGGTTTTTTTCTTAGAGTCCATGCATACAATGCATATATGCCCAAAGTGCTTTAAGGATACAGCTTGGTCAGTGGAGTCCCTTTGAGTTGAACAAATAGGTACTGAGAGTGCCTACTTGCCTACTTGTTTTTATGCCAGCAAGTAGCATAAAGGGTAAATAGGCTCTCCATTATCTTTATTTCTCATTATTTTGGGCTGTAAGACAGATTCTCGTACCCACATTTCAATGCATTCCTTTCTCCCCTGTTTATGTTGTGCAGCTTATCTGTGAATATCCTGGATTTGTCAGTGCTAACTACTCCAATCTCAAATCATTTGGGGATTTCTGTTTTATCTTTGTTCAGGTGGTCTTGAATTATTGTGAGGCCAGAATTGCTAATTTATGAAGACCAGTCATTTCAATAATGAGTTCAGCAATCAAAACACTTACTCAGATTCCTTAGACCACATTGTATGGCGTTTACCAGTGTCTTATCATTGACTTAAAGAATGATAAAAGCGCATTATTAGATTTTCAGTAAGGAAAATTAGAAACACTTTGCCTTTTAAAGATATGATTTTGAAGGTCTCTCTATTTCAGTTGTGCTGTTTTACTACAGGTTAGAGTAGTGGAATTTGATTTTTTGAGATGTAGTATTCTGACTTACAGTTCTCAAAATGCAGTGTACTCATGCTGTAGGAAGATTTGTGATTTCAGGACAGCTCACAATAGTGAGCAGTAACTGTTAGCATTTACAAGAACAGGTCCTTGGGTTTTTATCTTAAGTCTCAAGTAGTCAAGGAAACAATTAACAGTATTTTTAGTATGTTTTCTTAAAAAAAAAAGTCTATCTGATCATGTAATATATTTTTTTAAAAATATCAGTCACACCACTTGGAACCAAAAATGCAGCCAAACTAATTTCCTCTCCTAGGCTGGTCAGTTTTTCCTCAGAAAGAAAAAATACATAAGGTGTTTTCATATGAGGTAACTATTTAAGAGAATTATTTCAGTTGCCAATACTGATTTCTGTGATGTTAAAAACTACCATTTAAAACCACAATGTAGCAGTTAGCAAACACATTGGCATAAAAATTATGTAAAGGATAAGACACTGGGTCATAGCAGAAGAATGTTGTTTTAGAAAGGGATGACTGGCGCAGAGGAGAAATCCAAAATAAACTTCTTAATTTGCTGAATGGAAATAAGCTTAAATTTACCTTGCTTTCTTCTTAGAAACCTAGGTACCTAAATGTGAAACTTGAGCAGCTGGCAACAAACAGTGAAGTTAATCAGTTTGAAGGTTCATGGTATGGCGTATTTCTATCATGTAGCATGTGATAGCTCCTCAGAACACCGCCTGAAAGCAGTACTGATCATAACAGCGCCCTGCCTAGCTGACACTAGTACCTCAGTATTTTTACATGGGACTTCTGCCTGCAGTTGACTGCCCGCAGCTTTCAGCGGGGAGTGGTCAGAGCAATGCCCTGCAGACCAGATGCAGCTCATAGGGTGAATCCATGTGGTCACTTGTCTCTTGCGTCGTGGCCATGCCACGAGGCTGGGCCTGATGGGGAGCCCTTCCCCAAACCCCACAGTTGCTAGGACAGCCTGTGAAACCCAACAGCCAAGTGTTAGGGACTTGCCTGCAGAGCAGTCAGCAATTATATCTTAAAGGCACAGTGTCATGTGAGCATGGATGTACCTGCAGGTGCCCACAGCCTTTGGAAGACTGTCCTGGGACAATACTATTCTCTATGAATCAGCCCATCTTCTTACACTGGATAGTCTGGCTTTGCTTTAAGGCTTCTGCACAGACGTATTCCACTCTGAGACCATGTGCGCTCAATGTATCTGAATGACACCCTAATAAGTGTCTTCAGGTTTTCCTCTTGCTTCCAGCCATGGGTCACTAAAGGACAGACTTCCTTCTTCCATTGTGAAACATGGTGCTCCCAGTACATTCCTTGCTGTTTAACCCTTAATTTTGAGGCAGACCGGTTTAGGTTAGTTCAAAATAAAGAGGTCATGTGGATAAAGTTCTTTTTTTTTTCAGTCTCAAGCAGGAAGTTTTTTGTTTGTCTCCTTTCCTCTGAAGCTTGAAGCATTTGCTTTGGCATGTCTTTTGAGTGTGGATAGTAACACAAACCTCCGCCCTCCCAATTCTACCTTCTATATAGTCCCTGTGAGAAAGATATATCTGGTATGAAAAAAAAGGTGGAAAAGAAAAGAACAGATCTTGAAAATTGTTTCAAAATGAGGATTTGAAAGCTCTGGGGTCACATCTGGAGAAAGTCTCACTGAGGAATCCAGATGCCTGTCACTTGACCCAGGCCAGGGATCTGACAAGTCAGAGTTCACATCTAGGAGTACTCTGAAAGATGACACATTTGAAAAGTCTGTTAACTAGTCTGAGGGATACAAGGAATGACAGAGCAAACTGAAGAGCAGTAGTGTTCCATGAGACTATTCTGCAAAACCCTTAAGGCTTCTTATTCTTAGAAGCAGGGATTGTGTTAATGCTCAAGAAAGGCTCCTCAGAAACTCGGAAAATTTTTAAGATGTTACTGTTTAGCTGCACATACCATCTGAGGAATCATCTAATACTGAGGTAAGAACAGCAGCTGAAGTGGTTATCCTTCAATCCTGCATCTTCCTCGTGTTTGTCTCCATGACTGTTACCCTACAAAAGTACATTGTGCTTCTCCACCTCTGTGAAGGGTTTATTCTCAAGAGATGGAGACTACTACATCTTAAGGCTGCCAAACGCACTCCTATACTGAGTTGTCTTAGGCCTTCTTCACTCATTTTCCTACCTCTATTAAGAAAATTGAGTAACAAAGACCAATGACACCATTTGAAATGTTATTTCTCAATTTTGGACTGTGATGTCCTGCCTTAGGAAGCAGTATGCTGGTTTCCATGGGACTATCACTAGAAGCACAGAAACTATTCATGACTGTAACAAGACCCTGTCACATTTTGTTCTTTGGGTCTGCACTGACTTCAAAGCTATTTACAGAGTGCATTTCTGGAGAATTGATGATAGGATATTTGTGACTGTGACCATCAAGTTGACAAAACGTACCCCACTACATTCCTGGCAACATACAAACTCTAATCAAAACTTTTTAAAAGCCAGTTTTCTCATAGAATAAATTCTGCAGACAGTCCTGTTGACTTTGAATAATTCTTCATGCAAATACAATGTCTGAACTATCTTGAAGGATTTTGAGCCATGTAACTACTTGTTGCAACCACTGAATGATCTGATTAAAAAACACCAAAGGAACACATAGCATCCTGGCTGTGTATAATTCAATACTCAAGACTGTCCTCATTCTTGCCTCCTGTTGAAGCACATCTGTCATGTGAACCAGTAGCTGATGGACATTTATATGCCTGCCTAGGTTCTGTCATCCTCAACTTTAATCGAAAAATCAGTTTATCTGTGATGAGGGAAATCATGTTCTCCTTCTTGGAAAAGCATTTATTGGCAGACCAGTGTCTAATATCAGTGTGCAGTGGGCAGCAGGAGGGAAGATTTACTAGAATTGGACCTGGAATAATCATTGCATATTCACATACTGTGAAATAAGCAATAAAGCATGACTTAAGCTCACTCCAGGAGGTTGCTTCTGCACACTGTAAGTTGCAGGGGAAGACCAAGGCAGAAGATTCTGTTCTGTTGTAGTCCAGAATCTGCATGGTAAAACAAAATTTAAGTTTTGCGCTATAAAGAAAAATAATCTGCCACGGTGCCTTTCCGCAGCATGCTAAAGCAGTAGCAGAAACAGTTGTCATCTGATGATTGTGTGTTCAATGTATCTGCTGTCAGCCTTAGGTGTTGGACTAACTTATGAGATGACAGACTTTATGTTGGAAGATAAAGATAAATAAGCCTAGGGGCAGGCTGATTTGTTGATGATGATATGGGACAGGGGGAGAAATCTAGAAGCAGTCTTTACCAGTTTCATTCCTTTCTCCTCTCTTTTCTGCTTCATCAGTTCTTCAAGATCTGCTAGGGCAGTAAGGCAAAGGTAAAAGTTTGTAGTCACGAAACTCAGTGTCTTCAGCATGTTTGGAGATGACGAAACAATGAAACTGGGAGTTCCCTCTAAAGCAGATTAGTGCATAAGATGTAGATTAGTTTTGGCTTTTTCATTCCAAAATCTGGACACACCTTTAGTAGATCCTGCCTGATTAAACACAGTTGATGGAAAAAACATTTTAATATACTTGCTGGATAGGAGGTATGATCTAACAGAACATAAACAGAGTGGGTATCTGGATGCTTACACCTTTACAGGCACCCCATGGAAACAACAGAAACAAAGCCATTCCTGTTTCGGTAAAAGTTTCTGTTAAGCGTATTATCCTCCTTTAAGATTGCTTTTTGGTAGGAGATTTTTGGACTTTGAAAACAACGGAAGGTTGTGCATGAATTAATGCAGTCATACTTTGACATGTCTGCGTTTCACTTAGGACATGAAAAGCAAGAGGTGTGACGCATTGTTCCTAATGGGCATCCAAGAACTGAGCTGGCCGCACTGCTGTTGAAGTGACAGCTTAGACACTGGGAATATAGGACTTAAGCAAAAAGAAGCATAAAGGATGGATAAGCAAGATAGTGCTGATCTTAAGGTAAGTCTGTAGAAATAGGATTGATATTCTGCAGTAGGGCTGCAGGAGAAAACATCTCAACAGTTCTGATTTCTAGAGATAACACAATAAAGAGTACATAATAGTTATGTGGACTTTGAACTACTAAAATGTCTGTTATAAAACATACCACATGTGTTTTTGTATCAGTGAAGTGCTGGGGAATTGAGTGTGAGAATTTGCAGCATGACAATTGGTTTGTAGGGCTTTCAAGAGCAGATTTTCAGGTCTTTATTAGATTACAAATGGCAAGTCTTGATTCCAGGGAAGACTGAGAATTTCTCATGTCTGAAAGAAGATGCACAACTTAGAAAGCAATGGCAGAAATTTGGAATTAAGAAAATTCTTGCAGTCAGAGGAATATGTACATCTAGCTATGTCCCAGTCAAAGTCCAGAGCGTCTGCATGTGCTGGGGTACATGCGTTTCAGGTGTCTTACAGGGTTCAGATTCATACGAAGAGTGGGCCTGGTAACAGTGACTATTAAAACACTTATTTATTTCATTTATAAACTCTGGTGAAACTAGCAAATTGAGCTGAAAGTTTCTATGCTGACTCAGGATGACTTGAGAAAATTTGATTGAAAATAATTTAATATCTTAGAAAGTGTAGCTAGGAAAAGAATGAACATGCTGTTCATCACCTGCTAAAAAGTCTAGCAGTGCGTTCTGTTATTGGAAGCTGTAATGCTTTTTAAGGCCTACTGTGTAAGGAGTGCAATGTAAGAAGTCTCAAGACAAAAAGATGCAGTATAAGAAGCAGAAACATGTTTTGCAGGGGGCTGGAAGAAGTTTTCTTCTCCTCTTTGTCTTTGAAAGGATAGTTTATGTGGAACCACTGCTAAGTTTAACAGCTAGTGTTTCAGAAGGCCCTGGGGCATGCCCCAGGGCTGAGCAGGCTTTTCTGCTCTAGTTTTTGGGGGTGCTGCTGAGTTTGGGTGCTTGACCTGACAGAGGGAGTATCCTCTCCCTAGTGCTCCTAGAGGTTCTGCTCCCTGGCTCCTGCACTGAGACAGCGTGGTCCAAAGGCAGGGCTCTCGTGTAGGGGGGGGGGGAGGAGGGGGAGGAGGAGGAGGAGGAGGAGGAGGAGGAGGAGGAGGAGGAGGAGGAGGAGGAGGAGGAGGAGGAGGAGGAGGAGGAGGAGGAGGAGGAGGAGGAGGAGGAGGAGGAGGAAAAGGAGGAGGAGGAGTAGAAGGAGGAGGAGGGAGAGCTGGGCAGCATGGAGGAAGATGAGACTTGGCTGGGCAGGAAAATTAGAAATGGAGAGACCAGAAAATGGGAGAAACGTCTAGAAAGAGTAAGTGGATGGGAAATACAGAGAAAATCTGGAGGCAGGCGGGCATTGGAGCTCACAGTGAATACAGTTGCACAACTGAAACTAACAAAATAAAAGGAAGAGTAGGCAAAAAGCAGGTGAGAGGGCAGAGCAGGGAAACCAAAGAATGGGAGGCTGGGATTGATTATAGGAAGAGGGTAAGTTTGGGACAAAAGAAAATGGAGATTGAAAGAAAAGTGAGGTTTGAGAGACAAGGTGGAGGAAATACACAAAACTGGAAACAAAAAGAAACTCAGAATAAAGGGAGAATGGCGTATGCCTGCCATGTTAGTCCACACTAGGTACAACTGGCTGTAATTGCGGCAGGTGCTTGTTTTGGTCTGATGGCTGTGGTCCTCAGCGCATTCGAGGGCTCCAGTCCTGCTGGAGACGGTGATAACTGCTGAAGGGGTGTTGAGGTTCCTCCTCTGAGTTTTCTTTGTCAGTGTGGAAAAAGTGGTACAAAAGGTATGTGAAGAAGAATAGGAAGATCAAGAACCCAAGTATTCGGAAATTTGGGTTTATATCCAAATTTCACCACTTTATAAAGATTTTAATTAACACACATACTGGTCACATACCGGTTTTCTCGTAGACCGGTTGAGTTGTTCATCATCATGAGCTGTAATCCAATTACTCTTTCACCTTTCGCTTTCCAGTAACGTGTTGATTACATATGATTCAAGTCCTCATAATTCAGGAGTCTTTGGTTTCCTCTTGGTCCTTCCCATTAGGTTTATCATGAGTGCTGTAAGCTTAACCTATACTATGAATTTATATTCACAACACCCTAAGAAACAACCAGGGAAAAAACTCAGGCTTTAGAGGGGGAGCCGAGATGCAGACAAACTCGAGCCAAAAACCGTATCCTGCGTTTGGGATACCTGCGATCCGGTTTCTCGACGCGATGAAGAACTTGGCAGGGTCGAAGCAAAGCGCCGCTGGGCCCGGGGGGGAGGGGGGCAGCGTGTCGGCGGGGGTCCGCGGAGCGGGCGCCCAGCCCGGCTTTCGGGGCTCCCCGGGAGAGCCGCAGCGGAGGCAGAGCCGGTACTCGGCTGTCCCACGCAGGAAAGCCGCGCCTGCTGCCTTGCGGCAGCGTGCGCCTTTCAACACTGGGGGGGGCGAAGAACCACGCAAATCGCTGCCTAAAACGCCGGGGGTAAAGGACGGCGCCCCGGGAGCCGCCGCGCCCCGCCGAGGCGCCGCCCGCCCTCCCCGCCGCCGCCGCCGCCGCGGGACAAGGATCACCGGCGCCGGCGGGCATGGCGGCGTGGCGGGACCTGCTTTTCTCGCAGCTGGGCTCCGTCTGCCGCGGCGGCCGTGACTGGCGGGGGGGCGGCTGGCGGCACCCGCCCCACGAGCGCTGCGCGGCGGCGGAGGACCGCCGGCGGCGGCCCCCCCCGGCCTGGAGGCCGGCGGGGCGACCGCGAACCCGCGGCCCCGCAGGTGAGGGCGCTGCAGGCGGGGAGGGGAGGCGGGCGGTGGGCGGTGGGTGGTGGCGTGGCCGGGGGTCTCGCTGCTGCGCGGCCGGGGCCGGGCTGCCGAGCGCCCCGCCGCGCAGCGGGCGGCTGCCGGAGGAGCAGGAGTCGTTAGGGGCCGATCGATCCCCTTCGTCCTCCCCCGGGCCAAAGTCCCCTCGGCCTTTGAGAGAGAGGGAGGCATGTCCGGAGGGAGCGGGTGATGGCGGTAGGAGCACGGCGTCGAGCTGAAGCTTTTCTTTCTCCGGTGGCGTGCATTGCACTCGCCGCCTCGTGAGTGGCATTCGGGCACATCGGTAAACGGCATCAGACTTCACCTGACAGTCCAGGCGACCAGGGGAGAGAACAGATCTGTTGGGCTGATGGCAAAGAGAAGACTTCAGGCTGCTGGGGGCTGTTTTGCCAGTCATTGGGTGTCCCGGTGTCCGTGCCGATTCCCCACCCTGTGCTTCTGCAGATGTGGACTTGAGTGATCTTACTACGCACACATCTGCTTGTATTCTAGCAGCTGTGAAAGGCTTCCAGCAAAAAGGATTGCCCACGCTACAAGCGGGACGTTGCACAGGGGTTTTGTGGTAGTGCTGTTTGAATGCCACGAAGTTTACAACAGTTAGGTGTCACATGTAGGAGAAATGCCTCTGGCTCTAGTAAATTTTCACCGCGATGCTGACTGAAGCTGTTTTAAAAAAATTTAAAGACGAAACTTGTCATTTGGATGTTGGGCTTTTAAGAACACACCTCTGCTACTATAGATAAAATTGTGAGGCCGGGTGGTATTTCACACAGATCATGCTGTAGCAACATATCTAATGTATCCATTTCTGAAATACTTGCTGATGTGAGAAACATGTTTACAGTGGAATATGCTTTGTGAGTATTTTGGTTTATGAATATGATTTTCAAAATGCGCAGTATCTGCTTGTACACTAAGAAAAAAGATGCTACTGTTTTAAGTTGTGAACACCTGAAGTTAAACCACAAAATCCTTTTCTTGGTACCAAAATGGAGTTGACGGTTTTTAGAGATTTAGTGTATTTTCGACCTCCCAGGGCAATTGCAGTGTTATGTCTAAGAATAAGCTCATAATGATACAAGGCTGAAATGAGTTTAAGGAAGCATCATCATTGTTTTTTTAGTGAAAAATATGCTCTGAAGTTGTGAAATCAGTTTACAGACTTTTCTTTGATAAGTTTATATTATACTGTAACAACCTTATTTAAAGTAGTAACAGGCTTATATAGTATTATTAAAAAACACGAAAAGCAGCAAATAGGTTAGGTTATATTTGAACCTAAGTTTTCCTTAATCGTTTTGTGGCTTGATAAGGGACAAATGCTGAAGCTTTCTTGGCTGTTACAAGGTCAGGGGCACAGAAATTACCCAATAGTGAATGTGCTGAAGTATGCTGTCCCTGGAAGAAACCAGTATCAGGAAGAAAACATAAGAATCACACAGAACTGTACCAGAGAAAGACAGTTCTCTCTGAGCTCCACCTTCACCTTTTTTTTTTTTTTTTTAAACACTGTAGAGACAGGGAGCAGATAAGATAATTGTTACGTCTCCCCCCCCGACTCCTGCTCCCATTTGTGACCACCTAAGTGGAAGGCAAAAAGTCATGTAGTAGTTTTAAAAGAGCAGAAGGTAGATGAGTTTAAAATTTCTACAGCTCGTAAAGGAAAATGTGGTCTCAGTAAACATCTGTCTGTCCATGCATGCATGCAATTGTGCAGTGTGCACAGTACTCCATTCTGGGCTGCAGGTAACATCTTCAAAAGCATCTAAATGATTTATGTGCCTAGGTTCCAGTTTTCAAAAATGTTGTTGGCACGTAAAAGCGTAGGGCCCTCTGGGACCAGTGAAACTTTTTGTACATTGTGGCCGGGCAGCTGCAGCATATCACTCCTCTTGTCATCCCAAGGACTTCTTGTTCCTATCTGCATAACCACAGTGGGAGGTGCCCAGAGATAATAGAAAACAGGGTTTAATGGTCATGGTGTCAGAATTGTCCTTATTTATAGTATTGTCTTTAAAGTGGGGTTGCAGTACAAGATAGCGTGTCAGGGGAAGGCTGCAGCACTAAGAAGAGGAAGTCACTCCCTTCTTGTTGCTATCAGCACAACTCTGACCATGACTGGTGTTACAAATAGGATGGGCACAGACCATGCTGGACTGCTGTATTCCGTCTACAGTGTCCATCAGCATGGATCTGATCTGGTTACATCTGCTGAAGCTGAACAAAACCTTCCCAGGAGGAAAATCTACATGAACTATGTGCAGTACTCTTCCTACTTCTTTTCCTAAATAAGTCATTCCTTCATCCTGCCTTTTCATGGCTCAGTTAATCTTAAATTTATTTTTCACTCAGTAGCATCATGTCAGCTGAAAAGGTGGGTCCCCCCACAGGTGTCCCCCAGCAAGCTGATCCATAGGCTTTTGGGTGCTATCTGGGGAGGTGGTAGGTCCAAGCTGGGTAATCCGCTTTTTTTTGAGAAGTGTACTAATGAGTTCAACACTCTTCAGGCAGTTCATAGCACAACGGAAAGCTGAGGTGGCCATGATTTAGCAAGTTTTGATTTTCCCTCAGTGTTGTTTTCAGACTGGCTCTATCAACTGTTGTGTAAAACTTCTCTGATTCTTGCAATACGTAAACGTATGTCTGTGTAACATGCATACTAGGTGAACCCTTGTGATCCGCTCTGTGTGCTTTGAATTACCAGTTCTTTTGCTTTACATTCTCATCTCTAACATTTTACCTCAGTTTTTGAAACTGGTCGCACCTTCTCCTGCCCCTTTGAGGGGGTGTAGCTCTAAGTAAAGTGCTTAAGCCTTAAGAAAGGCAGGATTTATTAAGCACTTGTCTTCATCCTTTCCGTAGGGCTGGTGTTGCTTTGCATCTCTGCCCAAGTGCCATTGCTGGTACGCACTGTTCAGAGTTGTCCTGTTCCCTCTGTCTGTCCTACAGGAACAGAAGGAGGCATCTAAAAACAGGTTAGGGGGTTTCTTGCTGTCCTTTTCACCGGGTCAGAAGCTGGATGCTGTTGTGCTGCATGTTGATGAATGCAAATCAAAAAAAAGGGTTTTTTAAAACCCGTTGGTGGTGTGGTATCTTGTTGTCACTGTTTCCAAGTCAAATATCCTTGGGTTGCTAATGAAATGGGTGCTCCTGTTGTCATAATGATGAAACTCTGCACAGGAACTGTGACAGGGCAAACACTCTTCTCCCAGCCTTTGGTGGTTTCAGGTGTAATGGTCTGGAACTTGGTAAACAGCCATGGCTGCACCTTGGTGCCAGCCCTGTGGTGTCAAAAGATAACATGTTTTCATTATAAAAGGGGTTTCCTAGCTGCCATGTAGTGGTAGGGATTACACAGAGGTGAGGAGGGACTTGGTCACATCTGTAAAGGGTTGGTAGTCTGTTGTGACTGTAGTGTCAGTCAGGTTAGGCTGCATTGCTGAGGTCGGACTGTGGATATAAATTTTTTACCAGCCTGGCTGGGGTGGGACGATCCCAGGTGTGATCACAGTCCTACTGCTATGAACTACTGTATTTGGTTACATTATATTAGCGCAATTTAACCTCCAAACAGGGGTAGAGGAGGTTCTACTAGAACATCCCAAGTGCTTACGAAATACATCTGTCCCTCTGCCCGCTGGCTTGCCAGTGTTTTGGAAAGGCTGGGTAGCGGTGCCATGCAGCCTCAGCCCTCTCAGCAAGCTCGCCCTGTCCCTGCTTCTTGCAGCACCCTCCTTGCCCCTGCTCTGGCCCTTCCCTCACCCCTTGTGCCGGCGCAGCTCACAAGACTGTCCAAACACAGATGCAGCCAGGCAGCTTGGTGAGCAGGGAGTGCTCCCAGGAGGCTGGGTGGGCTTTGGGACTGCCACCCAGGGAAGAGGAGTTGGCAGCAGGATGGAGCAGAGGCCTTTTAGGTGGCAGGGTAGTGTGCCTGGGAGAGCAGCCTGGCGTGGTGGGGGCCAGGAGTTGCAGCCCGGCTTGGTGCAGGAAGGGCAATGGTGGTGGCTGCCAGGTCGTCCTGTGCAGCCCGGCATAAACCGCAACCGCAGCTGCTCCTCGCTGCCTGGCCCTGGGGAAACCCAAGCCTTTGGGGATCCCTTTGTCTGCTGTTGTAACCTCCAGTGCAACAAACCAGGTGATAAGGCTGGCGTTGCAGAATGTGTCTTGGCACACGAGGCCGAAGGCGTGGGAAGACCCAGTGGAGAGCCCGAGAGTGTGTTCAGATGGCCTCTGTGGCAAAGGGGCAGAAGGATATTTCCATCCCCGCAGTCCCAGGCAGCTGCTCACAGGCCGTGGCCGGCTCTTCTTCCAGCTGGGTCGAGGCAGCTGTTTGTGGGTCTGCAGCATTCGGTGGGTTAACGGTGTGACTTACATTTAAAAGCAAGACAGCACACAAAGAAAAGGGGTTTTTTTGTGCAAGGTGGTGGGGTAGGCAGAGCCGAGGAGAGTGGTGAGCCACAGCTGGGTGGAAAATGCAGAGGTGGGACCATACCTTCAGCCTCCTCAGAAATCATCCAAGCTGTGCTCTCTCTCTCTCTTTGGAAAATGGTATTTCAGTCCTGTAGCAGTCTGCCTGTCTTGCAGTGTGTGGGAGGGCTGCTGTACATGGCTGTCAAACCCATGAAGATTTTACTACTGTGTGAGACAAGCAATGGAGCAAAAAGAGCAATGCTGACAGGAGTGACAGTGAACAGTCATGTGTGGGTCGCTCACATCCTTTAATCTTCATAGTATTACTGTTTAATACAGATTGCTATCAAGTTGTGAGGTACTGGGGCCCTTCATGCTTCGGCCAGCTGAATTTTGCTAACTACGTTTGTTTTCCACTTTGGATACTTTAGATATATCCTGTCTTCAGAGAGTCACCTCTCTAGTCAGTATTAATCCCTGTGTTGTGAAAATATTAAACAAACAAAGGAAAGCTCTGAAATTTACCAGCAGATAAGTTTCTTATCTTCCTCCTCCTGGTTTGGGAAGAGCTTTATGCTGTATAATTTTGAATCCTTTGATGGAGGAATGCGTTTGTAATAGCAGCGGGTGGTTGACCTCTGTGATCGCTCAGTGCCAGGTAGGTGAGACCCAGTTTCAAAAATAGTGAGTTGATGAGCTCTTTGCTAACATCAAGTGCTGAACAAAGAAGCAGCACTGGCTTCCATTGATCCCAAAGTGGAAATCTGAGCAAGACTCGAAGCATTGTATTGACCCTCTGAATAACACATCTGAAACATCATTTTCTTATGGCTACCTGGATTTTCACTTCTTTAAAATGACTTACAACAAGATCATTTCAAAGGGGATATGTAACTTGCCTTGAATTTGTGGGATTTTCTGATTATTTTGCATTAGTTAATAAAAGAAGACCAAATGCTTCATTTTCCTTGGGATATGAATGGTACTAATGGCTTCCAAATACTGTCTTTGAGACGGGCAGGAGTGTTCATTAAGGAAGCCCTGCAACTTTTGTCTCCGAAAGACACACAGTAAAATAAGGCCATTCTTATATTTAAGGATTTATAATAATTTGCAAATATAGTTTGGATTAATTTGCCATTTCTTGCTCCATTAGTGGTGCCTGCTCTTGTTTGCCACAAGTTTTGTGTGTCTTTTATAATTTATTCTGCTATTCAGACTGTTTTCCATCAATTAAAATCTTTAGAAAATGTCTCTCTGTATCTGTGTATGACTAGCTTGTTCAATAATCCACATTTTATGCTGATCATTGAATTGGCTTTATAAAAGCAGAAGATACACAGTATTATATTCTATTTTAATGCTGGCAATGTAAGATAAAAGTCACCTTATAGCAAGGTAGCTGCCATTAGCTTTAAGCACAGATTTTTTCATTGCACGTATGGACCACAGTTATGAAACAGCCAGATCCAAACTTTCTCAACAGTCGCTGTGCTTCTAGAGCAGTGGGTTTTGGAGTGGCCTATTTTAGGTGGAAGGCCGAATTATGTTTCATGCCACAGAGACTATTCCAGCTGGGGAATAGACCAGGAAACCTGTTCTTAAGTAATTCGCAGATGTCTAATGCCAAGATAGGATTTTTAGCAATGCTTTGGGGGCCTGTTTCAAGGATAGGTCTGAGGAAGATAAATGTGATTTGAGATTTCTTGTGTAGAGCTCATTTGCGAAAGCCTGGGCTGTTGGCAGAAATGTTAAAGGTGAGGGCCTTTGTGGCCTTCCCCCTCTAGTCTAGTGCCATGGGCTGTGCAGGGGGACAGGAGAGTCTGCTCGGAGCCTACAGCTGCAAACCAGGAGTCCCTCCATGAGCGCCTCCACCCTGAGCTGGCTGTGCTCTTGGGGCAGTGCTGTTTGATGTGTTTTTCCAAAACATTACATGTTCAGGGGTAGCAGAAAGGCTTAATAGATTAGTTAATAAACTTAAAAAGTAAAAAGTAATAAATTAATTAAAGGCCTAGTCTTTCAGACTGGGCTAAGCTTTCCACCTGTTGTCTAGCTCTGTGCTCCAGGGGTCAAGCTGGAGCTTCTTTGACAAGGTAAGAGTTTTGTATTTAGTATTTCCTGCATTTTGTTGTCATGACCCCACTGCTATTTGCGTCTGTGTTACAAAGCCAGGCTGTTGTCCTCTGACAGGGTAGCCTGAACACAAGGGAATTGTAGAAGACCTGAGAGTTTGTTGAAAACCTCACATTGGCTTCATATTTTATTGCACATGACCCTGGAGTTTTACAATGCACTTCTACCCTATGTGGATCCAAAGTGGTGTTCTTTGTTACAGTCAGTTGTTATATTACTTCATACTGTAAGCATGCATGTAATGGATGCTGAACCAGAAAGTTCCTGCGCTGAAAAGCTTATGCAAGACAGCCTGTTAAGTTGGAAATCTCTTTAATGCTGGCAGTAATTTACCAGTTGCCATGGGATGCAGAAATACTGCTGAAGTCCTGTTTTTCACTTAAGAATTATTATGCATAAAATGATGGTACCTGCAAGTCCACCTTAGCTTTTATGGCTCAGGAAGAGTTTCCAGGGGTAAGGGTTCAAGAGATACCAATGTGCTTACAGGCTGAGCTCTTGTGAAATAGTCTTGAGTGTTAGCTTATGAGAACTCTGGCTGCATTTCAGGTATCTAATGTTCTTGCAAGTGACTTGCTCTATGTGTAGTTAATTTTTAAAAGGGTTTAAGATATTTTAGGACGCTGTGCTGAACACAGAGGCTGGATTTTTGCAGTGGCTGTAATAAGGGGAAGTTCTTCTTTCCTTCCCCTCATTGTGTACTTGAATAAGGGTGGGTCAAACACTATGCTACACTGACTACTCACAGATATGCTTTCACCTGAAAATGGTGTCTCCCTCCTTCCCAGGCACTGAAAATCAGTTTTGGATCTTTCGGGTATTTCTAATTCTTGCCATCAGCAGTACAGGTTCTTTACAGGTACTGTATAAGTATACTGGAGTCATGAGGCAAATGTATTAGCCCCAGGATTATCTGTTGCTATTTAATGAGTATTTGCTTTCATCCAAGCATTTTGAGGGTAACAAATAATTTCCTCACTGGAAAAAAGAGTTATGTGATGTGTAACTATACTGGGTTTTTTGCTAAGATTCTGCCAAACGTGCTCAGCAATGCAGAAATATTGGCTCTAATAGTTAAGGTCTTTAGGAAAACCCAAATTCTTGAGAGGTGACATAGAAAAGTGGTTCTGTGTAGTGGATTCACTATACACACAGTGTATGCAGAGCTGAGGCATGGTGCTTGGCAGCAGTTTTCAGCTCCTGAAGTAGAGTTTTGGCTAAGACACAAGATAGAAATTATTGCTCTCTGTTACCAGTACAAATTTTTTGCAGTTTCAGTAAGTGACTTAGCACTTGATTGTTCTGGCTAGTTTCCAGCACAACTGTACTTTGCCTAAATGAACTAACCTGTTACTTAAACTGGCTAGTCATTATATGATTTCTCATTATCTGCCCCTGTCTGGATCTACAATGTGTCATTAAAGGCAGTTGATCCTGCTTTGTCCAATAAATGGTTATATTTCAATAATGGATGAAGTTATTCTGACACAGAGGTGTGTGCCTCTTAATTTCCTTTTGCAGGGAATTGAACAGTGTCTGGAGCAGCATGCTGTTTCATTAGAAAATGTGTGTATCTGTGCCTTTCACCCCAAAGGGAACATAAGTACAGCTAATGGTACTAAAAATTTGTCATGTAGTATTGGCACTGTAACCTAGTTTTCCTGAGTTTGGTACTCCACCAATGAACAGTGCTTATTGTCTGGTCTTGAAGGGGCTGAATGTTTCTTGCAGATCTTAGTTTAGTAAATCTCATTCTGAGCAGGACAAATGCACATTAGCCCCTACTTATCAGTGTTTAATTGGTGCAGTGCATCTAAAGGCTTTGACTCTGGCAAGTCCTTTACCGGGGGGGGGGGGGGGGGGGGGGGCGGGGCAGAAGAAAGCAGCAGCAGCAGCAGCGGAAGCATTCACCCGTTTGCGCTGGATGGGTGGGTGGTGGAATCAGTGGGGCCACCAGTACAGCAGGTGATCTCAGGGCTACGTCGCCCCATCCTCTGAGACTGGTGAGCCAAGCGCTGCGTACCTGCTCCGTGACCCTGGCATGACGGTGGCATGGTCACTTGCCTCGCTGATGGCACCCCTGGATTTTGGAGGACAGATACCTCCCTGCTAGGCTGGATTTTTAGGTTTTGTCTACTCTCACTTCCCATAAGCAAGTGTTTGAAAGAAATGAGGGTGCAGGTGTTTCTCTAAATTTTATGCTCTTTCTTTACCTCTAGAAACCTTAATTTTTTGAACATTACTTACGTTTAACCAAATTTGACCTGACAGTGTCCCTTTAATACCATATTATGCAAGGATCTCAGACATTAAAGATATTGGAGAAGTGATTAAAAGCAATTTTCTAAAAACTACTCATGTGCCTTAAATTTCAGAGCCAAACTCTTGCCACTCCATTGACTAAATCAGTCTAGAAATCTCCAAAGCCTCTTCTGTGGCAGGGAAGTATAAGCAGCAATCCTAATCCTCAGACTGGCGAGAAATGAGAAGGCAAAACTCCCAAACACAGGTCTCAGGACTTTCTGGAAGGAAAATTGGAAGGAAAACTGCAATATAAACTTGGCTTCAGGTCTTCTGTATATCAGAAGAGAAATTTGCCAGTAAGAAGTAACATGTAGGTGTATTTTTGACTCCTTTCGGGTTTGGTGGTAGAAAGGATATGGGTTCATGCTGGCTGAGGTGTATGTACCTCACTATAGTGACGGGAGAAGTTTTAATTTGTTGTTGAAGTTTAATTAAATTATGACAGTTTTGAAATGTTAGCCAGAGTTTTATGAGAGGAGGTATACATGTTACAGAGGTCTTTTACGAAGATAGGAATCAAGAGCAAACAAATAGCAGTTCAGAAGTCTCTTTTCATTTGTACTTGCCCAGCCCTCAAGTCAAAAAGCATGAAGGTTTAAAACCCTTTTCCTGGTTATACAATTAGCTTAGAAACCTAAGTAAAGCCTTAGATTAAGAAATGAATGTTATTGTTATGGTGTAAATTTTATGTACTAAGTGAAGATTTCACCTTACATAAAATTAAGAATAATGGTAAATGTGTTGCATTTCACAGTGTTTCAGTTTTGAGATTTGTGCTTCATAGGATGAAATACAGTGATACAGTCTTGTACTTTATTTTTTTCCTATGGTTGATTGGAATTTCAATATATATTTATTTTTAAGTAGTACCATCTGTTCAGGAACTTCATTAAACAAAAAATGGTGGACTTTGCAAACAATGTTTTTTGCTATATTCACATATTTATCATTTGAGATGAAAACAAATGCTAAAGTTACAGCCTTCGTCAGGATCATATACAGATGATATGCTATCTAAGTACTGCTTTTTAAAATGTAAAAATTACAGGAAGCAAGGAGGTGAAAGAGTGCAGTATAGGCAACACTCTGGCAAACACTTTATATAAACAAGCAAAGTTTAATCTTGAAATATCTGTATGGGTAGGTACTATGTTTCTTTGGAGATCAGGGTGAAAACTCCCAGTATTGTATCAATTGCACTTTGAAATGTTGTTTTCAGTCCTATTTACTGAGAATCCTGGAGTTACCTGAAGTGAGTGCTGTGCTAGTGGAGTCTCTGTGCCACTGGGTAAGGTGCATCCTTGGTGCTTTGAGATTCAAAGATCAAGTAAATTTCATAGCGATCTTGTTCATCTGAAATAAATGGGAATTTTGTCAATGACCACTTTAGTAGCAAGGTTAGATTCATGGCATGTGATCCAAAGCTGTAGGAGTTTTTTTCCATTGGCTTTGTTGGACCTTGAGCCCGACCCATTGTGACTAGAGTGGCCTGAGCAGCTGTGGAGCGTGTTCATCGTTGCCCTTCCTGCCTCAGTTGCAGACAAACATAGGTGTTTTTGGACCAAATTGAAAAAGGATACACGAAACATCCAGAATTTTAAGCATTGATATTTTTGTCTTAACCCCCAACCACCCTCCAAAATCTAAAAAAAGAGAATTTTTTAAAAAAAGGTATGTTTTTTAGAAGACAGTTTAGATGTTCAAAAAGTTGACAGTAGAGAAGAAGCCTTTTCATCTCCCATATTAGATGTTGTAACTTCAACTCACACAATGTATTGCCATCACTGAGGACTGCAAGTTATATTTTGGTTTGAGATAACCACACCAAACAGCTGTTGTGTACCAGATGACCTCTCCTCCCTTTAAAATTATTGATTTATGTTTTGTCTTGTGTCATGTAACTTTATGATGAGGAACACTAAGCTTTAGAGATAAAAAACTTCTTTGACACCTCTTTTCAAGTGTATTCACATGTGGATTAGCTGAGTGCCAGTGCCTTGCTCAGCTGGCAGCATGTTTTGCTGGTGGTGCCTAGGCTGATGCAATGCTTCCCTGTTACGCTGGACTGTATATCTCCAGTGCTGGCCTTCACACCTGGAAAGATACCCAGATAACGCTTGATTTCCAGAATGTGTCATGCTGGAGGTAAAGTAGCTGAAAGGAAGCTACCTGAGACTGTGCGATGCCAACAGGTTGCTCAAAATTACTTTGAACTACTAGTGCTCTTACTAAGTTAAAGTGACAGCAGCTGGATGTTGTTCTTCTCTCACAAGGCTGAGCATGTTGCCTCAGCAAATGCTGTAAGATCTGTCAGCCTCTTGGCTTTTCTGTCCCACCCTTTCCTGTTAATGAAAAGTTTGTTAAAGTTCATTCTCATCCAAGTCATCCCATAACGTAAAAAAAAATTTTTGTTGCCTAGTAGGCCTGCTTTATTAAGGATCATAATTCCATTCAGGAGATAAAAGAGATGTATTCTCTTTGATAAGAATTATTGCTGAACTCCATCCATAAAATGCTCCCAGCAGTACTCTTAATAAGTTGAATTACTGGCATTCTTGTGAACTGAATTATTTTCTAAGTCATTGTATGAAAGACACATTTTACAAACAAGTATGGACACAAATACTTACCATAAGTATTTTTAGAAGGTAGACATTTTGCAGAGGATCAATCATTTTTAAACATGAGGAGTGAATAAGGAGTCAATGTTTATTATTTGGTTACTGTTTGCTTTGTATGTCCACTGTGCCCTGTCCTAGATAGCTTGCTGTCTATGTAACAGATAGAGAGCAAGATGAACATGAGAAACAATGAGACAATGATGACAGGTATAATTGCATTTACTCTTCATGATAAAATACCTATTGCATGTTTCATTGTGGGGCTAGTTCCCTTTGACAACAAAAAAAAAAGCCTTTACTTCCAGTTTACTAAATTCAGTCCCAGAGATTTCAGATTTCAGCACCCAAACCCCATCCTTCCTTTCAGGGAATTTGATCCTGATAGACCTGAAGAGAAGGAGGTTTGAAGAGTCCCAGTGAGATTCTTTGAAAAAAAACTGTGTACCATAGTGACTGTTCAGTTTACTTGGCTGCAACAGGCTTCATGGAGACAGTTTTCACAGTGTCCCAGGAGGCCAGTGGGAAAAACGCACCTGACATGCACACTAAGTGCTAGGTCTAGTCTTTGGTCCCTGCTCTTGCATTTCGCAGTAGTCCTAGTTCAGCAAACATATAACCAGGATGAATCTATTCTTAACTCTGTGAAGAATAGTAAAAGAAGGAATCAACCATCTCTTTCAGGCAAAAAGAATTTCTTGCCTTTTTTGACACTTAGAGCTTTAGTAAGATTGCCATTTGCTAGTCTTCTGGCACAAGGAAAGTGCAGTCCTTTAAGCAGTTCTGATTCATCCTTACCACTTCCTCTATTGTATATGTTTTTGACAGATCCTCTAAATAATTTTCATGTTTATTAGTGAGGGGTGGGAAAATTTTAATATTGGTCTTTTTGTGGGGCTGTGTAAAACTTGGGGGTGAAGGGCTAGGACTGTTCAGAGCTGTAACTTCAGGTTATAGTGTTTGGTTTCATCTAACATTGTGATGGGAATCGTTCTGAGTTATGTGTTATGCATATACAGCCATGTAGATGTTATAGTGCATATTTTGGCTTTATGTTCTTAAGTTCAGCAATACAATTACATTTGAAATGTCTTTTCAGTCCCCCAAATCTTGGATCGAAGAGGTCTTCAGTAAAAGAGAATGTGTACACATCATTCCCAGTTCAAAAGATCCTCACAGGTAAAACAATGAATTTCACTTTATTTCTGTTACGTTTAGAAAGAATAATTTTTTATGGGCATTGTGTGTAACTTGGATGAAATTCTTTGCAGTTTTGCAATACCCCGGTTGGTGATTGCTGGTGTTTATGGGTCTTCATAGATACTGTCACCAGTACATTTTAAATGAGGCTGTTCGTCTGAATTAGAAATTGGCAATAATTGACCTTCCTAGGCTTCTTAGATGTGTTGCTCTCAGTCCAATAACCAAACCTGTGGTATGGCATCCAATTGAGAGATTGAGTTACACGGAGTTACTGCTGCACAGGAATTCTTAATCCTATACCACCACTTTCTCCCTTCCTCAGAATAATGCCTGCTGCTGATCACAGTCTTCTGAGATAGAGGTTTCTGGTCAGGCTGGTGTAGAGTGTGAAGAGTAAGGAAAATCAAATCCTCAACCTGTGTTTTAGGACTTGAGAAAGCAAACATAAGTTGGCATTCCAGTTTGTGTATCTAGTGGATGGTGTTGCCTAAATAAACTCGGTGAGATCACATTCAGAGGATGTAAACTTGTAATTTTGATCATATTGTTTTGAACACACGGATAGCGTACAGTAGATAAGATAAATAGCTCATCTATGAAATGCAGATTTGATATACAGTCTGAAATGCAAAACACCAAACAAATCACTGAAGTTACCCAGTCTGTCTTCCAGGGGTGAGTGCAGAAGAATACAGCCTTTAATGCTGTTGATGAGAATTTTTTCACAAGTGAGTTGATACTTTCTGAATACCATTGCGGATGTTTTCTTTTATACAAGCATATATTAATTATCCATCTTTTATCACAGGTGTCCTGCAGGATGCCAGGTGTGCCAGAATTTAATCAGGTAGGAGTGCATAAATAGGTATCTATGATTTTTATAATGACCTAAATTTAATGATAGGCATTCCTAGTCAAGGAACTAATGACAACAAAAATATCCTTCCTCTTATATCGTCAGAGTAGCATTTCTGGGGCTGTGCTGGTGAATGTTTAGCATAAACCTGGGTAAAATAAATTGTATGATAACCTTTAATTTATTTGCAATAGAAAATTTTATCCAAATACCTTGTGTGGATGAGTTTGTCTTAATCTTCTCCTGAGGAATGAAAGGCAGAAATATGGCTTTAAATGGGAGACAATTCCAGCTATATCCTGGGTAATATGAAGGAGAGTGAGACGAAAGCCATGGAGAACAGTAAGAATTATGGAAAGAGGAAGAACAAAATAAAGGGAGAAGAACACGGTGTAACCAAAACTAGCACTCAGTTGCCCAGGCGAGCAGCTCTGGTGCCGGCAGGATCTGCAGCAGAGGGCTCCAGCATCGTGCCGGGGGGGTTTCCCGAACCAGGGGAACCTCCGGGGAGCTGAGAGAACCACCAGGAGCCCGCAGTTTGTGCCACAGTGGTTGATGGGACCTGTGCAGGGCAAGGAGCGTTGGTGGCCAAGCCCCCACACCTATAAAAGAAGCTCCTGGGGAGCACCAGGGACCAGGTTGGGCAAAGAGGCCGTGGCGTGATGGCAGGGGCACAGTGCGGCGCGGCAGTTGGCATGGCAGGGCGTGCAGGAAGGGCGCTGAAGCTCTGCCAGCTCGACCAGGGAGCAATGGTATCCACCCAGCAGAAAGCCATGGCCTCCCTAAGCTCTGCACCTGCCCCAGCTGGTGCAGCTGCCCAGACAGAGCTCCAGTGGGCACATGCTGCCAGCCAGGTGCCAGGCTGCTGGCTGTGCCCTGCCGTCATGCCAGTACAGGACGGCAGCAGTGAGCACCGCTGTGGGAGGTGCGCCCAGGGAGAGGAACTCCTCCGCTTAGTGACAGAGCTCCGGGAGGAGGTGAGTAGGTTGAGGAGTATCAGGGAGTGCAAGAGAGAGACAGACTACTGGAATCGCACCCTACCTTCCCTGAAGCAGGCCCAACAGGCAGACAGGATGCATGATACGGAGGATTCCCTGTCCTCTCTCTGCCTGGCTGAACACAGTGACCTAAGGGATAGAGGGCAATGGCGACAAGTTCCTGCCTGGCGCAGCAGGCGCGTTCTTCTGTGACTACCCCACCTTCCCAGGTGCCCTTGCATAATAGGTACAAGGCTCTGCAAGTGGAATCAAACAATAATGAGGACAATGGTTCATCTAGCATGAAAGTGTTGCCAAGGTTAAGTCGGCCTACGCCCTGTGTCAAAACCACTTCCGTAAAGAAAAAAAGATGGGTCATTGTCATAGGAGACTCCCTTCTGAAGGGAACAGAAGGCCCAATATGCAGACCAGACCTACTTCATAGGGAAGTCTGCTGCCTCCCTGGGGCCTGGGTTAAAGATGTGAAGAGAAAGCTTCCTACCATGGCACAGCCCTCAGATTATTATCCATTATGGATTTTTCAGGTAGGCAGCGATGGAGTTGCAACAAGAAGTCCAAGGGCAATCAAGAGAAACTTCAGGGCATTGGGACAACTGGTTAAGGGATCAGGAGCCCAAGTAGTGTTCTCTATCCTTCCAGTTGCAGGGAATGATGAGGAAGAAACAGGAAGAGCCTGGGGTCAATGGCAGAATTTGGGGGTTTTTGATAATGGGTCAGTCTACACAACACCAGGCCTGCTGGCAGCAGACAGGGTACACCTGTCTTAAAAGGGGGAAAAGGAGCTTTGCACAGGAGTTAGCAGGGCTCATTGAAAGAGCTTTAAACTAAATTTGAAGAGGGAAAAGGATAAAACCAGGCTCACTAGAGATAAGCCTAGAGGCGGCATGCCAGTGTTTGAGGAACAGTGTGCTAGTGAGATCCTTTGGTCTGCCATCTCAGTGGAGGTAGGGGATGGAGATCCATGCGGCAGCAAAGACACAAGGGTTACTGAGGTGTTAGAAACCATGGAAGTGCCTGAAAGTCATCACGTAGGAATTAGGGCTTCTACCCATAAAAAGGTGGCAGGATCAGTAGCCCAACTGAAGTGCATCTACACCAATGCACTCAGCATGGGCAACAAACAGTAGGAGCTGGAAGCCATTGTGCAACAGGAAAACTATGATATAGTTGCCATCACGGAAACATGGTGGGATGACTTGCACAACTGGAGTGCTGCAATGGATGGCTATAAACTCTTCAGAAGGGATAGGCAAGGAAGGAGGGGGTGGGGTGGTAGCCCTGTATGTTAGGGAGTGTTTTTATTGTCTAGAGCTTAATGATGGTGACAGTAGGGTTGAGTGTTTATGGCTAAGAATCAGGGAGAAGGCCAACAGGGCAGATATTGTGGTGGGAGTCTGTTATAGACAACCCAACCAGGATGAATAGGCAGACAAAATATTCTATAAGCAGCTGGGAGAAGTTTCATGATTGCTAGCCCTTGTTTTCATGGGGGACTTCAACTTACCAGATGTCTGCTGGAAATACAATGCAGCAAAGAGGAAACAGCCTAGGAGGTTCCTGGAGTGTGTGGAAGATAATTCCCTGATACAGTGGGTGAGTGAGCCAACTAGGGAAGGCACCCCACTGGACCTGTTGTTTGTGAAAAGAGAAGGACTTGTGTGTGATGTGATGGTTGGAGGCTGTCTTGGGCCTAGTGATCACAAAATTATAAGAGTTTTCAATTCTTGGAGAAGTAAGGAGGGGGGGGTCAGCAGAACTGCTACCTTGGACGTCTGGAGGGCAGACTTTGGCCTCTTTAGGGGCCTGGTTGACAGAGTCCCTTGGGAGGCAGTCCTGAAAGGCAAAGAAGCCCAGGAAGGCAGGACATTCTTCAAGAAGGAAATCTTAAAGGTGCAGGAGCAAGCTGTCCCTATGTGCTGAAAGACAAGCCATCAGGGAAGAAAACCGACCTGTCTGAACAGAGAGCTTTGGCTGGAACTCAGGAAAAAAAAGAGAGTTTATGACCTTTGGAAAAAGCGACAGGCAACTCAAGAGGACTACAAGGATGTCATCAGGTTATGTAGGGAGAAAATTAGAAGGGCCAAAGACCAACTAGAACTTAATCTGGCTACTGCTGTAAAAGACAATGAAAAATGTTTCTATAAATACATTAACAACAAAAGGAGAGCTAAGGAGAATCTCCATCCTTTATTGGATGTGTGGGGAAACATAGTGACAAAGGGTGAGGAAAAGGCTGAGGTACTTAAAGCCTTCTTTGCCTCAGTCTTTAACAGTAAGACCAGTTGTTCTCGAGGCACCCAGCCCCCTGAGCTGGAAGACAGGGATGGGAAGCAGAATGAAGTCCCCATAGTCCAAGGGGAAATTGTTAGCGACCTGCTACACCACTTACTTAGACACACACATGTCTATGGGGCTGGATGGGATCCACCCAAGGGTACTGAGGAAGCTGGCAGAAGTGTTCACCAAGCCACTTTCCATCATTTATCAGCAGTCCTGGCTAACCAGGGAGGTCCCAGTTGACTGGAGGTTAGCAAATGTGATGCCCATCTACAAGAATGGCTAGAAGTAGGATCTGGGGAACTACAGGCCTGTCAGCCTGACTTTGTGCTGGGGAAGGTTATGGAGCAGATCGTCTTGTGTGCCATCTTGTGGCACATACAGGACAACGAGGCAATCAGGCCCAGTCAGCATGGGTTTATGAAAGGCAGGTCCTGCTTGACTAACCTGATCTCCTTCTATGACCAGGTGACACACTCAGTGGATGAGGAGAAGGCTGTGGATGTTGTCTACCTAGAATTTAGTAAAGCCTTTGACACTGTTTCCCACAGCATTCTCCTGGAGAAACTGGCTGCTCATGGCTTGGACGCACATACCCTTCACAGGGTTAAAAACTGGCTGGGTGGCCAGGCCCAAAGAGTTGTGGTGAATGGAGTTAAATCCAGTTGGTGGCCAGTCACAAGTGGTGTTCTCCAGGGCTCAGTATTGGGCCCAGTTGTGTTTAATATCTTTATCAATGATCTGGATGAGGGGATCAAGTGCACCCTCAGTAAGCTTGCAGACAACACCAAATTGAGTGGAAGTGTTGATCTGCTCAAGGGTAGGAAGGCTCTACAGAGGGATCCGGACAGGCTGGATCGATGGGCCAAGGCCAACTGTATGAGATTCAACAAGGCCAAGTGCCGGGTCCTGCATGTGTGTCGCAGCAGCCCCATGCAGCAGTACAGGCTTGGGGAAGAGTGTATGGAAAGCTGCCCGGCGGAAAAGGACCTGGGGGTGTTGGTCGACAGCCAGCTGAATATGAGCCAGCAGTGTGCCCAGGTGGCCAAGAAGGCCAATAGCAGCCTGGCCAATATCAGAAACAGTGTGGCCAGCAGGAGCAGGGAAGTGATTGTCACCCTGTATTCGGCATTGGTGGGACCCCACCTTGAATACTGTGTTCAGTTTTGGGCCCCTCGCTACAAGAAAGACATTGAGGTGCTGGAGCGCATCCAAAGAAGAGCAACAAAGCTGGTGAAGGGTCTAGAGAACACGTCTTACGAGGAGCGGCTAAAAGAACTGGGGTTGTTTAGTGTGGAGAAAAGGAGGCTGAGGGGAGACCTTATTTCTCTCTACAACTACCTGAAAGGAGGTTGTGGCGAGGTAGGTGTTGGTCTCTTCTCCCAAGGAACAAGCGATAGGATGAGAGGAAATGGCCTCATGTTGTGCTAGGGGAGGTTTAGATTGGATATTAGGAAAAATGTCTTCACCGAAAGAGTTGTCAAGCATTGGAACAGGCTGCCCAGGGAAGTGGTTGAGTGACCATACCTGGAGATGTTTAAAAGATGTGTAGATGTGGCACTTAGGGACACGGTTTAGTGGTGGACTTGGCGGTAATAGGTTAACAGTTGGACTTGATGATCTTAAAGGTCTTTTCCAACCTAAATGATTCTATGATTCTGTGAAAGATGGTAATAGAAACATCCCTGATGATATGTTTTCCGAAGGTTTTTCATCTTCTTTGCAGTGGGCTTTCTGAGTCCCTGCTTTTGGGAAGGCAAGCAACAAAAATTACATCACTTTGGTGCTTTTAACTTGTGTGTGGGTTTTTCAGACAGGTAGTATTTTCTGGCTTGTATTAATTAGTTGTTTTCAATCCAACATTTGTCATTTAGCTGGTGTTCCCAAATAGGTTTTGATGCTGTATGTTTTTGATAATGAATTATCAGTTGTTGGAACAAAATTTTTAACTTCCCTTGACATTGGTTTGTGTTAAAGGTTTCTGAAGGCTGAAGCAACAGGAAATAATGAGTTTCTGATAACTAAGAATTAGCAAGCTGGTGCAAACTAGTGCTGTCAACTGCATGAGCATGATTATTTGCTTTTTCATTATGTTACACATTTTATTTTGCTTCTAAGATTTATGTGAAACAAGAGTCACATTTTCCAAAAAGCAAATAAATTACTCCTTGAAATCAGATCACTGTAAAGGGCTGATATACAGAATAGTGTTGGCCTTGTAAGTAAGGCAAATGATCTGTGTGGTGTCTGTTCAGAAAGGGTCAACTCCCTCTGAGGAAATGGTTGCATGTCTATTTTGCTTTAGAGCAGAAGAATAGAGTTTCAAATATTTTTGCAGGTATTCTGGAAATAGAAATGCAGGGAGGATTTTAATGCTTCCTTCTAACCTGCCAATGCCCAGGTGGGTATCTAAGCTGAAGTTAACTTGTGCTTCAACATATAGGGGTTTAATCCTGTCTAAATTGAGCCTACAGTAGTTTGGCAGTCCTCCCCCTTCCCCCTGCAGAGTGACCATGTTGTTATTTGGTCTGGGAGAATTAACCTGGCCGGGTGGAAAACCAAACCAAGATTACCTTTCCACCAAATCAGCCTCCTAATCAAACACAGGTTAGCTGCATGAATGTGAATGCTACGGTGCGAGAGGGAGGAAGAGAAGCTGGAAGTGTGCACCCTGCAGGGTGGGTTTGTTTTTATCTTTCACCTTTCTCTGTAAGACATCCTGTACCTTTGTGGGTTTTTTATCTTGTAGGTGTTTCTTTCACTTTTCATTGAGCATTTTCATGCTGTTTAAATTAATGTGACTCCTATTTGTTGGTCTGTCTATATATGCAGAATGGGTGTGGGTGTCTGATGATCATTTCAGTCAGCCATTATGTTGCAAGTACATTTTTCAAATGTTAACTGTTCTTGTGTTCTTGTGTATCTTAAGGTGTACACAAAGCTTTGTTCTAGGAGAATTTTTCTGTTCCTAACGAGGGGAAATAATTTTCACATGAGTGTTATAACTGGTTATATTGTATTTATTAGATCAGCAACGAGACAGGTTTTGGACCTCCTGTGATCTGTAATTTTCCACAACAGTCCAAAAGTCATGTGAATGTACTTGATGCCTACTATAATTTGACATAATATTGTAGGCAAATGAAATCTGTTAATGATTTCTTATTTGCAAAGAACTTCTAAGGTTTGCAAACAGTTTATGAGTAGGTTATGCAACTGTTTGCTAATACTAAGTAGAATAACTCCATTTAGTAGTTGCTAATCAAATTCGAGTAACTTACTGGCACCTTTGTCTGTGCTTCTCTGGCGTGTTGAAGTGGCCTCTATCTACTCTTCAGTGCAGTGCTCACAAACACATCTCAGACGGCACCTAGATGTAGCATTCTCACTGCATGAATATTCATGAATCTGGTGCTGAACTTCTGCATCCTTACACATCTGAGATGTTCTCACAAATTGTCGCTATATCTGACCTTTTAGGCATATTCTTTGGACGCAATCTCTGAAGTGCTGCCTGCCAGGGCACCGGATTTTGTAATCTGGCTACTGCAGTAACTTTTGCCTCAGTGCGACCCTTTAGGTTTCCCCTTGTTGCTTGAAGTGTGACTTATCCAGAAGTCTTGCTTTTGTGTTACTGACATTGCTCCCTCCTTCACTAGTAGCCTAGTGAGCCTTTGAGGCAAAGAAGGTAAAGTCATTGCAAAGGCACAATAAATCAATTCATATGGTACATTCATAGGATTTCAGGATAGCTCAGGCGGGCAGGGACCTGGGGAGGTCTCCAGTCCCAGCCCCTGCCCAAAGCAGGCTTAGCTGGGGTGGTCAGACTGGGCTGCTCAGCACTTCACCCAGTTGGGGTGTGAAACCCCCAAGGCCAGAGAGAGCTCCCCATCCCCAGGCCCCGGCTTCATCGCTGGGCTGGTCTCCTGGGGAAAAGGCTTCTCCTTAACTCCAGCTTGAGCCTCCCGTGTTTCAGCTGTGCTGCTGCATCTTGCCTTCCCACCACACACCACTGTGAAGAGCCCAGCTGCATCTCCTCCATTCCCTCCTGTCAGTGCTGGAGATGCTGTTGGGTGCGCTTGAAACCATCCCTCCTCCCAGCTGGACCATCCCTGGTCCTGCAGCCTCTACTTGGAGGCCAAGGGCTCCAGCCCTGCCATCCATCACCAGGATGGTCACTCGCCCCTGGGGTCCCACCAGTTTGCTGGTTTCTGTTCTGTGTTGGGGACCAAACTGGAGGTGGTACCTAGACAGGGTGTGACAAGGACCAAGCAGAGGGCACAGTCCCTGCCCTCCCCTGGCTCTCGGGCCATGTCCTGCTCACACCACCACAGGCACTGCTGGCCCTCATTGCTGCCCGGGCACACGGGTGGCCCCGGCTCAGCTCACTGCCCACCAGCGCCCAGGGCCATGCCCCAGAGCTGCCCCTCCCCAGGGCTGCACTTGTCCTCCATCCCCTCCTCTAGGTCACTGGTGGAGATGCTGAACAGGACAGACCCCACACAGACTCTGCAGGACCCTGCTTCATACTGGCCTCCAGGCAGCGTCTGACCTAACAACCACCAACTTGTGAGCCCACCACCCAACCAGGTCCTCACCCACCAATGTGTCCTCCCTCCCAGACGGTAATGTCACAGCCCAGGTACAAGAATATTAGGGGATACAGTGCCAAAAGCCTGGCTAGAGCAGAGGTAGGTGTCATCCACTGCTATCCTAGCCTGGCTAGAGTGGAGGTAGGTGGCATCTGCTGCTGTCGTCTCATCCCCACGATTTTGTCGCAGAAGGCAGTCAGGTGAGTCAGGCATGATTTACCCTTGGTAAATCCTTGCTGACTGCTCCCTGTTGCTGTCTAGTCCCTGCTGTGCCCAGGCATGGGCTTCAGGAGGACATGCTCCTTGATTTCACTTGGGACTGATGGGAAGCTGGCCGTCCTGCAATTCCTTAGATTGGCTTTTGCCCTTTTTTGAAGGCAGGTGTGACATTTGCCTTTCTCCGACTGTTGGAGACTTCCCTGATCTCCATGACCTTTGAGAGCTGATGGAGAATGGCTGCACAAGGACATCAGCCACCTCCTGCAGCACCCTGGGGTGCAGCCTGACAGGTCCCAGGCACATGTGTGTGTCAAGTGCTCCCAAGTGATCCCGACTCAACCATCATCCTTGTCTGGTAGCTCTTCTCCTCCTTGAGCCCTGTCACTATGCACACAGCACAAAACCTTACAGAAAAAAACCTGAGACAGCTGTATGTTATGTTCTGCTTTGGTTTCCTCAACCTTCCTAAGAGCCACTTAGTCTTGGCTTTTGACCTCTCAAGTATCTCAGGAGTCCTTAGCACCTTGTCCCTTCCTGCTAGATGGCTAGAGAGTGAGTGTGCCAGCTTGGAGCAGAGCATGAGCTATTTGGGAAACACCAGTCCTTCACAGTTCATACTTTTTGCTATGGTAATCCCTGAGGTAAAAGCAGGTGCATGTACCCTGCACACCTGTGTGGTAGGTCTATGTGCAGTTCCTCCACTGCCTGCTAAGCATAACTGAGCTGTTCTGAGTGCAGCTCACCTCTGGGTACATTTACACGTAAATGTTAAGTATGTAATGCAAATGATGTTAATTACTAACATAGTTCAGTGTTCATTTGGCCTCTCAGTGTCAAGGTTACAGCATTGATTTGTCTTGTCAGATGGTTAGTTCCTTTCCACAGGATATCTGCTTTGAAAAGGCAGGTTGCTCTGACTCTTGCTGCTCTAGGAGGAACTGCTGATGTAACCCCGTATGGAACAGTAACGTATGAGATAGATAGTCATTCTGTGCTCATATTTTAATGATGGGCTGAAATTAATTAGTATTTTAGAAAATTTAATCCATTGCCAATGAGCCTGATTGATTGCTTTTCAGTCCTGTCCTTCCAAGCACTGGTATTTGCTGAGTCAGACTCAGTCTGTGTAATGTGGTATGTGAGTAATGTAAGGTAATGTAGCATTTGGTTGGGACTGCTGTTGGTCCTCTGTCTTTCAGAATGGCTCCTGGATGAAAGGTCTTGTTATTGTGAGACCACTCTAGGAGTACAGTGACCACAAGGTATTTTCAGGACCAAAGGACAATAGGGTATCTATGTTTTTTCTCATCTTTCATCTAAAGATCAATTTTTTCCTGACACTTGCTGTCTCTTACCCTGGATTCCCCCCAAAACCCAAGCATAAAAAAATGGAGCAAGGAGGCTAATAGCACAGCTGTAGAGAAATTTGTCCTCTGAAGACCAATAATAAAATCAAAACTGTTTCTTTCTTCTGATCCTTCCTTTGAGGTATGCAGGAAGAGTCATAAACAAGTATACTCATCAACCTTGTGCTCCTTGTGGGCAGATTTTATCCAAATCTGTGTCCCTTGTGCTACCTGCTTTACAGCTACATTGCTCTGAAACACTTTTAGTTTAGATATGTCTCTATAGCAACTCTGAGTGTGGATTCTGAGTCCATGTGTTATTTGGCAACATGATGTCAGCAATGATCTTCCATCTGTGTTGATCCCTCACAGTTTTCTGAAATAGTCAGTTAATTGTACATCTGTAAGCGACTTAGTGTGACTGGCTTATTCTCCAAGTTACAGCTTGGATACTTTTTCTTTAGTTTATGAGCCTTG
This sequence comes from Harpia harpyja, assembly GCF_026419915.1. Classification (NCBI taxonomy): domain Eukaryota; kingdom Metazoa; phylum Chordata; class Aves; order Accipitriformes; family Accipitridae; genus Harpia; species Harpia harpyja. The sequence continues at coordinate 77,825,903 of NC_068969.1, read as the reverse complement.
ACCTATTTGTCTTGGTTTGCCTCTGAGGAGGTAAAATTATAATGGGTTTTGCTTTTGGGGTCATCAAAATGAGGTCCCTAGATCAATAGTTTGTTTCAGCAGCTCCTGTGCCCCCTCTGCTAATCCCTGGGTTTTTTTCTGCCACTACCACAGTGCAAATGGTTGTGGAGACATGCAGTGAGCCAGACCTGGCAATACTTCTGGTTAGAGTAACCAGAAGTCCTGGTTTCAGCTGGGATAGAGTTAACTGTCTTCCTAGTAGCTGGTACAGTGCTATGTTTTGAGTTCAGTATGCGAACAATGTTGATAACACTGATGTTTTCAGTTGTTGCTCAGTAGTGTTTAGACTAAAGTCAAGGATTTTTCAGCTTCTCATGCCCAGCCAGCGAGAAAGCTGGAGGGGCACAAGAAGTTGGCACAGGACAGAGCCAGGGCACCTGACCCAAACTGGCCAACGGGGTATTCCATACCATGTGACGTCCCATCTAGTGTATAAACTGGGGGGAGTGGGGGCAGGGGGAATCATGGCTCAGGGACTAATTGGGTGTCGGTCGGCGGGTGGTGAGCAATTGCACTGCGCATCATTTGTACATTCCAATCCTTTCATTATTACTGTTGTCATTTTATTAGTGTTATCATTATCATTATTAGTTTCTTCTTTTCTGTTCTATTAAACCGTTCTTGTCTCAACCCACGGGTTTTGCTTCTTTTCCTGATTTTCTCCCCCATCCCACTGGGTGGGGGGGGAGTGAGTGAGCGGCTGCATGGTGTTTAGTTGCTGGCTGAGGTTAAACCACGACAGTCCTTTTTGGCGCCCAACGTGGGGCTCGAAGGGTTGAGATAACGACAAACCTGACCAGAGCTTGTTAAAACAAATTTGTTATAAGCATTCATTATATCAGTCTAATAGTCGCTGGTCATTATGTTGATTTATGTGTTCTTAGAGTTGTTGCTCTGGTTTTTAAAGTTCTGTTATGTATCACCTTGCCTGCTGTATGTAGTCCCTCTTCTGCTGCTTATCATCCATGGGAGGTAGATTAAGGTTTTTGCTTTGATGTATTGTATAACACTGGTTTATGGTATGATAAAGTCGTCGGCTGTGGGATTAATCCGGTACTTGCACTCAGCATTGTCACCTTTATACTGTGGGAGCCATCTGTGGGAAACTATTAATAATTATACCATTTACCTTTCCTCCTTGGAAAACCAGTCTATGGGCGGGATACCTTTCTTCCCCTCTCCTTTCTCCTTCAGTCCAGTTACAATGGTGTTTGAGAATTTTGAAAAATTTGAATACTCTTGGGATGTTGGGACCGGCATGGTCCTAGCCCTACTGCTAGGAATTAGCATGCTTCTGAATGTGGTTCAGCTCTCGTTTAAGGTTAAACAACTATTTAAGAAAATCACCCAGAGATCTGCCCCAAGGCTGGATAATTATGAGTGGCAGGGTGTGTGGGATAGTATGGGCAAGTACCTAGAAAAGTGGGCACCTCCAATGTTTTGGAAATTCACCCCTGAACAAGTGCAGAATCCAGAAGAACTAGTACAATATTTGGAAAAGGTATGCTGTCACCCCGGCAGCTCCAGAGAGATACAAATTACTGCGACGTGCTGGGGCCTGGCCCATGCCTATCGAGCCCTGTTCGACACCACTCAGTACCCTCAAGGGGAAGAGAAGGTCTCTGGACCTAACAACAAAACGATGAGCACTGCGGTCACTCAAACCTCGGCAACGGGCACTGCGGCCCCTCCAGCCCCGGCGACGAGCACTGTGGCTACCCAAACCTCAGCGACAGACACTGCAGCCCCTCCAGCCTCGGCAATGAGCATGACAGCTACCCAAACCTCGGCAACGGGCACTGAGGTCCCTCCAGCCCCAGCAACGAGCACAGCAGCTACCCAAACCTTGGCAACAGACACTGTGCTTATCCAAGACCTGGCGAGTGGTACTGCAACTGAACCAGCAGACCAACCTGCACCAGTATCAGTTGCCCCCGTACAGAAAAAGAAATATACAAAAAAATCAGTTCTCTTAGCAAAGGATGAAGGCGAACAAGGGTCATCATGGGAACAGGAGGAAGAGGCAGAACCAGAGGTAATAACCCGGTCCCTATCCTTGAGTGAGCTGCGGGATATGCGAAAAGATTTTGGCCGCCGTATAGGTGAGCATATTATCACCTGGCTCCTCCGATGCTGGGACAATGGGGCTAATAGCTTGGAATTAGAAGGTAGGGAAGCCAAGCAGCTGGGATCGCTTGCCAGGGAAGGTGGCATTGACAAGGCAATTGGAAGAGGGACACAAGCCATCAGCCTCTGGAGGCGACTCCTGTCAAGTGTGAAGGAAAGGTACCCCTTTAAGGAAGACGTTATATGTCAATCAAGCAAGTGGACAACCATGGAAAAAGGTATCCAATATCTGAGGGAATTAGCTGTGCTAGAGACAACCCACAATTACCCAAAGATCCAGACGAAGTCCAATGCACACGACCCATGTGGCAGAAGTTTGTACTGAGCGCACCATCGTCCTATGCCAACTCACTGGCAATAATGACCTGGAAAGACGAAGAGGCACCGACAGTGGATGAAGTGGCTCGCCAACTCCGTCAATACGAAGAAAATCTCTCCTCCTCCCTACAAGCCTGCATTTCGGCTGTGGAGAAGCTGTCCGAGGATTTCCAGCAATTCAAAGAGGAGATGTCCTATTGCCCACCTGTAAGGACCAATGTCTCAGCTATTAGGAGTGAGCGCTCCTCTGCCCAAGAGAGAGAATATAGAAGGTACACACCGTGAGGTGCCCTGTGGTTTTACTTATGTGATCATGGAGAGGACATGAGGAAATGGGATGGAAAACCTACCTCAGTCCTAAATGCACAGGTACGTGAGCTGCGAGGAAAAAACACCACAAAAGGGGATTCTACCAGGAAAAATGCCGCTCCGGTTTCCAAACAGAGTAGAAGGGCTGATCTTATTTCTGATCCTCTTGAAGGGACTTCTAGGCCAATTTTACGAGAAGTGAATACTGGATACTCTGACCAGAATTAGAGGGGCCCTGCCTCCAGCCAGGTGGAGGAAAGGGATAACCAGGTCTATTGGACTGTGTGGATTCGATGGCCTGGCACGTTAGACCCACAGGAGTATAAGGCTCTAGTAGACACCGGCGCACAGTGCACTCTAATGCCATCAAGTTATAAAGGGGCAGAACCCATTTGTATTTCTGGTGTGACAGGGGGATCCCAAGAGTTAGCTGTATTGGAAGCTGAAGTAAGCCTAACTGGGAATGAATGGCAGAAACACCCCATTGTGACTGGTCCAGAGGCTCTGTGCATCCTTGGCATAGACTATCTCAGGAGAGGGTATTTTAAGGACCCAAAGGGGTATCGATGGGCTTTTGGTATAGCTGCCTTGGAGACGGAGGGCACGGAACAGCTGTCTACCCTGCCTGGTCTCTCTCAAGACCCTTCGACTGTGGGGTTGCTGAGGGTTGAAGAACAACAAGTACCAATTGCTACCATGACGGTGCACCGGCGCCAATATCACACCAACCGAGACTCTCTGATTCCCATCCACAAGTTGATTCGCCAACTGGAGAGCCAAGGAGCGATCAGCAAAACTCGCTCACCCTTTAATAGTCCCATATGGCCCGTGCGAAAGTCTAATGGGGAGTGGAGACTAACAGTTGACTATCGTGGCCTGAATGAAGTTACGCCACCGCTGAGTGCTGCCGTTCCAGATATGCTAGAACTTCAATACGAACTAGAGTCAAAGGCAGCCAAGTGGTATGCTACAATTGACATTGCTAATGCGTTTTTCTCAATCCCTCTGGCAGCAGAGTGTCGTCCACAATTTGCCTTTACTTGGAGGGGTGTCCAGTACATTTGGAATCGATTGCCCCAGGGGTGGAAACACAGCCCCACCATTTGCCATGGACTAATTCAGACTGCACTGGAAAAAGGTGAAGCTCCGGAACACCTGCAATACATTGATGACATCATCGTATGGGGCAACACGGCAGAAGAAGTCTTTGAGAAAGGGAAGAAAATAATCCAAATCCTTCTGAAAGCCGGTTTTGCCATAAAAGAAAGTAAGGTCAAGGGACCTGCACAGGAGATCCGGTTTTTAGGAATAAAATGGCAAGATGGACGTCGTCAGATCCCAATGGACGTGATTAACAAAATAGCAGCTATGTCTCCACCAACTAATAAAAAGGAAACACAGGCCTTCTTAGGTGTCATGGGGTTTTGGAGAATGCATATTCCAAATTACAGTCTGATTGTAAGCCCTCTCTATCAAGTGACCTGAAAGAAGAATGATTTTAAATGGGGCCCTGAGCAACAACAAGCCTTTGAACAAATTAAACGGGAGATTGTTCACGCAGTAGCCCTTGGACCAGTCCGGACAGGACAAGATGTTAAAAATGTGCTCTATACTGCAGCTGGGGAGAATGGCCCTACCTGGAGCCTCTGGCAGAAAGCACCTGGGGAGACCCGAGGCCGACCCCTGGGGTTTTGGAGTCGAGGATATTGAGGATCCGAGGCTCGCTATACTCCAACTGAAAAAGAGATATTGGCAGCATATGAAGGAGTTCAAGCTGCCTCAGAAGTGGTTGGTACTGAAACACAGCTCCTCTTAGCACCCCGACTACCAGTGCTGGGCTGGATGTTCAAAGGGAGGGTCTCCTCTACACATCACACGACTGATGCCACGTGGAGTAAGTGGATTGCACTGATCGCACAACGGGCTCGCATAGGAAACCCCAGTCGCCCAGGAATTTTGGAAGTGATCACAGACTGGCCAGAAGGCAAAGATTTTGGAATGTCGCCAGAGGAGGAGGTGGCATGTGCTGAAGAGGCCCCGCTGTATAATAAACTGCCAGAAAATGAGAGGCAATATGCCCTGTTCACTTACGGATCCTGTCGCATCGTGGGAAAGCATCGGAGGTGGAAAGCTGCCGTATGGAGTCCTGCATGACAAGTTGCAGAAACTGCTGAAGGAGAAGGTGAATCGAGTCAGTTCGCAGAGGTGAAAGCCATCCAGCTAGCATTAGATATTGCTGAAAGAGAAAAGTGGCCAGTGCTCTATCTCTATACTGACTCATGGATGGTGGCAAATGCCCTGTGGGGGTGGCTACAGCAATGGAAGCAGAGCAACTGGCAGCGCAGAGGTAAACCCATCTGGGCTGCCGCACTGTGGCAAGATATTGCATCCCGGCTAGAGAATCTGGTTGTAAAAGTACGTCATGTAATGCTCACATACCCAAGAGTCGGGCCACTGAAGAGCATCAAAGCAACCAACAGGTGGATCAGGCTGCCAAGATTGAAGTGGCTCAGGTGGACCTGGACTGGCAACATAAGGGTGAGCTATTTATGGCTCGGTGGGCCCATGATGCTTCAGGCCATCAGGGAAGAGATGCAACATATAGATGGGCTTGTGATCGAGGGGTGGACTTGACCATGGACACTATTGCACAGGTTATCCATGAATGTGAAACATGTGCTGCAATTAAACAAGCCAAGCGGTTAAAGCCCCTGTGGTATGGAGGGCGATGGCTGAAATATAAATATGGGGAAGCCTGGCAGATTGACTATATCACACTCCCACAAACTCGCCAAGGCAAGCGCTATGTGCTCACGATGGTGGAAGCAACCACTGGATGGCTGGAAACATATTCTGTACCCCATGCCACCGCCTGGAACACTATCCTGGGCCTAGAAAAGCAAGTCTTGTGGCGACATGGCACCCCAGAATGAATTGAGTCAGACAACGGGACTCATTTCTGAAACAACCTCATAGACACCTGGGCCAAAGAGCATGGCACTGAGTGGGTGTATCATATCCCCTATCATGCACCAGCCTCTGGGAAAATTGAGCGATACAATGGACTGTTAAAGACTACATTGAGAGCAATGGGGGGTGGAACTTTCAAACATTGGGATACACATTTAGCAAAAGCCACCTGGTTAGTCAACACCAGAGGATCTGCCAATCGGGGTGGCCCTGCCCAGTCAGAATTTTTACATACTGTAGAAGGGGATAAAGTCCCTGTAGTGCACATAAAAAACATGTTAGGGAAGACAGTCTGGGTTACTCCTGCCTCAGGCAAAGGTAAACCCATTTGTGGGATTGCTTTTGCTCAAGGGCCTGGGTGCACCTGGTGGGTGATGCGAAAAGATGGGGAAGTCCGATGTGTGCCTCAAGGGGATTTAATTTTAGGGGAGAATAGCCAGAATTAAACTGTATATTAGTTGCTATATAACCCTGCTACTGTATGTTATCCTTCTATAATTGTTATATGCTATATCCATAGTACTATAGTAAGAATCACTTAGATCAAGCAAGAAAAGAACTGTGATAAAACTGAGCAAAGCGCAGTAGTGATGGAACCAGAACTGACTCCAGCATGCAATAATCCAACGGTGCACACCATCCTCCTGCTGCGCCAAATGTCACCTGCTTGTCACACCTCACTGAAGCCCAATTCTGCTCTACCGACTGAGAGGACTTTGCACCATCCCTCCTGCCCAGAAAGACTGGTATGACAGATGGAGCCCAGAGTCGGAAACTAAATGAACTCAATGAACATTTTATGAACATGACCCATGAACTAAAGGAATGATATCTCTGTGTGTGTATACATATATATATATCTCTCTATCTCATTGTTCATATGTCTTAAAGGGATGCAAAGGTGATGATGATTGATCAGGATGTAACTAAAGGTATGGGAACTGTGCATGACGTCAATGGTATAGAATAAGGGGTGGATACTGTCCTGGTTTCAGCTGGGATAGAGTTAACTGTCTTCCTAGTAGCTGGTACAGTGCTATGTTTTGAGTTCAGTATGCGAAGAATGTTGATAACACACTGATGTTTTCAGTTGTTGCTCAGTAGTGTTTAGACTAAAGTCAAGGATTTTTCAGCTTCTCATGCCCAGCCAGCGAGAAAGCTGGAGGGGCACAAGAAGTTGGCACAGGACAGAGCCAGGGCACCTGACCCAAACTGGCCAACGGGGTATTCCATACCATGTGATGTCACATCTAGTATAGGAACGGGGAAGTGGGGGCGGGGAATCGCCGCTCGGGGGACTGGCTGGGTGTCGGTTGGCGGGTGGTGAGCAATTGCACTGCGCATCATTTGTACATTCCAATCCTTTCATTATTACTGTTGTCATTTTATTAGTGTTATCATTATCATTATTAGCTTCTTCTTTTCTATTCTATTAAACCGTTCTTATCTCAACCCACGGGTTTTGCTTCTTTTCCCGTTTTTCTCCCCCATCCCACTGGGTGGGGGGGGAGTGAGTGAGCGGCTGCGTGGTGTTTAGTTGGTGGCTGGGGTTAAACCACGACACTTGGCAATAAAAATCCCTCTGTGAGGCTTCCCCCCCCCCCGCCCCCAGCTAGATCATTTCCTTTTCCTTTTTCCAGGATTCAGTTGTGAGCACATGCCTGACTTCTTTCTGGTGAGTCCCTGTATTTCTGTGATATCCTACTGTTTGTCTCAGCTAGGGAAAAGGTGTAGCTGGTCTAGGTTAGCTAATCCATGTTGAATTAGCTTGACAAAAATTTGGACATTTTCAGTAGTTCCTATTGCCTTCTGACTTCTAGCTAACCATCATCATACATGTGACAGTAGAGCTTAAGTCTTTTCTGCAGTGCTAGGCTTCTACAACTCTTTAAGTCTCCACTGAATAAGATTGTTTAGTTGAGTTATTAATTCCCCAAGAGTGTGGGAGGCTTCCTTCTCCAGTCTGCTTTTGCAGAGCATTGAATCAATCAAATGTAATTTGCCTGTGTTGAAAAACTGGAATGCAAACATAATTTCATGGCTTCTGGGTATGAAAAAGTACCTTTCTAAAGCAGTTCACTTCGTTAATTTGCTTAGCATTGTTTTGGGGTTTGTTTTTGTTTGTTTGTTATTTGTAATCTATTTCTTTTTCACCAGTTAGTTCTTACTCATCTCCACAGAAAACTCTGTCTCTTTCTGAAGGTACCTCTTCAGGTTTTGCAGATGTTTACGTCTAACTTGCCCCTAGATGCACAAGCAATACATCTGAGTCCCAAGGCAGTTATTGAGTTTGGGTTGTTGAAGGCTGTTTGGTATCTTAAAAGAGTAAAAGGGAAGAATTTATCTCCATTTGCTAGTGTATATTAAATTCTGAAATGTCTAAAGGACAACTGGACTGTCAGATGTCACTATAAATTATATTGAAGTTAATCCTGTAAAAGACACTGAAGCCTGTCGAAGCCTGTAAGACAGTAATACTGGTTGAATTTGGAATCTAGGTTATTCATCCAGTTGCGAGCCTTTAATGTTAACTGAACTTCTGCTAAATTTCCCTTAACATTGCACTTCAGTCTGTTTATTTTGTATATTCACTTTGCTGGCATCCAAAGGTGACCTTAGTATAGGCCTTCATAGGCCACCCTGAAGTTCTTTCTAGACTGAGGGTTGCTGCTCCCCTGATTAATGGCGGTAACTCCTAGATCTTTCTTCACTACCCAGAATAACCTGGGTAATAACCATAGCAAACCTTGGTGTCCTAAGATATTCCTCTGAAATGTCACGTACAAGACCAGTAAATCTGAGCTACATTGTTCAGGTCAGAATTGGTATGCGGGACTCTCAAACTGTTACAGAATCACACAGAATCACAGCATGGTTTGGGTTGGAAGGGACCTTTGAAGATTATTCTAACCCTCCAACTGTTATTAGTGTTCCTCGGGTGGAGAACAAATTCTGTATCCAACAAAACATATTTATGGTTTAATTCAATGTCATTTTAACATTGTTGAGATTTTTTCAGCCTAGTTAATTTTTATTATATTCTGTGTCAGAAAGCTACAATATCCTTCTTTGTAGAAAAACTATTTGGGCTATTCTCATGAAGATCTTAGAGCTGCATGCAAAGGGGTTTGATATAAAATAATTTCTTTATTTTTAATGAGAGATGTTGCTGTGGACGGCTGATTGGAGATCACCCAGGAGTAAACTGTAGCTGGCCTGTTTATCAGACTGCCCCACAGATAGATGGTGGAGAATGGTCTGTGCAAAAACACACAAAGACAAGTCCAACGGATGCATTTGGTACAATCAATTTTCAAGATGGAGATCACACTTACCATGCCAAGGTAATAGATGCTGGGTTTGTGTATATGACTTCTTTTTATAATTTCAGCATAAGAAATGCAAAAAGTGGTGTTGGGTGAATATCAGATTGCTTGTCTTAAGAGGGCAGGGGAATCTAAAAGTAAGTCAGGTTGGAGTGTATGTACAATACTTTTACATTGAACTTCACCGTGATTAAGCGTAGTCTGTCTTGCTGTGTGTATTGCTCACTGATGTATTTTTGTGCTATCATGTTAGTGGTATTGTGAAAGTTCTAATCCTGCACAAAATCTTTAAGACATTAATGCTGAAAACTTTGTAAGATCAGTTTCTTCTCTTGGAGTATTTAAAGGTTGTTTATTTTACCCATTATTTTTCTTCCAGTATATTAGACTCTCCTATGATAGCAATTTGGATCAGCTGTTGCACCTGATGGTTAAAGAATGGCAGATGGAGTTACCAAAGCTAGTGATCTCTGTTCATGGAGGCATTCAAGATTTCAAGCTTCCCTCAAAGGTCAAGCAGGTTTTCAGCAAAGGATTGGTGAAGGCTGCTGAGACTACAGGAGCATGGATAATTACAGAAGGCATCAACAGCGGTAGCATAATTATTTTTCTTTGTTTCAGTCTTCTGCTGGTGTTCTTTCTCTGCATACAAGCATATACATTTAAGGCAAATATAATGACATTTTTTGATAATTTCTGATATTTTAGCACAAAATGAAGCTTTTTTTTTAAGGAACAATGATAATTCAAAGAATGACATCATGTTCCTCTGCTGTTGACAGGCATTTTGAATATTTTTAATATTTTTTTTTTCTTAAAGAGCAGAGTATTTTGCATGTAGTAAGAAACACTGATAGTAGATAACCAGAACTTAATTGCAGTCAGTTTTATCTGCTTCATTAAAATATTTAGGTTCTGAGGACTGTGATTGGTGGTTTTGAAACAGTTTTCAAATCTAAATTTAACTTGTGCTTTATAATTAAGAAAGTTCTGAATTAGGATAGTACATTAATTAGCCTATTAGTATCTGAAACTCCTTGTAGACTACTCTTAAAAACTGAGGGGATTGGTAAGCCATGGAACTGAAACAGCTGTACTTCTTTATCTTTTATTCAATCCGGTGACCATACAGGAGAACTGTCCTGTGCACTTACATAAATAATAAAGTTTTATGGAGGTAGAAAGCACCATTAGCAACATATATGAGTATTATTAATTAGAAATATGTGTTGAGTTTGAAGCATTGGTGCATTACGTCTGAGCGTTACAATTCCTGCATTGCACGTCGAATATAGAAGCTGGGTGGGATGGTTTGTTTCTGGTTAAAACATAACCATAGAATAAATTAAATGATGGGAAACCCTTTCATTGGTGTCCTGTAGCAGGTCTCCAAATGTAGAAGAAAAATGATGTTTTAATTATCTGTTTAGGAGTGTCCAGGCATGTGGGGGATGCACTGAAAGGCTGTGCCTCACCACACCTAAGAAAGATCTGTGCTGTTGGGATTCCTCCATGGGGTATCATTGAGAACCAGAGGGATCTCATTGGAAAAGATGTGAGTTGGACACATTTTAATAATAAAAGCCTTCATGTTCAAGGGGTGTTAGCTTTCTTGTATGCTTTATTTTCTGCTTGCTTCATTTCACTGGTTTGATATTTTTTCTCAGTAATAGAAGCTTAGATTTTGCTCACCAGTAGAATTCTGTGGTATGTTGAGGGACTGTATTTTGCTTTTTTTATGTAAATGAATAGTTTTAAAATATTTCTCTTCTTACAGGAAATTGCCATTCCTTTTTGAAATTTTGTAGTTAATTAAGCAATTCTCTTGTGGTTACAAATGATGTATTTCTATATTCATGTGATTCAGGATGAGCAATCAGGTTAACGGTATACACAAATAGGCTATAAATATGCATGATTTTTATTCATAAACTAGAACTTTATGTGAGTGCCAGTGTGGGGGCACAATCTACATCACTGTCTAAAAAAACTTGACAAGGTGAAATCTGTCCTGATAAATGATAGCTTACATGTTTTTAATGGGAATACACCCACAAAAAATACGCCATTGTGTTTCAACTGTTGCAAAGAAAGGCAGGCAGTGACTCTCACTAAGGACCACAAGCCTAATCAGAAATGCTTTCTGTGGTATTAATTGTGGTTTTGTTGCTGTTAAGAATCAAATGAAAACCCATGTTTGAGTAGAGCAGCAAAAAGTGTGATGGAGGCGTTCAGAAGATCACAATATGATGAAGAAACACATACAAGCGAGGCAAGATAAATGGTGATATTTTGTTGGTTTCTTTGAAGATCTTTTTATTTTGGTTTTCTTAGGTAGTTTGCCTGTACCAGACTCTTGGTAATCCACTCAGCAAGCTAAGCACCCTCAACAGCATGCATTCTCATTTTCTAATGGCAGATGATGGGACAGTAGGCAAGTATGGGAATGAAATGATGCTCAGGAGGAATTTGGAGAAGTACATATCACTTCAAAAAATACACACAAGTGAGTACTGCTGTGGTCAGCTTTATGACAGAAAAGCCTGTCCTAAAAATAGTGGAGGTAGTTGACATTTCCTGTTGCATGTTGTACATCTTCATTTGCCATAGATTTCACTGAGGTTGAAAGTTATTAATTGCATGTGTCTTGAACCTGAATATCAGGAAAATGAAAAGGACAGCATTTTTATAAAGCATTATGCGTTTGGGCTAACTTGCATTTTGGTTTCTTAGTTGTAGAGACATCTAAATGACTCAGGTTATTTAGTAAGTATTGCATTTGCTCACTTTGTAGTTTTTCATGGTCTCTGTATCAGCACTAGATAGTTTCCCAGCATTTTTCTAGGTGGAAAAATTGTCACATTCAGTGGAATTCAAATCCTTCTTCCCCTGTTCATTACTTTTGTCCTCATCACTCTTCTATATTGCAGACCTGTGACCTCCTCAGGTACAGAAACAAAGACTGGTTGTGAAAGGAATACCTTCAGCCAATGTTTGTTTGTCAGATTATGTATCTTCCATTGTTTGTCTGTACAATGACTGAGTTACGGCATAGAAATGATGAATGAAATATTTATTATGTAGACAAGTATTTATTTTTATGTACTAGATTGTATAAATTATTTGGGGAAGTTCACTCTTACCTAGTGATTTAAATCTTGTGGTATGTTAAAAAGACATTAGAGTTATGGTGTTGAATCCTTGTTTCCTTTATCTTCTCACATTATAGTATTTACAAACTTAGAAACTTAGCCAATTTTTAACATGTTCATATTTAGAGCTTCTTATTCATCCTCTTATATCTTTTCTTACTATGAGATTTTGCAGGTCAGACTTTCAGTTGTTTTTCCATTTCTATTGCAGCTTATTTGAAATTTGTTTCTGATTATTAAAAAAACCACCCTGCTTGCTGTAAAACTTGAGAAAGTCTGTAAAGAAGTGCCTGATTACTTTTCTATGTGTGTAGGTAAACAAATGGATATTGACCAAATTTCAAACACCATCAATGTCCTTGCATGTGAGAGCTATTGTAAAGGGCAGAGGGATATTCTGAAGGATGTTTCTTCCTTCCAATGCTAGGGCTACTTACAATTTCATCAGGAGTTTTTCTTGGTCTTTTTGATCTGGTTGCAGAAGTTCTGTGAAAGTCTTAAAAAGTGTAAGTCAAATTAGAGATGGTGAAAGCATGGTTTCCTCTCCATTGAACTATGTATGAGACTCCTTCAGGAGTATTTATTTACAACATGTTCTGATTTTTTGGTGTGACTGAGACCTGTTTGTAACCAGTTAGGTGTGTTTTGAAACAGGAATGGGCCAAGGTGTACCCATAGTTGGGTTGGTGGTGGAAGGAGGCCCCAACGTGATCCTAATGGTGTGGGAGTACGTGAGGGCGAGCCCAGCTGTCCCTGTGGTGGTTTATGAGGGCACTGGCAGAGCTGCAGATATCCTGGCGTTTACCCACAAACACACAGGTGATACAGGGTGAGTAGTGGCATAATGCTCCTCCTCCTTGGTCTGCTGTATTGGGAGGGACCTGAAATAGCCTGTCTCAAAACCACTGAGATAATTTCTAATGCTTCTAGTAATGACCCCACCACGGTCTTTTGCTGGCTTTTACTTCTGTGAAGTGAGAGCAGAGTTTCTTCCTTCCCTGCCTCAAACTAGTGCTGAAAGAATTATTCTGCCAAATTTACTGTGGCTTTTTTGAAGAGGAAAAAGAAACTGCATCTAGCTATCTTGAGTTATTATAACGTTTCTAACCTTTGCTGAGGGACATTGTTGGGTGACTCCAGGGTGCCTGCTTGGGTTTTGACTCAATCCTTTCTCCTGCCATAAGTATTCTGTAAGTGGGCTTGGGTTTGGGTTGCACAAAGCTTTTGAGACTAGAGCTGGGGCTTGTAGCTGTAGGAGCCTCAGACTGGGTTAGGAGGAGGACTAAGGTTCTTTGGCTTTGGCTTTGGTTTACCCAGTGGTAACCCAGATTTGTCATCCTCGTCTAGCTGTAACTCTTTATGTCACCTCCAGTGCAGCCTCAGCTGCAGACTCTATTAAACCTACCTTGAATGAAAATTTTATGTCCAAACTGGAATTAAATATATATATATATTTGTATAGCCAATTAATATTTCTGTGAAAGTTTTTCAAAGTCAAAAGTGCTTTTTAAATAAAAAATCAAATTTATAAAGGTGGCCTGGGTTCTTTCCAATTAAAAAAATGAACAATTTAATAAACTTTATATCCTAATTGTTTATTTATTATCTTTTCTAAATATTATTTTGGGAGGGTGGTACTTTTCCCTAGTGTGTTGTATTGAGAACTTTTTTCTTCACTTGCTTTTTCTTCCATTTTTTTCTTTTAAAAAAAAATCCTGCCATTTCAAAAGAAAAGTAAAATATAGACGGAAAGGTTAACGGAAAGATAAATGAGGGGAAAAAAGATGGGAGAGGTATGAAGCCTGATGAACAAATAATGAGGAATTTAATTTTATCCCTGTATGATTATTAAAAAAAAGAAAAAGCTTGCTAAACTTTTAGTGATTTTTAGCTTTATATTCACAGACAATCCTTTGAAAATTGTTACCTTTTTCATTTGTTCTATTACCAATAGTATATATGTATGGTCAGAACTAATGCATGTGTGAATAATAATTTATGCTATGGGATGCCTTTGCTTTGTTTTGTTGAAAGAAGGCAGGAATAAATCAACAGAAAAGTAGAAATAAAAGAGATTTCTTATATGTCTCTGCTTAGCACAAGTTTTGTCTTTTGCTGAGGTGTCATTTGGGCTGGTAAGAAGTAGCTAAAAATATACTTATTCTTGCTTGTATATCTGTTTTTCAGGGAGCTGTGCCCTCAAGTGAAGGAGGAGGTCTTAGTGATGATTCAAAACACATTTAGCTTGGGACAGAAACAGTGCAGTCATCTCTTTCACATTTTGATGGAATGCATGGAACACAGAGAGTCCGTGAGTGAGGTTCATGCTCTGAGTTTAGGACATCTTCGTTAGCTGTTACCCTTTTTGCTTTTTCTGTGGTGGGTTGGCATGAGCACAGCACTTGTAGAAGTAATTGTGTTCTAACATAAAGTTAACACAAAGGTGTCTATGCTAATTTATATATTGAGTAGCTCCACAGAACCTGTTTAGTTAACTTCTCAAGTCTCAGTGGTTGCTTATGAAATGACAGCCTTTCTGATTTTAGTAAAAGGCCAGACATCTTTGTTTTCACAGGAAAGATCAAGTAATTCCTACTTTTTTTCTTCTCTGTCTTATTTTTAGTTTAGAAAAGTTTCCATCCATTCTTCTACTCATAACAGAATTGTGCTAGAACTTGTCTCTGAGTATTGAAATGTACTTTTGAAATGTGCTGGCATGTTTAGTAGCTGAGGTGCTCATTTGTGAGTACAATCATAGAATCACAGAATGTTTTGGGTTGGAAGCGACCATAAAGATCATCTAGTTCCAACCCCCCTGCCATGGGCAGGGACACCTTCCACTCGACCAGGTTGCTCAAAGCCCCATCCAACCTGGCCTTGAACACTTCCAGGGATGGGGCTTCCACAACTTCTCTGGGTGACCTGTTCCAGTGCCTCACCACCATCACAGTGAGGAATTTCTTCCTAATATCTAATCTAAACTTACCTTCTTTCAGTTTAAAACCATTACCCTTCTTCCTATCACTACACTCCCTGACAAACAGTCCCTCTCCATCTTCCCTGTAGACCCCCTTTAGGTATTGGAAGGCTGCTATAAGGCCTCCCTGGAGCCTTCTCTTCTCTAGGCTAAACAAACCCAGCTCTCTCAGCCTGTCTTCATAGGAGAGGTGCTCCAGCCCTCTGATCATCTTTGTGGCCCTCCTCTGGACTCAATCCAACAGGTCCATGTCCTTCTTATGCTGGGGGCCCCAGAGCTGGACACAGTACTCCAGGTGGGGTCTCACCAAAGCAGAGTAGAGGGGGAGAATCACCTCCCTCGACCTGCTGGTAACATGTCTCTTGATGCAGCCCAGGATACAGTTGGCTTTCTGGGCTGCAAGTGCACATTGCTGGGTCATGTTGAGCTTCTTGCCAACTGACACCCCCAAGCCCCTCTCCTCAGGGCTGCTCTCAATCCACTCATTGCCCAGCATGTATCCCTGTTTGGGGTTGCCCTGACTGAGGTGCAGGACCTTACACCTGACCTTGTTGAACTTCATGATGTTTGCACGGGCCCACCTCTCAAGCCTGTCAAGGTCCCTCCAGATGGCGTCCCTTCCCTCTGGAGTATCAACCCCACCACTCAGCTTGGTGTCATCTGCAAACTTGCTGAGGTTCCACTCAATCCCACTGCCCATGTCCCCGGAAAAGATGTTAAATAATCCTGGTCCCAGCACCGACCCCTGAGGGACACCGCTCATCAGTGGTCTCCACCCAGACATTGAGCCATTTACCACAGCTCTTTGAGTGTGACCATCCAGCCAATTCCTTATGCACCAGGTGGTCCACCTGTCAAATCCATCTCTCTCCATTTTAGAGACAAAGATGTTGTGCGGGACAGTATCAAATGCTTTGCACAAGTCCAGGCAGATGATGTCAGTTGCTCTTCCCTTATCCACCAATGCTATAACCCCGTTGTAGAAGGCCACCAAACTTGTCAGGCACAATTTGCCCTTAGTGAAGCCATGTTGGCTGTCACCAATCACCTCCTTATTTTCTATGTGCCTTAGGATAGTTTTTAGGAGGATCTGCTCCATGATCTTGCCAGGCACAAAGGTAAGACTGACTGGCCTGTAGTTCCCTGGGTCCTCCTTTTTTCCCGTTTTAAAAATGGGGGTCATGTTTCCCCTTTTCCAGTCACTGGGAACTTCACCAGTCTGCTACGACTTCTCAAATATGATGAAGTACCAAGTATTTGTTATGGGAGTAATGACTATTGTAGCAATGATCACTAAGATGGAAACTACCCAATATGTTTTTATTATTTTTTTTGTTTTACTTTATTTGTCTGTTTTTTAGTTGAAAACTGAGTAGATATTAACCATGTTGCATTTTTACATTTCTCAGCTTTAAAGGCTAATCAAAAAGAAATAGAGTCAAGTTATTAAGCAGTAGGTTGATTCCAGTTTGCCTGGGATGCCATTGAATTAAAAAGCAAAATGGTACATTTTCTGTCTGAAACAAAGGAAAATCATGTCTGGGCCTTTGCCATTGTTTGTGTTGAAATGTGTATGATTTAATCTACCACAGCCCTTTCCAAGAAGCAATAACTACAGACTTCCCTGCCTCACCTCAAATAGTGTACTTCTGCAATTCTAACAGATAACCATATTTGATGCGGAGTCAGAAGATCAGCAGGACATTGATTTGGCAATTCTGACTGCACTCTTGAAAGGTACCTGTCTAAAAGTATGATCTGTTTTCAGCTGACATACAGTTCCATTGGTTTACCTTTTCAAAGCAAAGGAGTAACATCAATGTGTGAAAACTGCTACGTCCTTTACTTGTTTCCTAGGTACAAATATGTCTGCTTCAGCTCAGCTAGATTTGGCGTTGGCCTGGAACCGGCTAGATATTGCCAAGAAACACATACTGGTTTATGGACAACACTGGAAGGTAATATTACCTTTTATTTTTCACAGTGGTTTTACACTTTATTATAATGACAAATTTTCCATGATTTGCATTTGTCAAGCTTTAATTAAGGAATAGTTTGATGCTTGGAGTCAGTCTTCTGGAGTAATCATCTTTGATTTTGGAGAGGCATTGTTCTTAAAATTGTGAAGTATTCAATTGCAGAGTGCATCAGATGGAAAATCACATTTGTTTCCCCAGAGAAAAGGTGATACCTATAATTCCTGTAGTTTTTGCTGCTAGCTTTTCCAAGTAGTTTCAGTGGTCCTTCTGGATCTGTATTCCTCAAGCCTGTGTTGACAGTCATCAGTGGTCAAGGATATTTCATTGTAGCCCAGAGTACTCTCTTGCCAAAGGAGTAAACTTGAAATGAGTGTTGCCTCTGTTTTTACAGCTTTAGACAGAAATACGGAAATCACGGTCCTTTATGGTGTGACCAGGTAAAAGAAGGTAGAATTAACTGTGGTAATGTGGCATCATGGCATTATTTCAGAGATTGTTTCTTAGGAATAGCTGCAGTCAAGGCAAGCCATGATTTAGACCCACATTAACTGTATGCTTGTGAAAGAACATACAGTAGCAATTGAATCAGTCCTATAATTGTGTTTTTCAAGTTTTCAGATGTAATCCAGTATTTAAGTATAACTCTCCCTAAGTGAGGGATTTTTAGAGATCATAAATGTAAAACTGTATGTGCCTCAACACATGCTATTCCCGTTTGTTACAAGAGTAAATATTTTCTTCAAGAAATTTTTTCTAATGCTTCCAAAAGTTTTCGCTTCCAAGAATTACAAGGTTGATTTTTCCAATCCCGAGCGCCTTTTCTTCTTTACAATGTAAATCTTGGAAAAGGGACAGTGGGTATATTTTTTTTTGAGTGACCGCAGCTGGTTGTTTGACACAAGAGAGCTGAATTTATTGATGACCAGTCTGTATTTTCCTGTGGTGTATAAGGCTGAATACATGGAGGACTATGCCTGAGATGTCTACAATTAGGCATCCATGAATGAAAGGATTTTTTTGTTGTTGTTGTTGCCTCTTTGGGCTCAGTTCACTATCTGTGCAGTGCAGATGATCATGTCATGTTCTTGCACAAAACCTGGTAAAAATAAATGGTGTTGAGTGCCTACTGAAAGGCAAAGAAGGAAATTGCTGGTTTCATTTTCAGGATTTGAACGGTGTATGAATAATAAGGGATGTACCAAGCCTGGAACAATAATGTTAGAACAAAATGTTGAATAGCTCCCTGCTAAGAAAGCATCATTCACTCTATAAACTGAATAAGACTATGCCCTCTGGGGAAACATAGTGTATGATTGAGCAATGAATAATTGTACCATTATTCATGGTGATCAATTAGCTGATAACTTTTGAGTGTTTGACCATATACCCGTAACAGTATTTCTGTCCAACAGACTTTTGTTTTTATGGAATATAGAAAAGATTTGTGTATACAAAATGATGTGTGCATGTTTTTGCCTTTATGATTATTTTTTTTATGATACCCTGTTATGTTTTGACTCTGAAGACAATTTATTTTTCCCAATGTCTTCTTTCATTGTTTTATAGCACATATTTTTTTTATTTGTGTTTATTTAGTTTTTTGTCTTCAACAACTCTGCTGTGAACTGTTGATAAGCTTTATTGAAGTACATCTGTGTAAGATATTAAAGAAAGAGGGACACCATCTATCTTACTGCTTCAAATGCTATAATATATGAGTAAGAGAAAAGCATTATGGTTTTGCCATTTTTATCATTGAAGATATATGTTGGCAAGGCCTGTGAGTCTGCATAATTCCTTTCCATTTATGTAAGAGGTATGGCAGGTGAAACTTGCTTTGACTGGTGAATTAGTATAAATGATATAATAATAGAATCATAGGTTCATAGAATAGAATAATAGAATCATTTAGGTTGGAAAAGACCTTTAAGATCATTGAGTCCAACCATAAACCTAACACTGCCGAGTCCACCACTAAACCATGTCCCTAAGTGCCACATCTACACGTCTTTTAAATACCTCCAGGGATGGTCACTCAACCACTTCCCTGGGCAGCCTGTTCCAGTGCTTGACAGTCCTTTCAGTGAAAACATTTTTCCTAATATCCAATCTAAATCTCCACTGGCACAACTTGAGGTTGTTTCCTGTTGTACTATCGCTTGTTTCTTGGGATAAGCGACCAGCACCCACCTCACTACAACCCCCTTTCAGGTAGTTGTAGAGAGTGATAAGGTCTCCCCTCAGCCTCCTTTTCTCCACACTAAACAACCCCAGTTCTTTTAGCTGCTCCTCGTAAGACGTGTTCTCTAGACCCTTCACCAGCTTTGTTGCTCTTCTTTGGATGCGCTCCAGCACCTCAATGTCTTTCTTGTAGCGAGGGGCTCAAAACTGAACACAGTACTCAAGGTGCGGCCTCACCAGTGCTGAGTACAGGGGCATGATGACTTCCCTAGTCCTGCTGGCTGCACTATTTCTGATACTATATACATATACAGGATGCTATTGGCCTTCTTGGCCACCTGGGCACACTGCTGGCTCATATTCAGCTGGCTGTCGACCAACACCCCCAGGTCCTTTTCTGCCGGGCAGCTTTCCATACACTCTTCCCCAAGCCTGTAGCGTTGCATGGGGTTGTTGTGACCCACATGCAGGACCCGGCACTTGGCCTTGTTGAATCTCATACAGTTGGCCTTGGCCCATCGATCCAGCCTGTCCGGATCCCTCTGTAGAGCCTTCCTACCCTTGAGCAGATCAACACTCCCACCCAACTTGGTGTCGTCTGCAAGCTTACTGAGGGTGCACTTGATCCCCTCATCCAGATCATTGATAAAGATATTAAACACAACTGGGCCCAATACTGAGCCCTGGGGAACACCACTTGTGACGGGCCACCAACTGGATTTAACTCCATTCACCACAACTCTTTGGGCCTGGCCATGCAGTCAGTTTTTTACCCAGTGAAGGGTATGTGCGTCCAAGCCACGAGCAGCCAGTTTCTCCAGGAGAATGCTGTGGGAAACAGTGGCAAAGGCTTTACTAAATAGAGAGATCTTAAACTGAGAATGTTAAATTTCAGTGGCTGTTTGCTACCTGATATTTTCATCTGATGCCTTCTGTTCCTTGGTGAAAGACTCAAGGGAGACCTTATTGCTCCCTGCAGTTCCCTGTAAGGAGTTTGTAACAAGGTGGGTGTTGGTCTCTTCTCCCAAGGAACAAGTGATAGGACGAGAGGAAATGGCCTCAAGTTGTGCCAGGGGAGGTTTAGATTGGATATTAGGAAAAATTTTTCTTGGAAAGGGTTGTCAAGCATTGGAACAGGCTGCCTAGTGAAGTGGTTGAGTGACCATACCTGGAGATGTTTAAAAGATGTGTAGATGTGGTGCTTAGGGACGTGGTTTAGTGGTGGTCTTGGCAGTGTTAGGTTTACAGTTGGACTTGATGAGCTTAAAGCTCTTCTCCAACCTAAATGATTCTGTGATTCTATGTGTATGGGAAGTAACAAATAACATTTTCCTAGTCCCCTCCTCTTTGACACAGAAGATTTTAGAGAACTGTCGCATAGTCCCCCCAGTTCACTCCTGGCTTTCCCAATGTGATTATCTGTTCAGTTTTTCCAT